>NC_142140.1:43205000-43830000 GCF_024610735.1 Ursus americanus | reverse complement strand
CACCCAGGCACCTGGGCATACAATTTTTCATAGTGTTCTCTTGTGATCTTTTTTTATTTCTACGGAGTCAGTAGTAATACACCCACTTTTATTTCTGATTTTAATGATTTGCATCTTCTCCCTTTTTTTCTTTGTCAACCTGGCTAAAAATGTCTTGATTTTGTTGATCTTTTTCAAGAAGCAACTTTTGGTTTCATTGATTCCAGTGATTCTATTTTTCTCTGCTCTCTATTTAACTTTGCTCTAATCTTTATTATTTCCTCCCTTTTACTAGCTTTGATTTAAATTCACTGTTCTTTTTCTACTTCCTCAAAGTGTCAAGTTAGGTTATTCATTCAAGATCTTTCTTCTTTTCCAGCATAGTCACTCATAGCTGAAGATTTAATACGTGCACTGCCTTTGCTGCATCCCATGACTTTTAGTAGGTTGTGTTTTGTTATCATTTGTCTCCAGATATTTCCCAACTTCCTTTGTGATTTCTTTGACCCACAGTTTCTTTGAAACTCTGTTGTTTAATATCTACATATTTGCAAACATTCCAACTTCCCTTCTGTTATTAATCTCTAGCTTCATGTTTTCCATTGTAGTTGCAGAAGACACTTTGCATGACTTCAATTTTTCAAATTTTCAAATCTATTGAGACTTTTTCTCCCCCTAATCTGTGGCCCATACTGGAGGATAGTGCATGTGAACTTGATAGGCATGTGTATTCTGCTCTTCTTTCATGAAATTTTCTACAGATGCCTCTTCAGTCTAGCTGGTTATAGTATTATTCAACCCTCTATGTCCTTAATCTTCTGTTTAGATGTTCTATTCATTATTAAAAGTGGGGTACTGGCATCTCCAACGGCTTTTTTTTTTAAAGATTTTATTTATTTACTTGAGAGAGATTGAGAAAGAGCATGGGGGGAGGGGCAGAGGGAGAAGCAGACCCGCTGCTTAGCAGGGAGCCTGATGCTGGACGCGATCCTGGGACTCCAGGATCATGACCTAAGCAGAAGGCAGTCGCTCAACGAACTAAGCCACCCAGGTGCCTTCTCCAACTGCTTTTGTAGAACTATTTGCTTTTCCTTTCAATCCTGCCAATGTTTGTTTCTTACAAGTTGGAGCTCTGTTGTTTGAAACATATATATTTAGATATGGCTTTGAGTTAGTGTCTAGTGTCCTTTTATTTAAACCTGTTTAAGCTTTTATTTATCCTACATGTTTGCAGGTTGTGACTCCCTTTAGCATTTTTTGAAGGGTAGATATAATGGTAAAAACTCCCTCCAGCTTTTGCTTATCAGAGAATGTCTTGATTTCTTCCTCATTTTTGAAGAACGGTTTTGTTGGATATAGACTTCCTGCTCAGGCTGTTAATTTTATTGAGGATAGGGGAGCCTGGGTGGCTCAGTTGGTTAAGTGTCTGCCTTTAGCTCCGGTCATGATCCTGGGGTCCTGGGATTGAGCCCCATGTCAGGCTCCCTGCTCAGCGGGGAGTCTGCTTCTCCCTCTCTTTCTGCCCCCTGCCCCATTCATGCTCTTTCTTTCAAAGATCTTTAAAAAAAATCTTATTGAGGTTAGCTTATATGTGATGGGTAGCCTTTTTTTTTTAGAGAGAGAGGGAGAGTGCACAAGGCAGGGGGAATGGGCAGTGGGAGAGGGAGAGAGAGAATCTTAAGCAGATCATATGGCGCTCGATCTCATGACCCTGAGATCATGACCTGAGCTGAAATCAAGAGTAGGCTGCTTAACTGACTGAGCCACCCAGACGTCCTATTCTGTTCCTTTGAATGGGCCATAATTTTATGTTTCCTTTCATGCCTCATGATTTTTTGTTGAAAACTAAGCATTTGAACATTATAATGTAGTAACTGTGGCAATCAGATTCTCCTCTTGCTTGCTGTTTTTGTTTTTGTCTTTAAATTGTTGAAGGCCGTATTATTTAATGTGTGTAGGCACTCACTGGGTATTATATAACACTGATGAATCACAGACCTGTACCCCTGAGACAAATAATACATTGTATGTTAATTAATTGAATTTAAATTAAAAAAATAATTTGTGTAGGTACTTTTGCAAACTCTTTTGTGCAAAGACTGTATTCTGTATTGTGTGTGGTCACTGGGTCCTCCGTTCTTTAGCTCAGCTTCAGTTAATGTCTTGATAGAGATTTCTTTGACTGCCAGGAGCTGAAACAACAATAACAACAAACCCTACAATCAAACAACAAAAGAATCCACCTCTCCTAGTCTTTGCAGATCAGTTCCATGCTGGGGCATTCCTTCAACACTAAGTCAGGCTTCTACTGAGTCTAGGGATCACCCTGAGATGAAAACTTAGGGTCTTCCCTGGTCTTTTCTGAGCCTAAGTCTAGCTCTGGGCCATGCACATAGTTTTCTTTTTTTTTTTTTTCTTTTTTCTTTCTTTTATTTTTTTTTAGATTTTATTTATTTATTTGACAGAGACAGCCAGCGAGAGAGGGAACACAGCAGGGGGAGTGGGAGAGGAAGAAGCAGGCTCATAGCAGAGGAGCCTGATGTGGGGCTCGATCCCATAACGCCAGGATCATGCCCTGAGCCGAAGGCTGACGCTTAACGACTGCGCCACCGAGGTACCCCCATGCACATAGTTTTCTAAATTCCCTCCATATCTACAGATGCTTTGAATGTCTTAATTTCCCAAAGAATCTCCCCCAATTTTTCTCCCAGGGTTTAGGTGATTGATTATTTTTTAAAGATTTTATTCATTTATTTATTTGTGTGAGAGAGAGAGACAGTACAAGCAGGGAGAGCAGCAGGCAGAAGGAGAAGTAGGCTCCCCCTGGGGAAGGAGCCCGATGCGGCACTTGATCCCAGGACCCTGGGATCATGACATCAGCCGAGGACAGATGCTTAACTGACTGAACCACCCAGGCACCCCTAGGTAAGTGATTTTGACCATAATCTTTTATCCTACATGTTTGCAGATTGTGAGTTCGTCTTGCAGTGTTTTTGAGCAATGCACGCCACTTTTCTGGCCTGAGCTCTGAGTCAGGCAATTCGGAGATGAGCGTTCTCTATCAGTCCTTCAAGAAGCCCTGAGTAGGTTAGAACAGACCTACAAAATAATTTGTGAAGAAGATGTGCTCTGCCTCCTCCAGAATCAGGGACCAGAGTTTAACACCCAAAACAGGTTGCTTTTGCTAAACCACCACTACTGAGCTGGGAAGGGCAACCAGCTTTGGCAAGGGCATCGTCTCTTGGCAAGGGCAAGTAAAAATGCCACAGAGCTTTCCTACCATGTTCAGTGGTGCCTGCGTGGCTCAGTAGTCAAGCAGCTGCTTTAGGCTCGGGTCATAATCCCAGGGTTCTGGGATCCAGCTGTGTGTCGGGCTTCCTGCTCAGCGGGCAGTCTGCTTCTCCCTCTCCCTCTGACCCTCCTCCCTGCTTGTGCTCACTCTCTCTGTCTCAAATAAATAAAATCTTAAAAAAAAAAAGAAAAAAAAAGCTTTCCTACCATTTTCAAATTGCCTTTATTTTTATTTTGTTTTGTTTTGTTTTGTTTTCTTCAACATTTGCTTAGTTGCTGCAAACCTTTGACTCTTTTCCAGATTCCGACAAAGTCAATTCTGTTAGTTTTTGTTTGATGTTCCTGTGGGGGCAGAAGAGGTTGGAGCTGTCCACTCCACCATTTTGCTGATAAATTTGTTTTGGGTTTTTTTAAGATTTTATTTTGAAGTCATCTCTGCACGCAATGTGGGGCACGAACCCACAACCCAGAGATCGAGAGTTGCCTGCTCCACTGACTGAGCCAGCCAGGCGCCCCTTGCTGACAAAGTTTTAAATATACCTACCCCTTAAATATATATATATATATATATATATATATATATATATATATATATATATATATATATATATATATATATATATATATATATATATAATATTATAAAAATAGGCCTGGGAAGGATCAAATCCCAGTTTCAGACAGAGACTTCCCTGAGATTGGAGAGGAGAGTATGGCAGATGGATGATGGGGGGCGGTGTACAGGGGCTTCAACTTCTGGGGGGAATGTTTCTTTCTTTAGCTGGGTATGAGGTAGGTGAGTGTTTACTATTTTATGATCGATACTTTTGTGTATACCTGAAGTCTTTCATAAGGGAAATAAAACTGACGAGAGAGGATTTGACAGTTTCTCAACAAGTTAAACACAAAATCAGGGCCACCTGGGTGGCTCAGTCATTGAGTGTCTGCCTTCAGCTCAGGTCATGATCCTGGGGTCCTGGGATTGAGCCCCGCGTTGGGCTCCCTGCTCAGTGGGAAGCCTGCTTCTCTCTCTCCCACTCCCCCTGCTTGTGTTCCCTCTCTCACTGTCTCTCAGTATGTCAAATAAATAAATAAAATCTTTAAAATAAAATAAAATAAAATAAAATAAAATAAAATAAAATAAAATAAAATCATCACATGACCCAGCAATTCCACTCCTCGGTTTAGGCCCAAGAGAACTGGACACAGGGGGTCAAACTAAACTTGTACAGGCATTTTGACAGCAGCACTAGGAACAATTGCCAAAATATAATATAAATATTGTATGATTCCACTTGCATGTAATGTTTAGAAGAGGCAAAATTATAGGGACAGGAAGTAGATTGGTGGTTGGCAGGGGGAGGGGAAGGGGAACGAATGGCACAGGGTTTCCTTTTGGAGTGATGAGAAGTTCTGGAAGTAGACAGATGTGGTGGTGACACAGCCCTGTGAATGTGCTAAATCCACTGAATTGCACATTTTAAAATTGTTAAAATGATATATTTTATGTTATGTGTCTTTTACACAATAAAAAAATGTGTTGTTTTTTTTAATAATAAAACGGTCTTTGCCCAAGAAGTAGCCCTTGCTATCGATTGGGTCCTTTTTGGGGTGCGTCTACAGGCTCACAGATTTTTAATCTCACCCGGATCCCAAAGAGTTGCAAATAAGCCTCTCCACGTGAGGAAAATTGCCCTTGACAAGAAATCCAGGATGTGAAGAGCTCACTTGTTCACTGAGGAGAAGCCAAACCAGGATTTCAAACAGGCTCATCTACCATGAACAGCCTCTTGGGCCTGGGTCTGCTTTCAAGTTCCTGAGCCAGTCTGTCCCCTCCAGGTTGTTGGTGGGAGAGTTTGCAACCCCAGGGCCTTTGAATAGGCCATGTCCCCTGCCGGGTGTTCCCTTTTCTCTACTCCTTCCATACCAGAGCCTTCTCCGGCCACTTGAAAGGAGTCCTGGCACGTGATAAGTGTTAAAGCAGTATTTGTGGAATGAACGAGTGAATGAATGAATAGATGGGTTTCTTTAAAACACCTCTCAGGGGCGCCTGGGTGGCTCAGTTAGTTAAGCCTCTGCCTTAGGCTCAGGTTATGATCCCAGGGTCCCAGGATTGAGCCCCAGGTAGGGCTCCCTACTCAGCGGGGAGCCTGCTTCTCCTTCTCCCTCTGCTCCTCCCCCCACTCATGTTCTCTCTCTTGCTCACTCTCTCAAATAAATAAATAAAACCTTTTTTCTTTTCTTTTTTAAAAGGATTTTATTTATTTGACAGAGAGAGACAGCGAGAGAGGGAACACAAGCAGGGGAAGTGGGAGAGGAAGAAGCAGGCTCCCCGCTGAGCAGGGAGCCGGATGTGGGACTCGATCCCAGGACCCTGGAATCATGACCTGAGCCGAAGGCAGATGCTTAACAACTGAGCCACCCAGGCACCCCTCAAATAAAAAAATAAAATCTTAGAAAAATAAAGCACCTCTCATGGGAGCACCGTCCAATGACAAAAATACTACAATTTAGCAACGAGTTTGATGCCCTCTACTCGAGGGAGAACAATCCACGAACTGGGAGAGTACATGCCTGACAAGCAGAGAAGCACGCTTCCTGAGGAATGTGGGGATTTTATAGAACTTTTGAAGCAGCGACTCGGAAACAGGGCATGATTGCCTAGGAGGTCAGGGATTTCCTTACAAGGCTAGCATGTCCTATTTTCTAGGGTAAGGTGAACTAGCGAAAGCTGAACAGGGAGCACTGTGATTGGTTTATGTAAGGTCTCCTGTAAGAGCAGGCTGATTTAGGACTAGACTTGTGGTGTGCGCAGGGCCACTGGGACGGCTTCTATTTTAGTAGCCGAATTACCCTTATCAGAACAAAGGAGAAAGACCTGTGAATCCTCATAGCTGTGGCCAGTCCAGGGATCAGGACATCAGAGGAGGAGCCTGGCACAGAAAGGTCAAGACACCTGCCCACGATCACACAGCCAGGAACTGACAAAATCAGGATTGAATCTCCTTTACCCGAGCATGGATTTGTCCCACAATGCCCAAGTATTGCAAACCCATCATACGCCCCATAGTATGTGTGTCTCATTCCCATCTGGAGGTGGCAGAAGACACCCCTGCAGAAAATGCTTCTTTGGGATAAGGATTATTTTGAGAAACGGCCCACACAGGAAAAGCTCTGGAAAAACAGAGTAGATGTGACCCTTCTGTAAGGAAAATTTACACTTATAAGGAGAGCCTCCGTTTGTAAGAGTGCGTTCCTCGCCGCTGTATCAGGACAAAAAAGCTGGCTCGAAATCACAAGAGAATCTTATCAGTGGAGAAGCACAGAACTAGCCTCGAGCCCCACCCCCAACAGCTTTCTCTTGGCTTTAGTTAAAGATGGTATTTAAGGTGATGGCTTGGGCCACCTCAAGGAGTTTCCTGTTTTCCTGTGTCCCCTGTGTATCCTTGAGGTACACATGTCAACCTCTGTTTTTCTCTTCTTAATCCGTCTTTCATTACAGGAGGTCTCCGCCAAGAACTCAGAAGGGTGGGGTGGAAATCTTCTTCCACCCCACGGCATCTCACGCTCAGCCTCAGGGTGGCCACATCCCATCATGTTAGGGGCTCCGAGGGAGGTGGAGCAGGCTTGGGGCTGACTCTAAGGGGTTCCACCCTTGGTCTCGCTGGCTGCCAGCCATGTGGCCTCGGCAAGCCAACCCCGCTGGCCTCAGTGTTTCGTTTGTGAAATGCACACCTCCAGCACATCGGGTTTTATAAAGATTGTGTTTTCAGCACCTGACACATGATAGGGGCTCAGAAATGTCCCCCTTGGTATCTGTTTCTTTACTCACCACTCTGCTGTAGAGGTTGGCATCCCCCCACCCCTTGCCACCCCCATTCCCTGCTGTGGATGTCTCCTTGCAGCTTTTGCGGCCCTTCCCTGCCACGCCTGATCGGATATCTATCCCTCAGTCCCTGTGAATGTGACCTTAGTTGGCAAAAGGGCCTTTGCAGATGTAATTAAGTTAAAATCGGGAATGAGATCATTCTGGATTTATGGTGGGCCTTAAATATGACAGGTGTCCTTAGAGAGCGAAGAGGAGAGACAGAGAAGAGGAGAAGGCCATGTAAAGACAGACACAGAGTTTGGAGTGACGTGGCCAGGAGCCAATTGTTGGGGAGGAAGAATTCTCTGTCTTTCAAGGTCCCTCTAGCAGGACTAAGAATCTGATTGACATGAGACAGATTAACAGGAGAAAATAAAATTTAATAGCATGCATACGTACAGGGAATCCACACAGACATGGAAATTCCAAAGACAATGGGGCAACATGATGCTTACATGAGCTCGGGAGAGGGGTGGCAGTCTGAGGAGGAAAGGGGAGAAAGACCACTAGCAGGATGGTGAGAGGAGATGTTTGGAAAACAAAGATTGCCCTATAATGTAGATAGGTTTGTTTTTTCTTTTTTTAAAAAGATTTTATTTATTTATTTGACAGAGAGAGAGACAGCTGGAGAGAGAGGGAACACAAGCAGGGGGAGTGGGAGAGGAAGAAGCAGGCTCCAGTGGAGCAGGGAGCCCGATGCAGGGCTCGATCCCATAACGCCAGGATCATGCCCTGAGTCGAAGGCAGACGCTTAAGGACTGAGCCACCCAGGTGCCCCATGTAGATACGTTTCTTAGGTAAAGTGGAATCTCCGTTAATAGCTCTCTTCCTAGGTGGGTGGGGATGGGGTAACTGGGTGATGGGCACTAAGGAGGGCACTGGATGGAATGAGCCCTGGGTGTTCTATGCAACTGACGAATCACTGAATTCTACCCCTGAAACTAACAAGACAATATATATTAACTAAATTGAATTTAAATACAAAATTTTTAAAAAATACCTCTCTTCCCAGTACAAGAAGGCAGTTGAGGGGGAGGAACAGAGCTTTTCCTGAATCTGCTGGGTTTTGATTGCTTTTAACTCAAAATACTGTTTATGCCGAAGTGCCCATCTTGGGGTTGCCTGCCCTTGGCCCCTACACAAAGAACACTGGGGGCCACCCAAAGCTGGAAGAGGCCAGGAAGGGTCCCCCGTACAGCCTTCAGCAGGAACACGGCGCTGCAGATCCTTGATTTCAAACAATTTTCTGTTGTTTGAAGCCACCCCCTTTGTGGGATTTCGTTGCAGCTGCTTAGAAATACTGGAGTTTGTTTGGTCCTTGAGAAGGTGCTGGTCTGCGGGGCCACAGGGCCAGAATCCAGAGACCCTAGTCCTGTGTGGGCAGGATGGTGCCAGAGGGAGGGCCCTCAGCCTTAGTGAACCTGGAGAGAGAGCAAGAAATGCTTATCGGAAGATAGGACATCAAAGCTGGGGTTTAACAGATAACTAGGAATTTGTTGAAAGGGGACATTCTTTCCAAGCAAACTCGCCGAGGCCTAGCTCAATCCAATTCTGGCTAAAGCAGACATTGCTGCCCAACCACCTATCCTCATGATGGTTATTAATTCTAAAATATTGGGATTATCGCTCAACTCAAGCCTCCTCTACTACTCAGTGCTACTCTCTACGGGGGTAGTACTGAGAAACCAGCGTTGGAAAGAGATTATCAGTGCTTCCAGATCTGCTAGACATCTCGAGGGCTGAGCCAGGATTTGGCCCCAGGGCTGGCTGTGGAACCTTCTAGATGACACAGGTGCCTGCGGGCCCGGAGGCACGTTCACAGAATGGGATATCAATTCTTCCTTGTGCTGCAAACTGATAGGAAATTTTCAAATAACCTGCTTTTTTGCCTCTTCCGGACCTCTTGCCGTGACTGTTTGCCTCCTGTCACGAGGAACAAACAATAAAAGTGGGTGTGCGTTCTGTCATGTGTTGCATGTGTTTGAGGAGGGTGACTAGGGCCAAGAGTAGGTGGTGAGGGAAAATTCTGGGCAGTTTGGGGCCAAGCCAGGTGGCAGGGACGGCCTGACCCCTGGCCCCCATGCTATTTACTTCCACCTTGGATTGGCCCCTGGGGACCCATGGAAGCTGCCAGCGAGGAATGTAGGGTCCCGGCCTGCTGAGCTCATCGATGGCTGGCTGCCCACAGTCCGTCCCACTGCCTCTCCCAGCTTGGCCACGGGACTGGCCATGAGGTCATCAGCTAACGATGTTGTAAAGGGGAGCCAGATGGGCCTGGCTGCCAGCATTCCAGAGTTTGGTGAACCGGAAACAGCATGGAGCTAATGTCCCCCCTTCCCTGTTCCTGGGGACCCCCAAGCCCTCCGTGGCACTGTGTCCTCTCGGGAAATTCCAGGAATACATTAATTACTGGTCCTGTTCATAAAGTGACAGTCGCCCATTCACGAGCTAGCAGCTCCCCCCCGGCTGGGTACAGCGGACCACAATACTGCAAGGGAAAAGGGTGGACCACACGACGGATAAAGGACAAGAGTCTCAGACATGGCATTGGGTGGAAGACGCCAGACCGTAAAGAGAATACACTGGGCAGTTGTGTTACATCAGGTTGGAAAACGGGCACACTCATCCACGGTCACAGAAGGGGGCATGGCTGTTATCCAGGGATAGGGAGAGTGATGGGAGACGGCCAAGGGTGTTCCTGGGGCCAGGAATGATCTGGAACCTCAGCTGGGAAGTGACCCTACAGGCCTACTGTGCGTGAAATGTCATCGAGCCCAACACTAAGATGGCTTCTTTTTGTTTTATGGAAGTCGTATCTTGATAAAAGTTTCAAAGGAAAAAGGCAGAGGCTGTGGAAAATATTCCGGCCACTCCTCAAAACGTTAAACACAGAATCAAGATTTGACCATGGCACTTCTGGGCCTATCTCCTCGAAAACCGAAAACAGATCCTCAAGTCCTTGCATATGAACGTTCACAGCGGCCCCATTCACCATCGCCGGAAGGTAAAAACAATCCCAATGACCATCAACGGATGACAAGTGAGCAGAACGTGGTCCGTCGGTTGGGTGGAATGACTCAGCCGTAAAAAGGACTGAAACCCTGACACACGCCACACCACGAATGAATCTTGAAAACATCATGCTCAGTGAACGAAGCCAGCTGTGAAAGGCCACCTATCGTATGATTTCACATTTGTGTGTGACATTGTCACTTATCGTAAGAAATATGGGCTTTGACCCTTGGAATTCCTGTGATGGGAGCTATAAATATGTCTTCCTTCCTTCCTTCCTTCCTTCCTTCCTTCCTTCCTTCCTTCCTTCCTTCCTTCCTTCCTCTTTCTTTCTTTCTTTCTTTCTCTTTCTTTCAAGTAGGCTCCATGCCCCATGTAGGGCTTGAACTCATGACCCTGAGATTGAGTGTTCAGTGCTCTACCACCTGAGTCAGCCAGGTGCGCCGAGAGCTACAATGATGTCTTTTATTTTCTTAACGAGGTGACTTTTGGAAGACACCTAACCGTGTGATCGGAGAGTTTAACTTTCGGTCCCACCCCACCCCCTGCCCTCGACCTCAGGGGGAGGGGAGAGGGGCTGGAGGCTGAATCAGCTCCCAACTGCCAATGATTGAATCGGCCATGCCTGTGTGATGAAGCTTCCATAAAACCCCAACAGGTGGGGTTCCCCAGAGAGCTTCTGGGTTGATCCACATGGAGGTTTGGGGAGACGGCGCCCCTTCCCATATGTACCTTGCCCTGCGCGTCTCTTCCTCTGGCTACTGATTCGTATCCTTTAACATCTTTTATCATAAATCGGTCATCTGGTGAGTAGACGGGTTTCCTGAGGTCTGCGAGCCACTCTGGCAAAGTAACTGAACCCAAGGAGGAGGTCCTGGAAACTTCTGATTTATAGCCTGTCTCTCAGAACCGCCGTTAACAACCTGGACTTGCTCTGGGCCTCTGAAGTGGAGGCAGTCTTGTAGGACTGAGCCCTGAATCTGCGATCGGACACAGGGTTAAGCTGAATCCTAGGACACCCATCTGTGTTGGAGAATGGTTGGCCTGCGGAGCCCTACCCTCCGCCCCACCATATTGGAAACCGGGTGCCATATACTTAATATGAAACGCCCAGAGCAGGCAGACCCATAGACACAGAAAGCTGATTGGTGGTTGCCAGGGGCTGGGGGAGGCGGAGGGGAAGTGACTGCTCAGGGGATGAGGTCTCCTTGTGTGGTAAGGGGAATGTTCTGGAAAAGACAGAGGCAATGGCGGCACAACCGCTACATGCCACTCCACTGTTCACTTGAAAATGTTGAACCATCTGTTACTTTTCCGCAAAGCCTCATACCTGACAGCCTCCCAGGAGAGCTAGGGGGTGAGTGGAGATGTCTTCAGAGAAATCCTTCCAGGCCTCCAACCTCTGTGTCCCTGGGGACCCAGGCCTTCTGACGAAATGCAGAGAAGGCCTGCATGGCCTGAGGGGACATGGTGGGATCCCTCCCTACAGCTCTATCTACCTGACTTGCCCCTGGGGCCCTGGCTTTCTTACCCCTAGAGAGCGACAGGGTCTGAATGGAAAGCGGCTGGGTCCAACCTCCCAACGAGCGGCGGTCAGGCTGGAGGTGATGGTGACAGGAGCAGGTGTAAGCACCTCCTGCTTGCTGGGGACATCACTCGGGACACTTTGGGACCCTTCCAAAGCCGGGTGATAATCCCACTACACAGAGCCTGAGACTGAGACGGGGCGGGGGGGCCCGAGTCTCCCCAGTGGGTGCATGCTGGGGGTGGGGGAGGCCTGACCCTCTTCCTCCAGAAGAGACTCGCTCTGTGCCCCCTCCCCAGCACATCCTCATGCCTCTCGCCTGCACACACTCTGTGTCACACTTTACACATCCCTCCATGTGCCTCACACAGCTGCCCATCTTCTCTGGAGCCAGGAAGCTAGAAGCACGCACAGGGGCTGGGCCAGGGGTCCTGAGCAGTGGAGAAGGGTCAGAGGGGAAGACCTGGGTCTTTCTGGGACACCCCTTGCCCCTCCACCAGCTGGTGGCTGGACCTGACACCAGCCCTCCCTGTCCTAAACCCCAGCACTCCAATTCCCTGCCACATCTGCTCTGGGCCCACCCAGCCAAAGGACTGGGTCCCAGACTAGTGTCATCTCTGTTTAAGTCTTCAAAGGGCCTCCAGTCTGGGGCAGACAGAGCCAAGCACAGATATTCCCAGTGCTGTGAGCTCAAGGCTGGACTAGGGGAAAGGGTGGGGGTTGGGAGCACCCAGCTGAGCCTGGGAACGTAGAGTAGGGTTTTGAGGAACGAGTAGGAGTTTCCCCACAGAGAAGGAGGAGTGACTGCAAACAAGCCCAGTTAACCACATACCTCCTATGCATCTGGCCCTGGCCCTTCTACCTCATTGGAACTTCTCTGCAGTGAAAGTCTCAGGTCTCATTTTCCAGATGAAGAAATGGAGATGGGCTAGAGAGGACTGTCTTGGCTAAAGTTGTACTTTCTGGCTCTCTCTGGCCCTTTCTCCTCTGCTTTCTTTGTTTTTCAACATCTTCAGCCTTTGGTCCTAACCAGGAAGGGAGAAAGAAAATCCCATGAGGGAGAAGGCCACTTCTTAAGCTCCTGCCGTGAAATTTAGCACACAGTTGGTGACATTGTAATAAGTCTTTTTGGACAAAACTGTCCTTTCCACCAGTCCACCAAGCTGAGCTGAGGTTCTCATTTTATGGAGGAGGACACTGAGGCTCTGAGTGGTGCCCCAGCTTCATCGGGAGCACCTCCCTGGAACCAGGCCCCGCTGTGGCCTCTGGAGTAAGTTTGGTCTGTACACAGGGGCGGGCAGGAGATGCTGGCAGGCCGGGGTGGCTAAGTTCAGACTATAAAGTTTGGTCCTACAGTGGGAGTCCCAGCTAGGAGAGCAAGGAGCACAGCCACGCCTGGGCTGGAACCAACCCCGTCCCGTTGCTCCCTGATGCTGCCGACCCCCGGGGGGCCACCACTGGGGCATGCCCTATTCCTGGCTCGGGAGAACCTCCAGACCTTCTCAGGACCCTCCGAGATGCAATCCAGTCTGGATGTCCCCAGATTCCAGAAGTTCCAGAAGCACTTCAAAGACACCCCAACCATGCTGCTGTTGACCAAGAACTTGAAAGACTCACACCCCAACCACATCCTGAAGTGTGGGTGAAGTGTCGGAGACCCCTCTGGGCGGTCCCCACATCAAACCAGTGGTTCCGTGTCTTAGAGGCACACTGCTGAGCCAGTTGTGAACTCAGCAGGAATATCCCATCCCCCACCATGGCCGATGAGGGAGCTAGCAGCCTCATATGTGGCCAGATAGGGTGGGGCTCAGCCAACATGGGATTGTTATAACCCCAGCCTGATCGCAGATGGGGAAACTGAGGCGCAGAGGGGCCAGCAACTCTCCTGAAAGTGCACAGCGCCTGTGGAACCCAGAGAGGCAGGCGCCAGGAGGGCATGGTGCTTGCCCTTGGCTGGGGGTCTGCATGTGGGGGTCGGGGAAGGTGGGCAGAACCCGCTCAGGTTGGTTCCAGATTTGAGGCAATGGAGGGCCAAACACAGCTAAAGTTGTCAGCAGAAGATGCCCTCGAGAACTGGGCTCCCTAGGATCCCGGGGGAGGAGTTTGGGGTGGGGGAGGTGTCAGGCTCCGGGGAGGGCTCTGAACCCTCCCTGGTCTCACCCCGGCTGTGTATTTCCCAGTAAACTTCTGTCCTCTGGTAACTAGGTCGAGGGCCCTAGAACCACAGGCCCGCTCTGCAGGTGTCCCCAAGACCTGGAAGGGGGGCTGTCTAGCGATTCTGAAGGTCCAAGGAATCTGGAAACTGGGCACCCTGTATGGTCTGGCACCCCGCGCCCCGCACATAAGGAGGCCCACAAGTGGCCAGTTTCTCTTTCTCCTTCCACAGGAAACCTCCAGCCTAGCATCTCTTCTAGCCTAGCCCATGAGAAATCCCGCTTTTTCCGGGCCCTACTTCCACTGTCTCCAGTGGCGCCAAGCCCACTGTGAGTCCTACTGGGGTCTGGGAGTCAACTGCTTGTCCAACCCAGAGGTGGCATCCAGGCCCCTGGAGCGCCGGAGCCACCAGGAAGACGGGGTTAAAAGCATTTGGCATGGGGCGCCTGGGTGGCACAGCGGTTAAGCGTTTGCCTTCGGCTCAGGGTGTGATCCCCGCATTATGGGATCGAGCCCCACATCAGGCTCCTCCGATATGAGCCTGCTTCTTCCCCTCCCACTCCCCCTGCTTGTGTTCCTTCTCTTCCTGGCTGTCTCCATCTCTGTCAAATACATAAATAAAATCTTAAAAAAAAAAAAAAAGCATTTGGCATATGTCTCATAGCCCGACCATAATGTCACCCCTTTAGCTCCAGGCCCACAGGTCAGAATGGCAGCCTTTGAGGTGAGGTGGGCACTTGCCAATGGCCATGCCTTGAAACTTAATTCCTAACAGATGCTGAGAGCACATTGTCCCCTGACTCGCTCACTGCCTATGAGTCCTCCTTACAACCCCTGGAAGAGGTACCATGATCACCTTTTACAGACAGGGAAACTGAGGCTCACGGCCACAAGCTGAGCATTGAGGGCTCACAGATCTTGAGGGACTCCTGTCCAGCCTTTAGCTGTTCCTTCTTCCCCAAATCCATTCCTCTTCCTCCCTCTCCTCACCAAACCTTCCTTCAGCTGTCCAGAGACCCACAGAAGGGCCTGCCTCCCCAGTACGCATGGGGCACAGAGAAAGGGGACGAGATGGGAAAGAGAGAAGCAACCCCAGGCTCTGGGAGGTGGCCCTGGCTCCCCACTGCTTGGGTTGGAGTCACCCAAGTGTTTGAGGGGTGGGGTCTGGGGCAAGTGGCTTTCGTGGCGCACATACTTGGGCTTGAGGAGATCCCAGAGAAAGCCGGTTTGGAATCGGGCTCTCTGCTCCCAAGGCCTGTGGCATCCCCGGGCTCTGCAGGAGGGTTTTGGGGAACAGAGTTGGCTTTCTGCCTGCCCTGGGGATACCTGGTGTGTTTCTGGGGCTCCCTTAATGTCTCAGGTCTCTAGGTCGTCCTAAAGCTCTCTTTTGGAGAAAACTTTCCTGCTGAAGGTGACTGCATCTTCTGTCCCCGGGGGAGGGCCTGGCCCCTGGCCCCTCTGGTTCCCTTCTTCCTGACGTCCAGAGTTCCTGTGAGTGCCTTGTTCAAAAGCCCCATGCCTGGGACCCCAGGGTCTGCTGGACAGTGTCCAAACGGCACCCCAGAAAGCAAGTAAAACGGTTGAAATATATGATTTCTTGTGTATCTTCGTGAGAGGTTGGCGTCCACAGGGGTCATTCTCTGCTTAGGGGGCGTCAGTGGGCAGAGGGGACTCAGAATCACTGGGGTTCCTGTCCTTGGTATGTGACCGGGTGCCCAGTCTGTGGCAGCTGTTATGGGTGCTGTTAAGAATGATAAGATTTTGGGGGCGCCTTGGTGGCGCAGTCGTTAAGCGTCTGCCTTCGGCTCAGGACGTGATCCCAGAGTACTGGGATCGAGCCCCACATTGGGCTCCTCCGCTAGGAGCCTGCTTCTTTCTCTCCCACTCCCCCTGCTGTGTTCCCTCTCTCGCTGGCTGTCTCTATCTCTGTCAAATAAATAAATAAAATCTTTAAAAAAAAAAAAAGAACGATAAGATTTTGGGGCGCCTGGGTGGCTCAGTTGTTAAGCATCTGCCTTCAGCTTAGGGCATCATCCCAGGGTCCTGGGATCGAGCCCCGCATCAGGCTCCTCCGCTAGGAGCCTGCTTCTTCCTCTCCCACTCCCCTTGCTTGTGTTCGCTCTCTCGCTGGCTGTGTCTCTGTCAAGTTAATAAATAAAATCTTAAAAAAAAAAAGATAAGATTTCTGTACCGAACGTTCTCCTTTCTCACAACACACTGCCTTTGTTCTGACGCACAGAGAGTGTGAGTGACTTGCCTATGGTCACACAGCAAAGTGGGTGGCGCTGGGATTTGAATCATGATCAGGTTGACGCGCAGCAGGTGCAAACATTCCCACTCCCCGTGTGTTCTCCCCACAACCCTGACACAGAGTGCCATTACCACCTTTTACAGACGGGGAAACTGAGGCTCTGCCAGTTGATGCCCTTTGTCCCACGTGTCATGGCCACGGAGGAGTGGGCCAGAACGTCAACCCAGGCCAGCTTCTCTGGAGCTGACAAATGTCCAGTCTGTTGGGACCTGGATCAGGAAAAACTCTTCACAAGGCTTTGAAATTTGGAAGAAAAACAAAAACAAAAACAACCAGTCGTAGACAGAGGGAACTTCAGAATCCTATCCCAGGCCTAGAAATGCCAGGAAAACAGATGGCCAGCCAGGAGCCGGACGTATGTGAGGTCTCCAGTGTGGAGTCGCCCCCTACAACCTTACGCACCTGCTTGCCCCTCTTGGTTTGGTTCCCTTATTTAGTAACGCAGAAGTGTGCTAACAGTGTCTGAGGGTGGAGGCTAGCGAATGTTGGCATCTCGCCATCATTGATCTTGCAGGGATGGCTGCTAGACAGCGCCCCCTCTGCCCCACCCACCCCAGGTTAGGTCAGGTCTAGCCATTGGCGGCCCTGGCTGACCTGTCCCTACCAGTTCGGATTACTCAGCATTCTGGCTTGCCTTTGGGGCTGGCGTCTGCAGAGGGCACAGCAGTGTGGCTGTGGAGTGGCCCCAGCTCCTCGTCTGGTCGGTCCAACCTCCGTTATCGAGCGCCTACCATGTGTGCCAAGCTGGTGAGGCAAGAAGCCCATCTTCCCAACAGCCCGTGTCAGGATGGACGTGACCGTGGCAGGAGCCAGTGTGTTTACCAAGCACCTGAATGCCTGGAGCATCACGGGATGGTGGGGAGGGGACTGGGACTCATAGCTGGACGATAATCCCACTGCACAGAGGCTGAGACTGAGACGGCGGGGGGGGGGGGGGCGAGTCTCCCCAGTGGGTGCATGCTGGGGGTGGGGGAGGCCTGACCCTCTTTCTCCAGGGGAGACTTGGCTATGTGACCCCCCCCCAGCACATCCTCGCGCCTCTCGCCTGCACACACTCTGTGTCACACTTTACACATCCCTCCATGTGCCTCACACAGCTGCCCATCTTCTCTGGGGCCAGGAAGCTAGAAGCACGCACAGGGGCTGGGCCAGGGGTCCTGAGCAGTGGAGAAGGGTCAGAGGGGAAGACCTGGGTCTTTCTGGGACACCCCTTGCCCCTCCACCAGCTGGTGGCTGGACCTGACACCAGCCCTCCCTGTCCTAAACCCCAGCACTCCAATTCCCTGCCACATCTGCTCTGGGCCCACCCAGCCAAAGGACAGGGTCCCAGACTAGCGTCATCTCTGTTTAAGTCTTCAAAGGGCCTCCAGTCTGGGGCAGACAGAGCCAAGCACAGATATTCCCAGTGCTGTGAGCTCAAGGCTGGACTAGGGGAAAGGGTGGGGGTTGGGAGCACCCAGCTGAGCCTGGGAACGTAGAGTAGGGTTTTGAGGAACGAGTAGGAGTTTCCCCACAGAGAAGGAGGAGTGACTGCAAACAAGCCCAGTTAACCACATACCTCCTATGCATCTGGCCCTGGCCCTTCTACCTCATTGGAACTTCTCTGCAGTGAAAGTCTCAGGTCTCATTTTCCAGATGAAGAAATGGAGATGGGCTAGAGAGGACTGTCTTGGCTAAGGTTGTACTTTCTGGCTCTCTCTGGCCCTTTCTCCTCTGCTTCCTTTGTTTTTCAACATCTTCAGCCTTTGGTCCTAACCGAGAAGGGAGAAAGAAAATCCCATGAGGGGGAAGGCCACCTCTTAAGGCGCTGCTGTAGAATTCAGCACATGGTTGGCGGCTAATAAGTCTTTTTTGACAAAAGCATTCTTCCCATCAGTCCACCAAGCTGGGAAAAAGTCCCCACCTCATAGAAGAGGATACTGAGGCTCAGAGAGGCTTCTAGGGGGAGGGTCCCCGCGTTTCTCCAGGAGAACCCCTCCCATAAGGGCCTCCTTCTGAAAAGCAGCCCAAGAGTCAGCCAACTACGGTCCCTGGAGTGTTTACTCTGCACCCAGGGCGGAAGGGACCAGGCAGGCGGGGGCGGACAAAGTCCGGGGATTATAAAGGCCAGTCCAGCAGCGTCCGGTGTCTCAGTTCAGAGCTCCGCTAGCACCGGCATGCCTGGACAAGGTCTGACACCACCACCCAGCTCTCCTATGCTGCTGATGCTGCTGATGTTCTCGTGGCTGCCTTCGGGAGGCGCCCTGTCCCTGACCCAGGAGCACCTCCCAGCCTTTCCGGGACCCTCAGACACGCACTCCAGTACGGATGTCTCCAGAGCCCAGGAGTTTCGGAAACGCTACGCGCACCTGCAGACCAGGCTGTGGTTGAACCAAAGCTGGGCTGATGCAAACTCTGACCTCATCCCTGCAGCTCAAGTCCGGATACTCACTCCAAAGCGTGAGTGAAATCTAGGAGACCTCCGTCCCCTGGGCAGCTCCCCCCATCTAACCAGCGGTTCTGAGTCGTAGGGGCCCAGGCTTGCCACTGAGCCTCAGTTTCCCCATCTGTGAATCGGCCAAGAACATCTCCCCTTGGGACTGATGGGGGAGCTGGTGGCCCGTTTATGCCGGGACAAGGCGAGGCTTGGCCAAAGTGAGATGTTACAGATCGCAGATGGGGAAACTGAGGCTCAGAGAAGCTAGGGATTCTTTTGAAAACTCACAGAGCCTGGAATTCCCAGAGGCAAAGTCGGGCGGCTGGGGTGGGTGTGGGTGGGGTCCTTGTCCTTGGTTGTAAGGGTGGGGGGAGGGCGCACAATCCAGGAGAAAGGATGCAGGGGAGTGGAGCGGACAAGAGGAGCAGGCGGCGCGAAGGCGAGCGGGGGAGGAGAATCTGCCTGTACTGGTTACAAATCTGACGCAATCCCTTGACACTGCCCTGTTGAAGTCGCACGTGGCATGTGCCTTAGGGAGGGAGGAGATATTTTCTCGCCATCCACGGAGGATCTAGGGGAAAGAGAGGGCAGAAGGAGATCTGGGCAACGCTGGGGACTGGGACGGGCTAGAGGAGGAGTGTCAGGCCGGAAGGTAGCGCTACTATCTCACCCTAATCCCACTAGAGCTGTGCGATTCCAGGTAATCCTCTTGTCCTCTCTGAGCCTAGTGACCAAGTCCAGGGCCCTCAAACCCTACTCCCTCCAGTATCCCCAACACCAGTACCAGCCTAGGGATCTGAGAATTCTGGGGATTCGGATATCCTCCATTTCTCAGTTATGGAAACCAAGACCCAGAGAATTGAAAGTACAGTAGCTAGTTGTTGTATCCCCGGCCCCAGCACTTAGTAGGCCTTCAATAAAATGTTTTTGACTGCCAGAGGAGGCAGAACCAGCGTCTGAATCTTAGTATCATGTATACATTAATTCCTGCAAGTTTTTTTTTCAAGATTTTATTTATTTATTTGAGGGAGAGAGCGAGCACAAGGAGGGGTAGGGAGGGGCAGAGGTAGATGGAGAAGCAGACTCCCCGCTGAGCAGGGAACCTGACATGGGGCTGGATCCCAGGACCCTGGCATCATGATCCGAGGCGAAGGCAGAAGCTTAACCGACTGAGCCACCCAGTCGCCCTAATTCCTGCAAGTATTTACTAAGCACCTACTCTATGCCAGACATGGTGGTGGCCAAGCGGACAGAAATCCCTGGTGAGGGGATTCACTAGGGGAGATGAAATGATACACAATGAAATAAAATAAAATAAAATAAAATAAAATAAAATAAAATAAAATAAAATAAAATAAAATAAAATAAAATAGGGCAGTGCCTATTTTAGACGGGCTGGAGGTGTAGCCTGCCACACTGAGATTCAGGGGAATAGTGTGCTTGGTAGAGGAAGAAGCTTGTGCAAAGGCCCTGAGGTGGGAGGCGGCTTGGCATGTGGGAGGAAATGGGCACTCCGCGCCTGGCGCACAGTAGGACCGTGGTTGACTGGCTTTCCTGTCTTCCTCAGTGCGACTTGGGTCGGGCGGCCACCTGCACCTGCGCATTGCCCGGGCCGACCTGACTGAGGGGCTCCCCGCGGCCTCCCGCCTGCATCGGGCGCTGCTCAGGCTGTCCCCGACGGAGCCGAGTTCGTGGGACGTGACTCGGCCGCTGCAGCGTCAACTCAGCCTTGGAGATTCTCGGGCACCCGTACTACGCCTGCGACTGTTGCCTCAGTGGGACCGGTTGGGAGCGACGTTGCCTTCTGCACGTCCCCAGCTTGAGCTGCACTGGCGGCCACGTGCGGCCAGGGGGCGCCGCAACGCGCACGCGCACGGCGGGGACGGTTGCCCCCTCGGGGAGGGGCGCTGCTGCCGCCTTCAAAGCCTGCGCGCGTCGCTCGAGGACTTGGGTTGGGCCGACTGGGTGCTGGCGCCTCGCGAGCTAGACGTGCGCATGTGTGTTGGCGCGTGCCCAAGCCAGTTCCGGTCGGCTAACACGCACGCGCAGATGCAGGCGCGCCTGCATGGCCTGAATCCCGAAGCTGCGCCTGCGCCGTGCTGCGTGCCCGCCAGCTATGAGCCGGTGGTGCTCATGCACCAAGATAGTGACGGTCGCGTGTCGCTTACGCCCTTCGACGACCTCGTGGCCAAGGACTGCCACTGCGTATGAGTGGCCCTAGTCTTTCACTTTTACGGCTTGTGAGCGATGGAAGTGACCTCAGAGATCCTTGCCTGTCGAATGGGCTTGTGGGACCTGAGATACCCGATTTCCCACCACTGCTGTCTACCCCGTCCCGCCCAAACCTCTGTATTTATAAGTTTGTATTTATTATTAATTTATTGGGATGATCTCCCTGGGGACTGGAGGGCTGGTCTGACGGTGTGCACTTATTTAAAACTGTGGTAATAAAAATAAAGCTGTCTGACCTGAGCCCCGTGGTGTCCAGGATGAAGCTGGTGACGCTGGGAAAAGCCTTTCCCTCCCTGGCGTCAGTTCTCACAGGGGACCTGGTATCAGGGTGAGTGGAACCTTTCAGGGAACGCGTGGTGGGGTGTTCTGGGATGTCAGGCAGTTAGACGGTGCTCATGACACCGATGCACCTCAAGGACACCCTTCTCTCTGCCTCTGCTTCTCTCTCTCCTTGTTCCTCGGTTTCTGGTTCTGAGACTCTTCTGGGTGTCAGTGTCCCTCCATATCTCGTCTCTCAGTGTTCCTGTTTCTGTAGTTATATGGTCCTGTCTCTATCACTGTCATGCTGCCTCTCCTTGCCTTGGAGTCATCTTGCCAAACACGGGCAGCCCAGGGTCATGTCTGTCTGCAGCCAAGTGTATTGTGTGTGATGTTGCCCCCGACCTAGAAGAGTCCCATCACTTCTATTTGGGGCACCTCCCTCCGTGTTAGTGGTACCTCTAGTCTTTCATATAAAAAGAGCAAGGGGGGCCACGCCCTGCGCAGCTAAGGCGGCTGGGAGTTCTGGGGCTCTGTCTGCACTTGGTTTCCACCAGCCTACAAGCAATAGCATGGGAGCCATCCCCTCCACCCCCTTGCTCCTGACCACCCATGGCCATTACTGGCACCATCTGTGTTCCATTTTCAGTAGCAGCCCCTGCAGAAGTGCAGAGGATTCTGGGGAAGCCATCCCTCACCACCCCAGTCTCCCCAAGGCTAACCCAGGTCACTGCTGGGCAAGCTTCTTTTTCAGGAAGTCCACTCTTCTGTTCATGGCTACAGTGTTGAGGTCCCCAGAACCCTCAGGATCTCTGCAGGCCTCCAGAGATCACCTATGACTTGGCTCTGGAAGCTGTGAGGAAGCAGCTCGGTGGCCAGCCTGACAAAGCCAACACCCCGCCCCAGTCCTGTGGCCACCTCCAGCCACCAGGTCTCAGGAGGCACTAGGCTCATCAGAGCCCTTCCCCTCTCCTCCCCTCCCCTCCCCCTAGACTAGGCAGGCTGCAGCAAGCAGAAGCAGTTGGGTTTTTTTGTATCAAAACAGCAAAACACCAAAAAGGAAGTTGAGAGAACCCCACTCTTTTCTGTCCAAGCCACATGCGTGCCTCCCTGACACCCCATAATTGTGTACCTTGCACCAAGTGGAAAATAAACTCCAAGCAGCCAGTTTAAGAAGAAAAAACCAAACAGGTGGAAATAAATACATCGTGAAGAACATTTTCATGCACCTGGCATCTCCCATGTTATATAGTCTTCTTACTTAGGATCTTGGAATCCCTGAGATGTGCCGTGTCTGCCCCCTCCCCACACCTACCTGCCTGACCACCCTGAGTATCTCCAAAGGGTAATGTTATGCGGGCCTGGGGGACAGAGTACCTACTTTCCAGCAGTGAGTGAGGTGTGTCCCCTGTGAATGCCGCCACCCAGAGGCAGACCTGAATGATTGTAGGTGCCCCTGAATGTATTCAGCGAATGCCCACTTTGTGCCAGGCCGTGACTGGGCACTCAGGACACAGAAAGGACAAGACAGGCAAAAGCACCCATCTGAGCTCAGTTGAGTGAGGAAGACAGGTGAGGACAAAGGTAAATGATAAGAAAGTGTGGGCCGCAATATGAATTGTGCTGAGGAGTCAACTCAGGGAATCCATTAATGAGTGGAGGCAGAAGTGATTTAGATGGTCGGGGGAGGGGGCCTCCCGGAGGAGATGGCATCTGAACTGAGACCTGGAGGAAGAACAGGACTCGGGGGAGAGTTGGGGAATGGGCATTTGAGGAAGTCAGAACAGGAGGTGCAAAGGCCCTGAGTTGGGAACAAGCTCAGTCTTCAGCCGCAAAACAGTTGAAGATGGGGCCAGAGAGGTGGGTGGGGGCCAGAATCCACCAACTCTCACTGGTGGCGGTGAGGGGTGTGGGTGTGTTTGAAGAGCCAGGGCTAGATGTGTAGGGGTAGGAGCTGGGGAGGGCTGGGATCTGATTTATGCTGGAGGCGAGGAAGACAGATGATCGGGGGCAGGAGTGGGTACTCGAACAGTGTCTAGGGTGGGGATGCAGGGGTTCAAGGAAGCTAAAGACCCTTATAGGTTCCCTCTCCCACCCCAGATCATTCCCAAGTGTTGAGGAACCCAAGAGAGCCTCAAAATTAAGCTCAATCCCAGGGTCCCCCAAAGCTAATAGATGCCATATGAGTATCTCCCCAAATATCAGTTGTTGCCTTCGCTGAACATTGGTATGCCCGTGTGCCTTTTCATACCTCCAGTTGCTGCTTACCGGGCCGGTCCCCCTGCCCAGTAGGCATGTCCTCTCCACTTCTCAAACATGCATCCTTCAAAACCCACTCCAGATTCCCTTCTTACGCTCAGCCTTTTCCAGACTCTTTCATTCATCTCCCTCTGGAGCCCTTGGCCCCATCCCTCCCTCCAGCCCAGGCTTGACCTCTCAGGACTGAAGGTATCTATGTCCAGCTGTCTTCCCTAGATTGGGGGGTTGGCAGGAGCCATGCTGGGGGCTGCTGACAGGAAACCCAGCTGAGGGGTGAGTTTGAACAAACTCTTGAAATATGCGGAATTCTGGGAGTGATTAACTCTGCCTGAGGAGGAACCGAGAAAGGCTTCTCAGTAGAGTGGCATTGAACCTGGCCTTGAAGGACGAGGGAAGACATCTCAACATATTAAAGCTGAGACAGCTGCAGAGACTAATTGCCTTGTTGTACGGATGGGGGAACTGAGGGCCTGTTAACAGCAGAGTCAGGACTTGGGCCCATGCCTCCTGACACTCAGACCAGAGTTCCACACCTGTATTAAGATGTTTAAGAGTGAGAAAAAGTGGAAGGGAATGGCATTCTGGGCAAAAGGAATGGCATGGACAAATGAAAACTTCAGGAGTGAGATGGGCTGGGTGGTGAGGAGGCCTAGACCAGAAGGACAAAAGGATGAGAAGAGGGTAGTGATAACGAGGTGGGTAGGGCGGAATCACGCAGGCCTCAATCGCCAGGCTGAAGTCCTGGGGGACAGTGGTGAGCCATGGAGGGTGTGTGAGCAGGAGAGGGGCACAGTCCCATTCCTGTTATGATGATCCCTCTGGGGCTGGTGTGGCCTGCCCTGGGGTCTGAGCCTGGTTACCAAGTGCCTGAGAATGGGGCCTGAGAGGGACAGGGGGGACAGACCAAGAGTGGGGAACAATTCAGGAGTCTCAGAGAATCTGGTTTGGGGAGCTTAGGGAACCCCCACCTCAAGGAACCCACTTGCCCTGAGCCAGCAAACTTGTCAGGCCTGCAGCATTTATTAAGCACGGCCTGCACGCTGACTGGAGGGTGATGACAGATTCACAAACTGACCCTCCTGTCCCCATGTCAGAGCCTCTCCTCTTCCCCTTGCAGCAGCTGAGAGAGCTGAGAAGCAAAGCGGGGGCTGGAGAGGGAGCTGAAGAGCCTCCCTGGGGCCACAGGGATGGTCCTTCCCTGTCGCCATTCCTCGGATGGGAAGACTGGGGCCAGGGAAGAGCTAGAATGCCCCAAGTCCCATAGAAGGCGGCGGGCTGGAATTCAGGGCACCGAAGGCTCAGCACCCGGGGATCACATACTCCTCTTCGTCCAGCGGGGTCTGGTGCATCGACCGAAGGTTGCAGTAGACAGGCTGGGAGGCACGGTCAGGCCCTTCGTAGTTCATGTAAAAGTCGCTGTCCTCTGGTGGGTGAGCCCTGCGGAGACAGACAGACGTGAGGGAAGGGAGCACTCAGGGCGTAGGCACGTCAGCTTTGAGAGGCCAAGAAAGTTCTGGGCACTGAGTCCCCTCCTAGTATTTACATATGAGGAGACTGAGGCACAGGGCAGTGTTCTCCCAGCCTCCCAACTTTCTCTGAGGAAAGGAGAACTGGTCTGGGAGGAGGTAGCTTCTTTTTTTTTTTTTTTTTTTTTTAAAGATTTTTATTTATTTATTTGACAGAGATAGAGACAGCCAGCGAGAGAGGGAACACAAGTAGGGGGAGTGGGAGAGGAAGAAGCAGGCTCATAGAGGAGGAGCCTGACGTGGGGCTCGATCCCGGAACGCCGGGATCACGCCCTGAGCCGAAGGCAGACGCTTTAACCGCTGTGCCACCCAGGCGCCCCGGAGGTAGCTTCTTAATGATGCCTAGCTACGTATGGTAGGCAAGGCCCCCCCCATCCCCACCCCACCCCGAGAAGAACTCTCCTACCTCTAGAACATTCTAACCCTACTCTGGTTTGGGCAAGTAGTGTCCATCAGTTATTCATGCTTTAGAATGAATCACTCCAAACACATAGATGCTTGTCTAGGGATAGACAGGACTGGGAGTCAGACTCTGCTTCAGACTCACTGTGTGACCTTGGGCAAGTCACTCCCCTGCCTCCCAGAGCCCCCATGTGTACAAGTGAATTGTGTGTGTGGAGGGGACTACAGATCCCATTCTATACAATGTTTCTGGAGGAGACTGATCCTGAGGCTTTGGTGACAGCGACGCAGGGTGAACATCACAGCACAAGCTGCCTTAGCGAGCCCGAGCCCGGAGCCTTCAACTCCATCCGGCAGGCCACTTCTGCTTCCGAGCCCTATTTGCATCTGCTTTGCATATTCTCGCATTTCTCGACCACAGCTTCCCACCCGCCTCCCCACTTCGTGGATTCCCCTGCGCACACCCAGCCATGACCCTGTTCCATTCCCGCTTGGATCCTCCCAACATCGCCCCCCCCCCCCCAGCCTCAGCTCCCAACTCAAACTGATTCACAGAAGATTCTCCATTCTCTCCCACCTCCGGGGCTTCACCCCTGCTGGGGCTGCCCCCTACAGCCATTCCTTTCATTCCCTCAGCCAAGCTGGAAAAGTCGAACCCATCCCTCTAAGTCCAGCCAAATCTAGAGGCATCAGGGCTTCGTGGGGAGAGAAGGACACTGCTTTCTGAGCACCTCAAGTGTCAAAGGGACATGTGGAAAGGGGAGCTGTCCCCATGTTACAGAGCCTGAAACAGAGGCTCAGAGATAGCCCTGGGTCACACAGGATCTGAGCCAAGGCCACTGACTATTTCTGTGAAGCTCCTACTCCGCCTGGAACACCAGCTTCCTTTCTCCCCGTTCTTGGCAACCCAGAAACTCAGTTTGCACGTCATGAAGGAGGAAACTTGTCTCATATACAGGAACTCACTTCATCCTTATCCCAACTCTATGAGACGAGAGCTGTTATTATCCCCATTTTACGGATGAGAAAACAGAGGCCCTGAGGGAAATCGACTTGCCCAAGATCACACAGCCTACAAGAGAAGGTGCAGGGACTTGAACCCCGGCCATCTGGGGCCAGAGCCTTGCAGGCAGGTGTGAATCACTCACCCATGGTCGGCCCACTGGTGCCCGGCAGCTGGCTGGCCCACGAACACATTCTCATAGTCAGGTATGGAGAGTCTGGGCAGGGCAGCCGCTGGGGACTTCGGGCTGAGGCCCCGGCTGCTGTATCTCGGCTGCTTGCCAGAGCCAGGCCGAGAACCATCCTGAGCAGCGCCTGTTTTGTCCAGATCCCGGTTACTGACCCTCCAGCGTCCCCGGAGTCTCCAGGCCAGCACTAGGCCAGTGATGGTGAGCCCGAGAAGCAGGCTTCCACTGGCCACCAGTGCCCCAAGGATCGACAAGGACAGGCCAGGGGGGCAGCTAGCCTCCAGGAAGGTAGAGGCATTGCGCCAGGCACCAGTAGCTTTGTCCCGGCACTCCAGAGGCTGATGGCTGGAGCAGTTGTCCTGTCGGACCTGGTGCCAGGATTCTAGGACGCAGCTGCAGTCAGCCTTCAGGTCAAGGGTACAGCGCATAGCCAGCTCCCTGGCCACGCGGTCCAGTGGGTTGTTTGTCACATCGAGCTCCACCAGTTTTCTCAGGGGTTTAAAGAAGAGCAGTGGTAGCTCTTGAAGGCTATTCCCAGACAGGTTAAGGTAGAGCAGTTCCCTGGCCTGCAGAGACTGGTTCTGGGGCAGTCTGAGGCCTTGGCCACTGAAGTTCAGGCATACGGCTGTGAACTCTGTGTTCCAGTCCACGTTCCCGGAAGACACGTTGCAGGAAAACACTTGGCTGCCTCGATCCTGCAGCAGCAGTGGCAACGCCAGCATCCAAGCCAGGGAGCCCCCCATTCAAGCAACCTAGGCAGAGACACCAGAATCCACGCCTGGCCCTTAGCCTGTGGTCACCTCACCCTCACTGCTTGTGTATTATTATTGTTATTGTTGTTGTTGTAGTTGTAATTATTATTATCTCAGAGTGGCCAGGCTGCATCTAAAATGGTAAAACGCAGGCCCTCGCTTGCCGCCTCTCTGGTTGGCTCTGGCCTCTGGCCTCAGTAGCCCCCTCTGGGGAATGGGTACGTAATCCCGGTGCGTGCGGTTCCTGGAAGGCGAGAACACGAATCCCAGTCAGCCCCTCCCCTTCTCCCAGTGGAGCCCCTTCAGGTTAAGTCGCCCATTCCCTCCCAAGCCCCACCCCCCCACCAAGAATATTTCAGGCTCCCTCATTGGCCAAAACGGGACCATATGCAAAATAAGCGGTTGCCCCGGAAACGGCCCGCCCCGGGCCCCGCTAATTGTTTCATCTCAGAACTGCGGGGTGCTGGGAATTGTGGGCCGGGGTCGGATGGGGCTGCTGTAAGGAACCCCCTCCAATCTGGCTTGAGGCCCCTTCCCGGACCCAAATTCTAGCGCCTCCGTCCCATCTTTCTGATCCCACCGCCACGCTTTTGCCTCGGCAGTGCTGGAAGGCTCCGGCGCGGGAGGGGCTGCATGGTGGCTCACCTGGACGTGGGCGCCCAAGTGGTCAGCACCCTCCGCGGATCCGCTGTGGTCCAGGGCGCTCCTCAGGATCTGCACCCAGCGACTCAGGGGAAGAGGAACTGGTGTCCGGGTGCAATGCTGAGGGGAAGAATGAAGACACAGAGACCCGCCCCCCTGCAAGGCCTCAGGCCCAGGATTCTCACGGGAGGGGGAGGGGCGACCTGCTTCTCTTTTGCTGGAACCCAGTGACTACATGTCCCCCAATAATACCCCAACCGACCGACTGCTACCTCATCAACTCGCTTCCTGGTGTCAGCTCCGTTGACGCCCAGCCCACGCGTTCATATGTTCATTCAACAATCACCCATGCTGGACTTCCATAAGGCCTCAGTACGGCCAGGTTCGGGTAGAGCACCCAGTCTTTGGAGAGGACAGAGCTGGACACAGACAGACCCAGTCCAGTGGAACCAGGTCAGATCAGAGAGAAGGACAGAGTCCTGGAAGGCTTCCTGGAGGAGGAAGCGTTAGCATTGGGGCTTCAACACATGAGTAGGGTTTTGCCAAGGATTCCTAAAACCTGGCTTTGAGTCTCCAAGCTGCTAGCCTCCCCCACAGACTCAGAGCTCCTGCTTCAGTACAGCAGTCCTCCATGCTGGAGGGGGCTGTGAGGAGGGTTCCCTGGGGAAGGAGACATTGAGTCTGGGGCTTGGAGGATGAGTCACACTAGCTGGCAGAAACAAATGCATGGCAGATTCCCGGCAGAAGTCACAACAGGAGCAGAGGCCCTGCAGCTTGAGAAAGCATGGCTGGCTAGGACGGTGTGTTTAGGAGTGGAGTGGCTGGAGTGGACAGGTTAAGAGGAGAAACTGGTGGTATGGGCAGGGGGTGGGCAGTGCTGGCCTCAGAGGCCGGGAGTGGGGCATTATTCCCAGGGCCCCAGGGAGCCAAGGAAGATAGATGTGTGAGCTGTGGAGGGGTACTGTGTCAAAAGATTCCTCCAGAGTGAGTCTGGTGACTGGAGATAGGGAACCTGGGGAGGAGGCCAGAGTTGCAGAGGAGTAGAGGGGGGTCTGAGTCAGGCCAGAAGGGCAGTAACAAGGAGGGCAGATTAAGGAGGAGATTAAGGGCCGGGAGAGGGTCTCAACCTCACCGGGGTCCTGGCATCAAGCAGACCAGTTTCAAATCCATTCTGGACCCTGACTCACAGTGCAACTTTAAGCACTCCGTGCCTCAGTTTCCGCACCTGTAAAATGGGGTAAATGCTAAGAGCCTTCTCCTTGACTGTGGGAAGCTGAAGTCCACTCCCCCATGCTTTCCCCTCTCCTCAAACTCTGCCCTTTTCCATCTACCAACTCAGAGGAATTGACCAAAGGTTTTGAACGGAGACTTTATAGAAAGTTGCAAATTGTTGCTTCAACACCCCCAAAGGTACTCACTCCTCAGAAAAATCGCAAAATCACCGCTCTGAGGTACCGTGTGTTTTTCCCTATCAGATTGGCAAAACTGCAAAAGCGTGATAATGTTCGGTGCTGGCGGGGCGGCGGGGACACTGGCAGCCCTGCGCACTGCTGCGGGAGCGTCTGTGGTGCTTTCCCAGCGACAGGCCCGCGGACACAGGCCACCAGAGTTACAAACACTTGTGCCTGCTGACCCAGCACCCCACTTCTGGGACGCTCCTGAGTAATTCACGTTTACAAAATGAGAAGGGCAATAGGGGCATGAACTCGCTGATGAGTGGATAAAAAAATGTAATGTATCCATACAGCGCAATGTTGCTGAGCCGTAAGAAGGCACGAAGCCCTCACACGCTACAGCGTGCATGAACTTTGAAAATATGACGCCGAGTGAGAGAAGCCAGACACAAAAGACCACATCGACTGTGATTCCACTGATATGAAACGTCCAGAACTAGCAAATCCATGGAGACAGAAAGCAGACTGGTGGTTGCCAGGGGCTGGGGGGAGGGCAAGGGGGAGGGCGGGCTCATGGGGACGGGGTTTCCATTGGGGACAATGGAAATGTTCTGGAACTAGATGTTGGCGGTGCTGGCGAAAACTGTAAATGTACTAAAAATCCCCTGAATTGTTCACTATAAAATGGCCAAAATGGTAAATGTTAAGTGTATTTTGAACCGTTTAAAAAAAGAGGGAAGGCAAAAAGATGGCAGAGCTAAGAGATGATTCATGGCAATGTTGTTATGGGGGTGGGGGGAGGGGCAAGGAAGCAACCCAAGGGGTTGGTTAGATGAATAACAGCCCATCCATCCCGCGGGGGTGCCTCAGAGTCGTAAAAACAAAATGATAGAGCCCTATGAACTGATAAGGAAAGACTCATTCATCTTTCTCCACACACCTCTATGGAGGCCTACTGTGTGCCAGGCACTGGTCTAGGAGCTCTGCGTTCAGCCCTGAAGAAAACAGACAAAATCCCTGTCCTCGTGGGGCTCTTGTAGCAGTTGGAGAGACTGGAGACACGCAGGATCTACCAGGAAAATATGAAGCAGGTAGAAAAAGCAACACAGAGGAAAAGAAAAGCGAGAAGCAAGCAGGAAAGGTGGCGAGCTTTTTTGTTTTGTTTTGTTTTTTAAGATTTTATGGATTTAGGGACGCCTGGGTGGCTTAGTTGGTTAAGCGTCTGCCTTTGGCTCAGGTCCTGGGATTGAGCCCCGGTCTATCTGCGATCTGCTTCTCCCTCTCCCTCTCCCTCTGTGCTCTTTCTCTCTCTCTCAAAAAAAAAAAAAAAAAAAAAAAAAAAAAGCTCCTAGATTTCAATTGGCTAGAGAACCTTCAGATGAAATATGAAAAACGAATATTCATAGTTACCTCTTAGCAGATCGCAGTGTCTCAGCACAGAGACTTCCAGAGGTCCTTATGGACACCTAGAGACCTTCAGAAATCCCCAGAGAGGGGCACCTGTGTGGCTTAGTCGGCTGGGCGTCTGCCTTTGGCTCGGGTCATGATCCCAGGGTCCTGCGATCAAGCCCCACATTGGGCTCTCTGCTCAGTGGGGAGCCTGCTTTAGAGAACCTCACCATGTATGTTTTTCAATTAAAACACTGAACTCAGCCGAGAAGCACACATAAAGACACTCGGGCTTTTGGGATAAGCGGGACAGAGGGGCAGCAGCCAGCACCAGGCCCGGGCGTGGGTGGATGTATGTCCCCGACGCCCCACACCCTGGGAGGAGTCGGCGGCATGGAGCACTAAGGCCGCTTAGAATAGGAGGAAATGAGAAAATGAGGAAGCGCCCAGCACGGGGGCTATGTGTGTGTGTTTGGGGTGGAGGGAGGCAGGCTTGGGGCCTGGGATAATGGGTTCTGGAGATGGTTCTCAGGGACCTGGGGGACCTGGAGTCTGGAACATTTAGAGGGGTCTGGAGTGTGGGAGGCCTAGGTCCTGGGGCTTGGGGGTCTGGAAATTCCTGACATATGGGGAGGTCCTGGGTTCTGGAGCATGCCAGGAATCTCATGGACCTGGGGCCTGGGGGACCTGGGGTCTGGGCTTTTTTGCTGCCGCCCCATCAGGTCGTGGCCAGGCTGTGGGAAGCAGGGCAGCTCTGGGCTCCACTGCCTGAGGGGGACCGGAAGCTTCCAGAGGGCACACCTCCATACCCCACCTCTTCCCTGTCTGACATGCCCTGAGCCTGGGTCTGAAACAAGCCTGAGTGCCAGGCAGGGCCAGTGTCTCAGCACAGAGACTTCCAGAGGTCCTTATGGACACCTAGAGACCTTCAGAAATCCCCAGAGAGGGGCACCTGTGTGGCTTAGTTGGCTGGGCGTCTGCCTTTGGCTCGGGTCATGATCCCAGGGTCCTGCGATCAAGCCCCACATTGGGCTCTCTGCTCGGTGGGGACACATTGGGCTCTCTGCTCGGTGGGGAGCCTGCTTCTCCCTCTCTGTCTGTGGTTTCCCCTGCTTGTGCTCTCTCTCAAATAAATAAAAATCTTAAAAAAAAAAAAAAGGAAAGGAAAAGAAAAGAAAAGAAAAAGAAAGAAATCCCCAGAGATACCTAGAACAACTCAGAATCCCCAAGACCCCAGGATACCCAGAGACCTTTAGAGACCTTCAGCGACCCCCCAAACAGTCAGGAAAACGCAAAGACCTCCCACAAAGACAAAGATAGAGAGATATACAGAATTTCCCAGGATAACCCAGACCCAGGGCCACCAATCCATGGCCCCCTCAATGTAGCCGTATTTGCCCCACACCCTCTGACCCCCATGTACCCACCTGTGCTGGGTGAGGCCTCAGCCTGGGCCCTGTCCCCAGTGTGCCTGAGACTGGGGAGCTGAAGTGGGATGAAGGGTTTGCCCTCCCCTACTCTCCACCTCCCATCGAGCTCCTGGGCTCTCACACTTGTCCGGAATCTGCCCTTCTCTCCAACTCTGATTCTCCCTGGGGCCAGGCCCCCAAACCTCTGGCCCCAGCCCCTGTCCTGCCATTTCCATCCCCCATGTACTCAAAGTACAGCCTTTGAATGCCAGACTTCCTTCCCCAGCACCGCTCATGGTCTGGCTGCCCCTAGGGACCCGTCTCACCTGGGGGAGGGTGGAGGGCAGGGGGCCAGGCCGCCCAACCCAGCAGCTGAGGCCACCTAGAGGCCCCGGGATCTTAAGGGGTCTGAGGGGCTCTGGAGCCCCAGGTCAGGACCAGGGGCAGGTGTGACAACCCAGGGCCCGGCTGGAGCAGCAGAGCTGACTTAGGGGCAAACCCGGACTGTGGACAGACATGGCCACCGCAGATCAGGCGTGCATCCAGCAAACGATGACTGAGGTCGGCTTGACCACTTCACCGCTGTGTGACCCAGGCCCGGTGCCTTAATCTCTCCCCGCCTCGGCTTCCTCCTCCCTAAAAGACGGACAGTGAAAACCACCTTGTGGGGAGGCTGCGAAGGGCCGAGAAGCAGATGTGAACGTGAGCGTGTGGCTGGCACGGGGGACGTGGGCAACTTTAGACGCAGGCGGTGTCCTGTGGAGGAAGGGGGAGGGGTACGTGAGGGTCCACCGACGCACCAAAATCGAATTCAGAAGGTTAGAGCTGGATTTTTAACGATGCGGAAAGAGCCTGTTTGAGGTCACATGGCCACGCTGGTTATAGAAGAAATTGAGAAGCCACTGAACGCTCTTGGCGGGGGGGGGGGGGGGGGGGGGCAAACAAAACGTGGCACCGAGGCGGCTGCGGTCAGCGAGCGCCGTCCACCTGCTCGCTGCTTAGCAGAGGGCTGCTCCGGCAGTGGGAGGCCACGCTGCTGGCCCACAGGGCTCTCCTGGGACCAGCCCTCGACCACAAGACGGAAGGCGAGCTGATTACAAATGCCTCAGCTCCCCACCACCTCCGGGAGGACATCTCCGAGGAGGGCTCTGGGCGGTCTCCCCGGGGCGGGGCGGGGGAGGGGGGGAACCCCTGGGAAACCGGCCCCTGGGAGCCTGCTGGTTGGCGCCCCCTGCAGGGCTCCTACGCTCTCTTCGCGCCAGGATCACGGCTTCTGGGAATGACCTCCCCAAACACTTAAGATCCAGGATTCTGTTCTTAGGGCCTGCGCTCGGGGACCCCAAATTAAGATAGGTGGAGTGATTGGGACACCTGGCTCAGTGGGTAGAGTATGCAACTTTTTTTTTTTTTCTTTTTGAGAGAGAGAGATAGAGAGAGAGAGAGTTCATCAGCAATTGAGGGGAGGGGCAGAGGGAGAGAGAGAATCCTAATGCAGACTTCCAGACTTCTCTCTGAGCACAGAGCCCAATGCGGGGCTTCATCCCCAGGACCCTGAGATCAGGACTTGAGCCAAAATCAAGAGCCCATGGCTTAAAGGACTGAGCTACCAGGTGCCCAGAGCATGCAACTCTTGATCTCGGGGTTGTGAGTTTGAGCCCCACACTGGGTGTAGAGATTATTTAAAATAAATAAAAAATAAACTTAGAAAAAAAGAGAGAAAGAGATGTAATCTTCCCGAGAGCCCCTTGAGATAGGGACTGACATTGCCAGTTCTTAGAAACTGATAAGACTCCTCCCTCATTTTATAGATAGGGAAGCAGGCATGTGTGTTTGACTAGCTTGCCCAAGGCTCAACAGCAACTGAGGGTCAGCCCGGAATCTGTGTGGTTGACCATTAGGCTATGTTGTTCTCAAACACAAGATGCACTCGTCTGCGTCTACCTGGGAGGGTCTGTGGAACCAATCCAAGGCACGCGATGAATCTCTAGGTCACTCCTGGATACATGGATTTGGACTTGAGTTCATGATAGCGGTTGCCTGCGGCTGCTGGCTAAAAACGGTATTTTGTTTTATTTGTTAGGCTTTATTTGTTTATTTTTGGTAAGATTTTGTTGCTTCCTCAAGTATTTACTGAGTGCCTTCTGAATGCAGCAAAACTGGTGCCCTTGAGGAGCTGATGTTCCAGTGGGGAGGGCGCCATGAGCCGTTAAATTACCAAATTTAAAAGCGGTTAGGAAATAATAGTTTAATGGAGAAAAAGTTAAACAGAGTGCAAGGGGATTTGGAGAGCAAGATGGGGTGCTTGGCACCCAAAACCCACAGTTTTGAAAAAGTTAGTCAAAAAGACCTCCGGAGGAAAAAAAAATGCAGAAAAAAAGAGGAAATAAAAGATGTGCAGGTCAGATTCAAAATGGGAAGTTTTTGGGGTGGTAGGGGAACTGGGTGATTTTTTCTGTATTTTTCTCTCTTTTTTTGCCATGAAATAATTCAACACATAAAAATGGAAGTATATATTTGGAAGCTGACCTGGTGGCATGGGCAAGGTCAAGAGAAGCTGACAACATTCCAAGTCTGAAAGTTGAGATCTCAAGAGCTGTTCCAAAGGGGCACCAGGGCGAGGCCTGCGGGGACCCTCAGGAGTTGGTGCTGCGTGTCTCTGCTGTCCTCGTGTGGCAAGACTCAGAATTGCAAGTCCTGGTGACCTTGGCAGAGGCAGAAAATTGGTCCCTGGCCCTTTGGACCTCCAGACTCCACCCTGGCTAGGGAGGATGGTAATGATGGGAGGATGGTAATGACAGTTTGTGTCACAATCAGGCTGAGACCCCTGGGGACGCTGGAGGTGTTGGATCCCAGCACAGGGGGGCAGTGGTAATTTTTAATTCATTTGTTTAGCAACAGGTATTTATTGATCTCCTGCTGTGTGCCAAGCATTGTTCTAAGGACTGAACAAAACATTCAAATCCTCTGCCCTCATGGACCTCATGGATTACTGGGCACATGGGAAATAAATGTGCAAAAACAAGATTTTCAGGAAAATCCAACGTGACCCAGGTTGGAGGGCCTCTCTGAGAAGACATCGCTGGAGCTGAGGCCAGTAGGATGAAGAGAAGCAGGCTATGGGAAACAGCTCGGGGAAAGTTGTCCCAGGCAGGGAGAACAGACATACAAAGGCCCTGGGGTAGGGATGAGCTGGATGCATACAACAGGATCGTGGACAAAAAGTACCCAATTTCTGGTGCTTAGCAAGTATCCATTCCCCGATGTTGTTATTAAGCTGAGGGTCTTCCAAATGGGGGAAGAAAAGACTCCTCCCCTTTACTGCCCAGAAAGAGAGTGAGACCTTAGGGTGCCATGGAAACTCTTTCTTCTGCTGCAGGAAGAGACCGGAGCTCTGGAGAGGAGAGGTAAGGGAGGGGTGTTGACAGCGCACTCCAGAGTGGGACCTGGTCCTCCACTCTCTGCTGTGTCTTCAGGCAAGTTGCTTCCCTGTGCTGAGCCTAGTTTTATCTGCAGAACTTTCTCTGTAGCTGCTACAGGCTCCCCCCCCCCCCACATTCCTCTCTTCCCTGCTTCTCCCCCCAGGCCTGAGGTTTCCACAGAACGCCTCCAATTTCCCAGAGTGAGTATCCCAGACCCAGACAGGGCAGGCAGGCCAATGGGTGAAGTGCTGCCTCTAGGTCACCTATGGGACCCCCTCAGTACCTCTCAGGGCTCGGTTTCCCCATTCTATAACATGGGGAGAAGATAGGCTGCCTCTCCAATGAGGTTGCTGGGTGGATTTTCCAGGGATGATCTGATCCCAGGCCGAGCACACCAATTTCTAATGATTGGTTTAGCTCTGGAATTCAAGTGCAGGGAGGAGGGGCAGGAGGGGCATTTGTGGGCACTGGAGCCCCCAGAAAGTTCTGGAAGCAGGGCAGTGTACTGGCTCAGGCTCAGCCTTGTGGAGAATGGACACAGGTGCTGTGGGGGGAGCTGTGGGATTGGTGGAGGCTTCTCCTCCCAGTCCTCATGGGTCCCTTCTTTCGCCTAGAGTTCCTCGCAGCTCTGCAAACTTGGGGGTTCAGTCGCCTCCTGCTCAAAGACTCACAAGCGGACCTGCACAGTCAGGAGTCAAACCCAGGCTCATCCTCCATCCGGGGACTTCTGCCTCCAGGCGATCGCTCTTAAGAGTACAGGAAACTGAAACTCCAAAGGGTTGCGGCTCCTCTTCAGGGAGCCTAGCGCGTCTGAGCGAGCCTTTGCCCCCCACCAACTCCCCCCCCCGTTGGGGGCCTTGCTCCTCCCGCCAGGTCTCGGAGGGAACTCCCACCCCTGCTCTAGCGCTCACCGGCTGCTGCGGCTTCTCCCTTCCCGGTGTTGTTTGTGTTTTAATTTTTGTGTTGCAGTTAGAAAATTACCCATAATTACAGCTTCTGAGACGAAACATCTCATGGCCCAGACCCTGCTCCCAGCTGTGGCCCGCCTCCCACGCTCGGCTGGGGCGGGGCTGCGGGAGCCGCCCTCCGGATCCTGGCCCCTCCCAAAGCCGGCCACTTTAATGAGGGGGGGGGCGCTGCTTCCATCTCCAGTGGAGAGGAAAAACCATCATTAGGAAAACCCAAACCAGACTTGCGAGCGACTCCTGCAACATATTCACCGGCCGCCAGGGCTGTGCCTGTAGGGAGGACAGATCCAGTGGGAGGTGGAGGCTGCCAGCAGATTCTCTGATGCACCATTTTATCGTTAACAGTGACAAATCCAACCAGGGCCAGTGCAGAATCCGTAATCTAGGGGAGATGGCCAAGGAAGGCAAATACAAGGGAGGGGAGGAGAAAGAGGGGAAGGAGGGAGAGGGTGGGGGGAGAAGAAGGAACTAGAATAGGCCAGGCCAGAAGCCAAACTGCCCTCCAGGCAGCAGGAACAGCTAGGGTAAAGGCCGTGAGGTGGACCTGTGAAGGGTGGGTATGAAGAATGGAAGGACTGGAAGGGAGTGGGGAGGGACAGCCTCCCCTCCAGGCAACCCCCCCAGTCCGACAAGCGCAGCCCGTTTCAGGCCCCCCCCCAGGCACCGCCCCCAACCCCGCTGGTAATCCCAAGAGGTAGAGAATCAGCTCAAGGCTGCCCGCGCAGCCACACGGGGGCGACCGGGAGCTGGTGGAGGGATCGCAGGTCTACGATCCAGCCTAGACCCTTAGCCTTCCCTGCTTGCGGTCCCCACCGGGGCCCCTTAACCAATTCCGGGGCCTGCCATGTGTACTTGGGCCTCTTACCGGGGCAACCTCCTGCATCCTCCAGGCCATCCCAATCTAGCCAGGAGCCCCATGGAGCTTCTTAAAATCCTGTTGCAGATCCTGCCCCTCACGGCTACACACTTTCCCGTGGCTCCCTAGTGCTTTTGGAACAGATCTCAACCCGTCCCCTCGGGAGTGATCCGGCTCCTCTTTCCCCTGCTCCAGCCAAACTGCCCTCCTCGCTCTGCGTCCAAAACCTTAACCGTGCACCCACCCACCTCAGGGCCTTTGCACTTCTGTGACTGCAGTCTGAACATTTTGCTTTCAGATCTTTCAGATCCACCCCTCCCCTTATTAAAAAAACAAAACAAAACTTTCCTCCTCCTCCCCATGCCCCTCCTTCGTATGGGTGCGGCGGGGGGGGGGGCTCTTCTGTGGGTTCGGCTTTTGCAAGGCGTGTGCCTTGTTTGGATGTGCTTGCGGCTCAGCTTCCCTGACGCTGCGTGGGGCCCAGAGCTCGCTCTTCTCGGACTTTTCCGCCGGCACCGAGGCTGTGTTTGGAGAACCGTCCCCGTTGCCATGAGAACCGCGCTTGTCGCTCCAGCCGGCCGCGCCTCCCCCTTCTCAGCTCGCGCCTCCGTCTCCCTCCTCCTCTCCCCTCGCCTCCACCCTGCTCCGGGAGCCGGGCCCACTCCGCCGTCGCTTGGTCCTCCACCGGGAACCCCTCCCTCTGCCCAGCATGTGGTACTCCCTGAAATCATCCTACTGACTCGCCAGCTTTAGACGATCAGCCTTCCCCGTCAGAATCTCTGCTCCACAAGCAGTAGCAACGCGTCCTGCCTGGGTCCCCAGAGCCCTGCACACAACAGACGCTCAGTAAATGTTTGTGGGGAGGTTGGAAACTCACAGCGACTCAAGGAACGGTGGCTCAGACAGGGCGAGGGACCCGCGCAGGACACAGAATCCTGGGGAGCCACGGAGCATTGAGATATAAATAGGGGGTGCCTGGGGGTGGCAGGGGAAGCGTCCGCAGGGCCTGGGTGTCCCAGTTGTCACCAATACGCTGTGTGACTTGGGTGAGCCACACTTTCTCTGTGTCTCGTTGAAAGTAGGCACTGGAGAGCGGTAGTGGGAGCGGGTATTACGATGAGGGTGCCCTTGAAGCCCACGTACGCCGGTGGCGTCCGGGGCGCTGGCAGTCGCCTGCTCAAGGCCCTACAGATGCTTGGCGGCCGCACCCCCACTACCTCGCAGCGCAGGCCCCTCCTTTACGCCGGCCCAGGGCTCGGGGGGCCCCGCGGGAGAGGAAGCGGGGGGAGGGGACGACCGGCTGGACAGGAAGTGGGAAGGGCTGGCGTCCCCCTCCAACCCCGGCGGAGGCCCCTCGGGGATGGAGGCGGGGCTGGGGCCAGCCTGGCCCTTCCCTTCCTCTCCGCCTGTCTGGAACCCCAGCGGCTCCCGACTTCCCGACTGCCAGAAGGCCGGAGGGGTGGGGATCTCCACTGGGGGGCGCAGCCTCTAAGAGGGAGGTATAACAGGGGGTCAGCTCACAGTGGGAGGGGGCACTCCCATCAAGACGCGCGCTCACACACACACACACACACACACACACGACCAAGAAACCTGAGCACACAATCACCCAACACGGGTCCCAGGGAGCTCGCAATCCACCCACGCGCGGAGGCACAGGCACATGCACACAAACGCACACACACTTGTGAACACAACCTGACGGTGTCACTCGGTCCCCACAACTGCCAAAGACACACAATCACTGGCCCGCAGAGCCAGGGTCAGGTGACCAGACAGCAACCTTTCACTGGGTCCCTTCCAACCCTCAGGCATAATGATGCTCACGTGCATTCACGCGGGAACTGCTTGTTCACACACAGACAGACACACACTCAGTCATGCACAGGAAAAAAGAACACCTATGGCAGATATTCACAGAAACATCCAGACCTGGAATCACAACTGGACTGCCTCCCCCCACCCATGGCAAGCAGGTCCAGTGCACAGGCCTCCACCCCTCCCAGGCACCCTTGCCCTGGGGCCCTTACCTCAGTGTCTGCCCCCATCTCACACCCCCTGGAGGGAGAAGGGCCCCAGGAGGGGGAATGGGGTACCCACTGCCTACTGTCCTGACTCCTGCAGAGGGGCAATTAAAGGTGGGCTGCGCTCCATTTACAGCTGGCAACACAGAAGTTGAAAAATGGCAGCAGGAATGACCCAGTTGACAATCACCCAGCGACTACTATTGACACAGGGTGTGACTGTGGAGCCGTGCAGGATGGCTCCCTGGGTGTGACCCGGTATCCCTGTGTGGTTTTCTTTGTGTTTTGTGTTGTGTGTGTGTTGTGGGTCTGTGAGTGTCCACAGGCCATGTGACTGTATGATGCTGACTCAGCTGTGGCACTGTGAGACCCCAGGTCGGTGTGTGGAGCCCTGGATAGGCCCCAGGGGGACCACAAGTAGCCGCAAGGGCTCTTTCCCCAGCATGTCGGAAGCTGTAGCATAGCTGAGCCTCCTTGCGTCTGTGTGTTTGTGTGTCTATGTGAGTGGTGGTCTGCGTGTTTTGTTGTTCTGATAGCCACTGTGTAAACGTCCGTGTATATGACATTGTGTCCCTGGGTGAGCTGTATGTGCGGCGGTTCCCTCTCAAGCTGTGTAGGGGTAGTTCTAAGGGGTGGTACATCCCGTGTGACTGACTATTGCTTTATGGAACTCTCACTAATTGTTCCAGTAGCTATGTGGATCTGTGTGTGCAGAGTTCTGTGTCCGAGAGTGTAGCTGCAACTGTGTGTGGCTGCGTTCCTGGTGTACAATTTGGGTGGCTGGTCCTATCTGGGGAGTGTGTGTGTAGCCGTGATCATTTGTATCCTGTTGTGTGTCCCCAGGTGGCCGTCCCCACCCGTGCGTGCGTGTACCCGCCCCCCCCCCGCGGCGGGCACTGCGCGTGCGCGCCCGGCCCACGGTCCCCACAGCGGGACCCATCCGCGCGCCCGCCATCGCCCCTTTAAGAGCGGCGCCCGCGGGCGGCAGGGAGGCGGCGGGCGGGGGCGCGCGCGGCGGGAGGAGGGGGCGCGCGCTTCCCGGAACAGCCCGCGCTGAGGGAAGAGAGGAAGAAAATAAAACCCGTGGCTGGAGCTGAAGCTGGAGCTGCCGCCGCTGCCGCCGCCGCCGCCTTGGCCGTCTGGAGCTCCCCCGCGCGGACGATGCCCGCGGCGCCCGCGCGGGGCTCGGGGCGGTGAGGCCCGGGGCGCGGGGTAGCTATGGCGACCGCTAGCGCGGCCCGCGGTGCCGCCTGACAGGTGTGGGCCCCGGCGGCGGCGGCGGCGGCGGCGGCTCGGAGCAGCATGTACGCCAAGGGGGGCAAGGGCTCGGCCGTGCCCTCCGACAGCCAGGCCCGCGAGAAGTGAGTCGGTGGGCCGGGGCCGCGGGAGCCGGGGGCGGGGCTCGGCGGCCGCGCAGCTTCCGTGGACCCCAATGCCGGCGGGCACGGCGCGGGGCACGTGGGCGCGGGGGCTGGGCGTGCGGGGCCCGAGCGCGCTCGAGGGGTCGCGAGATTTGCGGGGGCGCGCGAGACCCGAGGGGCGCGAGATTTGAGGGGCGCACGAGGCCCGAGGGGCTCGAGGGGTCGCGAGATGGGTGGGAGTGCGTTGGATTTAAGGGGTGTGAGGAGCTTAAGAGCGAGATTTGAGGGGCGCGTGAGACTCCGGGGGCGCGAGGCGCGCAAGGAGTCGTGAGGTTTGCGAGGGGGTGAGCGAGAGCGGAGAGGTCGTGAGAGTTGAAGCGGGCGCGGGAGACCCGAGGTTCGCGAAATTTGAGGGGGCACGTGAAACTCGAGGGCTGGGGAGACCCGAGCGGCTCGAGGGGTCGCGACATTTGCAGGGGCGCGCGAGACACGAGGGCGCAGGATTTGAGGGGGCGCGAGAGACCCGAGCGGGACTCGAGGGTCGCGAGACCTCCCCGACGGTCGAGACTTGGGTGCGCGAGTTTGCGGTCGCGCGTGCGCGTGAGGTCGCGTACCCCGCGGCTTCCCACAGTCTCCGGCGAAGTTTCCGGGGCGGGCGACACTGACCATTTAGGGACCCCTGCACGTCAGGAAGAGCTCGAGAGAGGCGAGGGCCTGAGGGGTGCTAGCCCCAGCCCCGCGCTGGTAGCTGGGTGGGGCCCCCGGGGAGGCCACACTGGCTCACGGTGGGAGGATGGCTCGCAGTGGGAGGACGCTGGGATCTGCAAAAACACCTCATGCGGAGCCTAAAGGCCCAGTCGTGCCTGTTTTCCAGTGCCCTTGGTGGCCAGACCTGTCCTGGGCTCATCCATTGCTTACAGAGGGCCCCGTCTAAGCCTTGGTTTGGAGATAGGGTTCTGCTGCTGAAGAAAGTTGGGGAAAGACCTGATGGTCACCTCCCCTCTTTCATCCGTGGGGGTGCCCGGGCCCTGGAGAGGAAGCGATGTGCTGAGGTCTCAGGGTCTGGGGTGCGGGAGAGCTCTCAGGAGGCGGGAGTGGGGCTAGGAGCCCGGGCCACCCCGGAGAGGTCCGCTGGTTGCTCTGAGCATCGGTTTCTGAAATAGGGACAACTGGCCTTGTAGGATTCTCACAAGGAGGGGTGAGAGGCTGCAGGTAGAGCACCCCACACAGGCAGCCACCAGCCGAGCCACTTCCTGTCTCTGGGCCTCGGTTTCCTCCTCTGTGAAATAGGTGTGTGTGTGGGGGGGTTACACTGCTCAGGTCCTCAGCTCTCTGGTACTGTGTTGTTCTCCCTGCTCGCAGTCTTGCCTCCTCCTGCCCGTCTTCCTTCTCAGGTCCCTGTCCTGGGCCTGCTTCTTGGTCCTCATCTCAACACTAGGTCTGGGACAGCCTGCCCCAGAAATGGACTGAGTACCTGCTGGGTGCGTGGATGGTGGATCCAATAATAAACACTCCCAGCCTACAGGGTAGCCTGGAGGGCACCTACCACCCGGAACTAGCACTTGCTTTTGGTCCTTGGTTTGGGGGCTTTTTAAATAAGAGGACGAAGGTGACAGGGATTGTCGAAGGCCCTTTTGTCCCCTTTATATCCTTCCGCCTGTGGCCCCAGAGGTTCTGCCCATGTGAAGGGCTGCCAGGTAGGTTTAAATAGTTCCATAAATGACAGCCGTGGTTGGTGTCTTGTGTTTTGGGACTGGTTTTGAGAAGGGGTGCATGACCGCGGGTAGTTTGTTCCTTAGCCCCTCAGGTGAGGGAATCACCTTGTGTTTGCTCTCTTGCTGGGCTTCCAGGTGTGGCTGTGGGCATCCTTGTTAGGAGGGCAGATGGGCAAGAGGTTCTTGAGAAAGGAACCCCCGAACTGAGTCCTGGAGGCTAAGCAGAGCCAGTGGACACAGGGAAGCTTCCAGGGAAAGACTTGAGAAGTGGAAGGAACAGGAGGAGGAGGAGACAGAGGGGAATTTGTGAGTGGGGGTCATCACCCAGGCCACTGGCTGGGCGAAGGGCTGTAAGGGGCAAGCATGGAGGCTGCCAGACAGATGGTGAGGAGACACCCAAAGGCCTGGCCTTGAGGGTGGGGGGGGGGGGGCTGGGGGAAGAAATGTGTGGGCTGGAGCGTCCCTCTGTTGGAAGTGACAGGAGGCCCTGAGTAGAGGGCGTCTCCCAGCCCCCAGAGCAAGTTCAGAGGCTTTAAGGGGGAGGAGGACGCTGTGCTAGTGCTCAGAGCCTCCGTTACCTCCCATAATTCTTGCTAATTACAGTGGTGGGGCCGCACTGTAGTCTCCGAGGCTCTGACACCCCATTCTGTCATCCGAGTAGCCCCGTGAGCTTTTCTTCCTGTGAGCACTTGGGGTCTGGGCTCCCCATATCCTCTAGGTCACTCGTTCCTTCCATCCACCTGCCCTCTTACCGCAGAAGCCCCTCCCATGAGTGTGCTCTTTGTTCTGTAGGTCATTTGCCAGCCTTGGTTAGGGGTGGGGAGGCCAGGATTTGGATCCAGAGCCCAGGCCCTTCCCTGTAACTGAGATCAGGGCCTGGACAGAGACACCTCAAGCTGGAGGCCGCGCATGGGGTGGCGCCCTGAAGGTCTCAAAACAACATGGTCAGATATCCAGGCTTCAAAAATTTTCACTCAAAACAAAACAAAACAGCTCATGATCCTTCCCTGAGACTCAATCCTGGTAAAAATTAAATATGAACACATAAGAGAAATCAGCAAAACTTAAAATCTTCTCTGGCTTCTCTTTGCTTTGGGGATAAAACCCCAAATCCTAAACGTTGAAATACTAAGCTAACTTTTACTGGTGCTTACCAGACTGCTTGTGTTAATCCTGACCTCGCAGGAGGGAGTCCCCGTGTTGGTTTGTTCATTCATTTCAGGTAGCTAGGGTCCCGAGATGCCCTGGGTGGTGTTGTAATTTCAGTAGTGAACGAAAGAGACCCAAGTCCCTGCCCTCCCAAAGCTATATTCCAGAAGGAGCTGCAGGCAGTGTGTCAGACTAGGGGGAGGATGGGGCAGGTGGAGGTTTGGTGTGACAGGGAAGACTGTGACAGGTGACATTTGAGCCACATAGGTCTCTAGGTGCCCGTGCCCTGGGTGGGGGAACACCCTGTGCAAAGGCCCTGGGGTGGAGGAGGGCCAGTGTGCATGTGTTGGGGCATTGGAGGGAATGAAGGAGGAGTGTTATAGGGTGTGTGTGCGCATGTAGACTAGAGGCTGGGGAGAGAGCAGCCCTGGGGGAGCCCTGTCGAAATCCAGGTAAGAGATGGTAGTGGCCTAGACCAGGTGTGGTAGAGGAGGCAGGAAGAGGGCTCCAAAGCAGAAGACAGAGCTTTTTCCTTAACTTTTTTCCCTAAATTCAGTAAGTGCAGTGATGTCAGGGGGATGACCGGGTGGGTATTCACACTCCTGTGTACCTTTGTGAGTCAAGGCCAGACTACCCAAGTCAGATTGGGGTGGGGGACAGGGGAGGTGGGAGAGGAGGAAGCTAGGTGGGGAGCATGTTGAGGATGGGCCACTAGATGTTACGTGATCCCCAAGTTCGGTGGGGCCAGGCTGGAGCACCGCATGGGGAGCTGCATGAAGATGTCATCAAAGCGAGAGAGGAGGCTACCCAGAGAGAGAAGCGAGGGCCCAGGGTTGAGCTGGGGCAGGGCTAATGGAGCGGGGAGGGGAGCAGGCAGGGGTGGGGTCCTGCATCCTGGATCAGATGCCACCCCTGAACAGTCAAGGGCAAAGGGGAGGTGTAGGAAGACCTGATGGCTGGCAGTGTGAGTCCTTGGTGGATGTGGTGGGAGCCAAGGGTCATTTCTTCAGGAAGCTTCCTGAGTCAGAATGTCCCCGAGGGCAAGACTGCAGCCTCCCTGCCCCTATCCTTACACCTGCCTACCTGGATCCCCCCATCCCATCTTGCTCCCTTATCTCTGGGCATCTCACCCCCAGACTTTCCTGCTTCCTGCAGTGACCCCCAAAAGGGGTGAGGGACTGGCTGGACCTCTCTCAGCCTCTCTCCTTGCCGGGGGGGTGGGGGCAGGCCTGGGCTGGTTGGCTCTGCTTCAGCCTGTTGGCTTGTCACGTTTGTTCCTTCACTGATGGACTGGGGGCTGGCAGATGCAGACCACTTGAAGGCTCAGGAAGCCTCTAGAAAGGAAGAGAATTATGGGAGTGAGTTGGACGGTTAAGCCTGGAGGCCATGGGGTCCAAGGGCTGAGAGGTGTGTAGTGACGTGGCAGAGTCTACAGCCAGTCTTGAGGAAAACCCACACTTGGAGTATCGTGACCACTGCGAGCCATACCCCTCTGTGCCCTGTCCCTGTTGGTGGCTGTCACAGCTCACTTGGTGTGGTGTAAGCCGGGGGCACACCTTGCCCTGGCACAGCTGCCCACCCCAGTCCCTCAGATGTCCACCTCTGTCCTTCCCTAGCACATGCTACCTTGGCTTGAACTGCCTCAGTGAGGTCTGAGGGCAGCTGAGGAAGGGGGGGTGAGTGGATGGGGGGCGGGTACATGAGGATCAAGAAGCCTGTCTGGGAAGGTGGGAGAGAACAGGAACATGAGTCAAAGCAGGGTTATTTTAGGATGGGGCCCTCAGCCAGGGAAGGGTGGCCAGCTGAGTGGGAAGGCATCCTGGAAGGGCTTCCAGCTTAGGCCCGCCCTTGGGGAGCCCCCCGGGTCTTGGATCTAGACCCTACCTTCCCAGCCCACCCCGGGGCCCGGACGGACAGTAGGTCCCTGGGAGCACGGGGAGGGGCCGGTAACTGTGATGGTTGGGAAATGGGTGACCGCAGGAGGCAGGCAGTTGTTTCTCTGCTTGCTGGTGGGGAGGACTGCTGAGGGGTGGTGGGCGCCGAGGGTGCGGAGGCTCAGAAGATGGTGTAGAGGGGCCGGGCCTCCCTGTGCGGCCTGTGAAGGACACCGCTGGTTGGGACGTGGCCTGTGTTCTCGGGGCAGGCAGCAGCCAAGCTGGTGTGTCCAGGGGTACTGGGCACTGTGTTTCCACAAGGCAGCGCCATGGCAGCCAAGTGGCACCGGAGGCCCTACTGCCCCTCACCTGCCCTTGCTTCTCCACGCTCCCTCTGCAGGGCTGGTATAGCTAGGTCATGGCCACCACAGGTGGATGGGCACTGGTCCTGAGAAAGAGAATGGGGGTCTGGGGACACCTGGAGGAGGATGACCTCAGGTTAGAGGGCCCCTTTCTTTGCCTAGCAGACAAGGCTGGAAGGAAGTTAGGTGTTGGCCCATGGCCACATGGCCTCGGGTACCCGCTGGGAGGCCCTACCCAGCGCCGAGTCTGGAGTGACCTCCAGGAGTCCTTTCTCTTGGCCAGAAGACCTCCCTGGGACAAAGGCAACAGCACTGGCAGGACAGCGCCAGGACTTAGTCCACGAGGGGATGTGGAACTGAGCAGAATGGATGGCTTGCAAGTCGGGGGTCAGGGACTGCTGGGAGTGCTGCGTAGAGGAAGGGCCTGCCGGCTGGGTATTGCTGGGTGTGTAGGAGTTGGCAGGTCTGAGCACCTGCTGAAGCCATCATGTCTGGGATAGATGGGGGGGCGTTGGTGAACCATCGGAGGGCAGTAAGTGAGGCTGAGGATGGTGTCACGAAGGGTTCACTGAGGCCTCTCCCAGGGACCCTTGGGGAGGGGGTTGTGGGGCCGGCCGCAGGCCTCCAGAGAGCCTGAGCCCGCCCCCACCCTTCCTGCCTGCAGGTTGGCGCTATATGTGTACGAGTACCTGCTGCACGTCGGTGCCCAGAAGTCAGCCCAGACCTTTCTGTCTGAGGTAAGCCAGTCTCGCCAGCAGAGCCCCCCGCCAGCTGGGTCCTTCCTTACTACCCATACCCCTTTCCATTGGGGCTCTAGTGGTGGGGTTGGGTTGCCCCTCTGCTGGCCCTGGGAACGGAGGGCTGGGGTGGGTCAGGGCCTGTGGGCTCGGGTCGAGGCATCTGTCTGGCCATCTGAGGATCTGTGCTCACTTCTCTGCCCCTTACTCAGTTGTCCCGGGTGCCGCACCCTTGCTCAGGGCTGCTGGTTCCCTGTTCCCCAGGCACCAGGATGGGCTGGGGCTGCCCCAGGTTGGAAGAAGTTGGGCAGGGCCGGGCAGCAGGCACCCTCACTGTCTTGCTTTCCCCCTGCAGATCCGATGGGAGAAGAACATTACGCTGGGGGAACCCCCAGGCTTCCTGCATTCCTGGTGGTGGTGCGTGTGGGGCTGACCAGGGTGGGCCATGGAGGGGGGCTGGGTGGGGACGCATGGGGAAACTATCGTCCCCCCTTGCCGCCCACAGCGTGTTCTGGGACTTGTACTGTGCAGCGCCCGACCGCAGAGAGGCATGTGAGCACTCAAATGAGGCCAAGGCCTTCCAGGACTACGTGAGTCCCTGCCCCAGGGACCGGGACCAGGGCTCTTGGGCATGGGCCGGTTTGGGGGCCTGTGGCCTTGGGGCTGGCTTGGGTGGGCAGGTGGGCCTGGTGTTGGGGTTTGATCTGGGATCTTGGCCGCTTCTGGGGAGTCCCTATGCCCTCTGCTCAGTCTATGGTCACTCATGGGGTGGGGGAGGCTCCTTCCATTGCACCCAGTCCCTGAGGGTCCCCACAGCTCCCCCCACACCTTCTGCGGCCAGCCCTATCTCTCCTCCCCCTCATCTGAATCCCTTGGGGAGCCAGGAGCTCTGCCTCCCCATCTGCCCAGCTGTGTGTGTGTGTGTGTGTGTGTGTGTGTGTGTGTGTGTGCGCGCGCACGCATGTGTTGGGGGTTGGGTTCACCACTGCATATCTCCTCCCACCCCAGCCTTCCCGAGCCCAGGGGGCGGTGGGGTTGGCTAACTGGCAGGTGCACCCTTGAGCAGTAGAGGCCCAGCACTGGTCACAGTTCCTGACTTTGCTTGGTCATTGGGGCTGTTGACCCCACCTCTTTGGCCTCAGTTTCCCTCCGGGTTGAGTGGGGGTCAGAGGCCTATCTGGAGAGGAGGGGGGATAACATGAAAGGGCTGGTGGCATCTCATTGTCATGGGGAGCAGATGGCCCCTGCCTTCATCCTCTTCGTCCTGTCTGTTGGGCTTGGCCACCTGGCTTCTCAGAAAGGTCTCCGGCCAGACGGGAAGGGCTTGGGGGCTCTGGGCCCACTCAAGGGGGAAGCAGCGGCTCAGCTGTCGTCCAGGGGCGGCGCAGCTGTAGGCGAGTTCCCCCTTCTCCCCCTCCCCCTCGTGCACCCACTCTCCTACAGCTGGCGTCTTCACAGCCTGAGCAATCCGCCTTGCTGTGCCCCCTCGGGCCTCCCAGGGCGTGGCCGTCCCCATCTCGCTCTGCAATTGGTCAAGGTCGTGCACCGCCCCCCCACATAAAGCGCTCCCCCACCCCTCAAGGGCAGGCCTTTGTAGAGCCGGGGTGCAGCCCGCGAGGGGTGGGGGTTCATCGTGCCCCCGAAGACGCTTCGCACCCGCTGTACAATGTATATGGGAGCCAGGGTCACACTGATGGTCCCCATCGGGTTCTACTGCTCGTGTGCCGTCCCCCTGACTCTCTCCTGCCAGAACTGGGGCTCCAGGGGTGTCTGGAGCTGTGTGCGTGCATGACTCCGCGTGGGCGCGCACTCCCAGTCGAGCCCTAGCTCCTCCCAGCCTGTGCAGCGCCCCCTTCCCTCCCCACCCCTGCCCCTGGCTTCGCCTCTGCCCCCGCCTCTAGCGGCCTCTCTGGGCCCCTCTGGGGAGGGCAGGGCGGCGGAACGCAGTGTTCTCCACATCGACGGGAGCGCGCTTCCCGGGAGCGCGCTGGTTACCATGGCAGCGGAGTGCGTCGTCGGGGGAGATGGTGCAGGCACAGCAGGCGTGGGGTGGGGGGAGCGCCCTGGCCATGGTGTGACGGGTTCCCTGTGGCTGCAGGCGCACATCCTGCCCGGCTGCTGCTCTAACGTGGGGGGAGCGCCGTGCTTGCCTCCCCTGCGCGGTCGGGCCTCCTCCGAATAGGGGCTCAGTTCATCCCCTCCCGGCTCTGCGGCCGACCTCGGCGTCTCCAGGAAACGCTAGCGCGCCCAACCCATTGTCATAGCAACGCGGGATGGGCCAGGGCGTCTCCGAGTGGATGATTGACGTGGGGGGTCTAGCTCGGGCCTCCCGCCAGGGAGGGTGGGCCAGCCCTGTATTAACCCTTCTGGGCTTAGAGTTGGGGAGACGCATTGGGTGAGGGGTGCCCCTTGTTCTCCCTGCCCCCACACCTCATCGGCAGCCCAGAGAGTAGCTCTTCTCCCCCGCCCCACCAGGAAATGCTCTGGCGCCTGCTGCGGCTTGAAAGGGGGGAACTGCTCTCCCACCCTCCCTGTGGGGTAGGTTGGGGGGAGCGGACAGACCGAGGGCTCAGAAGTACCTCCTCCAGCCACTGAGGCAGGCGCCTGCGAGAATACAAGAGCAGCTCCAGCTGTCAGGCTGTGTGTGTGTTGGGGGGGCGCGTTGTGAGGTGGAGGCAGGAGGGACCTGACAGTTTGGAGGGGGTGAGAGTTTTATCCCCCCATTCCTAGGGTCTCGGGCTTTTAAAAGGTTGGTGCTAGGCCCTGGGAGTGTTTTCAGTCACCTTAGGCCAGGGAAGGTGTCTGCCCCCACCCCCCAGCTTGGGGCCTGGGCAGGAGTCCTTCGGAGGTTCATCTTTGGGAAGGGGCAGGAAGGGAGGGGGGCAGCTTGCAATACCCAGGGGAAGGGTTGTGTCTCCAGGGGTCCAGCTCTGACCCAGCCAGAGAGCCCTCTCCCCACTTCCGTGGGGACAGGAAATGCTGTGTGACTGTGGGCAAAATACTTAACTCCTCTGAGCCGAAGTGGCTGCAGTTTTGCAAATTCCTGAGCGTCCCTGTGTGATGGCTTGTGCCAGCCCCAGGGGTAGCCGCCACACAGACCATACCCTTCCTCTTGGATCCTGTTGGGGGTGGAGTGGGGCCAGATGATCCAGACAGACAAGAGTCAAGGGGACCCCAGAGAAGTACTGTCTTTACTCAGTCCTTGCAGAGTCCTCCTCCTCTATCCTTTGATGTGTCCCCTCTACCCTGTAGGCTAGGCCTCCATTTCCCTCCTCCTCCCTGCTCTGTTCCCAAAGGCAGACAAGCCTGGGACTTGGAACCTATCAGAGGAAGTGGCCTGTCAGCCTGTCCCCCTGCCAGCTCTGGCCTGCCACCAGCATCTCCACCCTTGGCTGACATGGGAACTCCCTTGTCTAGCACCCGGTCTTCTTCCCTCCTCCAACTGAAGAGAGGTCTGGAGCCTGGAGACCCCACCCCAGTAGTCCTGCTCTTCCTTCCCCTCCCTGCTGGAGGAGGAGGGGGGTGGTCTGCTCAGCAGCTCCAGGGAGGAGCCCTCTGGGACGGAGTTTCATCTCGAAGCTGCCAGTTGATTTTTGTGTTTATTTGGGGTGTCTTGGGTAGAGCTGGGAGTCCAGCTAAACCACCTTACCAGCCAGGAGGATATGGGGCCTGTTGGGCCGGGGCTAGAGTCAGGGACGGCGCCCCCACTAGTCTGAGGTGAGATTTCGATGGAAAGAGCAAGTCTGTGCCAGATGCAGGAGGCACGTACCCACGGGGTCCTGGGTCATTGACGTTTTTAGACCCCCCAGAATCCTCAGGCTTGGGACTGACTCCTTAGGAGCCGGGATCCCCAGGTCCCTGGCCTCCTCCCTGGGCTGTGGGCTACGTCTCGCAGGGCCCCGATCACCTTCAGTATCTTGGGTACAGCAAAGAGGCAAAGCCTGGGTCCTCGGCCACACCGCACATTTGAGGAGGGCGCTGAGTCAGGGTTGCTAAAACCAGGGTGGGGACAGGGGCAGCTGCTCCTCCTTCACGTAGAGAACCTTCCAGGTCTCTTCACATCCTCACATGGGTAGGCGATCTGATGGCCCAGTTTCCTTGTTCTGCAGAGTGGGCTGTTTGCGGATAGGAGGGGACACTCAAGCAGGAAGTGACATGACCTGGCTCTCCTGGTCTTCCTCACCCCTGCAGAGTGCTGTAGCGGCCCCCAGTCCTGTGATGGGGAGCATGGCCCCCAACGACGCAATGGCAGCAGGCCCCATGGCACCCGGCTTCTTCCAGGTACAGCCAGGGCCGATGACCCTTGTTCTCCAACTCAAGTGGGCATGTGTCTCAGAGGGTGACCAGCACGGGCCATGATGGGGGTGAGGAGATCCTACGGGGAGAGGCCCCAGCCTCAGTGGGGTAGGGGGGTTGTCACTGAGGTGGGTATTTGCATGCAGGCTTTGGTGGTGCCGGCAGGGGAGGGGCCGCAGGGGACGGGTCAATCGGACCGGGCGCCAGTGCGGGAGAGGGCAGGGTCTCTGCGAGGTTGGTCTGCGCGGGCCTGGTTGCTCAGGGCCTCAGAGCATGGCTCTCTGAGCCATGGGTCTTGCCCGTGACTGTTCCCGTAGGGCCCCTCACCCCAAACCCCGTCTTCCACTCGGAGGAGTGCAGGGCTGGCCCACCCTCCCGCCTCCATGGCGTCCCCTCACCCTCCCTGGCCAAGCTCAGCAGGGCCACAGAGAGCAGTGAAGCTTCGGTGGACCTCGCTCCTCCCAACCCACCTGGTTCTGTCCTCCTAGGGCCCCCCCGGCTCCCAGCAGCCCCCCCACAACCCCAACGCCCCCATTATGGGGCCTCATGTTCAGGTAAGGACCTGTGACACCCTGCCCCTTTGCACACGCACGTCCCAGCCACTCGAGCCCCCCGCCCCATGCACTCAGGCACCGGGCACTGGCTGGCTGCGCTTTGCTGGCTGGTCCCGGAGGAGGGGGCTGTCCAGGCTGGGGCCCCGGGTGCTGCAGGAACGGGGTAGCTTTGGGGGGTGAGCGGGTGGCGGGAGGTGCTGATCCCCGGCCCACCTCTTCCAGCCCTTCATGTCACCGCGGTTCCCAGGGGGCCCCCGGCCCACCCTGCGGATGCCGAGTCAGGTGAGAGAGGGATGAGGGGATGGGGGGCAGGAGTTGGGCCAGGGTGGGGGTACCCACACTCAGTGCTGCCACTCCCCCCCCCTTCCCGCAGCCTCCTGTGGGCCTCCCCGGCTCCCAGCCCCTCCTCCCTGGCGCCATGGAACCCTCCCCGCGTGCTCAGGGTGAGTAGGGAAGCTCCAGCTGCTGCCACCCCCCACCCATTAGGACCCCAGCTCCAAGTGCCTCGTCCCTGCTGCCTCCTGGTGCAGAACCACCCTCCTACAGCACATGTCCACCCTGGGGAGTGTTACTGGCCTGAGCCCCCTTCCTTCTGCCCCCACTTCAGGGCATCCAAGCATGGGCCCGATGCAGAGAGTGACACCTCCACGGGGCATGGCCAGTGTTGGACCCCAGGTGAGGGCTGGGCCAGGAGAGGGGGTGCGCGTCAGGGGCTTCCCCCGACACCTTGAGCTGCACTCACAGCCCTTTTGCCTTCCCAGAGCTATGGAGGTGGCATGCGGCCCCCACCCAACTCCCTCGCCGGCCCAGGCCTGCCCACCATGAACATGTAAGGCCAGGAGAGACCCCTGGGGTGTGCCCGTGCAGGCCACCACCCAGCTTCATGGGCCAGCTCTGCTGGACCAGACTCAGTCTGCACAACAGCTCTGGTGGTTTACTCTGTTTTGGGTGGGGAAACTGAGGCCCACAGGCCAGTGAGTGATAGGCTGGGATTTGAAGGCTGACTAGAATCCATCCCTGGTTACCAACTCTCAGCCATGGTCTGCTGCTCTGCTGGCCTATTTGGGGGCACATGGGGCAGGGTGGGGCAGTCACGGAGTGTGTCGTGGGGGGCTGCGTACCACCTGGCCTCACCCCAGGGTCCACCCGCTATCTCTTCTAGGGGCCCTGGAGTGCGAGGCCCATGGGCCAGCCCCAGTGGAAACTCGGTGAGTGGCGGGCGGAGGGGGGCAGGGGAGGGGGAGGGTGGAGGGGTGGGTGAGCGGTGTGGGGGTAGAGTGGGCCAGCTGCTCATAGCTGCCCTTCTTCCCAGATTCCCTATTCCTCCTCCTCCCCCGGCAGCTACACGGTGAGTGACGCTGTGGCTGGGCCGCTGGAGCCAGGAGGCAGGGGGGTGGTTGGCAGATGGGGGGGGGGGTCTTTCTCACCTTCTTTTGTCTCCTTCCTTGTGCAGGGACCCCCAGGAGGAGGTGGGCCCCCTGGAACACCCATCATGCCCAGCCCTGGAGGTGCTACAGCCTGGGCGGGGTGGGGGGGGTGTGCTTGCCTGGAGAAACCCTCCCACCCCAGCCCCTCACGCCCCAGTCTCCCCCCCCAGACTCCACCAACTCCGGCGAGAGCATGTACACGATCATGAACCCCGTTGGGCCGGGCGCCGGCAGGGCTAATGTGAGTGTGGGGTCCAGGGTGGGGGCTGCGGAAGGCGGTGGCTCCGCCGGGGATCTGGTGGCCCGAGTCCCACGCTGCCCCCCCGCCCGCAGTTCCCGCTCGGCCCTGGTCCGGAGGGCCCCATGGCGGCCATGAGTGCGATGGAGCCTCACCACGTGAACGGATCCCTGGGTGAGTGGGCCTCCCGAGACACGCACCCCACGCCCCAGCCCCGCCGCTTCGCGAGCCTTTTGCGCCCCCTGGCGGTTGCTCCCGCCCCTCTCCCTGGCTCTTCTGTCGGCGTCCTGGTTGCACCCTGAGCCTCCGCGGGCCGCTCACTGACAGGAGCTGCGATGGGGGGCACGGGGGGAGGAAGTTCCACTAGCTAAACCAAGAGTGCCATCACTGACCCCCGTCCGGACCCTCCATCCGGGACCCCCAGCAGCGCCCCAGCGGGCTGGGCCCAGAGACGGAGGCACGGCCGCGGGGCAAGTTCAGGCAGGGGTTAGTTGACCCTGAGCTGCGGCGGGGGCGGGGGGATTGGTGCTGGGCCTGGCGCAGGCGCATCTGAGCCGCGGTCTGCCGTCTGTCGGTCCACAGGCTCGGGCGATATGGACGGGTTGCCGAAGGTGAGGGGCCGCGCTCCTGCGTGGGGCGGGGCCTGGGGCTCCCTGGGTGCGGGGATGCGGGCTTGGACAGAGTTGTGAGGCCTGGTTCGGGTTGGGCCGAGCGGTGGGCAGGGCCTGGCCCGCGGGGCGGGGAGTACTGCGCTGACCGCGGCCGCCCCCAGAGCTCCCCCGGCGCCGTGGCCGGCCTGAGCAACGCCCCGGGCACCCCGCGGGACGACGGCGAGATGGCGGCCGCCGGGACCTTCCTACACCCGTTCCCGAGCGAAAGCGTAAGCGACTGCGTCGACTCCCCCCCCGCGGCGGCGTCGGGCCGGAGGGGCCTGGCGGGCAGACCCCGGCGGGGCGGCCGGGGGGCCAGAGCAAGACCGTGACCGCGGCGGGCCAGGTGGGGGGGCGGCCGCGGCATCCTTCCCCTCCCCTCTCCTCCCTCTCTCCCCCTCCCGCCCTAATCTCACCGGCCCGCCCCCTATCCCAACCCCACCCTGGGACCCGCACCCCAGGGCGGTCTCCCCACGCATCGCCACCTGTCTCCTCCCCTCCCTCCGCCCCGTCCCCCATTCTCCCCGGGGGGCGGGTCCCAGTATAGGCCGGAGCTGAGCCCGCCTCCGCGCGCCACCCCCTCGTCTCTCCGCAGTACTCGCCCGGGATGACCATGAGCGTGTGATGGGGCAGCAGCCCCTTGCCCACTGCCGGCCTCGGCTTCTGCCCAGTGCCCCTGCCTGGGACCAAGGTCCAGGGGCTCGGGCAGTCTGCTGGGTGAGGGTCTGAGGTCACACCTCGGGCGACTGTACTCCATCCAGTTCAAGGATTGGACAGCTGGGAGGCCCCGCACGAAGGACTCTCATTTTATAAGAAAACAAAAAACAAAACAAAACGCAAGGACCTCAGAGACGTTTTTTCCTGTATAGGCCCTTCCCGCCATTTCTATTTTGTCCCAGGGGGCTCCTTGTCCTTGGGGACCTCCTTTCCCCTGGACGGCAGGGGTGGGCCCCATCAATAAATGTAACTTGGTTTTGGTTTTTGGTATCTGGTCTCAGATTTCTTCGCTGTGGCTTGTGGCCACGTACCCCCATCATGGGGTTAGGCAGAGGTTTCTAGGGTCCTAGAAGTTTCAAGAGCTGGGGCATCAGTTTCTCAAGGGTAGGTAGGAGCCTACCACGTGAAAAACGGGCGATAGGGCTGGAGTTGGGGGGGGTTAGGGTTAGGTCGCAGGCGCTGAGAACCCACAGGTGATGCTGTGGCTGATGGTGGCACTGGCTTTATTGTCTTCGGGGGTCTTGGAAGGGTTGGGTCCTGAGGGGCAGCCGGGGCAAGAGTTTTGGGGGAGAAGGATGGCCATGGCCTTAAGTGGTGGGCATCTGGGGTGCCTCGGCCTGCGAGTGCCCGTTGGCATCCCCTGTACAGCCGTTGGGGGCAGTTGGCGCCGGTCCTTTCTTGCAAGGCACAGGGCAGGTGACGACCACAGGCCCCACTCGCTTGAGGCCGGGGCGCTCCATCTTGTGCTCCAGAAGCATGTGGTTCTGTGGCGGGAGCCCCACACAGGCCCTGGGGGAAAGGCTGGGGCTGAGCGGGGCCAGACCCCGAGGCTGGGGACCCCACAGCCTCCAATCCCTAGAGTCCCGGTGCCGAGCGGGCCAGTGGACATGAGGGCCTCGGACGGGGACCCCAAAGCCGGGGCACACCTGAGGATATTCTCGATGCAGCTGCGCTGGCGGAAGAGCGCATTGACCACCGGGCTGCCCGGCGGCACCAGCGGCGCCTTGAAGAGGAAGCTGAGCAGCGACAGCACGGAGTGGAAGCCCTGCGGCTCGGGGTCGGCGTCCGTGCAGAAGCTCACGCGCTGGCACAGCTCGGTCAGCAGCACCAGGTCCAGCATGATGGGCGCGGCCAGGAGGGAGTCCTGCGGGGCCGGCGGGTCAGAAGGCAGGCGGGCCGGCGGGCAGCCCCACTCCCGCCCGGCGGCCCCGCACCTCGCACGTGTTGTGCAGCACCAGCGTGTTGGTGCCGCCCAGCATCAGCTCCGACGTGTACTCGTCCAGCGCCCGCTTGCTGTCCCCCACGTACGGCACGTACTTGATGACCACCTGGGGGGCGGCACGAGGTCACGGGGTCCCCGCCCTCCTCCGCCAGCCCCCCCCCCCCCCCCCGCAGCGGCCCCTGGCCCACGCACACAGTGGTCGGGCTCCTCCCCGGGCGCGTAGAGCACGGGGTTGCCCTGCACCAGGTCGTCCACAACGCTGCTCTTGGACACCTCCTTGGAGCGGAACTGTGGCGGCGCCGACAGGTTCTGCCCGTCATTGTTGCCCAGGTGGTTGTAGCTCACGATGGACATGGTCTGCGGGAGCAAGGGGTCCCGCGGCAGCTGCAGGCCCCACGGCGCACAAGCCCCGCGGCGCACAAGTCTGGTGCTTGGGGTCCAGGCCCCCCCTCCTGAGCTGTGCACCCCCCAGGCCCACACACCTTGAGGCCAGAGCCAATAAGGAAGTCCACGAGCACGGACTTGACCTTGGTCTGGCCGGACTTGAAGTCGTCTCCACCCACGAAGACGCGTCGCTGCCGGGCCAGCTCGAGCGCCCCAGGCACCAGCGTGTTCTGCGGGGACCCATTGAGGAAGGCGCAGCCCTCCAAGATGCTGGCCACAGCGAAGAGAGTGGAGGGCGACACCTCCAGGCCCAGCTGTGGACGTAGGCGGGCCATCAGCACGGACGGGTCCTTGAGGGCTTGTCCTGACCCCTCTCTCCAACCCTGGACGTACGCACCTGGATGGTACGCAGCAGGTTCTCGGCGGTGTCATTGAGGCCTGGGACCACTTCGCAGAAGCGCTCCGTGTTCGCTGTCCACAGCACGATGACTTTGTCTAGCCCAGCACTGGACCGGAAGTCACGGATGTCCCTACGGATCTGCTCCAGCTGGGCAGGGAGGGAAGGAGGTTGTACAGGCCCCTCGACCTGGGGAGGTCTGGGCTACTCGGTTCCCCAAGTGCAAAGTGAGGTCTGGAAGCTCAGGATGGGAACGAGGAGACAAAAGGCCAATAACGTGGGGGGCGGGGGATGGTAGGGTTGGTGGGTGATAACTCAGGGGCAAAAGGCAAGAGCAACAAGTGGCAAGGGATACAGGGCTTTGGGCGGGGCCGCACCTGCTGTGCGCGAGTGCCCAGTATGAGGTTGTCAGCGCGCGCACTCTGGTTAGCTGCGATGAACTCGGGGATGTAGACAGAGGGCCGCGGGCGCAGGGCCTCCAAGTGCGGCCACAGTTGCTCCTGCAGCCCCCAATCCAGTACCTGCGCGCGCCGCATCGCCTCAGCCAGGTTCAGCGAAGATATGTCCCAGCCTGGGGCGGGGGGGACACCCTCAAGCTCCGCCCAACCCAGAACGTGGGCCCCTCCAGGCCCCGCCGCCCGCCCCAGCCCCCTGCCTAGGGCCCCGCCCACCGTCGAACACGAGGTCGTCGGGTGCCACCATGGGCAGCAGTGCGCTGAAAGGCACGAACACCTCCTGGCCCTCGGCGTCCAAGCCCAGGCTAACGGTGCCCGCCTGCGTCAGCGAGCCGTAGTAGTTGGCCTCCTGGGGGGCGGCAGGCGGGGCGGAGTGAGGTGGGGCGTGGCGAGAGCCACTAGCCGGCCAGGGCCCCGCCCGGCACCCTCAAGCTCCGCCTTCCTTCTGGGCGCCTCCGCTCAGCGCTCCAAGCCAGGGCAGAAGCCGCTCCCCGCTTTGGAGGTTCCCCCCACCCCCGGGAGCCCGCCGGCACCTTAAGCTCCGTTCCGGGAGGGTCTCCTCCTTCGTAGAGCTCCGCCCCCTAAAGGCCCTTCCCCCTCCGGCAGGGACTCCGGCCGAGCCCCACCCGACCCCCCACCTTGCGGCCGGTGCGCGTGGGCCAGGACAGGCGCAGTCGGTTGGCCAGCACGGCAGCGGTGAGCGTGGAGCCGTTGTTCCCGCCCCAGCCGACGAGCATGACCCCAAGCCGGGGCACCTGCCGGGCGGTCCGAAAGGTGAAGCGCGTGGACGTGGGGTATACCTGGGGGCGGGCGGTGCAGTGAGCCTGAGGCCACAGGCCCTTCCTCCCTCACTACAGGGACAGAGTCTTCGACGTTGGGTAATTCCCGTCCCCTCCCAGCTCCCTGGTTCCCCCATTCCCACCCCCCACCTCGGGTCCCTTGCCTACCTTGAGGACACTGCCCTCGCGGCTGACGCACGTTGTCCGGTACTCGTACTGAGCCTCGATGGCGTCGGGGCCGTAGGCCACGTCGGGGCTCTCGACCACGAAATCGGCTGTGGCCTCCATCGCGGAGAGCTAGGGGCGCGGGGTGGACAGGAGGTCAGCGGGGACACGAGAGCCGGCGGACCGAGCCGACAGCGGTCCCCAGGGAGCCCGCACCACGCCCCGGGGCCGCACTCACCGGCGCGGATTCAACTCGGACAGTGGCAGACGGCGAGGGCTCGGGGCGCGCGAACTCCAGAGAAAAGAGCCGCGGCCCCGCCCCCGCCCCGCCCCGCCCCTCACCCCACCCGCGCCAGGGAGGAGGGGCGCGCGGGGAGGAGGGGCGCTCCGGCCTCGGACAGGGAGGACTAGGAGGACTCGGGTTCAAGGCCCCGTAGGCCCGAGCCATCGCTGCCCTTGGGTTCCCGCCCCACCGGGGGCGGCGGGATATCCACGTGGGCCACAGACCCCCGCCCGCGCACCGGGCGCGTGGATTCCATTCTCACCGCAGCCGGTTAGGGCGCGCGGCCACTTTTCCTCATTTTACAAAAAGAGGGCATTAAGGCTGCAAGAGAGCGCCAGGCCCAGCCACCAGGCAGGAGGTGGAGCTGGGCAGGAGGGCTGGGCACCTGGGTCCGAGACACTGCAGCGCAAACTGGAGCCAAAGACTGAGCCGGGGCTCAGACTCCACAGCCAGGCCCTCCTCCAGCCGCGGCCGCCTCTGCTCCCCCTTCCTGAGCGGGACTACCCCACCAGGCACGCCTGACAGGGCTCACACGGAGTGTGTAGGCGGCGCTGCGAGGCCTGGGTTTCCCTACCTGTAGCAGGAGGGCTTGGCAGGGCCTGGCTGAAGGGGGCCAGTGTTCGGTGGGGAGAGGAGGGGAAGGGAGGGGGCAGGGCCAAGGAGGTCAGCTGGGGAGGAGCTAGGCAGGCACAGCACTGCGCCCCCCTAGCACCCAGTGATAAGGGAGCGTGGGAACCCGGCGGGCGGGCGGGGGCGGCTCCCCCAGGAACTTTCCAAAACAAGCGGCCTCCTCCGGCTGGAAAGTTTCCACCACTGGAGCTGACCCAAAAGGTGGATAGTTGGGAACGCTCGCAGGAAACATGGTCAGGGCCTGGCCTTGGAGGTTGGGGGCTCCAAGGCTCCGGTTCCAGGCTTTGTCCTCAAGGGACTCCAGTGTGGGGGAGCCGGAAGGAGACTGGGGCACCCCTAGCCCGAGCCAACTCAGAAGTAGGGTCTGACCGGGCAGGTTGCTGGGAGGAGGTGGTCGCTGGAAGAGTCTTGAGACTTGAAGACATCCGTTATCAGGAGAGATGAAGAACTGCCCTAGCAAAAACCTGGGGGAGAGGGTGCACTGGCAGATGAAAAGGAGGCCGGTGGGCGGGGGGAGCAGTCTGGGGACCAGTGCAGACCCGCAAGGCTGGGGACAGGGAATACTTAATAAATACTAGGGTTTTGTTCCTGGTTTCTGGCTGGAGATGGAGTTCAGTCGCCAAAGGCTGGTGATTTCATCATACCTGCTAACGGAACCTCCATAAACACCCCGAAACCGCACATGGCGTGTGGGAGGGGGCACATCTGGAGAAGGGCATGGGCGCCCGGCGCCGTTCTCCACACCCTGCCTTCAGCATCTCCCTCCATGTGGCTGTTGGCAGTGTTTTCCTGAGCTCTGTGAGCCATTCTAGCAAACCTAAGAAGGAGCCGTGGGAAGCCCTGGTTTATATCCAGTTGCTCAGAGTATGGGTGGCCAGAGACTTGGGGCAGGTGTCTGGAGTGGTGGGCGGTCTCGTGGGACTGAGCCCTTAACCTGTGGGATCTGATGCCAGCCCCAAGAACGGAAATACAGTTGGTGCCAGAGGGAGGGAGCGTGCGCCGCCAAGTGCCAGCTGACCCGGGAACGTGCCGACGCCCAGGCCTGGGGAGCCCTAGCGTGCACTGGGCAGCCTGTGGGAGGTGCCAGGAGGAGAGAAAGGGCAGAGCAGTCCGTCGGGCACCGGACAGTGATCGCAGGGACTGCCTGGGTGAGGGGAGGGGGGAGACTGTGTTGCCTTGGAGCAACTGGGGACCCCTGTCCCCACTATAACGCAGGCTCCTGAGGGCAGGGGCAGGGCTGTCTCCGTCACTAAGTGCCAGTGCCCAAGCGGAGCTCGGCACACAGGAGGGGCTATGGGATCAGAGTGCTGGTGAGATGGGAACCAGGGACCTTGGCCAGCAAGTGGCAGGCAGGGGTGAGTGGGCGGCCCCAAGCCCCTCTGCCACGCTACAGGTTGTGAGGTCGGGAAGACCTTTCTGGGGCCCCTGGGGGGCTGGATTTGTGGCATCCTTGGCTCAGGAAGGATCCTGATGGGACCCCCTGCAGCTATGGTGCACTCAGGGCCTGATGGCCACAGTGCCTCTGGGCAGTGGGAGGGGCTGCAGGGGAGTCGGAGAAGGGCCTATGGGAGCACGTGGGCAGGGCCAAGCTGAGGCATGACAGGGTTCAAGGAAGCAGACATTGGCCCTGGACCCTGTACTGTCGGGACAGAGAGGTTATCCCCTAAAAGGGGGAGCAGGGTATGCTCTGCCCCACAGGGCCCGCCCGACCTTGCCTCCTGTGCCCCTTGGATTCCCGGGCCACCTTAGAACTCAGGCCAAGGCTGGGGCCAGAGGGGCTGTCCAGGAGGTTAAGGCCCAGAGCCCCTGACCCCTGGACCCCTTTCATCCCAGGCTTATTCTTTGTCTGTTTTTCCTTTCTAAAATAAATACCCACCCACACCCTGTCCTTCAAGAGGAGGACCCTGACCCCCGCCTTCCTCTCCTCACCTGGAGCATGGGGCAAGGACAGCCATTGCTACCGGCATCCTGGGCCTGGGGGATTCCACTGGGCCTCGGCATCCCCATCCCCATCATGGGCACAGGGGCAGCCCCAGTGAGCCAGCCTGGCGGGGAGAAACAACAGAACAGTGCCATCACTGCCGTTTTCCCCAGCCACAGCTCATTTCCCCAGGGAAGGGCACTCCCCTGGCCCCATGTGTCCCTACTACTCCTGGGGGCTGTGGCACTTCGGAAGGCCCCGGCTGGACCTGGTCTACCCTGTCGTCGACACTGGGGGACACAGCCCTTCTCATATACCCACTGTGGCTCCCCACTGCCCCCGTATCCCGAGGCTTCATCCTTTCTTACCTACGACCAGGCGGTCTGACCTCATGCCTCGCACCAGCAGTGCCCATCGCCTCGGCCAGTCAGCCTCCACCTGCCGGCCTCCCTGCGCCCCCACCCCGGCCACACACCTGCTCATCGCCATGGTGCTCCAGGGCTCGGTACCCTCCTGACCCCAGCCCACCCCCACAAGGGAGCCAAGAGGCCCCGGCTGTGACAGACAAAAATGCTCCCAGGCACTTGGGGCTTCTAGGTTCGGTTCAGTGAAATTTATTGTAGGTTGAAAAAATCAGCATTCACCTGGTTTAGTGTACAAAAAGGACACTAGATCTTTTAAGAAAATATTAGGAAACTGAAGACGCGGATGCCTTTCAATAGTAACATTTTGGCAAAAGTGAAAAGTTCTTGTAAACACCAACTCCATGGCTCAAAATAGTTTTTCTCCACAGTACAATATTAAGGGGGGGGGGAACACAGTATCAATAAGTTAGACCATATTTAATCAGCTAGAACTTTTGTCCATCAACCCCCAAAGCACAAAACTTTTCTTAGCTTCATAATTCCTTAAAAGGAGAAAAACAACAACAACAACAAAACAACAAAAAGCCAACAACAAAAAGGAAATTCAACTTGGAGTCCCTTGAACTGGTTCCCAGGGCGGAGGGCCGGGTCAGCCCTCCAACTGTGGCCTCCTTAAACAATCCTTCAGCCGAGTCTGCATGTCCGGCCGAGTAGTCCGCGCACACGACTCAGCTGTCTGCAGAACTCGGGGATCCCTGGGGTCCGCTCGGCCCTCCCCCCACTCCATCCCAAATGAAAAAACAAAACAACAGCTATTGAAACATGAAGGATCAGCTCCCTCGGTGCTCCGGGCATCCCAGGGGTCCCAAGGAAGGAGCGGGGGGGGGGGGGGGGCGGACTGCAGGTGCCTGCTCTTTGGGAAGCCATTAGGAGACATCCCCGTGGCTTAGAAAAATAGACACGTCTACTGAGCATTTCTGCTCTCCCTGCCTCGCTAGTGTTGGCGGCAGCAGCCCCCCACCTCCCCCCGCTGGCGAGCCCCAGGCTCCAGGTTGCAGCCACTCCCTCTGCCTTCCCCAGTCCTGGGTGGCTTCGCTGAATGTGGCCCTGAATGTGAACACACGCCTCAGGCCCCACTGCACCCCGGCGGGGCCCCTCACACACACATACACACATACACGCATGCACATGCGCGCACACACACGCACACATGCGTGCGCGTGGTCCCCCGACACTTTGGGGGACACTAGACTAGGCACAGCTACTAAGCAGCAATTATGGTGTCCATGGATCCCCTGCCCCCAGAGTGGGCGGAGAGGGCACGTTTTCTGAGCTCGCTCTCGGGGGGTCCCCTGACCCCATCGACCCCCAGCCCCTCCCTGAGTGCAAACCCTGCGGTGGCTCTGCTAAGATGACCCCAAGACCCACAAGCAAACTGAGGGATGGAGTGAGGTCAACAGCATGGAGACCACACGGTCTCGGCGTGAAAAGAAAAGCAGCAGCAAAGGGGAAATCGAGAACATAATAAAATAAAATTTGACACTGTTGTTGCAGTGCGAGCTCGTAGCACAGAAAACCCCCAGTGACCCCCTACAGCTGAGGGCCTGAAATAGCAGGGCAGGTCTGGTGGGCTGAGAGCTGCTCTGCTCCCGCAGCTTGGCAGCTGCTGCTCGGAGGCCAGCTGGAGTTCTCGAAATAGACCTGGGCGGGCCTCCACCCCCTTCGGGCAGAGACCCCGTCCTTGCCTAGGCGGGGAGAGGCTGGAGACCAGAGGGAGGGCTAGCGGCAGGAGCACAGCCAGACCCCAGCCCGGGAGGCGAGCCGGCTGCACCTCCCCACCCCCCACCCGCCACCCCCTCCTCGGTTCTCTCCTCAGCCCTCAGGAACAACTGAACTTGCCGCCGGCATCTGAATACTGCAGGAAGGACACAGGGTGGCATCCGGACCCTGGTGTCCAGGGAGGGGGGCACAGGTTTAGAAAAGATGCTTTCTCTCTCATACAAAAATAGACGGAGTCTCAGAAGCAGTAGCTAAAAGTGGCTGTCTCTGTAGAAAACTAGAAAAGGCAGGCAGGCTGGCCCTGGAGTCTTTCCGTGAGGGGGCACTGAAGCCCCTCGGGCTGCGGGCCGGAGAGGAGGTGGGCTTCCTGAAGAGCCCATCCCGGGTGGGGGCTCCTCAGACGTGGGGGGGCCGAGGGAGTGGGATGAGACGCCGGCCCCCCCACCTGAATCTGTGAGCTGCGGGCACCAGGTCTGCGGGGCTCCCCTGAAAGCCGGCGTTGCTGGCTCAGATGAACGTGGTCTTCCTCGTATTTATTTTTTTAAATAAATCTCTTTTTCCGTTCTGTAGCTCCCCCCCCCGCCCCCGCCCCAGCTCCCCCGCCATCCAGAAGGGTCAGCCCGGCAAGGGGAGCTGGCCTAGCGGGCCAAGCAGGACCTCCTGCCCCGCGGCCTCAGGCTAGGGCCAGGCCTGCAGCTGCCGCTGGTCGTACTCGGCGATGAGCCTCTTGATGTGGGCCAGCTTGCTGTGCAGGTACTCGCAGCGGTGCTTCTCCTGGCTGTAGTTGGTGTTGGTCTGTAAGAGAGCGCAGGCCTGAGCCGCGTCCTCCAGCCCGCCCGGCGTCCCAGAGCGCGGGGGGCGAGGACAAGCACTGCCTCGTGGGGCGCGTGCCAGCCTAGTGCCAGCCTACGGGCCACCTTGGGCTCCCACTCCCCCTGCCTGGAGGCCAGTGCCCACCACACAATGACAAGGACCCTTGCTCTACCTTAGGCCAGAGCCCTGGGCGGGTATCCCTCCCCAAGCCCCATCCTGGGAAAGAGGGTCACTGCCAGGATGAGGGTGGCCAGAGGCAGGATTGTCATGAAGCCTCCTTCCTGGGCGGGGGCCTGGCTGGCACAGAAATGCCCTGGCGCACAGGGGCACACACGTGGTGAACCCACAGCTAGTGGCCTTCGGAGCGAGAACTGATAGAGCCCTGAGGAGACATTCCTTCTAGTGGCACATCTGGGGGTGGGGAACTTGAGCTCCTCCCTTGACCTTGGAGGGAGCTGGCAAGAGCCTGGGGGCTGCAGTCACTCGAGTGGGAGTGCCCAAGGGTGCTTTGCTGCCAAGGGAGGGATGGGCTGAGCTTCTTGCTGTAACTGGGGGGGAGGGGGCAGGAGCTGCTTTGAGGACCTGAGACCCCAGCCCCGCCAAGGCCCTTCTCTAGGGCAGCTCACCTTCAGGAGACAGCTTCGTGTGACCCCACCCCACCCCCCACAAGGGGTGGAGACTTACCTTTTTGATTTTTCGATATTCTTGCAAGATCTGCCCCCGAGTAGTCTGGAGGAAAAACAAAAGAGAAAGCGAACAATGCCTTTGCCTGCAGAGACCCCCACTGAGTGATCCCTTCTCCCCGATAACCTGTGACCTGCAGAGTCACCGCCAGCCTTGAGACAATAGCCTCAAGAGAAGCTGACCAAAGTAAAGAGAAGCAGGCTGGGGGGGGGGGGTGAGCAAGGGGAGGTGGGGGAGGATGCCAGGCCAGGGGAGTGAGGGGCAGGGGCCCGGCCTCAGCAACAAACACAATGGCCAGCACAGTAGGAGGGAGAGGGCAAAGAGCACGCTGGGCGGCCTCCTTCCCCTCACACCCAGCTGGCCCGTCCACTGTTCAAGGTCAAGCGCAGAACCCCCCCTCCCCACACCTGGGGATACAGGGGGATATTGGGGAATGCTCATGCGGGGGCTGCAGGAGGGAGAAGAGTAAGACCATGGGATTCCTCTGTCCCAGACCCTCAGAACCCTCATTGCTTCTCTGATTATGGGCTGTTTCTTCTGGAAACCGAAGTGGCCCCCCCAAGAGGAGACAGACCCCAACACCCCAATTAATCAGACTTGCTCTGAAAGGTGGTATGAGGGGAGGCTGGTGACCAAGGGTGGAGCTCCCCCCACCCCCAGCAGTGAGCTCCCAACATGGGCCGGCTTAGGGAGTGCCTTTGATCAGAGGGTGAGGGGGCCGCAGGGACTCTTCAGCCCCATCCCTGTGGCTCTGACAGCATGGATGGGCTGTGAGCTGCAGGGAGGACCCCAGGCACTCTTGCAGAGGGACCCATGTGACCCAACTCTATAGGGCCTGGCTGTTTCAGTGGCTCTGAACACGACTCCTGCCCCAATGGGTCATCTCCCACCTGTGGAGTCAGTCTCCAGTGTCCCCACTGTACAGAAGGCCGAGCTGGGCCCGAGAGCCTGTGGACTCCCATGGCAGAGCCCCAGGGACGCCCACACCAGCAGCCAGGGACAACGGCCTGCCAGGCCCTGCCAGGAAGAAACACTGGTAGACCTCCTCACCTGGGAGGGGCAGCGGCCAGACTCTGGGGCCACGGGTGGGGCTGGAAGCCTTGGGTTTGGCTGCACCCACGAGAAAGGGCCCATCTCACGCAGGTCGGGTGCAGAGCATGGGAGGAGAGCACACCGCGGTGGGACGGGGAACACTCGCGCCGTGGTGCGGGGCGGGGGGGGGGGGGGCAGCTATGGGCGGGGCTCTACCTCATACTCCTCGGAGCCCTGCGACAGCTGCCGGAGCTGGGCGTCCAGCTGCGTGAAACGCCGTGTGATCTGCTCGATGCGAGCGTGCAGGTCCCGGTACTCGCTATACTCCGCGTTAAAGTCGTTTTTGTAGCTCTGGCGCTGCTCCGAGGAGGAAATGGTGGCGTATTTTCTGAGGAGATGTAAAGAGGGTCTGGCAGGGCTCAGGGCACTACAGGGGAGAGGCTGGAGTCCCCACGGCTGCCTGGCAGGCCCCACCCAGGCCTCAAGGTCGCAGGTGACTTCCTGGCTCCAGCAGGAAGGTTGTGTGGCTGAGAATCCCCCCCCACTCCATCCATGCAGTGCAGGGGAGAGTGCGGGGCGGGGAGAGAGCGGGGGCCAGCGAGGGAAGTACTCACAGCAAGTAGTCAGGTGTCTCTGAGGTCGACGTGGGGACGCTTGAACTGCTGCAGGTCCCGTTCAAACCTACAAAGAAAGAGCAAAAGGTCTGTTGTCTGAAGGAACGGAGGGATAGCAGAAGGGGAGTCAGGATGGGCAGAGGGAGTGAGGGCCGGGCAGGGACCACCTCGGGGGCCTCAAGGGAGGACGTGCAGAGAGCCCACGGGGTGCCGCGTGCATGTGTTCAGCAAGCAGCTGCAAGGCCAAGTTCATCACAGGGCCAGTGCCTGGGCAACCTGGCCAGAGCCTGACCACCCAGAGACCCTGCTGCCTCTGCGGACTGCACGTAGAAGGTCATTACTCTGGGAACCAGCAACCCCCCTGCCCACCTCTGGCCTGGCGGGACAGAGACAGAGGGCCACCTGGGGAAGCCCTGGCTCCTGCCCGCACCCCAGGCCACCCACTAAGTGGAACCGAAGGACACGGGACTGTCCACGGCACTTGGTGGGCAGTTGACCAAAACTACAATCTAGCCTATTTCCCAGCACAGAAGAGATTTTGTCACCATGCAGCGTGTCCTCAGTATGCACCGTGTGTCCCTCGGACAGGAAAGCACCTGGGACTCCCTGTGCCACAGGACTCCCACCAACGGACGGAGCACACGTCTCCCACTTCTCGGGGCTGCAGGCCAATGACCACACATGTGACGGCTTACTCCATGCCGCCACCACACATGCTTTGTATGAGATGCCTTCCAGAGTGTTCTGCCATTTGTGGGCCCAGTCAACATGGCCTCATTTAGCCCTTCTGAGATCTTTACCAGGTGAGGGAACAAATAGGGAAACCAAGGCTCAGGGACAGATTCTCCTGGCACCTAAGACACCCTTGAGCTCTGGCCTGAGGCAAACCTCAGAGGCCCTGCTCCTACTGCAGCCCTCGCTGTGCTTGGGCCATCGTTCAGCCCCGGCTGAGCTGGTTCCCACCACGGGGCCTGGGCCTAAAGCGAACCCTCCCCACTGCTGCTCTCATCTGCCCCTTCCACTAGCTTCTCCTATTCCTCCCCCGGGTCTGGGCCCCATGGTGAGAAGGCTCCCCCGCCCCCTGCACACCAGCCTGTCCAGGAAGGCACGCGGAGGCAAGAGGAGGGGTCCACGGACGAGCAAGAGTGGGGAGCAGGCACGAGGATGGCCAGAGGGCACAGGGGGACAGGTACCCTGAGGGGCATGAGTTGGGGCTGTGAGTGCAAGGGGGCGCCAGCGTAGGGCCGGCTAAGGAGAGCATCTGCCGGCCAGGCGGGGGGGCTGCTGCTGTCTGGGGCAGAGGTGATCGCGGGGGGCGGGGCCGGCCCGTGCCACACAGAGGAGTGGGTTAATCGACGCCGTCCCTCCCACAGGAGTCACGAAAGCAAGGAAGCTTCCTCACGTGCTGACCTGGAACTTTCTCCAGCGCGTCTGAGGGAGGGGCACGGTGCACAAAGAACAATGCCATTGTTAGAGGGAGGTGGGCGGCTCCTGCTGGAGCGGCTGCCTGCACAGGCAGAGCACCCTGTCCCCGAAGGAGCCCGGGAGCGGGCCGGGAGGCCTCCGTGCTCAGCCATTACTGTTACATTTGAGGCGCCGGCCAGACGCAGATTAAGATGGATAAAGCAGTATTTAGTGCCTTAGTTGTCCTTATCTCTTCCCTTGGGCCACCTACTCCCTGGTTTGCCTGAGTCCAAATCTCACTTTCCCCACTTAACCTGGGGACAAGCTACCCAGGCCAACGTGCCCTGGGCAGGATTTGAAGCTGTGTGAGCGCCATGTGTCCTCCTTCCCTGGGCCTTGCTTTCACCATTTGGGATGGGACGTGCTGCGTGGCTGGGCCTGCTCAGGGTTCGTCTCTCCGGGCAGGTTCTCCAGGGAACCTTGCCTCACCCAGCAGCTGCCAACACCTGCCCTCCGACCAGAGGAGGGGCTGGCAAAGGCCTTTCTGGAGTGCAGTTGAACAACTCATTAAAAAGCCTTAAGGCGAAAGCAGCTCTACCCTTGCCCCAGGAATGCCTCCTGCTTGGATCCTTCCTCGGAAATAAGCTGAAAGCAGCAGCGAGTTACACAGACCGGTCGGCGTCTTGGCTGCCACCATGCTGATGAGGTCAGCAGCCACACAGGGTGCCCAGCTTGGGCTCCCCGGGCTATGAACTCCAGGTGGCCCAGGCCCTGGGGGTGAAGACCCCTACTCCCACCCCAAGTCTGACCTGTCCACACACCGCCCCAGTATCTCTGGGCCTAACAAAGTTTCTCTGGCTCAGCAGCACACAGCCCCGCCAGCCTCACACCCCTCTCATCCTGCTGCTATGATCCCAGATCTCTGAACGTCTGGCTTTCTCCCCTGCTCTGTGACCTCCTTCTGACTCCTACTGCCTGCTGTTCTATGGACAGCTTCCCAAACCCAGTCTCCATGGGCTGGAATGTTCACTAGTCAGCAGGCTTACCAGAGGCCTGTGGCAGTCCAGGCACTGCCCCTCTCCAGCCAGGCCCTGTACCCTCCTGCCTTCCTTGAACTCCAGCCCCACCCTGCTCCCTTTCAGTGTCTGCGACCTCCCTACAACAGAGCTGAGCCTGGAACTAATTCCTCTCCAGGTGCACTGTCCCCTCCCATGGGCCCCAGCTCAGAGGTTCTGTGCTCCCAGCACTGGCCTGGCACACAGCAGGACCGCAGAAGGCTCCAGGGCCGAGACCACTGAAGCATTCACAACCTTGTGTAAGAACACAAGGTGCAGGGGCACCTGGGTGGCTCGGATCGTTAAGCCTCTGCCTTCAGCACAGGTCATGATCTCCAGTTCCTGGGATCGAGCCCTACATGGGGCTCCCAGCTCAACAGGGAGTCTGCTTCTCCCTCTCTCTCTGCCTCTCCCCCTGCTCGTGCTGTCTCTCATAAATAAATAAAACATCTTAAACAACAACACACAGGGTGCAGGGATGCCTGGGTGGCTCAGTTGGCTAAGTGTCTGCCTTTGGCTCAGGTCACGATCCCCAGGTCCTGGGATCAAGCCCTGCATCAGGCTCCCTGCTCAGCAGGGGAGTCTGCTTCTCCCCCTTCCCCTGCTCTCTCTTCTCTCACTCATTCTCTCGCTTTCAAACAAATAAAATCTTAAAAAAAAAAAAAAAAAAAAAGAACACAGGGTGCAAAGAAGCTGAATGTGTAGGGCGTGCCAGTGTGGGGGCTCATGGAGTGGTAGAGCCCCTCTGAGCAATGGTGGGAGTGGGCTGGAGCGTCGCCCATCCCAGGCCTGCCTCCTGGTACGTACCCGGGGCGTCTGGTGGGGCTCCTAGGGGGCTGGGCATGTGGTCTGGCAATCGGGCCCGGTGTCTGTCCTCAGCAGCTCTCTCCTTGTCTTTGTGCTTCTTGGACTTCTTCTTGGATTTGCTGCGTGATGAGCCACCGTGGGGCCTGCTGGGCTGGGCACAGTCCGTCAGCAGGGGCAAGCTGAGGCACGTAGTCGGGGCCGGGGTGGCCACTTCCCCGTGCTCGCAGTCCCGGCCACCGTGGCCCAGGTCATTGCTGACGTCAGCCAGAGGGTCATGGGCCCTTGGGGGTTCCAACCTTGGCGGCTCCAACCTTGGCGGCTCCAACCGCGGGGGCTCCAACCGCGGGGGCTCCAATCGCGGGGGCAGGTGGGTGTCTGTGCCAGCTAGTGGGCCCGGAGTGGGCAGCAAGGCCTCACGGCCATGGGGTGCACTCAGCTTCCCATTGATGGGAGGCTGAGCTCTCTGGGTAAAATGTGATATCCTGGTTTTCTTGCTGACCAGGGAGTCGATGAAATCAGGAGGCTGTGATCGTTTCTGCAATGGGAGGGAAACAATTTTAAAAGGGAGACTGTGTCTGGAGCCACTGGTGTCTCCTGAGAAGTGGCTGGAGAACAACAGGCCTTGAGCTCATGAGGCCCTAGGAAATCCAGTGTCTGCCTGCAAGGCCCACTCTGGCCACAAGGGGGAACCCAGAAAAGAGCCAGGCCCTTGCTAACTTAGGCTCAGCCCACCCTGAGGACAGAGCCAAGGAAGGGCAGCATCCGCCGAACTGCCCAGCTGAGCACTCAAGAAGGGCCACCTCCAGGGACTGGTCTGCAACATTGCAGCATTCAGTATCGTCCCTAGGTGATGGGGATGGTGACAGAACCAAGTCTGAAGGACACATGGCAGCCCCACCAGCTGGGACTCCCCCCACCCCCCACCAGACCCAGGACTACTTGGATCCCCAAGGGACTCCCTGTGACATGGTGCAGGCCACACCCCCACTTCACAAGGGAGAAGGCTGAGGCATGTGAGGCAAGGCCAGACCACAGATCGCCCAGACCCTAGGAAATGGCTAGAGAGTAAGATGGTAGGTGGCAGGCCCACCACCGGGGGGGCAAAAGAGTAAGGAGGCTGTCAGCCCTCTACTTTGGCCCAGAGCCAGGGCAGGCACAGACCTGACCTCTTCACAAGGAGGATTCAGGGCCTTGGACATGGGCTGGGAGCCTCCAGGGCAAAGGAGAGAAGGGGGGTAAATAAGGGACATGGGACGAGGGACTCACGAGCCAGAGCGTGCAGCTGGGGACACCTGACTGCCCGTCCTGACTACTGACTAGATCAGCAGTGGCCACCACTCACGGGGCTCTGTGCCTGCAGCCGGCACACTCGATTTTACGGAAACTTCACACAGCCTGGAGGGCAAGGGCACCTACCGTGCCTGCTGCACACAGGGCACGGGGCTTGGGGCAATCCGGGAGGCTGCCCTCCCTTAGCCACGGCACCCACCAGTATTCGAGGGAGCTGCACCAGGGACCCAGGAGTCTGGGGACAGCCAGGCAGTTGCTCACTCACTGAAGAAAACACCCAGCTCTGAGCCAAGGGCCCCATGGGCTGCCCAAACACTGAGGTCAGGCCTGGCCCACTGGCCCTTATCCTGCCGCTCCTCCCTCGCCACTGCCATGGCCTCTGTGCGTTGTCACATCCTCGCCCACCGCTCCTACCTGAGGGGGTGAGGCTGAGCTTCCGTGTTCTCTGGGAGGACTGGAGGCAGCAGAGTCTCCAGGGAGGCCAACTGCGCTCTGTGGCTGGCAGAGCTTCCTACGAAGGAGAGCCAGGGTAGAGGTAAGGCTGCACAACGTGCGGGGCGCGCCCAGGCCCCCCTGCCTTCCCACAGACACCACACTGTCTCACCTGCACCCAGAGATCTGCACTGGGCCCCACTGTCCCGATGAACCAGAACAGGGTCAAGTACACTGGGTACCTCAGGGCGTGGCACACAGCTGCCCAAACACAGCCCACCCCAGGTTCATCCACAGCCCGAGGACTGTCCCCTTGGTGTCCTGTGTGCCCAGAGAAGGGTCAGTGGACCAGCCACTCATGTAGACACCCAGAGACCCAAGTAAAACTGACAGAGTATACAAGCTTTGTGCTGTGTCCCTGTGGGAGCCGGGTACACCGGGGCACGGGCCCCTCCTTTTAAAAACAATCATTCTGGGGCGCCTGGGTGGCTCAGTTGGTTAAGCAACTGCCTTCGGCTCAGGTCATGATCCCAGGGTCCTGGGATCGAGCCCCGCATCAGGCACCTTGCTCGGCGGGGAACCTGCTTCTCACTCTCGCTGCTACTCTGCCTGCTTGTGCTCTCTCTCTCTGTGTCAAATAAATAAATAAAAATTCTTTTAAAAAAATTCTTCATCCTAATAATGCTTACTGCAGAAACTTTATTTTATTTTTTTTAAAGATTTTATTTATTTATTCGACAGAGATAGAGACAGCCAGCAAGAGAGGGAACACAAGCAGGGGGAGTGGGAGAGGAAGAAGCAGGCTCATAGCGGAGGAGCCTGATGTGGGGCTCGATCCCATAACGCCGCGATCACGCCCTGAGCCGAAGGTGGACGCTTAACCGCTGCGCCACCCAGGCGCCCCACTGCAGAAACTTTAGAAAATGCTGAAGGGGACTGAGATGCCCTCGCGTGACAGGAAGGCCTCCCGGATTCAAGACCCACCTTCTTGGGAGCCAACATGACAATACCTCCTCAAGGATGACAGGGGCAGCCACCGGCCTAAGTACCTGAGCATGATGATGCAGCCGGGGATGAGGGAGGAGACAGCCTGACACTCAAAGGGCAAATGGAGGCCCCACTAGTGACCCTGGCTTGAGGCCCCTCTCTGATCCCCTCTCATATTCCCAGAGATGCGAGTCTCATGGGAGCCCTGCAGCCAGCCCGGTGTCCTGTGCGGTGCCCTGCCAGGGTCTGGGGCTATGGGGACCGCGTCTGCACTCACTGCTCTTAATCAGTGATGAGCCAAGCAGACCTCCTTGACTGACAGCCACATGATAGACCGCTGCTGCTGTTCCCTCCGTGGTCTCCCCAGATGTAAGGAGAGCCCCAGGAAAAGTGCCTGCAACGTGCAAGCACTCACCAGGGCAACACGGTCCAACGCGGCCAAGACAGGTACCTCGAGTCTGCTGTCCAGCCACACAGAAGCAACCACAGGCATTTACATCTGCTCTCTTTCCAGCCCCCACTAAAAAGGCATGACGGAGTAAGGGAAAAGAGAGCAGCACGATCTAACGCTGAAAGCAGAAGCGGTGACTATCCTATAGAAACCAAGAAAATGGGGCCCCAGGCTGTAAAACCCCACGGGTCTGGGCTCAGAGTCTCAGAGACCTCAGAGACCTCAGAGAAGGGGCTCCTGCAGGGCTGTCCCTGCTCTGCTCTGGGGCTCTGGGGCTGTGGGGAAGGAGCTCACAGTGTGTCCAGGAGTGAAGGAGCCCAGCCTTCTCTAGGAAGCCAGGAGGCTGCTCAAGCCACCCCTGGACAACAGGATAGACAGACGTGTGGCCTCAGGAGACGAGGGAACAGCGGGGCCCGTGGGGGTTCAGAGAAATCTCAGCAGCTCTCCTGAGGAAACGGAACCACTCAGGAAAGCCTGGAAGGGCTGCACCGAGGCTTCCAGGTAACAAACGTCAGAGTCCAAAAGAGAGAGACAAGAGAATGCATTTGAAAGGGTAGAGAGACTCTATAAGCAGATGAAAACTTCAAATCCACAAGAGAAACACCAGCCTACTATCCACAGAAAGACAAAGGACTTGAATAGATGTTTCTCCAAAGAAGATACACAAATGGCTAATAAGCACATGAAAAAGTTCTCAACATGATTAGTCGTCAGGAAAACACAAATCAAAACCACAATGAGATATCACCTCACACCCACCAAGAGAGCTAGAATAACACAAAACAGAACAAGAACATAACAAGTATTGGTGAGAAAGTGGGGAAAGCAGAAAAACCTTTCTGTGTGTTGCTGGTGGGAATATAAAATGGTGGAGCTATAGTGGAAAAAAGTCTGGCAGTTTTTCAAAAACCTCAACTCCACCCCTCCCCCTGTACTGGAGAGAAGTGAGAATCTACGTCCGGACAAACCCTTGTACACGAGTGTTCTCAGGAGCACTGTCCACAATCGCCAAAAGGCCGAAACGACGCAAGGGTCCAGCAGCAGATGAGTGACGGACGGACGTGGTGGCCGTCCGCACACGGCAGCGCGCCGAGCCGCAGGCGGGAACGCCGCTCTGACGCGCTACAGCCGAAGTGAGCCTTCAGAACCGTATGCTGAGTGCGAGAATCCAGACACAAAAGGCCACATGCTGTAAGATCCCACTGATATGAAACGTCCAGAACAGGCAAATCCACAGAGACGGAAGGATTAGTGGTTGCCAGGGGCTGCGGGGCGCCTGGGGATGGGAGTATCTGCTAACGTGGGGTTCCGTTTTGGGTACACGTTCTGGAACTAGCAGAGACAGCAGTTGTACAACACTGCGAATGTAATTAACACCACAGAATTGTGAGAAAGAACAACAAGGTTGGAGGCATCACAAGCCCAGATTTCGAGATACACTAGAAAACTATAATAGTCAACACAGTACGGTACTGACACAAAAATAGACACACAGATCAATGGAACAGAATAGAGAGCCCAGAAATAAAGTCGCGCTTATATGGTCAATTAATCCATGACAAAGGAGGCAAGAATATACAACGAGGAAAAGGCAGTTTCTTCAATAAATGGTGCTGGGGAAAGTGGACAGCTACTCGCAAAAGAATGAAACTGGACCACGTGATTACACCATACACACAAAAAAAACCTCAAAATAGATTAAAGACCTAAATGTGAGACCTGAGACGATAAAATTCCTAAAAGAAAACACAGTCATCTCTTGTCCATCAACCTTAGCAACATATTCATGGATCCGTCTCCTGAGGCAAGGGAAACAAGGCACAAATAAACAATCGGGACTACACCAAAATAAATGTTCCTCAACTAAGGACAACATGCAGAACAGGAGAGGATGTTTGTTTTTGGTTTTTGTTTTTTTTTCCTGGGGAGAGAATATTTGTAAATTATATATCCACTAGGGGATTAATACCAAAAATATACAAAGCACTTACACAACTCAACACCAGAAAGCACAAATAATCTGATTTTTAAAAGGGCAGAGGACCTGAATAGACGTTTTCCCACAGACACACAGACGGCCGGCAGACATAGGAGAAGACGCTCAACATCACCCATCATCAGGGAAATGCAGACCAAAACCGTGAGCTAGCACCTCACACAGGTCAGAATCTCTAGTATCAAAAAGACAAGACTTAACCGACTGGGTGGCTCCGTTGGTTAAGCATCTGTTTTCAGCTCAGGTCATGATCCCAGGGTCCTGGGACTGAGCCCCGTGTCGGGCTCCCTAGTCAATAGAGAGCCTGCTTCTCCCTCTCCCACTGCTGTTTCCCCTGTTTGTGCTCATTCTCTCACTCTTTCAAATAAATAAATAAAATCTTAAAAAAAAAAAAAAAAAACCACAACAACTAAGTGCCGGCAAGGATGGGGAGAAAAGGAACCCTCATGCCTTGCTGGTGGGAATGTAAACCGGTTGCAGTCGCTGTGGAAAACAGGATGGATGTTCCTCAAAAAGTTAAAAACAGAAATATATGATCCAGTAATTCCACTACTGGGTACTTACACAAAGAAAACAAACAAACAAACAAACAAACAAACAAACAAACAAAAAACAGTTTCAGAAACACACAAGCACTCCTATGTTTATAGCACATAATCTACAGCAGCCAAGATAGGGAAGCAGCCCAAGCGTCCACTGAGGGGTGGATGGATAGAAAGATGCGGTATATAAAAACAAAGGAATATTACGCAATCATAAAAAAGAATGAGATCTTGCCATTTGCAACAATGTGGATGGACCTAGTGGGCATAATGCTAAGCGCAACAAGTCCGACAAATACCACATTATTTCGCTTACGTGTGGAATCTAAAAAATAAAATGAACAAAGAAACAAACAGAAACAGACTCGAGTTCAGAGGACAAACTGGTGGCTGCCAGAGGGGAGAGGCATGGGGGGATGGGAGGAATAGCTGAAGGGAAGGAAGAGGCACAAACTTCCAGTTACAAGGTAAGGAAGTCACGGGGGCAGGCACGTGGAGTGCAGCACGGGGACTGTGGGCGCTAACGCACTGACAGTGGGCTCTGGTCACAGACAGCGACTACGCTATACCTCTCACTTCTCGTGGTAAGCGCCGTCCAAGCACTGTGCCACACGCTGGGAACTGATGTAACACTGTAGTCAACTAGACTTCAACAATAACAATTTTAAAAATAAAAATTACATCATTCCCATGGCATAAGAATGTGATACTACAAAAGACCAGAAACTAGCGGGAATTAGAAACAACGGCGAAGAGATGTGCTAGGAGGAGTTGAAGGGAGAAGCTGAAGAGGCAAGCAGTGACAATGGGAAAGGCAAGAAGGTGACAATTTACCGAGCACAGCCCCCCAGGCTGTGCCTCCCACCCCCCACCCTATGTAATGCGAGGACACCCAAGGGGCACAGGAAGCCTTTTCGGGAGCACAGGCAGGGTTGGAAGAAGGATGGGGTGAGTTTTCTGGCTGTGAGGGCAGAGGCGCTCGCCCCCCAGTGCCTGCCAGGTCACCCTGTGACCACAGACATGCACGAGGCTGGGTGGGGACCCAGCAACCCCTGGGGGCCAGGCCTTCAACATGGAGGCAAAAGTCCTTGGGATCTGAAGGTCCAGACCCGGCCAACTGTCAATCCAATTTGAGCACGCTATGGTAAAGGGACCTCCCAAAGCCCTTTCCTCAGGAGCTGCATGCCTTGGACACCAGGGCAGAGCCAGACCCAGGAACAGGAGAGCTCGCAGGAGAGTGAGCGAGAGGGGAGCGGCTCCTGCAGGAATCCACAGGACCTCTGATCTGCTGAGAGTGACAAAAGGCCATGGGACCACTGGGGGAAGCTTGGGGTTGGAGTGAAGGACAAGGAGGACGCAGAGCAGAGAAAGCAACAGTGCAGCTAAGCAGGTTAGCAAGTCCACGGAAAGCACGTGTGATGGTGACCGTGGCTCGGCGCATGGTGCAGACACCTGCCCCCGGGGAAGCAAGGCCAGGACAAGTGCAGATGGCAGTGGGGTTGAAGGGAGTGCCTGCAGGGCTGGGCACAGTTGCCGAGGCCTCATCGTGCACTGGAACACCTGGGACAGGACGGGCCCCAGCAGCTACACGCACGGGGAATAGAAACACAGAGGAAGAATCAAAATGATGCTGGAAGGGGCGCCTGGGTGGCTCAGTTGGTTAAGCGTCTGCTTTTGGCTTAGGTCATGACCCCAGGGTCCTGGGACCAAGTCCCGCATTGAGCTCCTTGCTCAGCAGGGAGCCTGCTTCTGCCTCTGTTTGTACTCTCTCTGACAAATAAATAAATAAATAAAATCTTTAAAAAAAAAGATGCCAGAGTGGGTATCCATATAGAGCAGAGCCTGAGGGGTCCAGCCGACCCTGGAAGCATCAGCATGCGTAACTCAGGTATGAATTTTGAACAAGCTGTAGGAAAAGGAGGTGACCCAGCTTCTGGGGTGATATTGGTCCCCACCAGCAGAAATACCCCCAGGCCCTATTTTTCCTTCTTGCTGCAAGGCTTCAAGAACCGCTGTAAATGGGGTTTTCTTCAGGGAGGGAACAACCTAAACTGAAGAAAAAAAGACTGCGCAGATGGGTGGCTGGGGTGACCTTCAGTATGGCTGCGGGCATTGAGGATGCTGACCCTGACCTTTGCAAACCAGCCGGTTCAAGCTTCCCAGGACAGTAGGCGCTGCTGGCAACAAGCGGTTTGGGCATGGCTGGTCCCTAAGCTGGCCCGTGCAGACAGAGAGAGGAACACCAGGGGTGCCCAGGAGAAAGCGAAGTGCCTTGGGTTCACACAAGTCCTAACCGCTCATTCAGCGGAGCAGGGAGGAGTACGAGCCCTGAATTACACAAAGCTCCAGAGCCGAGATTCCTACTGACCCCACCTACACACACACACATACAATAAGGCTACTTGCTCTTGGCCATGCCCCTTCTGGAGAGCTCAGTGTGGCCAAGGCCCTTGGGGTCCGAGAACAGCAGCTACCTATCTCTGAACGGAGGGAGGGCAAGAACAGCCATGCAGTGTCCCTCGTCACCTCAAAGCAGTTGGGTGGGTAAATTTGACCATTTCAACACCAGACTCTTTGCCCAAAAATGTTTGATGAATGAAAACACCTGTAGGAGGTGACAGTACCGACCCTAGACGTGTTTAGCCAGGGCAACAGGAGACGCCAGAGAGGGGACAGGGGGCGCGAGTGGTCTTCTGCTGAGAACAGCTCCTCAGCCTCCGCAAGACCTTCGGACAGTCAGAGCGGTGACCCCGGGCTGGCTGGGAAGCAGGTGCTGGCTTGGGGAGGAGTGCCCTGCGGGGCTGAGGAGAAACTCCCGGCTCACCTAGAGTAGCCCCAAGTCTACATGCAATTACTGCTTTAAACAGCTGAACTTCAAAAAACCCAAAAAACACAACCTCATAAATAACTCAAGTCCCTGAGAAACCATTTAAAGACTAATTAGTGTATCAACCTGCTCTGAACGGCGCTTCACAGCCCGTGCTCCCAAGTCAGGCATCAGTTGAAAAGGAAATCATTAATTGCTCGCCTGAGCCAGGCAGGGGCCTACTTAACCACTCCTCCCCTGAGCCACCAAGGCCACTCCTGACCTCGGGTCCCAATTAATCTGAGAGGGAATGTGTTTAATTAATGCTGCTCAATCACGCCTGTTGGGAGTTTTGTTTTGCTTTGTTTCTCTCTGCTTCAAGTTCTTGAGAGGTTCTTTTTAAGAAGGAGGCAGCCTGTAGCTGAAGCCCGTGGTGATGCGCAGGTTTTGGAAGGAGCTTGATGGGAAAGCAAGCGTGGAACAAGCTGGGTGGACTGAATCCTTCTGTCTGGGCCTTCTGGTGTTCGGGTGCATAACCCGCACCCTCCACTCCACTCCACAGGGGCTGGCCTTTCCCCCAACAGGAAGCCACAGTGGGCTGCCTCAGCACTTGGCATCCCAGGTAGTGGGAAAGGCTGCCAGAGTCTCCACAGATCCTTCCATCCTGCTCAAGGGCCCTATGGCCTTCGGGACCACACAAGACCATCCAGGCATCCTCAGGATGCCATCTGTCCCAGAACCAGGGTGCGGGGACACACCCAGGCGTGGGAGGCAGCATTACCGGACAAGCATCCGCTTCAGTAGCTGCTGGTCCCCTTCCGAGTATCCAGGCCAGTCCTTCTGCACGTCCTTATACACACAGTCCTTCAACGTGCACGTGCCATCCTTGGCATTTACGTTGGCCACCTGTAAGACAGAGACAGGATCACCTTGCTGGAAGCCCAGGAAAGGCAGAAGTTACTGGAACTATTTGATGGAGGGTGGGAGACAGAGACATACAAGGGGAAAGAGGACAGCACCCCCCCCCTCAATCCCCTGCACACTGGGGCAGCAAGCCTTGGGATGCAAAAGGATCAGAACATCAGGTCCTGATGCACATGTCTTATAGCTGCTAGAAGACAGGTTGGCTCCAAAGCCGGGGGGACTGCCGACTACACTCCCAGGACCCCATCACCAGCCTCCCCTGTTATGGGCTGATTGTTTTTGTCTTACCAAAATTCATGGTAAATTTCAACACCCAAAATGATGGTAGGGCCTTTGGGAGGTGATTAGGTCATCTGGGTGGAGCCCTCAAGAATATGAACAGTGTCCCTATAAAAAAGACTCCAGAAGGCCCCCTCCCCACCCCTGCCAAGAGATGACACAGTGAGAAGACAGTCTGTGAACCGGGAAGGAGGCCCTCACCAAACCCCCAATCTTCTGGCGCCTTGATCTTCGACTTCCCAGCCTCCAGAACCGTGAGAAGCAAACTTTGTCTGCTGTTTGTAAGCCACCCAGTTTATATTACTCGGGTACAGCTGAACAGACTGACACCCCCCTCTTGGATAGGCACTCTTGTGCCAGAGATGACAGCAGATAGGGGAGCCGGGGCCTCCAGGGACCAGGCTACACCCACCTTCCCCGCAACCAGCTAGCCCTGCTCGGGCTGATTAACAATGGCTGAGCTTGTCTCCAAGACCGCAAAGATGGACTCAGGACATTGACCTTAAGGATGCTTGGAGAAGTGCAGGCCCCGCTCCAAAGTGGGTGCTCCCGTGACCATCTCGCTAGGCCTCTAGCGCATGGCCGTGGGGAGCTGACGCGCCAGCTGCTGTTTTTCACTATCACAGGCTGTTAAGAGGACTCTAGGTCACAAGGGTTTCCACAGGGAGCATTTTTTAATGGCTGAGTAATATTCCACCAAGCAACTGCCTTGTGATTTACTCAGAGATTTCGCCTTTGTTGGATGCTGCCGCCACTTGCAGTTTCCCCGTAGCATAAACAGACACCATTGCGGGCAGGTTTTTCCACGCTGGCGACGGCTTCCTTCTGCCAGCTTTCCAGAAGTGGGATTAGTGGGTCAGAGGCTCTGAACATTTTTATGGCTCTCAATGCGTTTTGCTAAAATGCTCTCCAGAAGAGCCACCCACCCATCAACACTCCCACCCACAGAGGATGAGCCTGTGGTTTCTGTGGGCCCATCCAGCACCCAAGACAGATGCTTTCAATCTTTGCCTCGGATGTTTTCACAGAAGGCAGAGGGAAGGTGCCTTTGAAGAGTGTGGTGTCATCTGTGCTGCTCATCGGAATCCCTGATCACTTAGGGGAAGCTGGAAATGACCAGCCCGGGCAAGGCCCAGCCCATAGTTTCCCCCGAGACCTTCCCCTCCCTCAAGCTGCTGGGGTGCCGCTACTGCCCACAGCCGCCGGGGAGGACACGCTGGGTAGTAAATACAGAAGCGCAGAGCAGACGGGCCATTCAGAAGAAATGGGAGTAGACATGGGGAGAGCGTTCTGCCCACAGACACCAGATCGGCTGCCCCCCAGGAAGCTGAACCCAAATCAACCAGAGAAGCCAGAGCCCAGCATGGTGCCTCACTGATCCCAGGAAAGGGCTGGGAGCAACAACAGCATCTGAGAGGTTAAAAAAGCGGGCACCCCTGGGGCGCCTGGGTGGCACAGCGGTTAAGCACCTGCCTTCGGCTCAGGGCGTGATCCCGGCGTTATGGGATTGAGCCCCACATCAGGCTCCTCCGCTATGAGCCTGCTTCTTCCTCTCCCACTCCCCCTGCTTGCGTTCCCTCTCTCGCTGGCTGTCTCTATCTCTGTCGAATAAATAAATAAAATCTTAAAAAAAAAAAAAAAAGTGGGCACCCCTGGCAGAACGACATCAGTACCAACAGACAGATCCCCATCTCTTTGGAAAACCGAGCCTGGCACTCTGGCCACATTGGAAGATTGCTCAGAGGGTAAATCTCAGGTCTAACCGTGTGCTTGGAAGGCCAAGTTTCACATTCTGCGTTTGAGGGGCTCATGTGCTGATTTTTTTATTTTGGGCACAAACAGGACAAGAGAGGAAGGTGGGAGCAAGGGCATTTCCAAGAACGCTACACTAGGGGCTGAGGGTGGCCTGACCGGACAGCAGTGTGGGCTGCAGGCACGACCAGGGGCAGGCCTGTGTCTTCAGTCCTGGCTCACGTCTAAAGACCCAGCATTTTGCCAGCCCTGCCTCATTCTCTCCAAGTTCTGGCCCAGGGCGAGGGCCTCCCTTGTGCTTCCCTTGAGTTTCCAGGGATAAGGCTGACACCTGTGACTTTCCAAGGAAACAAGCCCCCTAGGAACATCATTCCTGGTTCTGGAGCTTTCTGGATGCTTTGGCAAGTCCCTCTGCCAAAGAAAACTTCTGAGCCACGAAGCTACCTATCTATTTTCTAATAGGCCTTGGGCCAACTCATATGCTCAGAGGGAGGAACTGTGCAGTTTGGTCCTCACCTGCATGAGCTCTGAGTAGGGGACAGTGGCTCAAGAGGCCAAATCCAGGGGCATCTGGGTAGCTCAGTTGGTCAGGCGTCCGGCTCTTGATCTCAGGGTCGTGAGATCAAGCCCCATGTCAGGCTCCATGCTGGCTGCAAAGCCTGCTTAGAATTCTCTCTCTCCCTCTGCTCCCCTCCCCCTGCTTGTGTGCACACTCTTAAAAAAAGACCAAAAAAAAAAAAAAGAGGCCACATCCACAGAGAGTTTCCTGGCAAGGCCCCTGGGGCCAGGGTCCGGGTGACAGGGGGCAGCGAACCTCGCGGCTCATCCTAAGATACGACTACTGATTATCGCAGCATGTGATTTTGCACTGTCTGTGCGCCCAGAGTGTCCAAGGCAGGAGGCAAGAGGGGCAAGTGAGCTGTTGGACAGAACCCCTAGAGATTTGACCATGCCTCCTCTGCAGGATGGGACCCTCACCGCGGGGCTCCGAGGTACCTGCATGGCCCAGCTGATGTGGCGATGCCGGAGCAAGCTGCCCCCCTTCGCAGGGGTCCTCACGATCCCTCCATGGGCTCTGGGAGACAGGAAGGGCCCAGGGAAAGCAGCCAGGCCTACAGCTCTTGCTCCAAAGCCCGAGCTGTTCTGTAACAGCAGGCTCCATCTGTTGCCATCACGCGCCCTCCAGCTCAGCCTTCCACCCCTCAAGAGGAGATGCAGTCAAGCTGCGGCCACACACGGCAGCCCGAGGGTCCACAAAGGAAGCCCCTGGCCCAGAGCCACGGCTGGTGAGTGGCAGGGAAGCCCACCTGACTGAGGAGCCTGAGCTCTTGTTAATTTATTCTGTGGTTCCCCAGGCTTCTTTTGATTCTAAAATCCTCAGGCAACTGAAGTCTAGGACCCTCTGTGCTGCGCCTGCCGCCTGTGCATTAGTAGATGGTGAGGAGGGTGCGGACCTCACTCTGAGCCAACCTCAGGGCCACTGGACAGCAAGCATCACGGCCAGGGACACGTCCGTGCCAGCCCTAAGCACGTCCTAACCCAGGAGGCCGAGGCTCTGAGGCAGCTGAGAATCCTGGAAGAGACCCGGGAAGAGCCCTTCCCAGCTGTCCTGTGTCCAGACCCTGTGCAGAGGCCACTCGAGGCTGACCGGACTCTCAACCTGGCCCCGGGCAAGCACGAACCTGCTGGAGGAGGCCATCCAGCGCATCCTTGTCCGCCTGGGCCAGGCCGTCCTTCTGTAGCCGCAGCAACAGCTCGGCCTTCCGGTAGGGCCTCAGCGCCAGGAGGTGCAGCACCCGGTCCCGGAAAGGCCTCTGAGACACCCCACTGCCCCCGCTAATGCCACCGACACTGCTCTTCTTGATGGCACTCGCCAGGTTGATGGGGGTCGCCCGCTTCCGGGAGGGCACAGCATCCGTGGCCCCCGGGGCTGGTTTCCGAAACTGAACCTTCTTGCCTGCAACAAGAGCCAAGGCATTAGGGATGTGAACAGGTGAGGGGGTGTGGGCCTCTGTGTCCCTCTGCCAAGTTCTGAGCGAGTGTGTGGATGCCCACTGATGGCCGCCAGCCCAAGGGGAAGGCAGTTCAAGCCCTGCCCAGCCCGGCCAGGTCGATGGGGACCCGGGACAGCTGAGTGCACCACCTGCTGACCACATACAGCTTATCGGGCACTTGCAGGGCCCCCAAGGTCAGAAGCAGGAGCCGCAGGAAATGGACTTCATCACGGGCAGCCCGACCACTACAGGGAGAGGGGGCTGACGGTAAAAACAGTGGGGTTCTGGAATGGCCAGAGGCAGGTGCCCCCAGAACCTACACATCACAGCACCGTGCTGTCCTTACAGGATCTCCCATTCTCTCTCAAGAAAAAGGAGGAGTGAACAAAGGTATCAGGCTGCTGGGGCAGATTCTCTGGAGACCCCGGGGTATGAGCAGCTCCCCAGCTGCAGCCCGACCAAGCGCTTCTTGGGCGGACATGGCTGTGCTCAGAGTCCCAGGGGCAGCAGCCTGATTCCCCACCCTTCTAGAGCAAACAGACTCCAGCTCTACTCTGGAGGGAGGGGCCTCCACTCAGAAACCGTTAACTCCATCCTGGACAGCAGCACTGCCACGGAGAGAACACGCTCAGCCAAGCGAGGGCAGCGCATGCCTCGGGACCTTGGGCCAGAAAGCTCTCCGTGAGGATTTTTTTGTTGTTGTTGTTGTTCTCATCCCTTAAATCTCATTTGTCAAATTAATACAGGAAGAAGTGCTGTCAGAATCCTCAGGGCCAGGGAGAGGCCTGACACAGTGGGACATGGACGTCTGTCCTCAGAGGCCAGGGGACAAGTGCCTCCGGCAGAACCGAAACCACAGCAAAACTCTTGCTGCACCCAAAGTGGCAGAAGAAGCCACATTTCTGACCAAGTTTTCGGCCGAAAGACCAGAAATTTACTGAGCTGTATACGCATGTCCACATTTGCACCTCGAGGTGAGAGCAGGCAGAGGAAGCATTTTTGGATTCTGGCTGCTGCTCTCGGGCGGCTCTGTCCCCAGCAGCGGCTCACAGCCCAGAGCACAGGCTCCCTCGGCACACACGGCCACGTCCACCCGGACACAGTGTTGGCAAGCTAGTGAAACCCCTTGCTCCTCTGGGAGGCTTTGAAATCCTCCTACCTTTTCTTAAAAAAGAAAAAACCTCAAAAGCCATCAAGGTCCTGGTTTGCTGTAAGACATTTTACGCCTCCCTCAGGACTAACACCCTTCCTCCTGGCCTTGAATCCTGATGACTCTTGAATTTGTCTGGGCCTAGGTGCTGGGAAGACTAAAGCAGGAACGGAGCTTCCTACAAGTAAACACTTTTCATGTTGGTGTCTCAACTTCAGCAAAACTGTTTCTAAGCAGACGATGTGCCGCCAGAGCCTTCTCATCCAGCAGGGAGTCAACACATTTCCTTCCCAGGTGCGACCCGACGGCCCCTCACTGGCCCCAATCCAGCAGCAGGCTGCCTGCCACAGGGTACATCTCGCCATCTGCACCTTGCCACTCGCCGTGTCAGTCTTGGGGAAGAGCCGGCCAGGCAGGTGAGGGCAGGGTTGGCCTCTGGAGGAGGACAGACCGCAGCCCTGCTGTCGGGGAGTGTGTCTATCTCTCTGATGGGTAGAGATCCCCAAGGCCAGAGCCCGGGAGAGGGGCCCGTGGATTTGGACTTCCTAGAGTTCTCAGGGCTCTTATTCAAACTGGGCGATCAACAGATGCCACAGCCCCAGCTGACTCAGCCAGTGTACCAGGACCTTCCTTTCTGACCCGACAATGATCTGGTTCACCCTGCTCGGGCCACCCCGGTCAACCCATCACTTCAGCTCCTGGCCGGGACAGGCCCCGAGTCTCTCCTGCTCCCCACCCCCACAGCTGCCCAGCAGGCATGAGCCCCCCGAGAGGTGGAGTCCCAGGCCTCATCCTCACCCAGGTAGCGGCCTCCAGCCTTGATGACGATGGCACCACGGCTCCGTGTCTCCTCCTCGGCCTGTGCCATGCTCTGCCGTGCTTTCTGGTAGGAGTCGTCGGTGGCACACACCGTGATTTTGTCCTGGATGCTGCCCAGGCAGTCCAAGTGAACATCCCCATGGCTGCAAGATAAGGGGCCAGGAGCCAAGGTGAACTCCTGGGATGACAAGGAGGGACGGTCTAGGAGCCTGTGCCCCCCCCCCCACTACCCCCAGCTGGGAAATGGGGTCAGCGCTAACTTGAGCAGCCTGGTTTCCACACGGCACATCTTGATCTGGAAGAAACAAGGCAACCCAGGCCCCTGCGCAGAGGCAGCAGGCCAGGACCTGCCCCCGTGCCCCAGACACACTGAAAGTAGCAGCAGCAGCAAGGCTCATGTAAAGGAAGGAAGGGGGCACTGGGGCGGCCTGGCTGGCTCAGCCCACAGAACGTGCAGCTCTCAAACTCATGGTCGTGAGTTCAAGGCTCGTGCTGGGTGTAGACATTACTTAAATAAATAAACCTAAAACAAAGAAGAAGAAGAGAAAGAAGAAGGGGGCACTGGGCCCAGGCAGGACCTCACCTGGAGACATATTGCTGGATGCAGTCGAAGCTGCCCTGGGGGCTGTCACGGCCAATGTTGGAGAGGTAGAAGGAGAACGTCCGTGCCTCTGTGGGGCAGTCAGGCTGGGGGATAGAGATGTGCTGTGTGGAGAATGGGAGACATCACTGAGAGAGAGGTTCACAACACGGGGGCGTGGGGGAGGGACAGACCATAGGGTGGCCCCTCCACTGGACCCCAGACCATCTCCACAACTTGACACAATGAGAATGTGCTAGCACTTTCTAAGCAGCAATGGCATCTCGGTCTGAGGAGCACAGAGCGCTTAACATACACCTAGAGACAGGGACCCCACCCCGATCTGGGCCATGATCCAGGTTCCTGCCCAGCAAATGGGGCAGATCTGGCCTGGGACATGCGTGAAGATGAAATAAGACAAGATGGGCATCAGGAGCCATCAGGGCACACTGGGCAGCCAAGATGTTCCGACCCTTGCTCCCCTGTGGGATACAGACTCCACTCATTGCCCTGTAGCTCAGAACAAGGCAGGCGCAGGCCCTGAGGGGCTCATGGATGGGCAGCACTCAGCCCCAACAAACCATGACACGGCTACATGTGACACAGGATGAATGTCTTGGTTAATGTAACCCTGACTTTAGGCAGTGCCTCTGCAGAAGGAATGGACAGCCTGGCTGGCAGACAGACAGACAGCAATGGTCCCAGCCAAGGTGCAGGGCTCAGTGCAGGTAAGACAGCCTCATGCCCAGAGGCCACTGCCGGATTCCAGACCAACCTTCCCTAGGTAGAGGTCCCAGGAGCTATGGAGGAAGCTGGTAGGAAGACCCCATGCTCTGGTTGCTGGCCCATATTGGGGGTGCAGGGTGGGCCTCTAGAACCCTCTGTCACCAGTGGTAACCCCTCATAAAGTAATCCCTGGGTTTTGAGTGCAGGAGCTCATCACAGCTGGGAGACACACAAGGGGGGCACAAGTGGTAAGTGGAGGTTAAGGGGATGCGCAAGCCACATTCCAGTCTCATCCCCAGGCTGCCAAACCACCTCAGTACGCCCAAGCCCTGTTTCCTCTCCAATGAGATGAGCACACCAACACCCCTCATCAGCACCAGATGGAACATGGCCTAGCTGAAGTCCACCCCTGCCCCGCTGTCACGGATAAATAAGGGCAGTTCAGCCTGAGGACTGAAGGACTGAGGACACAGTGGCTCAGGTCACAAGGAAGGACGCTGCTCTTGACCTGGATTCATGGCCTCCCTGCGCCACCCCTCAGGGTAGTGCATGGACCCATAGGGAACCTGCATGTGCACCTGGCCTAGAGCTGGCCCCCAGACACTGAGTGAGCTGCCGAGCATACGGTCAGTCCCTGCCCCAAGGAGGGCCCGGATGTGCACAGTGGAGCCAACCTGGCTCCGAGTGGCTCCCAGGCATGGCAGTTGAGCCCTGTCCTGCCTGCACACGACATCTCCTTTCCAACACCTCTGGCCACCCTGTGCTGTCCGCTCATCCCTTCTTGGATGTGACTTTTGTTCTCCATCATAGAAGTAGCTGGAAACACGCCGCCCAGATGCCAAGGCTCAGGCTGCTGAGGGCCGCTGCAGGAGATGCAGCCAAAGACACACACGGACACGGCAGCCCAGAATGCAGCAGGAAGCTCACGTGCCAGGAAGTCAGCAAGTAGAAAGCAGCTTCCAGTGGAGCCTGACACCTGCTGCTGTAGGGGGCGCTCTTTCTCCACCCCCTCCTTGACCCTCTCCCTCATCCCATCCTGCCTCAGGTGGAGCTGTGCCCCCTCCCCTCCCCCAGGCGGCATGTTCCACCTCAGTCTGCTCAGAGGACAGTGGCTGCCTCGAGGACAATGGTCCTCACTGGGCTGTCACCCCTGAGAGGAGGGAAGGAGGTCAGGTCTGAGTCCCAAAGTGACTGTGCTTCTCTCTGGGTGGGGGCTACGGGGGACTCTTCACTGTGACCCTTTTACCCCATCTAAACCTTTTCCACACAGGCGCATATGCCCACTTTCAAAATTCATTCTGGAAGTGGGGGGTCCCAGTGCAGAGCCCAGAAGTAAGGGTCTGTGTAGCCACTGGAGCCCCAGGATGGTGAGGAACCCAGGGCTTGAACCTGATGCACAGGAGAACATACATGCCACTCGTGACAGGGAAGGACGCACACAGAGGTCTCCGGTATCCTCGGGACAAAGCAGGGAGCACCCGAGTGGGGGAGGGAGGGAAGCAGAAGGGAGGTTTGCCAGGAGCCTGGTGTGTCCCGTTCCCTCGGTCCCAGCTCCTCCCCAGCACTACCACGGCCTGTGGAATCCTCTGGTCAAGAGGCTGCTTCGCCGCTCCCTAATGACCCTGGTTGTTGGTTACCAGTCACTGGGAACCAGGCAGGGAAATCAGCCAGCTGGGCACGAACAGCCCAGGAACGCGTGGCTTTCTCTGGGTCAGCGAAGAGTCTGACACATGTTCCAGGACGTGGCCCAAAACTCAGCCCTGCTCAGCCAGAGCATATGCCTTCTGGACCAAGTCTCAGCTGCCCCACGGGGGCCACCATGTGGCCCTGAGCTGGCCTGAGCACGCAGGTTTGGGTGCGTCTGAGGTCAGCCCTGACTGTGGGGTAGGTCACTCTAACCTAACCGAGCATCTGTGTGCACCGACCTGGAGCAGCAAACAGGTGTGTCCTTCCTGGGCGGTCCCGAGCACCTCTGAGCCTGTGAGGGGCACAGATTCCTGCCAGTGCCCTTCCCTTTGAAATCTGTCCGGAGCGGGGCCTGCCTCCCCCCCCCCCCCCCCCGCTCTGCAGGGCCCCGTGTTCGCTGTAGGTGGGGGCTGGGAAGACACAGCAATTCCTGGGGGCAAAAACTGGTGAGCGAAAGCACTTGCTATTCCATTCAGCTAAGAACGAGGTCAACAGGCACGTCCGGGAAGCTAAACACCAACTGACCAGGGTCTGCTCTCTGGCCAGAGTTTTCAGGCGACACTTGTTTTCTTGGTTACTCTCACTTCCCGAGGAAGCTTCAGAATAAAACATATTCTGGGTAAACAGAACTACCATTGCCGAACTTGACTTCCAAGCGCAGAGCATCCTCTTCCGCCCAGGGGCACTCCCTCAACCCCAACCCCAGCGTGCACTGTAAGCGCCTGCCTGCATTCCAAGAGCTGCTCTCAGGCTCTCACTCGCCCAGGAAGCTCAGGAGAGGGAGCGCACAGCCCCTGCACTCTGTTCAACCCTGGCACACAGCTGGCTCCCAACTTCGAAACCCCCCATCATTAGAAAGTTTTTAGACCATTTCCAAATTGTCCCTGTTACAAACAATGCAGCAACAAGCAGCGGGGGGCTCAACCTTGTGCGCGCCCTTAACTGCTGCCACAGAGACGGCTCCTAGACACACACAGAACTGGTCAGACGCCTCTGACCAGAGCGGACAAACCGCATTCTGGAAAGTGCAGTTCAGGCTCCTGCCACAGCACAGGGAAACTCCGAGACCCTTAACTGCCCTGGATACCAACCCTACTTCTCTTTTTTCATCAGCTGAAGAGTTTCAGGGCGGGGCTGGCCAGGTGGGGGTTTCTCTTCCCCTCTGGAGGCTGACTTTTCAGGTTAATGACTTAGAAGTGACCCCCGGACAGCAGAGGGGCCCAGGTCAGCCAGCTCAGTGTCCGAGAGAAGGCAGAGAATGCAAACACAAACATGTACATGGCAAACGAAACAAAGATGAACATCTGCTCTGGCACATCACACCCTAGAGGCCCAGCATGCAACAGGTGGGCCGGGCTCTCCGGGCACCCTGGCAAATGCCGTTAGTCACTCCAAGGAACCAGCCAGCGCCGGGGCCCAGCTGCACACCACAACCTCCTTGGGCAGGCCGGGCTCTCACGGTGCTTGCAGACACAGGCAGGGAGGTTGCCGGGCCAGATGGGACTCCCACCCCAGGCGGTGCTCAATGCTGAAGCCCGACGCTGGCTGTGCACACCAAGGGGGACACCAGCACACCAAGGTGAGCTTGTTCTGGGCTGCAAGGAGGACACTGGTTCTCCTAAGGCCCCATTAAGGCACACATACAACCCCTGAGGCAGAGAGCCCATCTCCTGGGCGAGGAGGCTGAAGGATGGTGAAAACAACTGGCCAAGGTCCCTGAGCTCAGGAGCCTACAGATGGGGTCTCAATCTTCAGTCTGTCAGCTTCATGGGCCTCTGGGAAAGAGGGTCCTTATCACCCTCTTACAAGGAGCCAAACATGGAATCAGCCCATGCACCATGAACACTGAATGAGCCTGCCCAGCCCCATCCCACTGACCGCCTGCTCCTCGCTCTGTCCAGCCTACCCCACTGGCTTCATCTCCAACTTCAGCTATGCACAAGTAACTGAGCGACCAGGAGAAGTGGGAGGGGAGGGCCCAGGTGCCCTGCCTCCTCCGGCAGCAGGGTGACGAAGCAGATGTGGCCTGCTCTGTGCCTAGCACCAGGCCAGGCCCCTCACAACTGGCAGGGGAGAGGGGAGGCATCCCATCAATGCCCAGGAGGAGGAAGACAAGGTCCAGAGGACAAAGAGGGTAGACCTAGTGCCTGACCCTTCACAGCAAGCAGGGAAAGAATAGCACTCCTCTTCGCCGCTTGGCGCCCTCCAGCCCTCACATGGGCTCACATAGGGAATAGCCTCCTAGTGGAGAATCATGGGTCTGGCTTGACCAGAGCTGTGGCACAGAGCCTCTGTACCCTCAGAACCTTCTAGAAACTCTGTTACACATGAGAAAATCCAGAGAGAAGGAAGAGCGGGTACAGCATGATTCTAAATTTACGGTGATAGGACCCCTATGTTGAATGGATATGGCTCTCAGGCTTTGCACATAAATTTGGGCAACACAAGGCACAGCCCAGGAGAACCTTGTGGTGCTTCTCTGGCTTATGTGAGGGGTCATGTGGTGTCTTGATGACCAGAAAATGCTGCTCACTAGATAAGCCACTGAACTCAGTGGCCCTTTCCGTGGATCCACTTCCTCTTCTCTCCCTGACTGCTGAGGGCACAGAATGACCACTGGCCACCAGAGGGCGCCATGAGGCCAGTTTGGCAGCAAGCCCAGGGAGACCTGCCCCCAACACTGACCTCTGCTCTTGGGGAAATGTCCCAGGGAGGATAAAGGGAAGGCTGCCACAAGACTCTGAAGGGGCCTGACAGAGGTGCAGATGTCCCAGAGGAGGCACTGGGGGAGCAGGGACTCTGGGGCCTTTCAGGGGGTCTTGCTGACCTTCACAGGTCTTGGTATGATGGTCAGTTCAGTTCACATGTGCACCTGGCCAGGCCACAGCCCCAAGTGACGCCATGAACACTTATCTGGGTGGAGGTATTCCACAGATGTGGTGACATCCACGACCAGCTGACTTTAAGAAAATGACCCTCAGTGATCTGAGTGGGCCTCATCCAATCAGCTGAAGGCCTTAAGAGAGAAACTGAGGTTTCCCTGAAGACAAAGAAGTTCGTCTGTGGACCACAGTGCCCATTCCTGCCTGCCGCATGGATGGACTTCGGCCTCACCAGCCCCACAACTGCGGGAGCCAATGCCTTGCAATGGATTTCTTGGTATCTTTGCATCTGCACACACAGACTCGTGGATCTTCTAGAGGCCCTGTCTCTCCAGAGCACACTGGCAGGGCTGAAACCCACAGACCTCCCCCAAAAGGAGGCAGCCAGCCAGCTGTCAGGTGGAAACTGACTCAGACACTTGTGGCGACACTTCAGATTAAAAATAAATAAATAAAAAAGACTTGCAATAAAGACCAGGGAAAAAAACTGAAATGTTCCAAAGTATGTTTGGTGGATGAGGGACACAGGGGGGTCCCCCAAGCCTTGGGGGGCAAGGACTGAGAACAACTCATCCTTTTTTTTTTATTCTCCAATTTTTCTGTAAGATGGTCATTTAGAATGAAATGGATACATTTCAGAAATAAACACGTTTCTATAACAACCCCCTCCCCCCATCGGCAGCCCAGAACTAAAATCAGACACCCATGGTCCCAGGTGCACCAACAAACCAGCTCCTGGGGAGGCCATAGCTCCAGGCCTCCTTGGCCTAGGATACCTCAGTTTTGAATCAGCGCATAGATCAGATCAGAACAGAGACTTGGGGGCCTGGGAGTCAGCTATGCATTGGCTACAGGAAGGAAGGGGAAACTCTGAGGGACCGCTGGACAGAAAAGCTGCATTCGCCCCCAGAGAGCCTCTTGGTTTGGCCCTGGCCATGGGACCAAGCTGGCAGACCTTAGCTCAGCACAGCGCCTGGCCTGACACACAGGTGGATGTGACCAAAATGCTGCCGCCAGCCTGCTTCTGTGCCCAGCACACCATGACAGGCCAGAGAGCACACTGTCACAATTTCAGATATCCTTATGACAAAAAAGACTCACCCCTTGACTTCCTTGAAATCGGATTGACGGTCTCAGTGAAACAGACTCCTGCAAAAAAGCAAAAATGGAAAAATGTCAATAACTATATTTCGAAATCCAGAGACTCACTTCCCAGTTATAGAAAGAGTAGGCTAAGGACAGTGTTTTCAGGAGAGGTGAGAGAAAACACACACATGTCTGAAAATTACAGGAAAGGTCACTGGAGCAGGATTTTGAAGGATCAGCAGGAGTTCCTGAATGGCATGGGGGCCAAGTATATAAGAGGTAAGAGCGGAGACACAGGCAATGGGCAGCCCTTCACTGTTCCACCCAAATCAACATCAGCCCAGACCGCCCTGCTTCGGAGACACCCCTCAGAAGTGAATTACAATGGATGAGCACCGCTGGCCAGAAGGTAGGGTGATGAGGTGATGCCCCCCGCCAACCCCAACCACACACCCTGCCACGACAGGGCCCAAGGCCTGCTCAGCTCCCACGTCACAGCTTCAGAGCAGTTTGTCACTGAGCTTCGGGTGGCGGAATTTCCAAATGTCACAAGAAAAAATACACTTAAAAACTCAAAATACTTTAAGCTTCAGCTATTCAGAGATCAGCCTTCTGTCAGAATTTTAGAAAGAACATGGATCCAGATGGAGGGTCGCACCTCTCTTTCTCACCCATCTTGGGCCCCGAGCACCCACCTTCTGTACAGCACATATCACCCCACAGTGTGGTCCTGGTTTGTCACCATGGCCCCTTCCCTCAGCCCCCAAACCCTCCTCACTTCTGTGCCCACTGTCCTCCCCAGCCTCCTCCAGATGGCTGGGCTCTCCCATCTCCACCCGAGCCTGCCCCTTGGGCCTGCGCCCCAGCCACACCCCCACCCATAGTGAGAGGAGGCCCTCCCAGCTGGCCCCTACACTCCCAGACACCGGGTGTCTGGAGTGACTACCTGTCTGCTCCCCACCCAAACCATCAGGTCCACCGCAGGCCCTGGGTGGGTGAAGCAGCTCTCCAGAATCACAGGAAGAACCAACCAACGGGCAGGTTGGCCTCTCGGTGTACATGGGTCCATGAGCTGCTGGGCTGAGGGCTGTGGTTGTATGAGGCAGACATGGCTCAGCCAACTGGGACCACACAAGCCGCACATATATCCGCCCCCCCGCACCAACACACACACTTTGTTTACCAAGAGCCTTCTCTTTTGCCAAATCTCAAGGACTCTGTCATCTGGAGCAGTTTGTCAGTGACCTTGGGGCAGAATTTCCAAATGTCCTGAGAGATCACACCAAGCACTAGCACTTACCCCCATAGGATCTGACCCTCTAGAAACTACCCTACACTTCCAAAGCACATCACCTCTCACTGCCAGCCTGTCAAACACGGGATATCCTCCAGTCCCTTGCCCCGCTCCAGCACTGAAAACCAGCCCCTGCTTCGGAGGGTCATCGTGCTCTGAAGACAGGGGCCAGGCTTTCCCCGAAGCAGGAGCAGGACCAGCTGACCCATCCTATAAGCCACAAACTGACCCACCCACCCCTGGGCTGACATTCAGAGAATGAGAAACACAGCGCCTGTGGGGTCCCCGGGCTGGCTCGGCCCTTGGAGACACAACATTTAAGAGGGCTTTGCTTGGAATTGGGTTAAAGATAGAGACCAGAAAGAAAACCTGCAGGTGGCCAATGAGCACATGAGAAGCCAGCAGCCGTCAGTGAAGTCCAGGTTTCGCAGGGAGATACCATGCATCTATCAGGATGGCTAAAACGAAAAGGACAATACCCAACACACTGGTGGGAGCACACACAGCAAAGCCACTGTGGAAAATGATCTGGTAGTTTCTAAAAAGGTTAAACACAGTTACCGTATGACCCAGCATTTTCCACTCCAAGGGACAGACCCAAGAGAAATGAAAATATAGGTCTACACAAAAACGTATATAAAAATGTGCACAGCAGAATCACTCTTAGTATCCAAAAGGCAGCAACAACCCAGACGTCCATCAATTAGTGGACTAAATAACAACAGAATACTAGCCAGAAAGAAAAGGGAACAAATTCCTCATGGACACAACACGGACAAACCTCAAAGCCACTGGCTAAGTAAAAGTACCTCAACATAGGACATCCTGCATTGTTTGATTCTGTTCATATAAATTTTCAGGAAAGGCAAAACTAAAGAGACAGAAAGCAGATCAGTGAGTGCCTGGGCCACGGGTGGGAGCAGGCAGTGGCTGCAGGCTTCCAGAGGCAACGTCTAGGGTGGTGTATGAACACTCACAGACTCTACACCTAAAATGGGTAAGTTCCATGGGCCATCAACACACCTCCATGACAGCGTGACCTGCCCTCAGGCTCACAGAGGGTCTTTCTCTGAAGACTCCTGGGCTTTGAGCAACATCACCTGAACAGAGAGGACCCCGGAACACCCAGGGTAGATATTCCAGTCTGTTAACCATTTCCAGGGCAGGATATAGAGTAGATGGAAGGGAACAGCAGAAGACACAAGAACACCACAGCAAAGGCAATGCTAAGGCAAAACAGTCCTCTGGAACTCTCTACGGACCTCACCTGATCATCAAAGACAGGAAGGCAGGCCGCTCCTGGCGGAAGGAACAGCAGGAACAAGGCCCAGAGCAGACACATGGGACGCCACAGTGGCAGAAAGCAGCTGGGGCTTGCTTCTTGCACCTCCAGGTCTGTTAGCCCAGACCCCCGTGGAGGAGCCAGCCTGGGGCTAACTATTGCCATGTGTGTCTCCTATTAACACAGGGCAAGGCCTGTGTGCTCCAGGGGCTTGGGGGACCGGGGACATGACAATGGTGATGATGCAAGTCTGGTTGTAGAGCAATAATGGGGAGGAACCCAAAAGGGCGCATTTCCCCAGAAGGAATTCCACCAGGGCAGCCCCCTCAGAGCCTGGGTGACAACAACCAGCACCCACACCAGCCGGTGTGGTGGGCCACCCTCTCCCTGGACCACATGCTCCCTGTGGGCCATTTAGTGAAGCATCTAACTGGTTTGGTAGCTGTCAAGCAAGTTATCTAGAAGACTCCTTTCCTGAGAAGACTCATTTCCCAACGGCGGTGACTTTACCCATTGAAGAAGCTGGCAGCGAGGCCTAAAAACCCAGACTTTCTCAACAATGCCAAGTACATGTCCCCATGCAGCCTGGCTGTCATCACAGAACCAGGCCCCTGGTTCTCATGGTGCCTCCTCCCTCCAGCAGGAGAACCAGGCCCTTCTTGTCAACAGCAGAGCAATCCACATACATACCTGGGTGACTCCCCGCAGGCCCCGTCTATAGCCACTAACAAAAACAGTCACCAGGACCAGACCCAACTACATTCTGCCAGCCCTGTGCAGGCAGGGGAAAGGGGCCCCACCTGGTAAGACATTAGAACAAAGGGAGAAGCAGCCCTCAGTGCCCTCACACTCACTGGATGACAAGGTGTATTCTAACGGCACTCAGGCCACGCCACCCAACAGTGGACAGCCGGTCAGTCATAGCCACATTTACGGGCCCAGCAGGGCCCACCCTTGGTAATCTGGGTTAATGAGGATGCCTGAGTCAGCTGTAGCTCTTGCCCATACGCTCCTCCACCCCAAGGCAGACTAACTCGACCTTTTGTGCAGACTCTTCCACATGGGGCACCTGCTTGCCACTGTGCAACACCCCCCCCCACCTTAAGATTTCGGAGGAACCACAGGCGCCAGCTGGGCCGCCTCTCCAAGGGCTGCAGGGATCTGATTTGCGGTGTCCTGTACGCTGGCATGTGACCGCTGCACCTGCCACAAACTCCCCGCTCAGAGGCCCGGAAACATTTCATTGAAGCATAACAAAATTAAGATTGTTACAAGAAGGTTTAAGAAAAGAGAAATCTCTAAGACTTCTAAAATGTACTGAAACCACTGTGTGTCTCCACCATCCACTAAAGTGGCCTTTGGCACACACTGTTTTGTTGGGGGGAGGGGGTTGCTACTTGCAATGGAAATCCGTTTTTAGATCAAAGTAAGGTTTTTATTTTTCTGAACAAAAGTTCTCAGCTATTTACTGTAAAGCAAATATATTTAATTTGAATGACTCAAAACACATCAAGCCTGTCAACTCCAAGAACCTACTGGAATAAAGCTGGCTGCGTAATTCACCAATTCTTAACCTTCCCTCTGAGTCAGGTTCAGGGTGGGGCAGACAGGCTGAGGGAGAACCCCAAATGCCATGGGCCCCTGTGGCAGCCTCTGACTGCCCAGCTCACTGCCTCAAGAAACTTTCCAGATCTTGGGCTGGGGAGGCTGAAGGGGCTGGATGTGTGGGCAGAGGCCCGTGGAAGAGGGGGCCGGGCAGGGCCTCTCCCAGAGCCCGCACAGGGCTCTGAGCTGCTCCACTTGAAGGCTTGGGGCCACTCCCCAAGGCAGGGCCCCAAGCCAGAGGAAGTGGCCTAGGAGATGCCATATGTGTTGTCAGTCCAGGGGAGTCCTCGCTCTACCCCACTTGGCAGTGGAGCGAAACTAGCCAAGTAAAGGCTTCACTCAGTTGCCTTTACTAAAAACTTTCAGAAACAAGCTTCCGCAGGATCAGCTGATCCACCACCAACCAAACTGCCTGCCAGCAGCCAGCGCCAGAACCAACACACTTCCAGAAAGACAACGAAATCCAGCACACAACCCCATGGAATTTACAACACTCAGTATCCAAAACCAAAAACCTCCAGACATGTGAAGCTATAGGAAAATGTGACTGCCCCCCCCAAACCCGGGAGAAAATTCAGCCAATGAAAACAGACTCACAAAGGATAGAGACAATGGAACTGACAGACAAGGGCTTCGCTTTAGAACAACATTTGAAAAATGTTCAAGGGCTTAAAAGAAACTTGACTGGTGAGAAGAGAAATATGAGGTATGAGAAGAGAGCCACATGGAACTTCTGGAGCTGAGAAATGAAATCTCTGGAAAGAAAAACTCACGAGGTGGGATTAATATTAGACAATGTGGAAGAAAAGGTTATAAACCTGATGACAAACTACCAGAAACTATCCAAAATGAATCATACACAGAAAAAAGTCTACAGGAAAATGAACACAGCCTTGGTGAACTGTGGGATGATGGTACCAAGAGTTCCAACATATGCATAACTGGAATCCCAAGAGCATGGCATCCGAGGAAATAATGGCCCAAATGTGAGGAACACAATAATTCCATAGATCCAAGAAGCTCCAGCAGGAAAACAAAGAACCATGTCACAGTACACCACAAGCAAATCATATGACTGATGACTGACATGCTACGAACCAAGGAGCAAAAGATAAGACTCACAAGGCCAAGTATCAGAAACAAGCCTGGAAGACCGTGGAAGGACATCTGTAAAATACTGAGGGAAGGGGGCGCCTGGGTGGCACAGCGGTTAAGCGTCTGCCTTCGGCTCAGGGCGTGATCCTGGCGTTATGGGATCGAGCCCCACATCAGGCTCCTCCGCTATGAGCCTGCTTCTTCCTCTCCCACTCCCCCTGCTTGTGTTCCCTCCCTTGCTGGCTGTCTCTATCTCTGTCAAATAAATAAATAAAATCTTTAAAAAAAAAAATACTGAGGGAAGAACAATGAATGCCCCTAGAGTTCCTTATCCAGTGAAAGAGAAGGTGAAACAAAAACTTGTTCAGGCAGACAAAGGCTGAGATCATCTCTGCAGATCTGCACTGCAAGGAAGGTTCCAGAAGTCCCTCAGAAGAAGGAAGAGTGACACCAGATGGACATGCGGATCTGCATACAGGATGAAGAGCACGGGGGCACAGGGAATGTGTGTATGAACATGGAAGACTGTCTCGTGGTTACATTTCTATAGAAAATCAGTGACCATTCAAGTAAGGATTTGGAAGTGTAGCCTTGAAAGGGTGGCAGTGAGGCACAAGGACTGGGGTGCGTGGGGGTGCGGAGATAGAAGCAAACTATCCCAGGGTCCTGACACCATATGACCTGATGCACGAGGCTAACTGGAGGGCTGCATTCTCCCAGTGCCAAGCTAACCCCGACCTCCCTGAGCCATGGCCCTGGGGGAGTGCAGCAGCCAGACTCTGCACATTTGCCTGCTGGACATGCCGGCCGTGCACCTCTAGCGTGGCTGGACCACTTACCCCTTTATGCACTGAGTCCCTCCGGTCCCAGGCCGTGCCTCACAGAGCATGGCAGGCAGGGCAGGACAACTGGACATAGGCCACCCCACCCCGTGGCCATGGCCGCACATGGAAGGATCAAGGGAGGGGTACGGTGCACAGGGCAAGAGAGCAGACCTGAACGGGGGTGGGGGGGCACGGAGGCTGGTGTGGCACTACGGAGCAGCAGGGGCTGCAGAGGGAGCAGCGGGACAGCGGCCCTGGGTCAGAAGGCATGCTGCAAATGGAAGTCAGCGGCCGTGTGGCGGGTGCAGGCCTTCCTCCTGGGCTCTTGGACCCCCCACCAAGGCGGGGCACCAACAGTGTCTGTGGAGCGAGCAGCCACAGCCCTTGTCAGCGATGCCTTTGCAGCGGGACCAGCGCTCCCTCTCTGCACCCGCCTGGCAATGCATGGGCTCACCGTGCTAACACGGCCGACCACTGCCTTCTGGCTGGCTGTTCCCTGCAGGGGACAACAGCTCATGGGACCAGGGACATGTCATTTGTTAGGGGAGCCTTGTCACCTATTACCTTGCCTCCTCAGCAGGACAGAAGGCAAAAGACAGAGAACATGTCAAGGCCAGGAGGGTCCAACAGACTAGCTGGGGAGCTGCCCATTTCCCTGTTGCCTCGGGAGCTTTTGCATTATTTCCCAGACTATGATTAGCAAGTCACCAGGTCATGTAACTTCCTAGAACAGTCTCTGGGACACGGTCCTACCTGTCTGTATGTGTCATGCTCAGTGCCTGTGTGGGCTGCGCTTCAGGCTGGCCAAGTTACACATGATGCCTCTAGTTCCTGCAGACCCTCTTGAGGGGTCACGTCGCTCCCACCACAGGCTCAGAGGTCACATCCTCCCCAGGGGCCAGGCAGCCCAGTGACTGCAGTGACTGCAGCAGGCATGGAGGGCCGTCCCTCCCACTGGCCCTATCAGGACCCTGCGTAGCAGAACGCCATCTCCTATTGGGCGTGTGCAGGGTTTGAAATCAGAGTTCACTGGGACAAGTGTCACTGTTGGTGCTGTGCTTCAGCCAAGAGCCCAGGCTGAGGGGCGCATGGGTGGCACAGCGGTTAAGCGTCTGCCTTCGGCTCAGGGTGTGATCCCGGCGTTATGGGATCGAGCCCCACATCAGGCTCCTCCGCTATGAGCCTGCTTCTTCCTCTCCCACTCCCCCTGCTTGTGTTCCCTCTCCCGCTGGCTGTCTCTATCTCTGTCAAATAAATAAATAAAATCTTAAAAAAAAAAAAAAAAAAAGAGTCCAGGCTGAGTCAGGAGGCCTGGTGGGGGTGGCCAGTGAGGAGGCATCACCACAGAACACCCTGCAGTCTTCTGGCCCCAAGCAGCTCCCACAGGTATCATGAAGATGATGTAGGTAGGAAGACACAGGGAGCAAGCAGAGCAGGGGAACAGGCAGCCCCATGGAAGGAGGCAGGAGAGCTGCTCAAGACCCCTTTATGCTGGGACTGGGAGAGGGCGAGTTGGAACCTCACCCTGGCCAGAATCCCGGTATAGCTCCCCACGAAGAGCACTTCCTGGGTGAAGCCACAGGACACAGCTTACAAAATCCACCTCCAGGTCCAGGAAGCACACTGGGTAAGGCGCTGAGTTACACTCGGTGTTCTCAACTGGGTGATCCTGCCCCCGGGGACACTGGCGATGTCCAGAGACATACTCAGCTGGGGAGGACGGCACTCCTGGAAACGGGTGCAAGGAGGCCTGGGATGTTGGGCCCACAAAACCCCCCCAGAGTGATCTAGCCCCCAGTGTCAGCAGTGCCAAGGCAGAGAAGCCCTGAGCTAACTGCTGCCATGAGGGAAACAAAGGGGAAAGCAATCGTCAGAGCAGAATGTGGGCCATAACGTGGGACATTCCACGGGACAAATGACCTGGTTTCTTCAACAGATGGATGGCACAAAAGGCAGAAGGATGGAGTGCTATAAATTACCAGACTTGACATGCACATCACATGTGGCTCTGCATGGGCCCAGCCACGTGAAGACCCAGCGGAGACTGCCTGCAAGGGTGCCAGGGCCTGCGCCTCAGGTGCTCTCACAGAGACGCGTGATGTGTCTGAAAAACACAGTCCGTATCTGTTAACAGTCCCCTCGGTCATTGAAAAAGCCAAGGATGACATGAAAAGATACCTGGGATTGTTTTACACATGCTCCGACAAAACTAAACAAACAGAAGGGGGAGGGCACGGGAAGAGCTGCGACGAGAAGGGCCAGGCCCTCACGGAGGGCAAGGCTGGGTGACGGCACAGGGCCGACGGTTATCTCTGTCATCTCCACATTAACATTCCCACGTGAAAGGTTTAAAATAAAAAGTGTACATGCGCCGGACCTCCCACACACACAGAATGGACACGGGGCAGGCCAGTGAGAGAGACAGGCACGGAGTCTGCACATCATCTGGGGAAGAGGGACAGAGCCGGCAGAGGCAGGACAAGTGAGGACTGGCCTGACCTGGACAGAGCCCCAGGACATGCGCCACGGGCCCTGCGTGAGAAGCAGCACTGAACTTCTCCCCTCCCAGTCGTCAAGTGCCTGTTGGGCTCAGTGTCAAACTCTGCCCCAGGAAACACGCTCCCTGCAATCTACACGGCCTGACCCCCATAACACAGAAGTGCCTGTGGAAAATGGACCAAAAAGAGGAGTCTGCTCCTCCTTAAAGAGGGTCTTTCTTGGCAAAGCACAAGTGAGGCGCCCCAGCACTTCTCAGGGGCTGCAGTCCATCCATCAGTCCTCTCCTGAGCAGAATGTGGCCAGGAAAGAGGGCAGTTTGGTCCTGAGAAAGGCCTGGCTGCCGACCTCCTGGCAGCTGTCCCCCCCTTTCCAGTAAAGCACAAACAATTGGGAAACTCCTTTCAAGGAATCCTCCCTGCAACTTCCTGGCAGACTCTGAGCAGGATGCCGAGGCTGTGGAGAGTTTAGACAGTGTCTGTGACCGTGAGGGGCCGTTTCTGTGAAGTACAGACAGGGAGAACGGCAGCACATTCACCACTACGTGGAGGGACACATAAAAGCAAGAAAAGAGATTCCGAGTGGCCAGGGGTCAGGTGTAAACCAGGACCCACATAATGGCCAGCACAGCACATATTTCTATCTAAATTCATGGAGGTACACAGAGTATTGTTTGAGGTTTAGAAAAGTTTGAGGATTAGAGAAAAAAAAAGATGCAAATCACCTGAAACTGTGACCTGGACAACCCCCACCCCCGTGCGTTTTGTTTGCTCTTCTGGGGTCAGAAAATAAAGGCAGGCTAGAAGGACTACCTTCTTTCTGTTGATTTCCCGCACACCCACCTGCACTCCAACCCTCCACCATCCCCAGTAGTCTCTGGTGATCACAGATCTCTTTTCTGTCCCTGTGGTTGAGCCTCTCCCAGGTTACATAAATGGAATCATACCGTCTTAGTTTCCTGAAGCCAGTGTAACAAATCACCACAAACTTGGTGACTGGAAACAACAGAAATGTATTCTCTCACAGTACGGGAGGCCAGAAGTCTGAAATCAGTATTCCCGGGCTGAAATCCAGGTGAGAGCAGGCTGCACTCTGTCCAGAGGCTCTAGGGGGTGATCCTTCCTCATTTCTTCCAGCCTCTTGGTACCCTAGGCATCCTTCAGCTTGTGGCCACATCACCCCAATCTCTACCTCTGTGGTCATACTACCCTCTCTTCTGTGTCAAATCTCTTCCTGCCCCCCCCTTTTAAGATTTTGTTTATTTGACAGAGCACAAGAAGAGGAGCAGCAGAGGGAGAGGGAGAAGCAGGCTCTCCGCTGAGCAGGAAGCCAGATGTGGGGCTCAATCCCAGGACCCTGGGATCATGACCTGAGCCAAAGGCAGAGGCTCAACCAAGGGAGCCACCCAGGTGCCCCTTCCTGCCTCTTTCTTACAAGGTCACTTGTGATTACATTTAGGGCCCAACCAGATAATTCAGGACAATCTCCCCATTTAAAGATCCTTAACTTAAATCCCATCTACAAAGTCCTTTTTTTCTATCTAGGGTCACATTCACAAGTTCTAGGGGTTGAGTCCTGGACATTTATCAGACCCTTACCCAGCTGACCACATACACTTTAGCAGAATGCCTCTGAGATCCATCTATGCTGCTCTCCAAAGCCCATTCCTTTTTACTGCTGTTAACCTGCTGTATTGTACCAGCTTGTTTATCCATTTGCTGACTGAAGGACACAAGGCTCATCTCCTGTTCTGGGGACTAATGAATAAAGCTACCATAAACGCTCACATACAGTATTTTGAACAGACATGAGTTTTCATTTCACCCAAGAGCACAATTGGGAGGTCCTCTGGTAAGCATCTGTTTAACTTTACAAGAAGCTGCCAAACCATCTCCCAGAGTGGCCACATCATTTTGCGTTCCCACCAGCAATGAGGGGAGCCCAGCTGCGTCCTGTCCATACCACCATTTGGCATTGTCAGCTGTTTAATTTTCGCCATTCTCATAGGTGTAAAGTGGTAGCTCATTGTGATTTCAATCTGCATTTCCCTATTGACCACTAACGTGGAATGTCTTTCATGGACTAATCTGACATTCTTGCATCTTCTTGGTGAAGCTACACAAAGCTGTAACGCATTTTTAAAAAAATGGGTCATTTCCTTAGCATTGCGTTTTGAGAGTTCTTTATATGTTCTGGATACAAGAGCTTTATCACGTGAGTTTTGAAAAGTCTCTCCCAGTCCATGCCTTGTCTTTGCCTTCTTATAACAGTGTCCTTCAAAGAGAAGTTCTTAATTCTGATGAAGTGGCACTTATTTTTTTCTTTTATGGGACTTGCTCTCTGGTGTTATAGCTACCCCCTTTCTTTTTTTAAATAGTTCTATTTTATGAAAATCTTCTAAATTGCTATTTTTACCAACTCTCCCTTCCCTTCCCAGAAAAGAAGCTCTAGGGAACTGCCGGGTCCAGCTCTCTCATCCCCCCAGCCCCCACTGAAGTGTCTCTCTCAGATTCCCGTGTCTGCGCACTCTGGATCATGACCACGGATGCTCCCTGGATGCTGACCACTCAGACACCGTCTGGACTTGGCCTCATGACCCTGGTGGGGTGGGCCAGGTACTGTCCTCCTCCCACCACACCTGCCCCTCACCCTGAACTACAGCTCTCACTACTTCAAGGCTTATACACTGGTACAGCCAACAAGCTGGGCTGGGGCCACACGGGGCCAAGATCGTTCCCCCACTGGGTTCCCTGTGTCCCCTTGTGTAACAGCCAACACGACTACCCCTGGGTGCCCAAAGCAATGACCCTACAGCTGGGACACCAAGTGAATCAGAACACAGGGCACATGGGGACACAGGAAGGGCAGAAGGACCCGCAGGGCAGGGTCTGGCGCATGCTCCACTCAGATGAGAGTGGGAAGCACCTGAGCCCTGACAAAAGAGGGTGCTACATGACTCTCTAGGCACAGACTCGGTACAGAATCTGCAGCCAAATCGAACACAACAACTTGTGATATCTCAAACCACCAGCCTCCATCGTAAAACCCCATGTTCAATTACTCAGGTATTAGATAACCATTGTTACAAGAGAGGAAAATGAGGCACAAAGAGAAGACAAGGCTGCTGGAGGTCATGGGGGGCTGGGGTCCCCACTCCACCAGCAGAGCTTATCTCAACCTCACAGGAAGACCAGCCCTGGGGTCCCTGCATGGCTCATGCTCAGTCACTGCCCCATTTGATCTTAATCCAATTTCACAATTTATCCAAACTCCTTGTGAAAGGTGCATGACCCCATGATAATGGGATGAGACACACATTTGCTAAACAAAACTCTTCACACTGAAGTGCTTCTATGCCGCTGAGCCCTGCTGCATCAACAGAACACACGGCCCTCTGTAAGATGCCCTCACAGTCTCAGGCCTGCTCCCAGGGGAGTGTGGCTAACATGAGCTGCCAGCCCTTGCCACCTCTCTGAGTGGTGCCACCCATGCCTAGGCCAGGCCCTCTTTTCAACACCTATGTCTCATTACTATTTTTTTTTTTTAAGATTTTATTTATTTACTTGACAGAGAGAGAGGCAGCGAGAGAGGGAACACAAGCAGGGGGAGTGGGAGAGGGAGAAGCAGGCTTCCCGCTGAGCAGGGAGCCCGATGCGGGGCTTGATCCCAGAACGCTGAGATCATGACCTGAGCCAAAGGCAGACACTTAACGACTAAGCCACCCAGGCGCCCCTCATTACTATTTCATCTTTCCCCTCTGCCTTTCCTCAAACAGAAAAATTAAGAGCTGCCCCACCTTGATATTTGCTGCATGACCGCAGTGCACACGGCCTGCAGTGCTGAGCACAGCCTGCGGAGGGGCCAGGTCCACACACTGGCCTCGGTCCCTCTATCCCCACGGTGGCAAATAGCCAAATTGCCAAACCTCAGATCTCGTTTTGTGTGTTACCACTCACCTTCTGGGACAGAACAAACTCAGGCACAGAACCCCAGTCCCCGGTCCCTCGCTCTGCTCCTGGGACCCGAGACTTCTCTGTCTAGGCAGGAGCCAACCTCAGGAAGGTGTGTCCTTGGCCTCTCATCTCTCTCACAGTCCTTGACCAGGCCAATGAAAACACATGGGAAACGCGGATCAACGAGCAAGAAAACACACAGCACTTTGCAATAATGCTCTTCTGACAGCCTCATGAGGAGCCTGAGTGCTGGGTGGGCTTCTTTTGTTTTTCTAACTCGACTAAAACTCATCACACCGGGCACTGAATTCAGTGTCAACCTTCACTCTACCCAGAGCCGGTGGGCAGGGGTGGAGAGCATGACAGCCCCGCCCCCCAGACAGCTGAGAGAGGATCGAGTGACGGTGGAGGAAGCTGAGGGCCTGACCTCACCGGGTCCTCCGGGGTACGGCCCAGGAAGCGGGCTGCCCAACGCTCCACATCTCACAGTGGGCACAGCTTGCACGTCTCCCATCTCATCGCCCACTCCCTGCAAAGTGCCACAAACTTATCCCCAGAGATGCAGGCCCAAATCACAGACAAAGAAAGCCCTGGCTGCAAACCCAGCCTTCTCTTTCCTTTGAGGCGCAATGGTACCCCATGGCCTCTGGTCAGTGCCTACTGAAAGATCACTCTCCTACATTCCTATCACACACACAGCATGACCTGCAAGCAGGGAGCCGCCAGGTCAGGGAACTTTCCCAGCCGCAGCACTCAGTGTTGGTCCAGCCCTGCCACCTGGGCATGCGCTGATTCCATAGTGTCTCCACCCCCTCCAGCCCTAGCGAAGCCTCCAACCGGCCTGGGTGTCAGCTCCAGGCCGTGCTCAACATCCTCTGCCAGCTTTATCAGTGCACTGGAGTAAATCCTAACTGCTCAGGAACAAAGAGAAGGCAGACCCTGACACTTGCCAGCCAGCGCCCTGGGAACGGGGACTGCCTCTGAGCCAAGGAGGCTGCTTCTGCCAGAAGGTCGGTTCAGAGATTCAACCTTGGAACACAGGGCGAGGTTCACCTGGGAAATCCCTTCTGAGACCTCCAAAGACATCCCTGAGGCTTCAGGGGAATGTCCGGACAAGCCAACCTCCCCAGAGAGCGGGGTCACTCTCTCTTGTTCTAGAAGCTCTAATACTTTGAGCCAGAACACTCCAAACATCTCAAAGAAGTGTCAAAATTGTCTGGGGCTCTGCGCCCACCCACATGGCAGTTCTGAGTCCCTCGGTCATTGGCAACACACTCTTGCTGACACCAGACGGAGGGCACTGGGTCCAGGGCTCAACTGGACCTACTCTCTAATGAGAGCAGAGCAGATGTGACCAACGCATGTAACGTGGGTACAGTGAAGCCTCAGAAAGCCAAGCCGGCTGCCCTCAGCCCATGGTATTCCTTCTCCTGGAGGAGTGAGCAGGCACTGTGCAGCGAGCCAGGCTTGGGGTTCGGGGGTCAGAGCTGGGCTAGGTCCTGCAGGGAGGCTCCAGGATCAAACAACACCCTGCATCCTGCACCCACAGAGTGTCACCATGTCTCCTCAGTGAGGTTCCCTGCAGCCGCCAGGCACTCAGCTCTCATCACTATCAGAGCCAAGGACAGACCAATCCCTTAAGATCCTGGCTTGGCTTCTAGGGGGCCTAACTGTTGTCTTTGGGACAAGATCCTCTATCAGTTGGGACAAACAGAATGGACCCTCCCAGAATAATCTGGACTTTCAGACTCTGGAGGCTCAGGAGCTGTGGCGCCCAGAGGGACAGAGCCTATCTACCCATCCAGCTATAATCTCAGCCACGGGCTCCAGACCTATCCCAAGAAAGGCACTCCGCCTGCTAGCCCCACCTGGTGCTGAGTGTGGCCCCTCTAAGTGCCGGCAGGCTGGCTGAAGAACATCCGAGGGGCACACACCCTCAACTACCCACCCCCCGAGGGCGCCTGGCAGGGGAGCAGCTGAGGGAAGTTCGTCCCACACTGCTGCTTTACGCACGGCAGCTGCGGCCTGGCTCCCATGACACAAAAGGATCGGTCCCTTCTTGGGTTAAGTCATGTGTAAGCATCCACCAAGATCCACCAACCGACTACTCCACAGAAAGATGGGCCATCCCTTCGAGCACACCGCCCAGTGAAAAAGGGCGCCAAACTGGGCTCATCCTGCAAAGCACACGGGGCAGTGGTACCGCCTCTTGTGTGGTGAGGGCACAGAGCAGCATGGGCTCTGCTAGGTGCCCAGTACCCCCTGGGCCTCAAGAGCCTGACCATAGGGACCTCCTATGTACAAGGCCATGCATTTCCAGGGTCAGCTTCAGGGAGACAAGGAAACAGGCCCAGGGAAGCCAAGCAACTTGCTCAAGGTCACCTACTCAGTAAGCAGCAGAGGACGCACTTGAACTCAGGACCCTCCTCAAATAAGGAGGGAGCAGGGGTGCCTGGGTGGCTCAGCCGTTGAGCGTATGACTTCGGCTCAGGTCGTGACCTTGGGGTCCTAGGACTGAGGCCCCCATTGGGCTCCCTGTTCCGCAGGGAGTCTGCTTGTCCCTCTCCCTCTGCCCTTCCTCCTGCTTGTGCTCACTCTGTCTCTCTCTCAAATAAATCAATAGAAAATTCTTAAAAATAATGAGAGAGCAGGCCCTCAGCTACTTCGGATGTGTCTCTTCTCCTAACTGCCCTTCCTTCCACATCGATGGGGTCATGCTGCTTTGGACATGCCTGCTACCCTCCAAAGCTGGCTAACCAGCCTCCTCAGCTGGGGCTACGCGGGGCACTCCCCATTTCTGCAGCTCTGCTTTCCTTAACCCACCTGCTGGGGAAGAGCCTTGCCCCGAAAACACGAACGAGCCAGATGTCTGAAACTGTCAACAGCCTTTTTACAGAACATTTTGTCACCTGCCTAAAAAACAAAAGTGACTGATCTCAGCTCAGAGTGACAAGATGAGCATCACGTAGTTGCCAAAAGCTGATGCGCCCCAGAAACCAGGAGGCAGCTCAAGTTCTGCTGAGCAAACTGCAGATCCAGGTAAGAACTGCGTAGTTGTAACGAGGAGCCCTTCCAGGAGCTGTAGCACAATCCTCGGAGCTTCACAAGAGTATTTCTTAAAGTATGTAAAATCAGACAATCTCACTGTCATGGAGAGGTCTGCGGACAGCAGTCCAAGCCCAGGTGGACTCCAGGCTGGCCACCTCCCTGTCAAATTGACCAGGCTCACCCCTGCCATGTTCCCTCCTGAGTGGACCTTCTCACTCAATGACATCCAGACACTGTACCCCTTTCCCAGCCAGCTCCACCAGCTTCCCCAGCTCCTCCCAGCCTCCTAAGAGGTAGGCTCCAATCTTGTACAAGCATCCGTCAAATCTTGCCCTGCAGCCCTCGGGCCCACACTGGCCCCCTTTAGGGTTCTCAAACCCAGCACTTGTGTGAACCCCCGTCTATGGCATTGCTCCTGGGATCCACCCCACTGACTTCTCAACAGAAGGCTCCTCAGATAGACTTCCCACCAGGCACACTCCCTCAGACCCCTGCCACCAACTGAGGACATCTCCCTGACCAACGTGCTAAAATAGTCTCTCCCTATTTGAAGGTGAGTCCTAGGAGGAGACTATGTCGCATCATAGCTGACCCCCAGGGCCTAGAGCCTGGGACCAGGCTGACAGAGGCTCAAGGCAGCCCCAGCTACACCGTGTGGCAGGTGAGACATGCTGCTTCCAAAAGCAGGGAATAAGCGCCACTGCCCAGTTCTCTCTCCTAGACGTGATCTGAAAACAAGCCCAAACTCACAGAAAAGCCGCAAGGGTGCAAAGAACACCCAAATGCATTTAAACCCCACGCTGACCATGCACACAGGCATGTGGGTTTTCTCCCTGCACCCTCCCAACACGCACACCATCATATACCAACCAACTCAGGTGCGCATGCTTGCTTTCCTGGATCACCGGAGAGCAAGCTTCACACATCACCACGTTTCAACCCTAACACATGGCATGCTTTGGGAACGTGAAGGTATTCTCTTCCACAACCGCACGGCAGCAGCCAGCCTCACTATGCTCATTATTTTTTTTTTAAGATTTTATTTATTTATGTGACAGAGAGACAGCCAGCAAGAGAGGGAACACAGCAGGGGAGTGGGAGAGGAAGAAGCAGGCTCCCAGCGGAGGAGCCCGATGTAGGACTAGATTCCGGAACGCCGGGATCACGCCCTGAGCCGAAGGCAGATGCTTAACAACTGCGCCACCCAGGCGCCCCACTATGCTTATTATTAACAGGACATTTCACACCACTGTCCACCTTCCACGCTGCAACCCAACTCAGTGGTGTCCTCGCATCACTCTCCCTCTGGCGAGGAGAACGGCATACCACAATGAGCCACCCCATCTTGAAAGCCAGCTTTAATCTGGAAGTTTCTCAACAGTTCTTTGACATTTAGGCACTGCCATTTTTGGATAATTCGGGACAGCACCCCTTTCTTGACTAGAGTGTGCCACATTTCAGGTCGGCCTCATGCAACCCACGATGAAACTCACTGTGTGTTCCAGCTGCAGGCCTCGAGGTGACAGTGGTCCTCCATGGCACCCCACCTTCAGCACACGGAGTCGGTCTGCCTTCACAGGGCTGTGAATACTGATCACCCCGGCAGGGCCGCCCTGCTCAGTCCACCTTCTCCCTGTGCAGCTCACGGTGGATGCCTTCTCCCAACTCACAGTCCGGGTTCGACCCTGCCATCCACAGCTTCAGTGTTGCGGCCAGAAAACCAAGTTCCTGTCTCTAGCAGCCTCAGCATCCTATAGTAAGCAGGAGCCTTCCCTTCTCCTCGATCATTTATTTCCATGCTTGCCATCGGCAGTGTAATGGTTAATTTTATGTGTCAACTTGGCTAGGTCACAGAACCCAGCTGTTGGCCAAACACCAGTCTAGATGCTACAGCAAAGACATTTTTTAGATGGGAAAAACATTTAAATCAGTAGACTTTGAATAAATTATCCTCCACAATGTAGGTAGGCCTCATCTAATAAGTTGAAGGCCTTACGAGCCAGAAGACCACAATCCCCTGGAGAAAAAAGGAATTCTGCCTCCAGACTGCCTTTGGACTCAAGATACATCATCAGCTCTTCCCTGGGTCTCCGGCCTGCCAGACTGCCCTGCAAATTTGGACTCACCACCTCACCACTGCATGAGCTGATTCCTTAAAAATAAATCTCTCTCCCTCTTGTTCTCTATTGGTTCTGTTTCTCTGGAGAACCCTAATACAGACAGATTTGTGGAGTGCCTTTTGCAATGGCCTCAAATGCATTACAATCCTTAATTATCTTGATGCTGAGATTGTCCCAGGCTGGCTCTGGAGCCCTTGGTATTAGCTCCGGACCCATCCCTGCTCTCCTCTAAGCCCTCCCTGAAGTCCTGGCACCACCTGGCCTGTTGCAGCCACAAGAGTGGCATTTCCCACCTCTCTGAGGAGTCCTGGTTCCAAGACTGAGACGTGGAAGCTTCCTCATCTGTCAGAGCAACTTTCAGAAGCCCCCACCAGGATAGCTCCTGAGGGCACTGCATCAGAGAAAGTCCATAGGACAGTGCTTGAACTTGGGGTGTTCCTGCATTTGAGTGGGAAGGAAAAAAACGTATCTATTTCCACTAACTGAAATTTAGCATTTCTTTCAGTTACAAACACAGTTGACCTTGAACAACACTGCCTTAAACTGCAAGGGCCACTTACACATAGGTTTTTTTCGAGAAATACAGTAATAGTACTTAAATGTATTTTCTCCTCCTTATGATTTTTTTTAAGGCAGAGGGAGAGAGAGACTCTCAAGCAGCTGTATACCTGGCTTGCCACAGGGCTCCATCTCACCACCCTGAGATCATGACAAGAGCCAAAATCAAGAGTCGGACACTTAACCGAATGAGCCACCCAGGCGCCCCTCCTCCTTATCATTTCCTTAGTAACGTTTCCTTTTCTCTAGCTGACTTCGTAAGAATACAGTATATAATACACAAGACATTCAAAACATATGTTAATTGTGTATGTCATCGGTAAAGCCTCTGGTCAATAGTAGGCTATTAAGTTTCATTCTTTTTTTTTTTTTAAGATTTTTATTTATTTATTCGACAGAGAGAGACAGCCAGTGAGAGAGGGAACACAAGCAGGGGGAGTGGGAGAGGAAGAAGCAGGCTTCCTGCAGAGGAGCCTGATGTGGGGCTCCATCCCATAACGCCAGGATCATGCCCGGAGCCGAAGGCAGACGCCCAACGACTGAGCCACCCAGGCGCCCCAGGCTATTAAGTTTCTGAGGAGTCGAAAGTCATACACAGATTTTCAACTGTGTGGCGGGGTCAGCACCCCCAATCCCCACATTGGTCAAGGGTCAACTGTGCAGCAGCACGAGGAGCGTCAACTCTGATACGCTTTAGCACATCCAATGACGGTTGTGCTGATGCCTTCAAATGTCGTTTCACTCACCGCTATTTTGAAATTACAATGTATGTAGCGGCAATTAAACCTCATCATTTAACACATTAAGTTTGTTACTAGGTCACATATTTCTCTTTAACACTTTACTCGTTCTTCACATAGCACATTGCTTTGGTAATTCTACATATTTTGGGCATCTGAGAGGGATCTGTGTCCAGAAAAGACCAAGGCTCCTGCCTAGGACTCGCTGTCTTGACAGGACCTGCCCCAACTAAGGTTCAGCCATGGATGGCTTCATTGGAAGGGTACTTATAAAGTCAACTGGAGTTCAAGAAAGAAAAGAAAGAAAGAAAAACTTAGCCTCACTAATCTGCTGTTTCTAAACCAATATTTACTCCTGGTGGCAGAAAGTCAGAGTAAGGACTCACCAGAAAAGCCACGTAACGCTAGCTCAGGCATGGAACATCGATACCCCAATCTCCATACCAGTGCTGCTGGGAGACCAACATCCCTGGTGTTTCCTGGTACCCACAAGGGTAGGGTAGGGGGTCTCCATGCAGCAGGGAACACATGGACAAATTTCACAAGCGTTTGGTTCTAGTTACTAAAAATGCCATAATTACATCATGAACACAGGTGTACTTGAGCACAAGACATCACATGACTGAGAGGTCTGCCCACCCCCCACCCCAGGCTCTATTGGGAGCCCCTGCCTACCCCCTGCCTGGACTCTTTTGAGCCTCCCCTTCTTGGGAGCCTCCCACAGGTTTCCAGGTTGGCAAAAACGGTGCTCCCTGGAGTGGCTACCCCTTCTGCCCCAACTCCCCTTACCCCCTGGCAGCCAGCGCCTGTGCACTGTCCTCAGCTCAACCTCCATCAGCATGCCAGGCTGGGAGGCCCTGCCCAAACTCAAGTACTCTGCACGTACTCTGCACATCATTCTCTTCACCTCTGAGCCCCACCTAGGCCTGACCACAGGCAACTGAGGTATCTTGTAAACTCAGTGACCTACTTATAAATTCGGCATTAAGTAATGAGCAAGGCAGCTTCCGACACCAACCTCCAGCATTTTGACCCAAATGAGGTGCCACTTTGCATGGCCACCAGGGCCCAAAGCACATGGGTGCCCCCTTGCCCTCTCTGCCCAAGATGTTCCAAGACCCTTCAATGACCAAGGAAGAGAGGTGACAACAGGCAAGCTGAAGCTGGGGAGGGCAGCTTGGAGCAGAGAGCAGGGCTCTGAGTCCAGCGGCCAGGCCACACACCCAGGCCTCTGCCTTCCTATCCTTGTGGCCGTGGGTAAATGGACAAGCTTCCCTGAGCCTTAGTTTCCTCTTCTGGAAAATAGGACCATGAAGACCTACTGGCCAAGCTGAGATGACTCCAGGAAAGGCTGGGACAAGTATGTGCCCCAGGCCCACCCTCATGATTCCTCCTTAGATCCCCTCCAACCCCTAAAATGAAAAGCGCGGCTCTGAGTACCTCAACGAGCAGGCCAGGCCACACAGTGATCTCACCATGCTGCCGCTCCCGATCCAGTGTGGTTTCTAAAGCCAACAGGGACGAGCAGAGGCAAGCACAGGCTGCCTTCGTCTACTGCATCGAGACGGGACCGCTAGGGCAACCAAGAAGGTGAGGGCTTATACCAATTAAGATAAACCATCTCTACAAGCCCAGGGATTTGTCTGAAAAATTAAAAAGGAAAAGGCAGGAGACAGAGGCAGCTGAGAGACCAGAGTGACAAGAGGGGCCACTGTCACCAGAGCTGCCCACCAGGCCATGCTGGAAAGCTCTGCCTTGCACCTTCCAGAAAAAACCCTCTCTGTACCACGGCTCCACAGAGCTTCCCCTGGACCCAGGCAGTATGATGACACTTCTGTCCCTCCTGGACTTTCCCAAACACACAGCCTGAGGCCTTCCTCTTGGGTGAAAACAGAGACCATTAAATGGGAGCGAGACACCCCACTCAGGAGGATAGAATGACATTAACGTGGCCTATTTTTCCATTTCTAACCTACCCAAGTGACCCAATGAGCAGGGCAGGCAAGATAGCCACAGAGGTGTCCCTTAACAAGGAAGACTCGACTCAGACCCACCAGGTTCCCACGCAGACACCTACAGGCACCCCCAAGTCAAATGTGAGAATGTGACAGCAATGAGCCAAGACCACCATGCCTGAGCGTGTAACACGTGGCTTGTCTGAGGGGAGGAGAGCTCCATGCGAGCCCCTATGGGCAGAGTGTGTCCTTGCGTCATCCAGAAACCTCCTCCGCATGCAAAAAGGGCTCAAGCGCTGACCTGAGAAGATGCTGGCCAAAATTCTGAATGCGGCAGGAGCTCCTGGAGCATTTTACAACCCGGGTGCACAACGGAGCAACTGCTGCCCTCCAGCAGCACTCCCCAAGGGTGCCCTGGGAAAGTGCCACTGCGACCACTCAGCGGCTCTCAGGGCTACACCAGGCCAGACCAGACCTGAATACAAGCCACACCGGACAGTTACCTGCGCTCAAAGATAAATAAAACCAAGTCAGATGCAAGAAACAACTTTTTAAAAACATTACTAGAAAGGTAGTTTGGGTAGAAGGAACAGTGAGGTGAGCCTCGGTGACTGGAGGAGCACAGTGGCTCACTATGGCTATAATATCAAGTCTTCCAAGTAAGCAAACATCACATCAGTAACAAGAAACATCCAGAAGGAAAGATCAGGTCTCCTGTCTTCCTACTCGCCAACCCAAGGTCATTATAATCATTTTACTTCAGGCCTGAAATTAAATTTTGGGAGCAGCTCATGATGTGCGCCATCACAGGAGCAGAAGCTGGCCGGACTCCAGGCCAGCCGCATCCGCCGGAGGAGGGCCAGAAGGTCTATTTAGGAAAGGAAAACGGAACTGTCTTGCTGGCGCTGGGCAGCCGCATGTATCAGCAGTGAGATGCACAGTACGATCCAAACCCTTTCTGGACTTCTAGGCTAGGAACCCATAACTGACCAGGACAAGAGGTCTGGTTAACTCTCAAGGCCTTTTAAGGCCCTCCCTCATGGCGTGAGGCTGGTCTGGCTTCACACCACCACCTTGCTGCCCACCATACTGGGAGGTGAGCAAATGTCACACAGCCAGGGGCCTGGGTTACAAAGAACTCAACATGAAACTCACAGACACAGGCAGGAATGACAAAGTTAAAGGCACTAAAACAGCCCTGGTCCCGAGCTCCCCCCTCCACACCACTCCTGGACACTCAAACCCAGCCCAGGGCTGGAGGGAAAGGGCCCGACTTCCCTTGAAAGCTGAGGCAGTGCCTGAAGGTGTCATATCCCTTCCTTACAGGAGATCTAGATCTGAGCAGCACCCCTGCCCAGCTTCCACATCAATCGACCAGTCCTAGCAGGGACAGGGAACCAAGGGCTCAAGAACAGGAATGATACACTAGGCCACTGACAGCTACTGGGAACTGAAAGCAAAACTTCTGTCTCCGTGCCAGAAGCTGAGATCAGAAGATTCACTTCCGCTTCAGGATATGCCATTTAAAAGCTGTGTGACAGGGGCGCCTGGGTGGCTCAGTCGGTTAAGCATCTGCCTTCAGCTCAGGTCATGACCCCAGGGTCCTGGGATCAAGCCCCACATTGGGCTCCCTGCTCAGCATGGAGTCTGCTTCTCCCTCCCCCTCTGCCCCTCCCCCAACTTGTGCACGCATGCGCGCTCTCTCTCAAAAGTAAATAAAATAAAATGTAAAAATTAAATTAAAAAATAAAAGCTGTGGGATCTAAGTAACATATTTAACGTCCCTGGCTTGGTCTCATAGGGCTGGTGATCTAGCTCTCTAGGCTGCTGACACAAAGTATGGAACAGCACAAACCAGCTCTGCCACACACGTGACCTCTAGCTCCCACTTCCAAGTTTCTGAGTGCTGTAAAATAAAGCATTGCAACATTCTTGGGGAAGAAGAAACACACAAACAAAAACCAACCCTGACACAAGCAAGGGGGCAAGGCCACCAGGGTCAGGGAGACCACCCCTTAACTGGCCAGGTGACTTTGGGTGATGATGGATGTCATGCTTGCGCTAATCAGTTTTCTCATCTGTGAAATGGGAATGATCCCATTTTTTACTTTCAAAGGCTGCAGTCAGGGCCTGGCAAGTTTACCCCCTCAACCTTGAGAGGCAATGCAGAGGTAACACGCACGTGACCTCACTGCATCAGTTCTCTCTGGGTGCACCAGGAGGCCCCACCAGGGACAGCCGATGGGACAGGCCCTAACAAAGGGAGTGCCCCTGCCCCCAAACCAAGAGAATCATCAGAACCACAGAACCTTTCCCAAAATTGCATCAACAACTTCAAACAGTATTCAGCAAAGTAATAACAAGCAATCAATAATAATAAGTGCTCATTTAAGTAAAACACGGCTACCAGCCATGCTCATGCTCCCACACCTGTCACATATGTGGTAGGTATCACCACAACAAGTCTGGTGCATGTTCAACATCTGAGTGAACCCCCTCAGGTGATGCCAAGAACTCACCATGTGGATGTCTGTCATGGATTGCTTGAACAGCTGCCCCACCAGCCCTCCAGTCATGATATATGAAATCCTGCACACCGAATGTGGTTTTCTCCAAGCAGGACTGCTGGCACCTTCCTCCTCCAACTACCTTCTCTGACAGAGGCAGAAATGGGAAATGTCCTTGCAGGAGGAAGGGATGGAGGGACAGAGGAGGAACCATGAACTTTAAGGAAGAGGCTGTGTGGTCAGAGCTGACAGTGCACCCTTGACCCTGCAGAGGTCACCATGGCACAGGTGCCCAGACCTCCCGGTGAGCCTCTGCTCTGCACCAGGGACAGGAAGCACTTCACATGGCCTAGCACGATGGCCCTGACTGACTGTCCCTGCTTCTAAGAGTCAGCAGTTGTGGGTTTGAACATGATATGTGTATGAACTGACTTTGGGAACCATCAGGGGCCATACAGAATTTAGTAGTATTTTCCAATTCACAAATGCCACTTTAGTTTTTTCAATAATATGTCACTAAGAGAAGGTGAAGCAAACCCAAGATCCTGGAAAAGAGCCTGACAACACGGCCTGAGTGCTTCAAAGTCACCAGCTAGCTGGGTCCACAGTCACACTCAAGGTAATGACAAAAGGCCGCTGGGTGCCAACTTCACACATTTAATTCACCAGAGCAGAGCCTTAAGTAAGCGCCACTTCCAGCCGCCAACTGAGGCCAAAGCTCACAGCAAGAGAGGGGATCCTGCTCCATGAGGAGCATGGTGGGTCACAGCAGGGAGAAGGAATGAGCATACCACGATGCCACCCTCACCCTCTCGGCCAGCAGACAGCACTCAGAGAGAGAACCAGGGTCAACCCGTGCTGGAGAAAGCCCCATTAAAAGACAGACCAACCAACAGGAAATGGCAATGAACAGAGCACAGACTGAAAAGATAGCTGCAAGTGGTTGAAACACATGAGAAGTCATCAGCAAAACAACGAGAGGGAGGTATCATTTTTGCCCAGCACTACCACAAAATTAGGAAGAATCAGATAATCTGGTGTGCAAGAGGAAGTGGGAAAGGCATGGTGGAGTTGGGAGGTGGAGGGAATAAGTCGCAACCCACGGGGCAGGAGCTCAGAGCTGGGCCCTCCCTTGGTTCTGTGTGGGCAGGCTGGGCCAGCGTCTCAGGCCAGGGGCCACTTGCTTAGGCAAGGATGGACAGGAGTCATGAGGTGGGACCCACGGGCCTCGGCAGGATGTGCATGAAGAACGCAATCCCAGGCACTTCCCGCAGGTATGGCTGACACACCTGGCTGGTGTCCAAGAGCGAGTTACAACATGTAAGCAAAATAAAGTCAGAAGCCACTGATCCAGAAAAGGAAGGTCCAATCAAATCTACAGGCTCACAGCAAAGTCCTGGTGTGTGCTGCCCTCCCACGCACACTCTGTCCTGGGGAGAGTCCTGGGCTCTGGGAATGTGCCTCTTGATGGGTAGGAAGGTGGGGAGGCAGGGAGGGCATGGACGCTGGAGAGGAGACTTCCAAAGAAAGGCCCTGGGCAGCCAAGGAGACCACACCGGAGTCTGAGCAGCAGAGTCCCCAGGCACGCTGGGAGGGTGATTTGGGCATGGGAGACACATGACCAGCAATCACTCACTGCCACTATAAGCATCCCCCAGCGGCACTGAGTGGCACCACTACCCAGCTGGCTGAGACAAGGTGTTTGCAACCAGTGGAAGAAGCCCTGTGTTAGGCCATCATATGTCCCAGAGCTGTGGGATAGGAAGGCCCCAGGAGTGGCCCCTATCACTATGGCTCAATATCCTCCAGTAAGAACCCACCCTCTTGGGGCACCTGGGTGGCTCAGTCGGTTAAGTGTCAGACTCTTGATTTTAGCTGAGGTCTTATCTCAGGGTTGTGGGTTCGGGCCCTGCACTGAGCTCCACACTGGGTGTGGAGCCTACTCAAAAAAAAAGAAAAAATAAATAAAATAAAAAGAACCCACACTCTCAGTCCAGCCGGAGATGAACAAGGGCTCCAAGACAGCAGGGGACCCAGGGAACACGCACAGCCACCCTGGGGTGATGAGCCACAGGAACACAGGACAGGCCCCGTGGCTGTGGGTAGAAAGAGGCTTCCGGGAGCCGTGACCACAGAGCTATCTATGCTGACAGGGCACTTTCTATGGGGCCTGGGCATGACAGGAGTGAGTCAGGAGAGGATGGAAGGCTTCTCAGGTGAGGGGGGCGGGGAGCACAGGCCCCTGAGGAGGGAGAGGCGCAGGTCTGCACTGACTGCAGCCCCTGCTCCAGGCAGAAGCACTGGTAAGCAGCAGGCACTCGCCCCGAGGTGTACTGCGATGACAGTGCCACAGGCAAGGCAGCCAGAATGCAGACTGAGCTGGCCTCAGTCAATGCTGCAAACAGGACCACTAACCCCACCACCACAGAAAATCCTGCGACCAGCTAAATTAGGAGCAAATGCTCAGAATTGAAAAGCTAAATGTCCCCCACCAAGGATGTTCCAGTACCCCAAACATGGGAGCTCCCCAAACGCCATCTTTGAAGGAAGACAAACCTCAATGAGGACATCTGCCACCTGTTACATCGCAAAGTGCCAGGATATGGGGCATGCAGCATGGTCAGTGTTCTGTGAGGAAAACCCATGACCTCCATCTTTCTGCTTCTGAACCAACTTAGGGAAGAAGTTCGGGGACCATAAATGCAGAACCCAAAAGCCCCTGCCCAGGGAAACCACTCAGCAGTCTGGCCATGTGTGCCAATGCTGGGCACGAGCCTGGTTGCTCGGAACATACAGGCTGGGGCCCCAAGCAAACGGCCCTGATGCTGCTGTCCAGGGCACCCCCGCACACACGGGTTCCAGGGACTGGGAGCACCCTGCAGGGGAAGGCAGTGTCCACAACCACACAAGGCCAAGAACTTGCCACGGGCCACCAGCTCCTGGACAGAGCCAGGGTGCACTGTAGGACTCCCTGGCCCCCAGTCCTGTCACCTACATTATAAAGTGGCACTTTACATCTGGTTTTACTTGGTAAAAAGGGAATTCAGCTCAAAAAGAAAAGCGTTAAAATCAGTGTGGCACACCAGGCGCAGGCCCACTACCGGGAAGATGCCCTGAGCAGCCATGCCAGGGCACGTCTAACTACACTGGCCATCCGCGGGCCCAAGCTGCTGCTGCAGGCAGCTTCGGGGGTGAACACCACCTTCCTGGGCTGAGAACCGGGATAATGCAAGTGAAAAGGAGGTGGCAGGGCTTTTTTTATGGAAAAGGAATCTGGCAGAGCTGGAGAACAGCAAGAAAATCAAACACGAAATGGAGAGGCCTCCACCAAGGAGTTACCAGGTGTCACCAGGCCAGGGCTCTACCATGGGAGCTGAGCTGCTAGTATCCAGACCCACAGCAAGATGCTCACCCTTGGAGCAACAAAAAAGACTGTGCAAGGTGAGCTGGACCAGGGGATCACACAGGACCTGCGTCCCTCCTTGACATGGCCCTCCCACACCTTCATCCGATAACAAACGATTCACCGCGCCCCCATGTGCTGAAGCAGACCCAGACAGCTGTGACAGAAGCAGGCCGACCTCAAGGGACACACTGAGTGCTGGAAGGCACATGGAGGAGGGGCCCTCCGACCAGAGATGTAACAGGAAGGGGCGGGGGGAGGGCCAGGAAGACCTGGAGGAAGAGCGTTCCAGGTGTGGGCACAGTGCACTGTGTCTTGAAGCCCAGAAGCATGTGATGCCCTGTGGTGCAGTGTGTCCTGGTCACCCTCCCGCCTCTCTGACCTATCACCCTGACCTTGGTACCCGAGGGAGAGGACCAGGCTGCTCCCTCGGCACATCCTTCCAGGCTGCTCCCTCGGCACATCCTTCCAGGCCTCCTCAGGGTATAGGCTCTTCCCCACCACCTGCTCAGGGCCCAGAAAAGCCACTTTTCCTGCAGGTCCTGGCAAATATCCTCTCACCAGGGAGCTTTCCTGGCCCACAGGCAGTATTAGAGCCCATGAGCCTGTTACTCTTCACCTGGGACCCTCACTGCCCAGCACATGCTTCCTTCATGGTCATACCTGGGACCTGGCTGCAGTCTGGCCAAGGTTAAGGACACACACTGTGGGCCAGATGCCCAGGTCTGACTGGGACCCCACACGTGGACATTCCACTCAGTCACTATCCACTGCCCAGGCCTCACCTGGGCTGGAGAGTCTGGGGATGACCCACCAGGTGGCCACAGTGCATGGAAGATACGCACACACGGCTTCATTTCAGGCCCTGGGTGATGGTTGCTCATCCACTGTGCAGATGGGCCAGGCTGGCACAGGGGCTGAGGAAGGCCAGTCCCGTAAGTGGGCACAGGACAGGGAGGCCAGCTGCTCTGTTAAGCGATCTGCCTGTGTGGGCTGACTGATGTCACTCCTGTTCTGTTTTTTAAGCGCAATCCTGTGACTCTCTGGGTTACCAAAATCTCAACACACATCCTGAGTAAAAACGATGACATGGGGCTCACTTTTCTAAATTTCCCCTAAATTTTCCGCAGACTTCAGGATTCCTCCTGGACTCCTACGTAAAACTGCTGTGCACATCTGATTTCTGTCGTGTTCATCTGTGACTGGGGCAGACAGAAGGGGAAGCAGCTAGAGGCTTCAGAACCCTCAAGTGTGGAACTCGGTTTTCAGAACAGCAATGCTCATCTCCCCAGAACTGGCCAACTTACAGAGTTCGGACTCTGGGCCTCCTGACCCCACCTGTCAAGCCTAAGGTGAGCTCACCACCACCCACAGGGTTAATCAATAGGTTAAAAAGTAACAAGAAATGTTAGGCCCAACTTCACACAAACACAGCTATCCAGACTGCATCCTGGCTAAGGCCCAACAGTGTCTACACGGGAGTCGTGTCCCCACTCCCCACCCCCAACATGCCTTGCGGCTGTCCTGAGACAGCCCCCTCTGTGGGAAGCCCTCCATAGCCACCACTGAGTCCTGCCACTAACTTGTCCAGTCAACGGGTCCTGGGGACTCACACAGACCCTGTAGCCTTGAGCACCCATAGAGCCAGCTGGCCTGGGGTCTACGGTGTCTGTGCCAGGAGACCCTTCACCCAGGGTACCAATGGAGGAGGAAAGTCCTAACTTTCTGAGACATTTCAGGCCTTAATTATTCTCCTGAACAGCCGGGGCTACAGCATGTAAGGAAGACACAGACATACAATGTAATGATGACCCCCCACCCTGCAGGGTGGTAAACTGAGGCCCAAAGGGTGGTATCACTGTACAGTCAGTCCCTTCTCCCCTACTCCTCCCAGCCCTGTGTCCTGCTCTGAACTTCGCAGCCACCTAGCCATGTCAATACCAGTGAAGGTTGGGAAGCAATATAGACTGTTCCCTACCCTGGCCTTCAGCTGTCCAAGGGACAGCAGCTCAGACAGCTGGAACGTCTGTGCCTAGGCCCAATGGACACCCACGTGAACACCAGGCAGTGGCAACCTCCTGGGTCTGCAGGCTGCTTCAGAACCAGCCCCAACTCACCCAAGGTGAGGCATCCTGTTCCACCACCTCCCCGCCTGAGCCCTGCATCCTCCAATGACCTGCAACACCCCCAAGCTTGTCCGCCCCCTGAACTTCACAACAGCAGAGGAACGCCCACACCTGCAACACGCAATGTGCTTGCTCTTGACTAGCTGAGCCCCGAACAGCACCAGGAGCCCCAAGGAGAGAGCACGGAGGTAGTACCACATCCACTCAGACCAGCCACTCCCCAAAGCTGAGCTGTGCCTAGCAGATCACACGCCTGGCAATTCCTATCACCCGAAAACATCCAGGCCTCAGTGAATTTACACGTGAGAGACCAAGACAAGAAAGAGGAGAGGCAGGTGGCAGAAGCCATGTGAAGATTCCAGAATGAAATGTTAATCAGAGCCACGGATCTGGGAAACAGACCCTAGTGAGTTGCCATCCACCCGAGGAGATAGGGGTCCAAAGCCTCGGGTCTTTTCAGAACGGCATCAGCCCAGCCCAACTCTGCTGACAGCCTGTGAGCCTTGCCCTGCATACCTGGGCACCAGCAAACCCTGTCAACTGGCCACATTCTCACAGCCCAGGATCACCCAGAGGACAGGGTGGGGGCATTAACCTCATCTGTTCAGAGGCCAGACAGGACCCTCCCCACAGAGACACTAGTTGACAGAGCTAAAGGGTGGGAGGGCCAGTATTATCAACTCCAGGCCAAAGCCCATCTCAGAATCCTTCTTAACACAGCTCCACTTCCTGTTAGGAGAAACTGCCACAGATCACTGGGTCATGAGGCCCTGTGCACAAGGCCCCCAACCAGCAGGACCCTGTGCACAGGTAAGGGTGCCAGCAAAGCCTCATCCTAGTGCCAAAGCAAGCTGGAGCCAAGCTGAACACAGGCGACCAGTGCTGGTTGTCCTCATCCCACTTGCCAGATCCACTGTGAGCTGAGCACATTTCGCTGGAACAGGCAGACATCTGCGAGCGTCCAACACCAAAAATAGTGTGACCAGGGGAGGAAGGAACACATTCTTCTAGCTGTGACCTGTCTCTGCCTCAGACATCTCCCTGCAGTCTCTCCAGGCGGGGACGTCCCCCACCAGATCCTCCCCACCACACTGCAACCCCCTCACCCACCCAGCCTGCAGCAGTTCAATAGTTCCACCTGATTTTGAAAAGGGAGAAACAAAGTCAAAAGATAAGAACAGCAGGGGCACCTGGGCGGCTCAGTAGGTTATGTGGCCAAACCTTGATCTTGGCTCAGGTCCTGATCTCAGGGACCTGGAATTGAGCTCCACTCAGCAGGGAGTCTACTTCAGGATTCTCTCTCCCTCTGCCCCGCCCCCAGGCCTGCGCGCTTTCTCTCTCTCTCTCAAATAAATAAATCTTGAAAGAAAGAGAAATAAAAGGAAAAAAAAAAAGAAAAGAAAGGAACAGCAAAATCATGCCATTTCTGCTGACAGAACCCAGAAACCTCAGCCCCTTGGCAGAGAGGCCTGCCTGAGAAGCCCTTCTCCAGGTTTTTCAGGCTGCTGGTATCTAATTCCGAATCCATTTATAGATGATACTCATCCTGAGCTGAGAACGCTCTGGAAGATTCACCAAGGCCCCCCAGGCCATGGAAAGCTCACTCCTAGGGAACAGGAGACACCTGCTGCCCACTGTCTCCACACAAGGGACTCATCTGAAGCCGCTGTCATCTGCTTGTCCTTCATGCCATGAAGCACACGTTTGAAAGACGCCAATACAAACAACCAACCCTTAATTGAGCACAATCCTCCCCTGGAAGATGACACTGGTCCCACTATATCCCCATGGAACTGAGGCTGAGGAGAGGAAGGGAAGGGAGGGGGATGCTGCAGCCAGAGCCTGACTCCAATGGGAGGCAGAGGCCCACCCTCCAGCTCCACCAGGGACACCCATGCTGGGCCCTTCCTCCCAGGCTGTGTGTGAATGTGTTTCCAGAGTTCACCAGGAGGTCACAAACAAAAAAGCCAGGCCCACCAGAGGCTGTGTCAGTCTTGCCGCTGTGCCTGAGAAAAGCTCCTGGGAAGCATTTCAAGTCTGCACGAAATCAGGAGGAGGAGGGGGACACTCCCAGAGCAGACACCCTCAGGTCCGAGACAAATTAATCTACACTGACCACATGCCCTCGGGTTAGCTACCACCCTCCAGGCATCCCATCAGTGAAATGAAGGGGCCAGAACAAAAGGATGTGCCAAGATGTCAGTCCAGCCCTGAGATGTGACAGGAAGCCACGACCCACAGGGTGGCATGCCACAGCACAGGGGCCCAGGGTGTGAGGCCTGGACAGCACACTCCACTAACACACATAGTCCTCATGTCACACACCCATCCCAATACTCCAAACCAGCAGCTCTCAAACTTTTTCCATAAAGGGCCAGAGAATCGATATCATAGGTTTTGAGAATTAGACAATCTCTGTCACAAAGACTCAGATGTTGTCATACAGCAAAAACAGCCATAAACGATGCTTTTGTCCCAATAAAATATAAACACGGTTGGCAGGCTGGATTTGTGCCTTGGGTCATGGTTTACCAACATGTTTTAGACTCTAAGGTCGGCATTGAAAGAAGAGAATGCCATAACAGTCTAGTTTGTTGGCATCCTTATCCAATTCTGTTCACCTAACATGGCAACAAACATGCCAGAGGCCTTCGTTTTAGGGGCTAGCAGCTTTGGCAGCAACACTAGGCACAGCAGACCTCAGCTTCCTTGAGGACAAAAAGAGGTCCACTACCACAAATAATATGGGGAAAGCTCTATCACTAACAGCACAGAAAACAGAGCCACCATGGGGTGCCTGGGTGGCTCAGTTGGCTGACTGTTGATTTTGGCCCAGGTCATGATCTCAGGGTCCTGGGATTGAGCCTTGCAACAGGCTCCATGCTCAGCAGGGAGTCTGCTTGGAGATTCTTTCCCTCTGCCCCCCATCCCCCTCACCCAGCTCACTTGCATACATGCTCTCTCTAAAATAAATAAATGAATCTTTAAAGAATAAAACAAAGAAAGAGTAAGAGGGAGGGGGGAAAAGAAAAGAGAGGAGGAGAGGAGAAGAGAAAAGGAGAGAGGAGAGGAGAGAAAAGAGAAAAGAGCCAAGAGCAGAGCCTGGATGGCTCAGTCAGTTAAGCCCCTGCCTTTGGCTCAGGCCATGATCCCAGGGTCCTGCTCAGCAGGGAGTCTGCTCCTCCTTCTCCCTCTGCCCCTCCCCCTAATCATGCTCTCTCTCAAATAAACAAATAAAACCTTTTTTAAAAAGGAAGGAAGGAAGGAGACAGAGCAGCCAGGATGGGGACAAGGCATGGGATCCCTGACAGGACCTTGAGAACATGGTGGGGAGGTCACCCACTGTCAAAGGCAGGAGGTGCCCACTGTCAAAGGCAAAGCCATGTTAAGCTCATGTTCCAGCCCAGCTACTGCAAACCAAGCTGTCCTGACTTCAGTCAGTGGGCATTCTCATTGTAAGTTTTGCTATCAGACCCTTACATCATCCCCTCCAGATGTGGGGTGAACCACAAGGTCCATATCAGGAAGCTGAATTTCCTCCAAAAAGTCACTGTTCAGAAAAAAGGGGAAAATAAAAAAAGGAACCTCCCAGCCCACTTATCCTCCTCAGGCCAATGGCAGGAGGCGAGACTGCTCCAAAAACCCCCTGGGTCCCAGCAGTACCACCACCACCAGGAAGGGCGGCATGAAGGGACAGCTGCCTCAGCCCAGTCCCTCAGCCCCTCAGCCCCTCTGATCAGCCTGTGCTTACCCATGGGGCCTGAAAGCAAGTGTGGAGCCCCAGGCACACACACACATCCCCCTCCAGGAGAAGGGGAGACGGCAGCATGACAGAGGCAGGGAGCACGGCCTCCACAGTCAGAAGCCCTGAGGCAAGTGGACTGCATCTGCCCACAGGGTCAGAAAAAAACACCACTCCTCCTTCCCATCCACCTTCAGCACCAACACAGGCCCCAGCCCAAGGCCAAGCCAAAGGCAGGAGCAAACACAATGGCATAGCTCCCTACCTGTCCAATACCCCGCAAAGGGCAGCACCCGACCTGAGGGGCCTCCAGGCCACTTCCTATCTGGAAGAAAGCCCATTTCCCACCAGACACCTTGTGATTCAACATGGGACACAAAGAGGTAAATTCACCATAGCACAAATTATGCCCTATCTGAACTTATGGCCAGGGAAGGGCCCAGCAGCCTCAAGTGCCGAAGGGCAGAGCCTAGCCTTGCCCATCACCCTCAGGGCCTCTGTTTGGTTTGAGGACAGGAAGGGACACAGAAGTCCTGCCACTGGGAGGGCTGGGGGATGGTAACAGCTCTCCTTGCCCTTCCTCCCATCTGCACCCAGGTGACTCTGATCAAGATCCTCCCTCAGGCAGGACCTGAAGCTACCCCAAGCCCACCTCAAGTGTGAGGACCAACACGGCCAGATTCCACTGGGGTCCAGCTCTCTGTCACTTACAACGGGACTCTTGAGCCCATCAATGGTCTAGCAGGTGTCAGAAGCCTAAAAGACCCTAACTCTCATTGGAGAGTCGCACACTTCTTTTTTTTTTAAGATTTATTTATTTGACAGAGAGAGACAGTGAGAGAGGGAACACATGCAGAGGGAGTGGGAGAGGGAGAAGCAGGCTTCCTGCCAAGCAGGGAGCCCAGTGCGGGGCTTGATCCCAGGACCCCAGGATCATGACCTGAGCCAAAGGCAGACGCTTAATGGCTGAGCCACCCAGGTGCCCCGAGAGTCGCACACTTTTAAAGGCTCAGAGACCACTTCACATCCATCAGTATGGCTATTAGCAACAAAACAAAACACAACACAACACAAAAAACAACCCAGAAAAGAACAAGTGTTGGTGAGGATGGCGGGCTGGAGAAACTAGAGCTCTCAGGCGCTGCTGGTGGGAATGTAAAATGGGGCAGCCGCTGTGCAAAACGGCGTGGCAGTTTTTTCAAAAAGTTAAACACAGAATTACCATATGATCCAGCAACTCAGCTTCTGGCTATATACTCAAAAGAACTGAAAACAAGGACTCAAGTGAAACAAATCAGACAGAGAAAGACAAATACTGCAAGATCTCACTTACATGTGGAATACAAAAAAAGAAAAGAAAAAGATAAACCACAGAAAAAGAGATCAGACTCATGGTCACCAAAGGCACGGAGTGGGGGGAGGGGAAATTGGAGGAAAGGGGTCAAAAGGTACAAACATCCGGGGTCCGTGGGTGGCTCAGTTGGTTGAGCGACGGCCTTCGGCTCAGGTTGTGATCCTGGAGTCCCGGATCAAGTCTCGCATCTGGCTCCCTGCTCAGCAGGGAGTCTGCTTATCCCTTTGACCCTCCTCCCTCTCATGCTCTTTCTCTCTCTCAAATAAATAGAATCTTAAAAAAATAAAAAAGGTACAAACTTCCAGTTATACAATAAATAAGCACCAGAGATGTAATGTATAACATGATGACTATAGCTAACACTGCTGTATGATATACAAGAAAGTTGTGAAGAGTGTATCTAAGAAAGGTGTTAAGAAAGTAGATCTTAGGGGTGCCTGTGTGGCTCAGTCAGTTAAGTGTCTGCCTTCAGCTCAGGTCAAGACCCCAGGTCCTGGGACCAAGCCCCGTGTTGGACTCCCTGCTCAGCAGGGAGTCTGCTTCTCCCTCTCCCTCTGCTCCTGCCCCCAGCTTGTGCTCTCTCTCTCTCTCATTCCTCACTCTCGCTCTCAAATAGATAAAATCTTAAAAAAAAAAAAAAAAAAAAGTACATCTTAAGAGTTCTTTTAAAAAAAAGTTTTCCTTCTGTTTTTGTACCAACATGAGATTCTAAATGTTAACTAAACTTGCTGTGGTCATCATCTCACGATATATTTCAGTCATATTACTATGCTGTACACCTTAACCTTATACAGTGCTGGATCTCAATTACATCTCAATAAAACTGGGAGAAAAAAAAAAGCAGGGACTTGACCAGAGGTTTGTATGCCCATGTTCACAGCAGCATTACTCACAGCAGCCAAGAGATGGAAACAATCCAGTGCCTATCAATAGACAAACAGGTAAACAAAATGTGGTATATCCATACGATGGAATACTATTCAGCCTTACAACAGAAGGAAACTGACACATGCTACAACATGGATGAACCTTGGACACATCATGATCAGTGAAAGAAATCAGTCATAAAAAGATAAATACCAGGGCGCCTGTCTGGCTCAGTCTGGCTCAGAGCATGCAACTCTTGATCTCGGGGTCATGAGTTCGAGCCCCATGTTGGGTGTAAAGATTGCTTAAATAAACAAACAAACAAACTTTAAGAAAATTTAAAAGGACAAATACCATATGATCTCACTTATATGAGATCCCAAAAGTTACCAAATTCAGAGACAGAAACCAAAACCGCAGACACCAGGGGCTGGGGGGGGGGGGGGATGGGGAGTTCGTGTTCAATGGGGACAGAGTTTCAGTTTGGGAAGACGGAAAAGTTCTGGGGATGGATGGCGATGATGGTTGCATACGCACCTAATACCACTGAGCTGTACACTCAAAAATGGTTAAGAAGGAAAAAAAATGGTTAAGATGGTAATTTTATGTTATGTGTATCTCACCACAATTTTTTTAAAAAGGCTCCAAGAAACCTGAATCTCCCTTTACAAGGAGAAGACCAAAAAAATAATAAATAAAAATAAAAATAAAAATACAATTTAAGAAAGGCTCTAAGAGGTTCCAGTAAAGACTCACTCATTGGTCTTAGCACTCCCAAGGCCTCCCTGACCATGGTCATAGGATGCAACACCCCAGAAAAAAAGTTTGTCCATGCAGTGGAATGAAATCAGCGTTGGGTCAGTCCCCCCCCAGTGAGCCTAGGCAGGGGATGATGGAGCTCGTCTACACCCGCATAGGTCACTGCAGTCACAATGCTTAGTTGGCTAGATGATGAAATTAACCCCAACTTCCTGCCTGGACACCCCTTACCCCCACGCCCTCCAGCTGCCCCACTACCCCAGCCTCCCTCCTATGGCCACCCTCTCAGATCTCACGCAGACTTCGGCAATCTCAGCCTCTTCCCAGACGGTTCTGCCTGCCCCACTTCCCACGGCACCTCCTGCCCACAGCCCACTGTGCTTCTCCCTCCTGGTAGTCATCACCCATGGTCACCATCACCACCATGTGGGCCTCCCCCACAGAGATGTGAGGACCTTGGGATGCAGCCTGGCTAGCCTGCCCACCATGAAGCCCCCAGGCCCAGAATAGCACCTGGCCTGCCTCAACCCACCAGCAAATCCCAAGTCAGTCTAATAAACAGAACAACGAGGCCACATGCACATGTCCAGGTAAGGGTTGCGGAGGACACATACCCATATCAGAAAGAGGCCAAGGAGTGTGAGGAAATATAAGGGATGGTCCCTTGTTACTCAGCCCTTACACACTGGGGCTCCGCTTGCCCAGGGTAGACGATGGAGGAAACAGAACCCCCACCTCCGATCCCTAAGAAACAGCATTCTTCAGTGGAGAGGGGGCTTGGCCCCCGAGACTGCCCTTATGTGACTCCCCGACAGCCAAGAGCTCACATGTAACCTGAAGGCAAAGGCGGAGCCACTGCATCCAGAGCTCTGGGCCTGACTCCTCACACTCCATACGCAGTGGCCACCAGCCTGGTGGGTCAGCAGTCACCACCACCCCCCCACCAGGTCAGGTCAGAAGTCTCTTCAGAAACTCAGCCAGCACTTCCTGCCCCTCCTCTGCTCTGTATGGCCCCTGCTCACTGCCCACTCCACCATCACCACCTGGTGAGGCTGCTCAAGGGATAGAGAAGGGGAACATGCAAAAGGGCCCAGCTCCCTCAACACAGTGGGGTGGGCTTCCTGGCAGGAAAGTTGCTAAAGAATCTGGGGAAAGCCATTTCTTAATTTAAAAAAGAAACCCTTTACAATAGACACAAACAAGCAGATATTTTAAACTTGTGGTATACCAACATGTGCATACAAGGCGGGGGGGGGGGGGTGACTGACCAGACGGGATGGGATGACAGGACCCTCTGACCTGGGGTGCCCACTACTATCTTAGGTGCTGCTTCAACCCAGGAAAACTGAGACTAAGGAAGAAGCCTGGGTCCCCAGGCTGTCAACTGGAGTTAGCTAGAGCCAGTTTACCTGACCCCAACTCATGGTCCTCAGCATCCTTTGAGGGAGGCACCTCCTTATTAGAACACCTTCCCTTCGTGTCTTAGATGGACCCAGGGACAGCAAGGCCAATAGTAAGGAGCTGACACCCACCGACAGCGCAAGGTAGGAGTGGGGGTTGCTGGAAGGGCACACATTCAGGAAAGGTGTCCCCGAGTCAAGCCTCAGTCTCCCCATCTAAAGAACAGTGAAAACACCCACAACAGCACAAAGGCATGGAGGATTAACCACAGTCCTCAATACCAGGCAGCTCATTAACTTCTCAAGGATGGGGTGATCCAAGGCCGCCTGTTCCACAGCACATCTGAGAAAGCTGGGAAGAGATGAGTGGGCACAAGCCCCTTGACCCAACTTTCCCAATGCTTTGGATGGCATCACTTGCCCTCCATCCAGCCTTGGCTCCCCCAATATCCTGAGCACCCACTAACCAGAAACTGGTCACACCAGCACAATAAGGGAAACCTGGCATCCAACTACCCCCGAGCAAAGAACACCATCTAAGAACTGGGAAGAAAAAGGCTGCTGGCTTCCAGAACTGCCACATCAGTTCAAAACACCTTCCACTTAAAGAACCACATGACATCCACATCTGGGGACAAAAGCAGCAACGCAGAAAGGTGTGGGCTCCACAGCCAGCATCAATGAGGCAGCACAAACACATCTACTACCCCATCCCTCGACATCGATGGTGACAATGAGACGCACCCACCACAGACCTGCAGCGGCTCTCTGATCAGCTGTCCTCATCTTTCCTCCAGCCCAGCGTCACTCCAGAGACAGCTGTCAACATCTTTTCAAGCCACACATAACCCGACTCTCACAATCCGGGCTCAGGCACAACAATCAAGCTGAGTGTGAAGATGTTTCTGCCACATGGCCAGAATCAGGAAAGGTTAGAAATGTCTGCCTCCCCAACTAGCCACAGATGGCTGCCCAAATACTTCTCACATCTGTCCCCTTGCCCATTCCCCAGTGCCACCCCAGCTCAGGCCCTCAGAGCCTCCTTCCCCAGCCGCCCGCCTCTAGCCCTGCCCTCCCTGACCATTCACCACCACGGGCCAGACCACATCTCTCCCGAACCTCAGTTTCAACATACAGAAGTGGTGTCCACTCGGCCACACGCAGCCTCATGCTCCCCTTTGATTCACAGGCACACCAGAGATGCCGCTCACTGCCGTGCAGCGCCTCTGCACAGCCCATAGCGCAGGACGGCAGACAAGGCTCCCAGCACACGGGAATCCCCAGGATTGGTGTGCTGCCCCAAACACACATACTTGAGGAATACTGATCCGTCACAGTGCACACTGCGAGGGAGACGCAGTCACTAGAAAGTAAAGCTTACGGTTATATTCAATAACAGAACCAAGATGGTGTCAGGGAAGAAGTAAGATCTGACACCATATGAGGGTACCGCTGTGATGATGAGCTGCCTGGACACAAGGCAGAGGAAGGCGCCCAGGTGTCAACAACAACCATGGCCTGTGCCCATGGGAACAGGAAGTCCTTTCAGGTATTTTCCAAGTTTCCACGCTGAACTACACTCCCTTTACAGTAAACTTCTTAACATGTGTTACTTTTAAATAAGAGTTCGGTGACCCCACGAACTTCACAAACATACGATGTCCACTCCCCTCCAGAAGGGCTGTGGGGAGTCACCAACGTGCCCCGCTGACCTGGTGACTCAGCCGAGATCCGCGTCACAATGTGGCCAGGGAGGGACCGAGCCCAGAGAATATAATTAGCATCAGACTCCAGTGCGGCCACTTGGTGTGGGCACAGGAGGTCTCTCTAGATGGTTCATTTGGACACCAGCTTTTTTATTAAAGAGTAAAGTGACAAAACAACTACACATTGTAGTTGTCTACCACTCATTGCACCTACAGGTCAGAGGTCATTTGGTCTCAAAGGCGTCCCTTTGGGCACTTGGTGACTGTAGAGCAGTCACATATTACAGGAGGTCAGACAACTCCAGGCTGTGCTCACCACAGACTAAAGGGAAAATCCTAAAGGTCGGGGGGGGGAGCAAGGCCCTAAAAATGAAGGACCCAGAGGAGGCCAAACCCCAAAGGCACAACAGGGATGGCCAGCGTGGGCCCGGCCAGGCTGCATGAAGCAGGGCTGCTGCCACAGAAGCAGATTTCCCGAACCCAGTGTCTGCTCCAGGACCAGAGTTACTCAGAACGGGAGAAGCAGTGTTATTTTCAAAGACTCCCCAGAGATGTCACAATCCGGGTATGATGTCAAAACTACTTCAAGGGTGATGAACTCTGGCCTTGCCGATGAGTCAACAGAGGGTGGGTTTCCGCCAAGCAGACTGCTGTTTACACACAATCGCCACAGTCACCGTGGTGCAGGATCAGCATGCAAGCCGGAAGCCTAGTCAAGGGTCACAGTGGCTGAAGCCGGGTTTGGGCCCTCATATGCAGCCTCACTGGCTGCCTGTGGAAACCTCCATCACTTACCCCACACCCAAGGTCACTCACACATCCTCCCACGGCACCTACGAGACATGCACCTTCTAGGAAGGACTCACCCCAGCCAGAACTATGAAGAGCCCACTTTGAAACACACAAGTACACTGAACCCCTACAGCCAGAGGGCAGGAGACAGGAAGCCATGCTCTTGACACCTGGCCCAGCCCACCGGACCACCTCCCTTCAGAGAGGGCAGAGCTTGGAGCCACGCATGGAGTTCAAGCCTGACGACTGGTTCTCAGTCCCGTCCGAGCTGGGGATTTCCTTCCAGTGACTTGGCCTCCCAGAGTCTCTTCCGATCTCCTCACCTGAGAGGTGGGAACCATTCCCCACCACAGGGCTGACAGACAGCGGTGAGATAAATGAGCGTGTGCAGCTCGGGCCAGTGCTGGCATGTGGGGTGTGATCCACAGGTGTTGGTTATCCCCGTCTTTAGGCGTTCTCAGGGGCAGGGGGCACTGCAGCAACCTCAGGAATCTGCACAGCCATTCATGTCACCAGGGCTTGCAGGAGTCCAGAACGCTGGCGTTTAACGAGAACTCGAGACCATGGTCCCAACTTTCCATAGCTGCACCCCGGTGGCTCAAACTCCCTCCCAACTCAAGTGGCAGCCTGGGCCAGTGAGGACAGTCCAAGTGATCTTGGGCAGGTAGACGAGGACCCTCTAAGCCCCAACTGCCCCCAATGCATAGGGGAAACAGCAAGCTAGCCTTCCTGCCAAGGTCACCAAGAAGATGTCAGAAGCCTGGACAAAGGGCTTAGAGGGGCCTGGCCCACAGCCAAGAGGGGCAGCCCCCAGCTATTCCTGAAGACAGCCAGTCTGAAAAGCAGACAGGGCTGGCAAGAAGCTGCCCTGCTTGGTCCCAGTGTGCACCCCTCTCCAGAAAGGGGAGACAAGCCTACCTCCCAGGGCCTCGCTGTGGGAGGGGACCAGAGGCTAAATTAAGGCTCCTCCTGCCACCAGTGCCCGAGCTGACATCCACACAGCCGCCCCCTTAGCAGTGGGTGAGCAGCCCCTAGCACAGCTCTACAAGAGTCATGGACTATTTGCTGCAGGTCCCTTCCACCTCCTCTCCCCACACACCCTTCCCCAGGACAGAGCCACAGCAGCTGCCCTCCACGCCCCAACACCCTCCCCAGCCTCTTGGGTCTTAAGGCTTGAAGGTAGCATGCCTGGAACCCCCACCCCTCCCTGCACAGGACCCCTCACCAGGGAGACCTCAGCTCTGGCATCTCCTAGAAGCACCTCTCTCAATTGGTACCTTTTACACTGCCGTGCACCATCACATCACCCCATTATATTTCCTTCCTGATGCTGACTGCTGACAAGTTCTTTGTACCAATTTCTGTGCTGCCCTGTTCACAATATGTCTCCTGCCTCCAGAATGTCAGCTCATGATGCTAGGGGCTCATCTTGGTCACTTCTGAATGTCCAGCACTTGAGCAGTAGCCCTGTACAAGTCAGGTGCTCAATCAGATTTAGGCAGATGCAGGAGCCCAGGCTCCCTGTCTCCCACAGTCTCTATTCAAACCTCCAGGTGGAACCAGCTCTGGGTATAGGCACCAAAGGCTGAGAACACAGAGGGAGGGAGGGAGGTGTCAGGGCTGCACTGATGGCCACACATGTGCCAAAGAATCCCCACAGCCCTGAGAGAAGAAGGAGCTAGAGCTTAGACAGGGCAGGGCACTGGGACCCTCAATAGTCCTGAGAAGGATCCAGAGGTCAGAAAGAAGCCAGGCACTGGGACCCTCACAGCCCTGAGAGAAGAATCTGGAGCTGGGAGGGGTTGGGTCCTGGGACCCTCACAATCTTGAGAAGGAGGATCTAGAGCTCAGAAATGGTCAGGCACTAGGACCCTCCCAGCCCTGAGAAGAATCCAGAGCTCAAAGAGGGTAGGGCACGGGGACCTTGCAATCCTGAGAGAAGAAGGACTCAGGGCTGGGAGGGGTCAGATACTGGGACATGCACAATCCTGAGGACAAGAAGGATGTGGAGCTGGGAGAGGTTTGGGCACTAGGATCCTCATAGCTCCAAAGAGGAGGATCCGGACTGGGAGGGGGTCAGGCACTGGCCCAAGGCCTCAAGCAGGTAGCACCAAGATTTAAACCCAGATAGGCTACAATCCTCAGGCTTCCTGAGTCCCTCCCCGGGCCCTCAATTTTTACTGAACAACAATATGCTCCTCTCCACCAAGCAGCTTATAAACCAGGAGGAGAAAGTCACTCAGCAACAGAGCCCACCAAATCCAACAATGAAATACCCGGTGGTTGAGGCAGGCGCCCCAAGGAGGGACACTTCCTCAGAGTGGCCAGGGAACATTTCTCTGAGCAGGTGCATGACGCTATCTTGGAAGAATGGGTCCACACTTCCTCTCTCTTCTCTCCCAGAAGTAGCCCATCACAGTGAAAAGGGAGATCTATGGGAGTAGCCACATCAGGACTCCCTCGAGTTTTTTTATATTCAAGGAGAAACTGCATGAAGCCCAAGTCTAGACAGTGGCAGCTGCGTATATTACCTTCTGCCACATTCCAGGCTGGCCACCAGGTCTGCACAAAGGCAGTTCAGACTCCACACCCCTCTGGACCATGGGGGACTTTGACTCACGCTACTCCAAGAGCTAGGATTACAGGCTCTCTTGGGCCACAGAGAAAGTTTCACAGGAACTTCCTCTCCAGTCCCCTGCCACATCTGAATCTGTAAAAGCCTCTTTGCAATTAAAAGTAAAAATAAAAACCCTCTCCACAAGTTGCCATTGGCAAACCATATAACCACAGCACTACAGAATAGAAAACTCCAGACACTATTGACAGCTGTACATAAGAGGTTTTGTTAATAATCCATACACTCCTCTAGTCACACAAACCAGTTCTTCAAGTCACTTTCCCCATGCCCACCACTCAAAAGCACCCAAGCTGCCCTGATTTTAGCTCAGTCCACTACAATGCCCAACAAGTAATGTTAAATATGAAATTGCCGAGTAACTTAAATGACCAATCAGCTTCTGAGAAAAATGCAAATTTGGGTCACCCTCAAAGTTTAGCCCAGCTAGCCAAGATGCCCCAACTGGCTTAGAGAAGTTCTTCAAGGGAGCCCCTCTTGGCTGACATACACAGCTGGGCTCCAAGTGGGATGAGGCGGAGTCTGCAGTTACCTTCACCCTCACATGAGGAAGATCCAGCTTAGTTAGGGGATGTAACCAACACCCTAAATTAAAAATAGCCGTGTGACAGCATGAGGTGGACATACAGGCAGGCCTTCCGGACGACTAGATCAAGCGAGGGCAGCATGGCTGGGAAGGCGGGGCACATAAGTGACCAGGTACCAAGTTCACCTTATTTACATGACTCATGAGCTCTCCCCCAGCTGTTTCTAGGAAAGCCTGTCTTCCTGCAGAACAAGTCAAAATTGCCTAGGGAAAAGACTCCAGACTGGAATTCCACAAGGAAGGGAGACTTAAGCTAGACAGTGTGTGTCGTTCCCCGCCCCCCCCCCCTCCGCAACTCCTCACCTGCAAGGGCACCTTAGCCTCATCCTGAGGAATCGTTTGGACAAGCGAGAACTCGCTCTTTAAAATTAAAAAAAAAAAAAAAAAAGACCCCTTCTACGAATGGGAAACTGTGACACCAGGACAGGAAGGAAACTGCCCAAAAAAAGTGGGAAGAAGCACGGGAAGGGTGGGCACCAGGAAAGTGGTGGGAACGTAACAGGGGAAGAAATTCCCGGCTTAGCTAATGGTGCTGAACAAGTCTGGGGCAGGAAGAAAGCCACATTCCTTCCTAGTTAGTCTCTCTCCTCACCCGCCCTCAGCCCCCCCATTCCCAGTATACACAAACACACACAAGGGAGCAGGGCCTCCCTAAGCCAGACACCAGACCCCTCCCCAGCCACTTCATGACTATAAACCCACCACTTTCCAGGCAACAAGGAAAAGGGCTCCCAAACCACTTCCCCTCAGGTCCTGACCACTCTGGGCACCTGCAACTTCTGTCCCGACACAGAGGGCACCACGACAAACAGAAATGGGAAGAAGCAGGTTTCTGACCAGGGCCCCAGATGTGCTCCCAAATCAAGCCTGAAAGAAGGTGCACAGCAGCCTCCCCCCAACCCACGCACCCTGGGCCAGGTGGCAGAAGTGAAACGCCTCTAACTTCCCCAGACGGGCCTAAATCAGCCCCTGAGAAGTTTGAGAGTAAGCAGCCAGGTGCAGTGGCCAGAGCTCCCTCCCAGGTGCCCACCAAGAGCTCCCAGCCTGGGAAAGGAACCGTGCCAGCGACCCCACACACATGCACAGCTTCTCCCCCACCCAAAACACTCCCACTCTCAAAAAATGTCCAGTGAGACAGGGTCACCTGGGAGGGGTAGGGGAGTTGGAAACAAGCTGTCAGTTTCTGCCCAAACTCCCCTTCCCACAAACCAAGAACAGTAAGCCCAATTCCAAGGGGTTCATTGGTTTTAAAGCCGGCCCTCAAGTGCAGACTCAGCCTCCCTACACAGACGGAACAGGTTCTCCACAGGTGCCCCAAAAGAGGTGCCCCACTGACCCACCCTGCCTGGGACCCAGACGGAAAAGCCTCAAGCCTCCCCAACCCCCTCCCCCGTCCCCCAGCCAGGTGAACGAACAGCTCAGTTCCTGCTCAGGGGCTGGGTGAACCCGAGAAGGCTCCGGACGCCTCCAGGTGCCGACTCAGTCGCGCCTCCCCCCACCCCCCGCCCCGCAGACCAGATGCGCGAGCTCAGGGCCCCTCGGCCGCCCCGGGCCGCCCGCCAGTGTCACCTCCCAGAGCCGTGAAGAAACGCGGTTCCCCGCGCTCCAAGCCGGACAGGTGCCCACCCCGCGACCTGTCGGCCCAGGGACCCGCGAGCAGCACCCCGGACGCCGGACCCCGAGCCCCCAGTACAGGACGCCTCCGCGAGGGGCGCATGAGGCCGGCCTGCGCCTCGACGTCCCCGACGGTCTCGCCGGGCCCCGCGCCTCTCACCTGGCTGGCGCGGTAGCTCTCGAAGGCCCTCAGGGCACTGTCGGTGAGCTTCACGTGGAACACGGACACCTTGCTGCCGTCGCTGACCCGCCCGCACGACAGCCCGTAGCTCCGAGCCTCCTTTAGCGCCGCCATCTTGCGACCATCGCTCCCCCGCCCCCCCTTCCCGGTTCCAGCGCCGGCGCGCCGACCCGCCCCGCCCCGCGGCCCGCTGACGCGCTGCATTATTCATGAGACGCGGATGACCACGCCCCCTCTGATCTAGCGAAGCCCACAGTCACCTCTGTACGGCCCACCGCGTGTTGCATTATTCATGAATGCAGCTGGTCGTGCCCCCTATGGGCCTGGCGAAGCTCACAGTCACCGCCCCGATGTGCTGTATATTCATGAGGCGTGGATGCCCCACCTCTCAAGGCCCCAGAGGGGGCCACTTCCGTGCCTGGACTCCGCCCCGACACGCGCACACCTCCAGGCCCCGCCTCAACATGCATAATTCATCACCCTGGCTCAACCAGGCAAGGGCCGAAGCCACGCCCCACCGGCCTCTGACGTGATGCATTATTTATGAGGTCGCTCCTAGCCTTCCGTCCTTGGTTTCTGTTGAGAGCAGTAGCCAATGCATGAAAGGGGCGGGGCAGCTGCAAAACACGTGGGGGGCGGGGCCGCTGCCGGCTTGATGAGTGGGCGTGGCTATGCAAACCGAGAGCGCGTTGGACGCTGGGTTGGGTTGGTGGAGCTTCCCTTAAGGTAAGTAGAGGGGATTCCCTGCCCCGGGCTGTTGAGGAATTAAGGGTGTTGGGGAGGAGGTAAATTTTGCTCATGATAAGGGTACAGTTTTAATAGAATAAAATTCTATATCCTCAAGGTTCCTGAGATATGGTGGTTGTCCAGCTTTCCCATTTTAACGAAACATTTTATGTATCATAAGATTAACCCATTTAAAGTGTACTATTCAGTGGCATTTAGTACATTCACAACACTGTGCAGCCACTACAACTATCTCATTTGGGGAAATTTTCATCACCCCTAAAGAAAAGCCCTACCCTACCGAACAGTCATTCCACATCCCCTCTTCTCAGCCCCTGCAACCATTAACCTACTTTCTATTGTTATGGTTTTACTTATTCTGCACATTTCATATCAATGGAATCATAGCATATGTGATCTTCTATGACTGGCACTCAGTGAAAGACTCAGCATGACTTTTTTTAAAAACTAAATGAAGACAACCTCAATTAAAATAGAGTCGAGGCACCTGGGTGGCTCAGTGGGTTAAGAGTCCAACTCTTGATTTCAGCTTAGGTCATGATCTCAGGGTTGTGAGATCAAGCCCCAAGTCAGGCTCTTTGTTGGATATGGAGCCTGCTTTAGATTCTTTCCTTCACTCTCTGCCCCTTCTCTCTTTCTCTCTCAATAAATAAAGTCAGGGGGCACCTGGGCGGCTCAGTCATTAAGCGTCTGCCTTTGGCTCAGGGCATGATCCCAAAGTCCTGGGATCGAGCCCCATATTGGGCTCCTCTGCTGGGAGCCTGCTTCTTCCTCTCCCACTCCCCCTGCTTATGTTCTCTCTCGCTGGCTCTCTCTCTCTCTGTCAAATAAATAAATAAATAAATAAATAAATAAATAAATAAATAAAATCTTTTAAAAAAAATAAATTTAAAAAAATAATAAATAAATAAATAAAGTCAGGAAGTCAGAAGAGGGAGCTCTGTGCCCTACTGACTCATTGTCAAGTGCAAACCCCAACAGAAAGGAGTCTACTTTGCTACCCCAGCAGGATGAAGGATGATTTTCCCCTAGCCCAGCAATAGCCCAGCCAATGAACCTGCCACAACTCAGCCAATGAGAAACTGTCACTACCTTGAACTCTTACTTTCCTCCATAACAGCCCCTCCCAACTTCCTCCTTCTTTAGGAGGTAATGTTTCAACTCCTTTGTTCGGTTTTGCCAATAGTTTTATCATAGTTTGCGTGTCCTGAGTTGCAGTTCCTCTGCTATTCCTGAATAAACCCATTTTGCTGGCAAAATAGCGGCTGTTTTATTTTCAAAATTGATATTTTCAAGGCTGGTGCCATTGTAGCATGTATCAATGTTTCATTCCTTTTTATGACTGGGTAATATTCTATTGTGTGGATGGACCACATTTTGTTTTTCATTCATCCATTGATGGCCATTTGGGTTGTTTTCACCATTTCATTATTATAAATAGTGCTGCTGTGAACAGTCATGTACAAGTTTTTGTGTGACTGAATATTTTCCCTTCTCCTGGGTCTATACCTATGTGTGACATTATTAGGTGCTATGGTAATTCTATGTTTAACTTTTCAAGAACTTGCCAGACTTTTTTTCACAGGAACTGTGCAGTTTTATTAATCTCTCATTCTACAGGTGGGGAAACTGAGGCTGGAAAACAGCAACTGGCTTGCCCGGGCAAGCTTCTCCTGGGCTCCTGGATCTCCTAACCTATGGGAAGTTCTTGATTTGCTTTCTTTTCCCCTTCAATCTAATTATAGACAGTGGTCATAAGATGGAGATTTTGAGGTTAAGAGAGAAAGGTGAAATTCAGGGACCTTTTATGTATCTCTACCAAGGTGACCCCCTTAGTTCTGTCCACCACTGCCAAGTTGGCACTATCATCCATTTACCCCCCCCCCCACCATAAATTGCTGAGCCCAAGGCAATGCTAGATTCCTGGAAACATTCTCCCATACCTGCCGTTAATATCTCCATTTACAAATGGAGAAACTAAGGCTCAGAGGGGCGAGGCAGCACTCAAGGGGAGAGGCGCTGCCAGTGAGCGGGCTGGCTGGAACTTGAGCTTAAGATCTTTCTGACCCAGAGCCCTGATTACCCTCCACTCTGCCTCAGGTACCTGGGTCCCTTTCTATATATTTCTTCATTGAACACCCTCAGCACAGGGCACAGCATGGAGTAGGTGCTCAGGAAATGTGTTGAATGAATAAATGATATCATTTAATTCTTACAACACAGCTATCAGCCCATTTTGTAGATGAGGAGAATGAGGCTCAGAATGGTTTTCCAGGCTGCTGCAGAGATTCCAACTCCAGCCTGCCTAAACCCAGGGTCAAAGCTCTGGAATCCTCTACCCTTCAGCTGGGATCAGTCCCTCCTAAATGGAAAGATGCCAGCACTTGCTCAGACACACTGAGCCCTCTGCCTGCTGTCTGGGCCCAGCTGTTTATCCAGGAGCTAGGCCAGGTAAATATTGGAGCAGGCAGGGCTGCACTGCCCAGAGGGATCACAGAAGGGCAAGGAATAGGGTAGGTGAGGCGTGAGCGGTCTGGAGTGAAGGATGGGGAGGATAGAGACAGCTGGACTGATGAATGGAGAACACGGGAAGAGCCAGCTTTGAGGGCTGACCAGCTCACTGTGTGACGCTGGGAGAGGCATGACCCCTTTCTGAGCCTCTGTGGATTTAGCTCATAAATAGACAACAGTAGTAACACTGAGTGCTTAAAATGCACCAGGCTCTGTGTTCAGTGTCTGGCATCCAAGACTACCTTTTGGAGTGAAGAGAGTGGTTTGGACTCGTCCACCAGATAAAGAAACCGAGGCTTGGAGAAGTTAAGAGAATTAAGAACAGGGCTGCCTGGCTGGCTTAGTTGGGGAGTGTGTGATTTTTTTATCTCGGGGTTGTGACTTCAAGCCCCATGTTAGGTGCAGAGATACTTAAATAAATATTTTTGAAAAGAGAAGGGGGCACATGGGTGGCTCAGTCGGTCAAGCATCTGACTCTTGACTTCAGCTCAGGTCGATTTCAGCGTTGTGAGATCAAGCCGTCGGGTTCCTCGCTGGGTGGAGCCTGCTTAAGATTTTCTCTCCCTCTCCCTCTGCCCCTCCCAACCCCTCTCCTTACCTTCCCTCCCCCCCGAAAAAAAGAGAGAATTAAGAACACCACAACCATGGGCTGTGCTGCTTAGTAACAAACATTTCTCCACTTTATGCTTCACGCCCTAGTGGCTCCCAGTGGAACCCCAGGAAGCTGGTTGATCACCACTGGATGGCCCCTGGACACATACTCCACCTGGCAAGCTCATTGCAGAAGCTCTAGCTCTGTGAAGGGAACAGTGACCCCAGTCTGCTCCTTATTCCCTATCTGCTCCTTATTCCCTATATGGCTTCGGACATGCCTTGCCCTCCTCGATGTGCTCACATCATGAAATATGGATAATCACAACATTTACATAAGAGCCTGGCCCTGGAGAAATGGCAAATGGCTTCATCATGGAAATCATTATTATTAATGAGTTTACAATAAGTTATCTGTATAATCCCTTTCTGCCACCTATTTATGTTATCTGCAGTTTTTGTCTTTTTCAACCACACTGGGATGAACACCCACTATTCATTAGTCAGCAACTGCTAACTAATAGCTATTGCCAATACATGTATTAGTTAGTTAGCTACTGCTGCATAACGAAGTACTTCAAACTTAGTGGCTTCAAACAACAAACGTTTATTATCTCAGAGTTTCTGTGAGTCAGAAGTCTGGCATGTTTGAACTGGTCCTCTGCTCAAGGTCTCATGAAGCTGCAAGCAAGGTGTTGGCTGGGCTGCATCCTCATCTGGGGGCTCAACAGAAGGGTCCATGTCCAAGCTTTTTCAGGTTGTTGGCGGAACTCATTTCCTACTGGTTGTAGGACTATGGTCCCCATTTCCTTGCTGTCAGCTGGGGGCCACTCTCAGGTGCTAGCCACATGGCCCCCTCCACCTCAGTGATAGAGAGCCTCCCTCTCTTGAGAGGGAGAATGTTGAATGTTGAATGTTGAATCCCTCTCATAGTTCAAGTCTCTCCGACTTCCTCATCTGCAACCAATGAGGTCAGGCCCACCCAGATTATCTCCATATCTTAAAGTCAACTGTGCCCAATAACAACATAATCACAGGAGTGAGATCTGTCCCACTTCTGGTCCTGGGATGATACATAAGAAGAAATCTCAGGAACACCTTACAATTTCTGCAGCCCACAGCCCTTGGAGCCACATCTCTGCACACCTGTCCCACAGCCTCCCACCAGCTCAGGTGCTTAGTCAGCCAATGAGCCTTAGGACTTTAAAATGTACTATTTTGTAACAGGGGGAATGCAAGGATCCATGAGAGCATTCACTTTGGAGCTAGCCCCTCTGCATGGTAGGGAAGCTGGCATGCAGCCCTAGGGTGCCATGCCTGCTCCAGTGCTCCCTCAGCTGGGCATCTCAGAGCCAGCAAGTCTAGCTGTGATATTCATGGCTATGATTGATCACAGTGAAAGGAGAAGAGCGCATAGGCAGAGACCAGGAGAAACCAGGCAAGCATCCAGGTGTGGACCACTTAATTCTCCCAGCAACCTTTGCGACAACATGCACAGAGTACTGCCAACAAGGGAAGCTCACCTGAGCCTCGTTGTCCAGGGTTTATTGGGAAGGAGGGCTGACCACCCATGTGCTTGATTTCAGTCTCCAGCCCCTCCACAGGTCAAGCTGAAACCATGGGACCAAAAGCCCCACCCTAAATTATATTGTTAGCATAGACTATCAGTCAGGACATCCCAAGAACTTAGACGTGACCTGCCAGGAGTAGCCCGAGGGCCACTCCTTTCTTGGGAATGTGCAGGGTTTGGACAACCTAGGCCTGCTTAGTTTTTCTTTACTGATCTACATTAGTAGGGCCTTCAAGTACCCCCAAACCTCCATTTTGCTTCATGAATCAGCTGTATTATCCTCACCATGAGCCATGAAGAAGGTAAGGCCTAGCATTACCTGGGAACAGTTTGTAGTGATGGCCGTGAGGACTCTTCCTCAAAGGTGGCCTATGTGCTTGCTAGGCCTCCTGGGAAATTTTCAATGTCAGTTAAAACACCTCCATCAGCCCAGGTGACTGATGATTCCACGGTAATTTTCTTCTACCCACCCATCTGCCCACAAACATTTATGATCACTCCTTTCTGTCCTCTACCCAGTGAGAGAGGCTCCCCAAGGAATACACAGCAGGCCACGAAACAAAACTGATATAACCCAGTGGACCCCCCTCCTCTAAATGCCCACAAACCAACAGAAAATCTAGTCTGACTTAGGCAAAAACAATTATTGGCTCTAATGATGGAAGAAATGACAGACTCTAGGCCCAGCTAGCTCCAGGACCTGAATGGGGTCACCAGGACGTGCCCAGGTCTCTCTCTCAGCTCTGCTTTGTGTGTGGCCTTCACTCTCAGGCTCCTCTTTGGAGAGACAAAGATAACCACAGCAGTACCAGGCCATCATCCCACCAGCTCAGCAGCCTCTAGAGAAGAGTACCTACTTCCCCATGGCTCCTGAAGTATCAGGGCAGGCTTTGATTGGCTAGTTGTGGGTCACATGACCATCTGCGAGCCAATCACAGTAGCCAGGGGGCTAGAATGCTCTGGTTGGTCAGGCCTGGGTTGCAGACCCATCCCTGAGGGCTGATGGGGAACCAGGCCCAACTGCATGGAAAGGTGTGAAAGGGAGTTCCACCGGGAGGAGAAATAGAGGATAGGCATTCAGGGATCTCATGGTCCCACGCTGGATGACCCAGGAGGGTGTCCTTTAATGATGACATGAGATGGAGGCATGCAAAGGACACCCCACTGAAGTGCTCAGGAGATGCGAATGCCTTCTCCCTCTCCCTCTCTTGCTCACAAAGGTGCACACACACACACACACACACACACACACACACAGCTCATTCTAGCATGCTCACTTCCAATTCACAGCCCACTGTGAGCTGCACCCCTCAAGGGCAAGGCCAGGCTGAGTCATTGCCTAAGACAAAGTATACAGGAGGCATTGGTACATGTTTCCATATGAAAGAAAAATCCATCCTAGCTGTCCTCTGAATGTATCACGTACTGCCCCGCCAGCACACCTTTGCGCATGCCACGCCAGTCCTGGGAGCACTCCTCACGCCTGCCAAAGGACTCCTGTGCCTTCAAGGAAACTTCAATGCCCCTCGTCCTGGACACACTGTCATCGTCCCCTCCCCCATTCAGACCACTGAGGATGGAATGACCAAGAGCATGAACCTACTAAAGTTCACACTCCTGGCCACAGCATTCAAAGCTTCTCGTTTCCTGGCTCTAACTTGCAGGGAGGTACAGAACTGACTGGTGGTCAGAGCATGGGCTCTGAAGGCAGACTGACCTGGGCCTAATCTTGCTTATTGTGTTCTGGTGATGGGACCCTGTGACTCCTTCCTGGGACTCGGTATGCTCAGCTAATAACAGGCACGACCAAAAGAACCTTGGAGCAAAGCCTGACTCTGGCATTACTAAAAAGCTACAGATTTCAGGACAGCATGGAGCCCAGTGTGGGACCCATGAAGAGGACACAGAGATCCCAAGGACACAGAGACCCTGGGCATGAAGCAGAGGTGAGAAGACTCACGCATGTGTATCAGTTGATTTTTAAGAAGGCTGCCATAATAACATGCTAGGAAAAAGAAAGTCTTCCCCGCAGATGTTTCTAGAACAACTGGATGGGCTATCTGGAAAATGAACCTCAACTCCAACCTCACGTTGCATACAAACGTTCACTGAAAGTGAATCGTGGATCTCCATAGAACCATAAACCATTTAAAAGAAAGCCTAGAAAATCCCTATAAACCTGGTTAGCAAATACGGACAAAAACATAAACTGAACTTCAACAAAATTTAAAACATCTGCTCTAAGAAAATGAAAAGCAAGCCCCAGAATGGGAAAAATATTTGTAATATCCCTACCCAACAAAGGACTTGTCTCCAGAATATGAGAAGAATGGGCACAGAATGAAGCCACTGCAGGTCCCTGGTGGACTAATGCCACCGCAAGCTTGGGAAGGACAGCAGCAGTGACCCTCACAACCCAGGCCAGGAAGTCCCCCTAGCCAGCCTACCGTCCCACTGGTCACCACTCAGGCCAGCTTCCCAGCCTGAGGTCAGCAAGACCAAGGAAAGAGGGGGTGTCCTATGTAGGACTCTGGCCCCCCAAGCCTGGCCAACCCACAGCCCCTGCCACAGCGCCACCCAGAGCCCCCCTGCTGTGTGGGTACAAAGTATAAGCCTAAGGGGGCTGAATGGTGGAAAGGAGCAGCAGGTTCAAGCCACCCACAGATCTGTGCCCAGAGAGTCATCCAGGTGGCTCACAGGGCAGGGGCCTGGTACAGGCAAGTTCAAGGCCTAACCGCTATCTCCTGCCAGGTGGCTGTGGCCGGTGGCTTTCCCTCCCGTGGCTGTTAGGGGACAGGTGCAGGACAGATACTTGTGGTGGTGATCTATTCCTGGAGCGCTCCTCTCCTGGAGGCAGGATGAAGCCGTGAGAAGGGTCTCAGGTGCTGTGCTGACAGAGGCCTGACCACTGGCTCTGCCTGTTCTGGCTCTGACGGTGGGCAGCATTTAAGGGAGAAGCTCCTACAGCCCCAGGTTGGGGGGAAAACTAAAGGAGATCAAGAGGAGCTCCTAGAATCAACCCTAACCCTTCCCCATAGTCCCTGAGGCCCCACAGGGTCCAGTTCTGCTGACCACACCCTCTTCTCAGCCTTGAATGCACCGGGCTCAGTCCTGCTCCAAGGCCTTTGCACTGGCTGTGCTGTTACCCAGACATGGGGCTGCTTGCTTGCCGCACAGCCAGCCCCCTGTGGTTGCTGACGTCTCAGCACTGTCCCCAGTTAGATCCTGTCAGGATCCCCATTTTCAGATGGGGCAACAGAGACAAGAGAAGTGGAGTACCCAGCAAAACTGGGTGTGAACTCCCACAGAGCCCAGCTGAGCACCCTGAACTCATCGCCCCACTTCTCCAGGCCTCTCTTGTCCCCTTTGTAAAGCAGGTCTGCCGTGGCCTGAGAGGAGACACCCCCCGTTCTAGTCCTGCATGACCCTGGATGTGACACAGGCTGTCTCTGGCCCAGCCCCAAGTGACAGTGGAAGAAGGGACTGGAGCCAGTAGAGTGCGGGGTAGGAGGCTTTATTTCACTGGAGGGGTGGGAGGGAGAACCTGGACAGAGGGCAGCAGGCGGTGTGGGCGGGGGATGACGCTTGGACAGGGACTGGGTTGGGGAAGGGCTGCCCCCAGGCCTGTTGGGAAGGAGAAACTGAGGCTGGCCTCTGTTGAGACCTAACCCAAGGGGGTGGGGGTGGGAATGGGAATTGGGTCTGGAGGAATGAGGGCCCCCTCCCTCCGGGCTGGACATGGAACCCGGGCCCTGCCTCACTTTCCTCCTATAGGGCCATAGTCCCTCCTGGCTCACTGGGGCCACGTGGCCCCCACACCTCACTGCTCCCGCCCCAGAGGAGGGGGCTAGATCAGACAGGGCAGTGGACAGGGAGCCTGGGGAAGTTAGGGAGCGCGGGGTGGGGTCCGTGGTGTGCGAGGGGGTGGTGGCCACCTGGGTGGTCAGTTCCTGGCAGCGATGACCACAGAGAGAGCCACGCCCCCCAGGGCAACAGCAGTCGCCCCAAACAGCCACTTCCAGGGGATGGACTGTGGATAAAGGGGAGGGAAGAGAAGGCTGGAGGGCGGTCAAGACTGATACCCTGGGCTTCAGCTACCAACATGGCCCAAACAGGCCTCCCAGGAAACCACTGCCTGACAATGCCTTTCCCACCTTCTGGCAAACTCCTACTCATACATCAAAACTCAAGGCAAGTGTCCCCCTGTTCTAGAACGCCTCCCCTTCCCCTCTGGAAGAGCTACCATTACCATTCCCCACCCGGAGCCCTCCAAGTTGTGTTCCTCTTCCGCTCTAGCCCTGGCTGCACAGGGCTGAGGCTTCTGTGTGTCCCCAACATGGTCCAACACAGCCCAGCTGACAAGGACATCAATGCTTGCAAAATGAAGAAGCTCCTTCCGGATGGCGTCCCCCGCCCTTACCCCCTACCCCTCCTCTGGGAGCATCCCCGTGCCTGCCAGCCCCAGCTCACCCAGGCACCCTTGCCAGGACACTTGGCAGGCAGCCGGCTGGGGTTGCCCAGCATTTTCCGGTACAGGGCGGTCTCTGTGCTCCTCTGGGCCGCATGCTTCTTCACCAGTTTGGAAAGCTCTGCGTGGATCGTCTGCAAAAGGTGGGTGTCAGTTGGGCTAAGAACACAAGCAGCAGCAGCCAACCTGACCATTGTTTCTGAAGCTCTGCCTTTCTGGGCCCCTGGTCACTTTGGGGCTAAGACCACTGGGACATGAAAGTTCCATCTGCCCCTCTTGGGGCATCAGCAAAGTGGGGGCTGCCATCTCTATCCCCCTAGGTAAACAGTGGATGGGGCAGAGCGCAAGGTGGCCAGGAGAGAGGAAGATTTTGGTAAAAAAGCTGAGGACGCTGACACTGGCGACATTGGTGGCACCCTTGGCCTCTGGGATCCCTGCAGGGGAGGGCTGAGCCCAGACTATCTCCGCAGGGGTTACAAGGGTCTCAGCAAGCTGGCTGGGGTTCTTCAGCCACCCACCCCCTCCCTGTCACTGCCCAAGCTGGAACACCACAGGGAGGGCCACAGCAAGAAGGACAAGATGAAGACCACAGGATGACTTCCCAGACAGGCTGGCAGGGCAAGTCCCAAGGTTGCCCCCTTTCTGCTTACCTTGTTGGAAGGTTCCAGCTTCAGGGCTGCCCTCAGAATAGGGATGGCCTCACTGTACTCCCCTTGCTGGGCCAGCACCTGGGAGAGGAAGTGGATGGCATCACTGGAACCACAATACACCATGATCTTCTTCAAAAGGCCCAGCCCTGCCAGGCTCCTGACCACCCCGACTAATCCCAAATCTATCACCAACAATCACCCCAGGGATCCAGCCACCCTTATACCATTCCCGAGCCCTCAGACTACATAAACACCCCACTAGGCTCAGTGTCAATCCAATCTGCTTCCTCCCCAGCATGTCTGTCTCAGCCTTTGCAGGAAACCTGGGTGCTGTCCTCACCTCCTCCCTTGCCACCCTAGCTGACTCAAGAAGCCACTGAGCTTTTGCAAAGCTGTGACGACAGTGAATGATTCCAAGCCAGCCGATAAGATCCACCTGAACTATGCTGGTGTCACTGAGAGACTAGATACTAAGTGGGGAGAATGGAAGCCTTGAAGTTTTAAGCGGGCAGGGAGAAGCATCTTGGTCACCCTGAGGGGAAAACCCACAGCAGACAGGCACAGCAACCCTACAACATTGCTAACGCCTGGATCCAGCCATGCCTGAAGCCAACACCCTGTACTTAGCAATTCCACAAGTTATTCATTCCTCCTCTTGCTTGAATCTGTTTGAATAGGTTTCTGTCACCTACAACCAGCAAATATACATGTGTGAGGCTACATGAGCAGACAATCCCACTGTCCCCAAGAGGATTGTAGACCCCTGAAAAAATAGAGACAGCATCTTTGTCCCACGTTTCTACACAGAACCCTACACACAAGTGCTTAAAAAAATGCTGCTTGGAGGGAGGCCCTGCTCATGCCTCTCATAAACAGGCTAGGAGACCCACCATTTGCTTGTGTCTCAATTTCTTCAGTTTGCTACTAAAAGGTGTTGAACCTCTTCCCCTTACACACTCACACACGCGCACACACACACACACACACACACACACGAAGGTGGGGATGAACCGAGATGGGGACAAAAGCAATTATGGTCAAGTCTACACAGGCCAAATTCATCCCTACATTCCACAGCACTTACTGGGCACCCACTGTGTACCTGGCCCTGTTTGCAGGGCTAGAAATTTACCAGTGAGTCAAACAGACAAAATCTCCAGCTTCTAGTAAGGGACATAACAGCCACGATGACACCTGCCTGTGCCGACGGCAACATGGAAAACATGAAGACAAGGCAGGGGGTCAGGTGGGCGTGGCAGGGAGAGCTTCCTGAGGAGGTGACATCAGAGCAAAGACCTGAAGGAGGTGAAAGAGGGACCCATGGGGAGATCTGGGGTGTGAACGTCTCAGGCAGAGGGCAGAGCCTGTGCAAAGTTACTAGGGTGGGATCAGCCCTGACCTGGGCAGTAAGCAGTGAAGCTGAGTAGGCTGGAGAGAAGGAAGAAGAGAGGTGGAAGGCGATGGCGGGAGGACCATATGGCTCAGAGCCCCATGGGCTGCAATGAGGACTTGGCTTTTTACTCCAAGAGACATGTGAACCATGGAGAATTACACACAAGGAGCAGTCACCGAAGGACCACAGAGCAGTGTCAGGGGTAAGAGAAAACCTAAGACCTAGGGTTCAAGTCTGGCCTCAATGAATTGCTATGATCCAGACCACACCCCAGCACCTGTCTGGGACTCAGTTTCCCCACCTGTACCCCAGAGAGCTTGGCTGGTTGATACCTGTGCCTGTCTCAAATCCAGAGTTTGGAACCAGCCCCACTGCTCCGGGTGGGGGGAATCAGCCTGCCCACCTGCAGCTTACGCCCATCTGCCCGTGGCCTGTGGCGCGTCCACCCGCAGCCCGCAGCTCACCTTGCCCTTGCGGAAGAGCGCCTTGATGTTGTCGGGCTGGTGCTCCAGCACGAGGCTGCAGGAGCGCAGCGCTGCGCGGTAGTGGTCCAGCTTCAGCTGTGAGGCTGCCAGGTTGTTCAGACATTTCACCTTCAGCTGCAGGAGCTGCTCCTCCTCCTCGAACGTCATGTCAACTGTGGGGGGATGGCGCTCAACTGCGGCAGTGGTTACCACACCACCAGCCCCCCACAGCCACCCATCTGTGCAGCGCCGGCTGCCTTCTACCCTAGGGAGAGGCGCCCCACACACTGTGTGACCCAGGCCAAGGCCCACTCCCTCTGCACCTGGTGGCCCAGGAGACTGGGTGGGGAGGGCCTCTGAGTTCCCCAGTCCCAAGAGACTGGAGAGAGGGGCTCTGATTTCCAAGGGGCAGGGCCTCTACCATCTATTCCTCAGAGGACCTCAAGCCTCTCTGGTCTCAGTTTCCCTATCTCTAACATGGGCCAAGACCAGCCCATCCTCAGGGCACTCCTAAGCAGTCAGATGGAGCCTAAGCAATGTGAAGGCTAAAACCACAGGGCACACGGATTGACATGGTCTACGGTCACCCACATTCCAACATCTACCCGTGTTCTGTTAACATTTCGTTGATCAGGGACGTATCAAAACTCTACAGTGGACTCTAGTCTAAAGGTTAGGAATAGTTGAACATCTATCCATATTCTGGAATATTCTAGAACATTCTGAGTCTGAGTCCCTCTGTGGCTTGATGTTTCTGGCACCAGTGGATGCCTTTGGAGGGGGTGGCAGGATTTGACTTGGCAGTCACCTTTGGCGCTAGAGGTGATGGCCTTGATGGCGAGGTCGTAGGAATTGGCAGCCAACACGAAGTCGGCCCGCTGGTAGTGGGCATTGCCACACTCCCGCTTCCGGTTGGCCAGAGCCACACGCTCCTGCCCTGTGAGCATTTCCAGGTCAGGCCCATCCACGGCAGTCTTCAGGGTCACCTCCAGGCACAGGGCCGCGTGTGGGGGGATGTATGGGCTCCTGCTGGGGGATGGGGCAAGAGCAGCACTCAGACCCAGCGGCCACCATGAATGAACCCCAGACACACTGGGTTGGCTAGGGAGCAGGGGGAAAGGGCTCAAGACTTGGGAGCTGGCCCCACCGTCACCCCCTCCTCAGTAAAACGAAAGGGAAGTAACTAGCCACTCATGGGCTACCTGACTTGGTGAGTGATGTCTCCTCCCTAAGTCTCAGTTTCTTTTTCTATAAAATTGGTAAGCAAAGGGGTTCCCCATGGGGACCCTGCTGGTAACAGGTTCTCACCTGCCCTGGGGGCCATAGCAGTACTTGGAATCAGCAGTGACCATAGCAGTCTCCCCCACATCCATGAGCGGAACGCTGAGATCCAGGGCCTGGGTATGTGGGGGCAAGAGGGTCAGGCAGGCTCAGGTACACCGTAGCAATGCCATGCCCACCCTGACCATACCACCACCCGCCACCCCCCACCCCCCAGCCCAGCCCCTGCCCTCCAGCCACCACCACTTCCCTTCCATCCCGACCGGCCTCCTCCACTTGGCCCAGGCCGGCTGCCAGGCCCCTCGCCCCCTCCCACCTGGATGACATCACAGTCGCCCAGGGTGAACACCAGCTCTGGCTCTTCCTGCACCCGAGTGCCATTCTCCAGCGAGGTCTGCAGCTGCACAGTGACTACCTGGCCTTTAGCTGGGCGGCTTGAGCCGGGTGGGCCCGGGACCAGCGTCTTCTTCCGTAACAGCCCGTTCCCTGCCGGGGACCAGGGACAAGCAGCCTGTCACCAGGCAGGTGAGATGGGTGCCTGCTTCTCGAGCACCCCTCTCCCAGCACCCAGCTGAGCCTCAAACAGCTGCTCTGCCACTTACTGAGTAAATGATCCCATGCACCCGGGACTGTCCCTGGCTGGACACTAGGCATGAAAGAATCAATTTGAGGGGTAACGATAATGGCCCATCTGACCATTATCTTAAGAAAATTAAGACTCGGGGCGCCTGAGTGGCTCAGCCAGTTAAGCGTCTGTCTTCGGCTCAGGTCATGATCCTGGGGTCCTGGGATCGAGCCCCACATTGGGCTCCTTGCTCAGCAGGGAGCTTGCTTCTCCCTCTGCCTGCCACTGCCCTTGCCTGTGCGCACACTGCCCTCTCTGACAAATAAATAAATAAAATCTAAAAAAAAAAAAAAAAAAAGGAAAAAGAAAAGAAAAGAAAATTAAGACTCAGCCAGGGCAAAGAGCTGAGAAAAGTCATCCTGCTCAGCAGAATCAGGCTGGGAGGGATGTCCAGGAAAGAGACTCTGGAGCCACCCTCCACTCCCTCTCCATGTTCCAATCCAGCCCTTCAACATTTAGGCCTTGATTTACCCAGCCATGAAACGGGATCATCAGGGAGACCCCTGGTGTCACCCAGTGAGCAGTCTGCTTGGTTAGCAGAGTGTCTGTGACACCATGAGTGTGTCCCTACCAAAGCACCACATCACTACATTTCAAAGTTTAGCAGCCAAAGGGCCTATAAGCAACAGTGCCCCTGATGGGCCCACAGCCCATGTTTTCCTCCAAGCCCCAAGCAATCACAGGAATGGCCAAATGGTCATGGCGAATAGTTACTGAACAGCCATGAGGCCCAACACCCTCATGAATCCATTCAAGGAACCCCCACAACAAAGACAGCCACTGTCATCCCACGACCACCACTGAGGCAATTGAGGGCTTACACCTGTGAGGCCCATCAGACTGATATCTGCAGTTACCCATATTCCTGACATTTACCTGGATTCCATAATATTTGAATAGACGTTTGACTAAAATAGACCTTTGACTAAAGGTGAGGGACAGGGAAATATCTATTAATATTCTGTAATATTCTAGAATATTCCAAATTTCTGTACTGTTCCCCAACTTGTACATGCCCCACATCCAGTCTCAGAACCTCTGATCTAGTGGATCCCTAAGAATCCCTGTGTCTCTAAGTTTCTGGGCACCAATGGTGGATGTGCTGGTAGGGTTACAACCAGGCACTGCCTCTCATCACGGCGGACTCTGGGCAAATCATGTACCCTCTCAAGGCCTCAGTTTCCTTGTACAGAAGCCCAAATTCTGACCTCAGAAAGCGGCTAGCTCAAATATAAATGGACAGTCAGGTTCGTGCTCAGAGGTAAGAGCAGGGCAGCTCTTAATATCAGTAAAGAAGAGCTTCCCAAATTCTAATATAGCCAAGGAGGCGTCTGTTGGGCAAACACCTCCACTTCTTTGAACCTCAGTTCCCACATCTGTAAGATGGGTATATGGTGGGGCACCTGGGTGGCTCAGTTGGTTAAGCATCTGCCTTGGGCTTGGGTCATGATCCTGGAGTCCTGGGATCAAGCCCTGCATCTGCTTCTCCCTCTGACCCTCTCCCCTCTCATGCGTGCACGCTCTCTCTCTCAAATAAATAAATAAAATCTTTTTAAAAAAAGATGGGGATATGGTAAGAATTACATCACAGGGTTGCTGTGAGGCTAAAATATGACGTGTGGGCCTGGCACAGACCCAATGCTTGCTCAGTAAATATTACCTGGTGTTATTTTTATTTATTTTTTTTAATATTTTATGTATTTGAAAGAGAACGAGAGAGAACGTGAGAGAGCATGAGCTGGGAGAGGGGAGGATGGAGAGGGAGAAGCAGACTCCCCACCAAGCAGAGAGCCCGATGTGGGACTCGATCCCAGGACCCTGAGATCATGACCTGAGCTGAAGGCAGATGCTTCACCGACTGAGCCACCCAGGTGGTCCAACCTGGTGTTATTTTTAGAAGTAACATTTCTATCAGCAGTAGAGATGATAATAGTAACAATTTTGCATTATCAAATCAGGATTATTTGATACTATTGCTTTAAAATCAGTATCCGTGATCTGATTAACGTTTCACTACCATATTTATTAGCGGATACTAACGTTATTTAATATACTAGATATCAGTACCAGTACCAATATGTTCCTCTAGTTTCTGGAGTCGCTATCATGGGGTACATGGTGGGGCACGTGTGTGGGTTTCCCTAGTTTTTCTGGTAGGACTTCTCTGAGCAGCTGCAATGCTAATTCATGCTATAAGCCAGACAGAGGACTGAACAAAATGGGATGTTCTCCAGATCTATCTGACCCCTGGACACATTTTTCAGGACACAGGCACTTGTCAGACAAATGCCAAAAAAAAACCAGCAGTGGGGGGTTGGGAGCTGCCAGCACCTGGCGTACCGGCTGCGTGGCCCTGGGCAGGCGACTTAGCCTCTCTGAGCTGCTCTTAGCAGCTCTGGGAAACAGGGATATAACACAACGTGCGTGCGTGTGCGTGTGTGTATGCGAGCATGTGACAATGAAAGAGGTTTTTAAATATGAAGTGTCTCAACCAGCTGCCTGTGGCGGGCGATCACCGTGGCTACATGTTTTACTTCCAACCTACTTCATGGCAGAGAGGGGGGAAATGAGGCTCAAGGGAGAAGAGGGGGCCTAGGCCAAGGTCATTCCTGAACCTCAGCGGTCCAGGCCGTGTGGGTCAACCCAAGCCACCCCTGCTCCTTACCCAGGATGTCCAGCCACTCATCCGGGGCCGGGGCGGGCTCGGGCTCAGGCGCCATGGCGGCCAGGAACTCTCGGGCCAGGGCCCCAGGCTGCTCAGCCTCCTCCAGTGGAGGCTGCCCCACGTCTTCAAGTGGTGGCAGCTCACTCAGGTCTTCTTCTTCTTCCTCCTCCTCCTCCTCCTCCTCCTCCTCCTCCTCCTCCTCCTCCTCCTCGCCCTCTGCGTCTTCCACCCCATCCAGCACCTCGAAGTCCTCAAGTGGTGGGACCCCAGCAGGTGGTGGGGCAGTGGGCTCAGGCCCGGAGGCAGAGGGCTCAGCACAGGATGCCATGCTGCTGGGGGGATGGGAATTGGCCCTGGTGGGGGGAATGGATGGGTAAGAATCCCACCCAGCCCCTCAAATTCTCCTCTGCATCCATTCACCACACTGCCAATCACCTGCTGTGTGACTTAGGGGCTCCAGGCCTTAGTTTCCTCATCTAGACAGTGGGTAAAGACCAACCCGGGCTTGATCCACACATCAAACCCTGGGCATCAATCAGTCTCAAGCAATGTTAGCTGTTATTACAGCTAATTATTTTTTTTAGTTTTTACAAATACCCAGAGAAGTAGGAAACATCCCCCACCCCCATATTTTGCAGAAAAGGAAACTGAGGCCCAGAGGGGCAAAGCTATTTATTTGCCCAAGGTCACAGAGCAAGGCAACTGCAGGGATAGAATTTGAACCTGGGGCTTTATCTGATTAAATGCCCAGACGGGGTGCTGGGATTTTTTTTTTAGGGGGCCTGAAGGCTCAGGAAATCTATATTTAGAGCCCAAAGGGACTGTGTCTTTACCAGGACTCCCTACCACCAGCAGCCCCTTCTCCTAAGGGTTGCCACTAGAAACCCCAAGCCTTTTCTTTCCAAACCCTGAATCTAATACCACTCCCCCAACACCAAGGACCCTGGCCCAAACCCTTCCCTGGGAGCTTTCTCCTCTCCTCAAGCCTCCAGACCACTCTCTCAAAGTAGCCTCCTTTACAGGAGTGGTCAAGACCCCCACGGCATTCTACAGCCTCCTCCTCTGGCTATGAACAACTGCCCCCTCCCCCAGGCCCCAAGCTCGGAGGTGATAGAGCCCAGCCTTCATTCTAACCCACAGCATCTCCTCCCTAACCCTCACCTGCCTGCTCCTTCCGGGCTCCGGCCCCATTTTCTGAGACCCTCCCAGCCCCCACCCCCACAATCCCCTGCGCCCGCATAACTCGCCCTCCCCCCGCCCCCAACCACCGCCCCCAGCCCAGGCCAGCTCCCCCCACAGCCGCTCAGCCGACCCGTAAACACCCTGATGTCCCCAGACGCTCCTCTCCCGACCGCATAACACCCTACGCCCTCCAGACATCCCCCCGCCCGGACCTGGCTCTCCGTCAACCTCCCACCCAGGTCCCCAACGCCTCATGCCTGTTTGACGCCACCAGTCTGGGCCCCCGACCCCCGGCACCCCTCGGGGCCCCCGGCCCTGCACTTCTCTGCCAGCACCGCCCCCACCCACTCCCCTCAGTCCCCTCGGTTTCCACCCCCGGCCGCCCGCGCTCAGCCGCGCCCCCTCTAGCACTCCGACCCTCCGCGCCCCCCGGCTCGCCTCCCCCCCGCGCGGCGCTTGGCCCCGCCCATCGGCCCCAGCCCCCGTCGCCCCGGCACCCAGACCAGCCCAGGCCTGGGCAGCGCCCCCAGCGGGCGCAACCCCGTCGGCGCGCCGGGACACGTGCCTCCGACTCCGGGACCCCAGTCTGGGGTCCTGCGCCCCCCTCCCCGCCCCCAGCCGCGGCCGCCGCGCCTCGGGAACTAGGCTCGGGAGCCTGGCCCCGCCCCCACCGCTCCCATTGGCCGCCGCTGCTGCGACTGCAGCACCCATTGGTCCGTGCACACATCTGTCTCGGGAGCAAGCACCACCCCCTTCCTGCTTGTTTCCGCGGGGTGTTCTTAAAGGGGCAGAGGCTGAAGCGCCACCAGAAGCGGGGGGGGGGGCGGGGGCGGGGGCGGGGTCTCCGGACTGGAGTCTCTTCGCCAATCGGCGCCGCGCTGCCTAGAGGGACTCACCGTTCCAGTCTGAGCTTCATCTTGCTCATCTGCGAAATGGGGTTAAACACTCCCATCCACGCATTCTCACCTTGGCAGGGGGTTGGGGGGGGCTGTTGGGAGGACAGCCCTAAAAGGTATTTCCTTAAGGAGCTCAGACTTGACCGTCAGTGCAGCTCTGGGACTGCTGGATAACCCACCCGTAAGCTCTAATTACAGATATGGACCCAAGGTCTCGAGGGGGAGCGATCACCCAAGGGCACACAGAACCCCTCGCGTGGTCTGTCCAATCCCCGAAAGGTTGCCTTTTGCATATAGAAGAAACTCAATTAATGGTTAGGTGAGCGGCTGGCAAGCAGGGCTGCTGGAAGGAGTTTCTCCTCCCTGCACCCTCTGCTAGAGAATGATAAATTACCCATGACCTCAGAAGAAGGTGGCAGCTTAGATTAGACGGGTTTTTACGGATCTTGTTTTGAAAAGGGGGGGACGCTTACTCTTCCTTCTATTTTGTTTCCTTCCCAGGAGTTACCCATTTACAGAATGATCTCGTTCATTCTTTTGCTTCCCTCCCTTTATCCCTCTCTACTCCATCCTGGAAGGAATTTTGCCTGTTTTGTCCCCCCTGCATCCTTGAATGGTGCCTAGCACCTGTGTTATGGGAGTTTGAATGAATGAATGAATGAATGAATGAATGAATGAATGAATGAATGAATGGCTATTGGAGGTAGCTAACACTGGAGGAGGTAACTGGCTTTGGAGGTAATTAAGTCATCAGATTGGCGCTCCTTCCAAGGTCATCTCCTACAGGAAGCTCTCCCTGACCTTCCCAAGGCTATCCTCTCAACATGATGAACCTTCATTTCATCATGATTGTATGTCTGTACCATTATGTGACTTACCTCTGCCTTGCCCACTAGATTGGAAAAACCCCATAGTCTGGGAAGGGTCTGTTGTTTGTCATTGTTTTAGCACAGGGGCCTACACAGTGACTGGCATAGAAGGAGAGGAGGTGGAGGGAATTCAGGGAAATCATTGTGGTTGGAAGGAGGGCAGGCTAGCCAGCCAGAGAGGTGCCAGGGTGGTGAAGATATGTGAGAAATTTCTTGGGAAAGAACATCAAATAAACCCTGGGCCAGTGCTGGTTCTGAAGGACTTGGACTACTCCCTCTTCATCTCTGAACCTCAGTGTTTTTATCTGCACAGTGGAGTCTCTTAACCATCCAGCCCCACCTCTATTATAAGGGCAGGAAGAACTGTAATAAACAATAATGATACTAATAAGTAAACAACAAAGTTAAGTATAAACTGATAACAGCAACTATTGCAACAGTAATAGTAATGGCTGACACTCAGACATCACAGGTGCAGGCAAACACTTCACATGTATTTAATCCTCGCGTCAGCCATATGAGACAAATGCTCTGCAGTTTGGAGGCCATGCCATTGACTGCACGGTATTGCAATTGTCATAGTTTCCTGGTGAACTGAACTTTTTGTTGTTATGATGTACTCCTCTTTATTTCAATGTTTCTTGCCTTGGAGTGGACTTTGTCTGATATTAAGATGGCACGTGTTCACTTTTGGCTCATTTTTTTTTCTTTTGGCTTTTTTTTTTTTTTTAAGATTTTTATTTATTTATGTGACAGAGAGACAGCCAGCGAGAGAGGGAACACAGCAGGGGGAGTGAGAGAGGAAGAAGCAGGCTCCCAGCGGAGGAGCCTGATGTGGGACTCGATCCCGGAACGCCGGGATCACGCCCTGAGCCGAAGGCAGGCGCTTAACGACTGCGCTACCCAGGCGCCCCATCTTTTGGCTTATTTTTTAAATGCACCATACTTTTGCAACCTTTACCTTCCACCTTTCTGTATCCTTATGTTGTATGTGTGTCTCTTGTAAGCACCACAGAATCGGGTTTTGCTTTCTGATCTAGTCTGCCCATCTTTGTCTTTAAGCTGGGGCATTTGGCCTATTTACATTTAATATGATTATGGACCTATTTGGGCTTAAATTTTACTTCCTGTGTGTTTTTTCTCTGACTCACCTGCTCTGTGCTCCTTTTCTCTCCCTTTTCTTGCCTTCTTTAGGATCGGATGCATGTTTTTTGGCAAGACTATCCTCATCTTACAGATGGGGAAACCGAGGCACAAATAATGTAATTGCCTTGTTCAAGGTCACAGTGATGAAAAACAATATAGGTCAGGTCTCTTCCCTATTGAACTTTCATTTCACCTAGGGAACTGGATATTGCACAGTGATTCAGATAAGACTCTAATTGCAGCTGTGATAAGCACTAAATAGGAAATAAAACTAAAAAAGTGGCAGAGAGCTGCTTCCAGTCCCCAAACTTAGGCCTCCCTTCAACAATGTCCCCATCACTGGTCTGAGTGTTCCCATCACTTTTCACCCTCTCCCTTGAGCGCACAAAGGAGAAAAATATTTTCTTGTCTCTACTCCACTCTGCACAAAACATTTGGGGCCAATCTAGTCCCTTTTAGCCTTAACTTGTAGCCCCACCCCTTCCAGGACCCTCATAAATGTTTCCTGGCTTCCAACAGAGCCCGAGGGACCCTTTGAAAAGCTTGGTTTTTCCAGCCTGGGCCTCTTCTGCTGCAGTCTGCAGACAAGAGCCATGATTCCGAGCATCCCCCACCCAGGTTCTTCCCTCAGCACTGGCTGCTGCCTGGCTCACAGATTCTTAGAGAAATCAAATGCATGCTATGGGCGTTCCCACCATCCTGCCTTTGCTCCTGTTATTCTCTCAGTCCTGAATGATTGTCAGCACCGAGAAAACTCCTAATCCTATCTCAAAACCCCATCCAGATGTACCATCCAGATGTACTTCCTTGACCCCAAATGAGTCCTCATACCCCACTCTTCAGTTTCCTCCAGGCTTGTGTCTCTCCTTTCTATAGCCCTGCATTGTTCTCTTTGGTACTGGAACTGTCTATGTCAGACCCTGTCTCCTTTCATCCTCCAGGGCTAGGCAGGGACCAACTACTCTCTGGATCCCCAGAATACGGGCCACACCCAGAGAAAGCACCTAGAGGGTTTACTGAACAATTTTTAAAACTGTTGATCTAAATGTATAAGAATCCTGGTCCTCATTAACTTTTCAATGAATAAAGGCAGCAGAATATGGGAGTAATAAAACTTTACCCTTAGTTTATGGAGGGCTTATAGTGGGCCAAGCCTTATTGTAAGGAATTAATTTGTATGCTTTTATAAGGTTAAGCCATTTGCCCAAGTCCACTCAGCTAGAATGTGACAGAGCTGGAATTAGAACTCAGCTATGTCTGGGGTGCCTGGGTGGCTCAGTCGCTCAGGGTGTGATCCCGGAGTCCTGAGATTGAGCCCCGCATCAGGCTCCTCCACTGGGAGCCTGCTTCTTCCTCTCCCACTCCCCCTGCTTGTGTTCCCTCTCTCACTCGCTGTCTTTCTGTCAAATAAATAAAATCTTTAAAAAAATATAACTCAGATATGTCCAATTTCAGGACTCATAGTCTTCCATGTACCCAAGGGCATGTGTGTATTTCCAAGCTCTCAATAACCTTAAGAGGCAGATTCTGTGATCACTCGTAGTTAGTAAACTGAGACCTGGAAAAATTAGGTGCATAATATATAACATATAGACATCATAAGACCTCAATAACTAACAATAATTGATTGCTAACATTTATTGAGCAAGTACTATTTGCCCTGTTTCATTCATACATTTAACTTGAATGCTCTCACTTAAAGTGCATCTTTTTTTTTTTTTTAAGATTTTATTTATTTATTCGACAGAGATAGAGACAGCCAGCGAGAGAGGGAACACAAGCAGGGGGAGTGGGAGAGGAAGAAGCAGGCTCCCAGCGGAGGAGCCTGATGCGGGGCTCGATCCCAGAATGCTGGGATCATGCCCTGAGCCAAAGGCAGACGCTTAACGACTGTGCCACCCATGCGCCCCTTAAAGTGCATCTTTGTATCATTATGAACTCATGGTTTTCAGGACAGATAAAAGAGAACACATATAGAAGTAAATATACATGTGTATGTATTGGTTAGTATGCACACGTGTATTTTCTAACTCTTACTGCTGAGAAGGTCTCTGAACAATGATACCCCAGTAGCAGTGAGGACACCCAGCACACAGATCTTGGTTTCTCAATACCATTCTCCAAGAAAAGGAACCAGGTGCCTTGGAGAAATGGCTGATTCCAGGGATATTCCAAACCAAGTTTGGAACATCATGTAGTGCTAAAAGTAAGGAAGTACTCAGAGAAAGATGGAGACATATTTTTTTAATATATATTTTTTACTTGAGGGGGATGAACAGAGGGAAAGGGAGAGAGAGAATCTCAAGCAGACTCCCCACTGAGCACAGAGTCCGATCCCCTGACCCTGAGATCACAACCTGAGCCGAAATCAAGAGTCGGACACTTAACTGACTGAGCCACTCAGGTGCCCCAAGACGGAGACATATTAAAAGAACACAGAAGCTAACCTAAAGGGGCAGCAAAGTAAGTAATGAATTAATTGTAGGGGCGCCTGGCTGGCTCAGTCTGTAGAGCGTGTGACGCTTGATCTCAGATCATGAGTTCAAGTCCCATGTTGGGCAAGAAGCCTACATAAAAAAAAGAGAAAAAAAGAAATTATTGTAACCTGCAAAGTAAAATAAATACACATGAGTTCATAGTGTTATATATACCTGAATAAATGCAAAACTAGAGAAGAATGGACAGTTCTTGTCGACAATAGAATTCCAATTAATAACTAATTAATAGAAAATCACCATAGTAATTTTTGCTGGCAAGAGCCATGGATGGATGCTAAAACTAGTGGGTGAAAATATGTTTAAAAAAAAAATCAGGGCTCCTGGGTGGCTCAGTCAGTTAAGGGTCTGCCTTTGGCTCAGGTCACGATCCCAGGGTCCTGGGATGGAGCCCCACATCAGGCTCCCTGCTCTGCGAGGAGCCTGCTTATCCTTCTCCCTCTGCCATCTCCTCCCCCACACCCTGCTTGTACTCTCTGGCTCTCTGTCAAATAAATAAATAAAATCTTTTTTAAAAAAAAGCTAGGTTATTTACATGGTCTCTTAAGGTATCCTCCCCATAAGATACTTATTGCAAAGGGGAAAAGAGTAAGTTAACAGTTGAGAAACTGGCAGACACTGCCTTAAGCAAGTAACCAAAGTCAACATCACCAGTAATGAGACACATCAATATCCTGTGACTCCAGATATGACGTATTGAGAAGGACACAAAGTCACTTCCATGGGATTCCTGCCCAAAGTGAGAAACTTCAGTCTAATCCTGAGGAAACATTGGACAAACCCATACTGATGAGTGGTCTACAAAACCAGCACTGTTCAAAAGTACTACAGGTCATACAAGATTAGGAAAGACCGAGGAACTGTCACCCAGTGGAGACTACGGAGACATGACTAAACGTAACATGGGATCCTTCCTGGATGGGATCCTGGACCAGAGATAGGTCACCAAAAGCGGAGCAGGATTTTTGAACTGGATAAATCTGATTACCAACCAGGATGCCTGGCGCTGGGTACCACTGGCCACTTGAGCACTGCATGACCTTGAGGGAGTACCTGCCGCTGCCGCACCTCGGTCCTAACCACCTACTAAGTAGGATGGCTTTTAGAGTCCCCCACCCCCTTCCGGGCTGTCAGGCCTCTGGCGGCCTTGGAAACCACGCAAGCGCGAGAGGGACTGCTTGATTGGCTATTCGTTGTGATGCACTCGCGAACGGGAGCTGCACCTAAGCCCCACCCCTTCCTGCCGCGCCTCCTAACACGCAGATCGGCCCCGAGCACGTCGCCTACACGCGCGGTCGCACGCATGGTGCGTGGTGACGTCGGGGGGGCTCGGGCGCCATCCCGGAAGCGCGAGCAAGGCCGCCAGATGTGCAGGTGCTGCTGCCACCGACGCCGGGGCCGAGTTTTGGGTGGGGCTGGGGACGCCGGGGCCGCTGGGGAGCCGGGCCGGGTCGGGCGCGGCCCCCGGGCTGTCGCGGGGTGGGGCGCGCCGCTGGCCACATCTGGGCACCCCTCCTGCGTACAGGCCTCAGTTTCCCCGACCGCGCAATGTATGCGCCGGTGGCGCCACGGGCCGGTTCCGGATCCGGGGCGCGGGAGCGGGGGCAGCTTGTGTTCAGGCTGTGCAGTGTCACCCGGACCTGGGCTTTGCCCTCTTTGGGCCTCAGTTTCCCCGCTTTGCAGGGGCGGGGCGTGAGGGGGTATAAGAGTCCCACCTAACTCGCGGGTTTTGCTGAGCTTGGGCGGCCAAATTAAATTCTGTTAAATAACTGAGTGGAATCATGGCGTCTCCGCCTTGTCGTGTGACCTTGGGTAACTGAGCCCACCCCTGGGAGCCTTAGTTGCCTTTGGAGATAATAGTGTTTGCCTCATAGGGATGATTGGGGATTAAATGAAGTGCTGTACATGTGTTTGCTCCTGTTCTTGGAAGTACCAGGGAGCCCCTTGCTAAAATGCTTGTTCCCCGGCTCCACCCTTGGACTTTATACTCCCCGTGGTGAAACAGCCTGCTCCAAGCCCAGCTCCTTATCACTATTGGTTTCAGTCCCCACAGACAGTGCTGTAAGATTCTGGTTCTTTGTTATTCTCATTTTCTGGATGAGAAAACTGATTCAGGGAGGTGAGGGGACTCTCCCAAGGTCACACAGCCTCCTTTTCTGCGTGTTTCCCTCATAACTATATTTGGAGCAGGGACCAGAGCCCTTGCTGGGTCGTTTCCACCTTGGATGTGGGCCAGACTAGCTGTTAGGAAAGTCTTCCTGACAAAGGCAGATGGGTGGAGAGTGTTTCTTGAATCCCTCAGCCCTCACATCTGGGAGCCAGAGACAGGAAAGAGCCCTACTTGGAAGCAGAGCCGTTTTCCACAGGTCCAAATCTTGCACCTGCCAAGCAGTAGCTGTGGGGCTTCCTGCCACGGAACTCTGCCCAGGTGTCCTATGCATGATCAGGCTTCTTTGGAAATGTGGATACTGTGGGTGTTGGTACCTGGCACATAGTAGGAATTCAATAAACATAGTGATTACTAGGTGGGGGGGAACTTCACCAGGTGTGGCAGTTTATTTCCAGAAGGCACATAGGGGCTGCAAACAAATAACTCTTGGCCTCCATGCTTTGCGGGGAGAAAAATATTCATGGCTAACATTTGTAAATGAGGCGATTTCTCTCTCTCTCTCTCTCTCTCTCTCTCTCTCACACACACACACACACACACACACTCACACACATCCATCCATCCATCCATCCATCCATCCATCCATCCATCCATCCACGTTTCTGGGTTTTTTTTTTTCTGGAAAAATTCAGAAGTCTGGCAGAAGTCAGTTGTAAGAAACAGCTGTTCTGGCATAGGTGGGCACTGAACATCTGTTCACATTTACACCTTTGTGGATCCTGCAGACTGTGGGCATTTGAGTCATGACTCAGGTTTACTCGCTATGTGGCAATGGTCCAGTTCTCAGTTTCTGAGTCTTAGTTTCCTAATTCGTAATTAAGGATAACAGTTGTGTGTACCAAACAGTGGTTTGGTAGCATGCAGTAAGTGCTCAATAAAGAGGAGGGTGGATCAAGTGGGTTCTGAAAGCCCTTCCTGGTCCTGCATGTGAATCGCAACCAATTGCAGCTGGACCTTTGTATCGGGAGTTAGATATGTGGACCCCAGAGCCAAGCTATGTCAAGATTCCGAGTTTTGCCTGACACCGCCACCCCCAGCCCCTGGAGGGTGAGTGCTGAACCTGTGGCCCCCACCCTCCATCATGGTCATCTGCCTAGCCACAGAGCCATGTAGGTTGCTGGGGCCCACAGCCTGACTGAAATTCTTGGCTTTAATTTGCTAATAAAAGTCTGCTGTCAGAGCTGAGTCTGAAAGCCGCCAAGCTAAGTTCTGGTGATCCCTTGCTATGAGCCAGGTTCTGGGCTGGGCTCTGGATGCAGAGATGTGCTTCTGTTCTCTTGGAGCTGACATTGCTTTCGGAGCGACAGGCAAAAAGGTCAACTGATGGGGGCGCCTGGGTGGCTCAGTCAGTTAAGTTCAACTCTTGGTTTCAGTTCCGGTCATGATCTTGGGGTCGTTTGATCGAGCCCGGGGTCAGGCTCTGCACTCAGCAGGGAGTCTGCTGGAGATTCTCTCCTTTTCCCTCTCTCTCTGCCCCTCCCCACCACTTGCATGTGTGTACGCACACTCGCTAAGATAAATAAGTCTAAAAAAAAAAAACAAACGGTCAACTGATAACTAAGATAATTTCAGGAAAAAAATGAGCCAATGAAAAAACAAATTGCTAAATGTGACTGGAGTAGGGGGTAGTCATCAAAGACCTCTTGGGGGAGAAAATATTGGAGGTGGTGATGATTTGAGGGGGCAGTCATGCATGTGGGGACAGCAGCTGCAAAAGCCCTGGGATGGGATAAGCAAAGTCAGGGGGATGTGGGAGGAGGCTGGCAGATCTGTGCAGGTGGAAGGTGGCCATGGCCTTGGGCCCATGGAGAGTGAGGGCCACAGAGGTGGGTGATGGGATTCTGATGTGCTTGGGTGCAATTTATAGATACGTCCTCCCAACACCCCTGAATTCTCAGAATGACAAAGCTGAGGCTCAGGCGGTATGACCGAGTTATGGTCACAGGGCCCAGGCTTCCCACCCCTCCTTTCTGCCCCACCTACCCCACTGCCTGGCGTAGACTGAAGACTTTCTTCCTGCCTGTTCTCAGGCAGCGGAGGAGGAGGAAGAGATGGACCCCCCGGACTCGGCCTCGAGGGTCTTCTGCAGCCGCATCCTGAGCATGGTGAACACAGACGACGTCAACGCTATCATCCTGGCTCAGAAAAACATGTGAGTGGTGGCCAGGGGCTGTGGGCCCCCAGGCGTGGGAAGGAATCCACCCGCCGGCCAGCATTCTTGCCCTGCCCGCCCTTACCCTGGGCCCACACTGGTGATAAAATGAAGGAAATGAGCAAATCTGCCGGCTGGCTCCAAAGTAAATTCCTTCCTGGCCTGGAGGCGAGGCCTTGGCACAGGAAGCAGGGCTTTGGGATGGTTTTGCAGCTGCGGATGGCTTGGCAGGGGCCGCAGCAGCTCCTATCCCAGGGCCTGGGGTGGGGAGTTGGGAAAGGAAGGGGCTGCAGGAGGGGATTTAAGGAAGCCAATGAGCTAGTCTCCATTAGGAGCCTGGTCTCTCAGAGCCTAGGCTGTCTCTGGAGAGTACCCATGGTCTTTTGGAGGGCCCGTCAACAGCCTTTGCCCTCCTTGGGGCTTGGCACTGTGACTGCCACAGCCTCACCCTAATTCCAACCTGCTCTGTGGGGAAGAAAGTCTTACACAATCTTGGGATGGAAGCACAGCCTCCTGTGGCTTGATTTTTGTGTATTTAAGACAAAGCTCTTCCTTCCATTTATGACACAGCACAGACCTGACACCCTTCCATTTCTCTCAGCCTGTGACAGGGATGCTGGGTTTGTCTGGGTCAGATTTAGGCTTGGCCTGGTGAACTCCCACAGTGAAGGGAGACAAAACCAGACACAGACCTTCCTGGGCCCCATGGTGCCAGAACTGGGCCAGAGGAATAACCTGGGGCTAGAGAGTCAGGGGAGTCAGAGTCTGCTTGACGGAGGGGGTCAAGGCTATGTGAGAAGGATGTATTTGGGTGGGGTTTTGAAGGTTGAATAGGAGTTTGCTAGATGGCTCAAACAGCAGGTAGAGTTCTGCAGGGCAAGGGAACAACACACGCAAAGGTCATGGAACAGGAAGGGACTCAGCATGATGAGCCTGTAGGGCACAGTCATTTTGTAGGGCTGGTTTGTAGGGCTGGTGCCTTCTCTCTGCTGCCAGGCTGGACCGCTTTGAGAAGACCAACGAGATGCTGCTGAATTTCAACAACCTGTCGAGCGCCCGCCTGCAGCAAATGAGTGAGCGCTTCCTGCACCACACGAGGACCCTGGTGGAGATGAAGCGGGACCTGGATAGTATCTTCCGCAGGATCAGGTGGGTCCTCAGCTCCTCCCGCCTCTGCCTCCCCCTCTGAGTTTCAGGTTCCTCCCCTCTTCAATAAGGACCATCCATTCCCCATAACAGCAATGGGGGAGATTCAGCCCATTCGTTTTATGAGGCTTCAATGCTCACTTAGCATCTGAGAAGATCCGAACTTTGGGATAAAACATCTTGAAGTTTCTGAATTTAAGCTTTATTTATCTTTTCAAAAATGCAGCATAGCACCAGATGCATCGTGCAAAAGGCAGGCAAGTGCGGCCAGGGTGAGGCAAGCCTCTGGTCCTCCAGTCCCCAGCCCAGGTGTTCTCTCAAGAGGCGGATGAGATTGCTGGGTTTCGTGGGTCCCCTTCTGAGCTGTTTTCTGTGAGGACAGAGAAAAATGATGCTCAAACCCCGAGCACACAGAACGCTCCATGCAGCGCCCAGAGCCTGCGTCAGTGCCACCGCTACCGAGCATGGCCACGTGCCCGGGCCTAGAAGGAGCCAGAGCTGTGGCCGTCCTTCCCGCTGACGGAGCCACTTCCTTGGCCCTGGGGGCGGCCGCACCCACTGGCAGACTCAGGAGCAGAAATCATGAGACAGGCCAATTAAATCCTTTATAAAAGCTCGTATTTTCTGGGGCGTCTCATCGGGCTGGTTGCCCAGGCGTGGTGTTGGGGTGAGCAGGAACCCCAAGCGTTGGCACCCTTTGTGCGTATCTGTGCAGGAAGAAGATTGTTGTTTCTGCTCCGTTGCCCCGTGGGTGGGGACCCAGCAGTGGTGGTACTTCCGGGGGGGGGGGGGGAACGGGACTCTCTGGCCACAATCAATGATGAGACTCCACCCCAAAGACCCCCTTTTCATTCTTTGTAAACATAACTTCATGACTTTGGGGGAAAAGAGGAAAAATAGCTGGTTAAAAATGAAGCAGGCTTTTCTCTGTGAACGTCAGTTTAACATTCCTACAAACCAGCCCTACAAAATGACTGTGCCCTACAGACTCATCATGCTGAGTCCCTTCCTGTTCCATGATCTTTGCATGTGTTGTTCCCTTGCCTTGCAGAACTCTACCTGCTGTTTGAGCCATCTAGCAAACTCCTATTCAACCTTCAAAACCCCACCCAAGTACCTCCTTCTCACATAGCCTTGACCCCCTCTGTCAAGCAGACTCTGACTCCCCTGACTCCCTAGCCCCAGGTTATTCCTCTGGCCCAAGCACTCAGTATTTGGGGTGTGGGTAGCCACTCCTGGCCCCACACAGCCACCCTCATCCCCCTGATGGGGGACAGGCTGGGACAAGTCACCCAGAGGAGTGACTGCCGAGGAGGGGGTGAGGAAGCTTCCTGGAAGGTTATCTGGGCAGAGGAGGGTTAGACCTAAGAAGGGCATGGCGGGTAGAGGGCCCAGCCAGACGCAGCACCGAGGACATGCACAAGCTCTGTGACAGCGGGGGGCTGCCACCTGCCCTAGGGTTGAGAGGTCTGCAGGGCTGAGCACATGGGCCTCCCTCCAGCCTGGGAGCAGAGAGTGACAAACAGTATGTGGGGGGGGGGTTCTCATCCCCCACCCACCTGGAGCTGGCAGCAAGGGTTCCTGGCGTGCACCAGGCCCAGCCTGTCTGCTTGGCAGGTTCAGCCCTGTATGCCTTCCCTTCCCCTGCAGGACGCTGAAAGGGAAGCTGGCCAGGCAGCACCCGGAGGCCTTCAGCCGTAAGTGTCACCCAGGGCTCCTGTGCCCCATGCCTGGCCTCTGCACCCGCAGATGCCAGTGCCCTTACCCCAGGCCTGGCTTCTAGAAGGTCACCGTAGGGGCTGACACTGAGCCCAGGCCCTGGTGGGCAGTAGATCCAGAGAGACCTGGAGCAGGGGGCAGGGGCGGAGGTGCTTGGCTGGTGTTGGCAACTTGCAGAGCAGGTGCTGCGACCAGGACCCCTTCCTGGGGGGAGGTTACACAGGGGAATGTGGATAAGAACGATGACAGCCCTTGCCCAAGTGGATGTAACATAGCCCTATGAGCCAGGCTCTTACCTCTAACCACCCATGAAGTGGGGGCTGTGAGTATCCCATTTCATACAGGGGGAAACTGTAGCCCAAAGGAGCAGTGACTTCTCAGAGGAAGTGTAGCATCCCCCATGCCAAGCCTCAGTTTGCCCCCTCTGCCAAATGGGCCAATATCTCCCCCCGTCCCCAAGACTGCTAACAACCATAGGCACAAAGGCAGTGCTGTCAGGGAGCCTGGCTGGCTCAGTCAGTAGAGCATGCAACTCTTGATCTTGGGGTTGTGAATTCAAGCCCCACGTTGAACATAGGGCTTACTTAAAAAAAAAAAAAAAAAAAAAAAGGCAATGCTGTCATCAGGCCTGGTTTATAGAGCAGAATACTGAGGCAAGGGTGGTGAGAGGCCTGGCCCAGCAACACAGTCAAGAGAGCAGAATCAGGCCCAGGCTCACCCCAAGGGCCCATGTTGGCTTGACCCCAGAGAAGCCAGGTCCTGACCGCACCTTGAAGGAAAACCTCTCACCTGCCTGGGCCTCAGTTTCCTCCTCTATAAATTGGGCCACATTATGCCCCATGGGGTGGCAGGGGAGCTGTCAGGGGTCATTGGCCAGGTAATCCTTCATCACGGTGCCCACCATGGTGACTAAGCCAACTCCTCGCCTCCATCCCCCAGACATCCCAGAAGCATCCCTCCTGGAGGATGAGGATGAAGACCCCATCCCACCCAGCACCACAACCACCATTGCCACCTCGGAACAGAGCACGGGCTCCTGTGACACCAGCCCTGACACCATCTCACCCTCCCTCAGCCCCGGCTTCGAGGACCTCTCCCATGTCCGGTCCAGCTCTCCTGCCATCAATGGCCGAAGCCAGACAGATGATGAGGAGACACCGGGCGAGTAACACTACTCCCTGGAGCCCCGAGGGGTCTCAGGGCAGTGGCAGCACTCCCCCGGTGTCTGAGATGGCAGCAGGTAATCCTGCTTGGAGATCAGCAGCTTCGCCACCCTGTTCTGTCACCCAGGGCTCCTGGGGGGACTTGGCTCCCTCTGGGGTGTGGAATTCCTAGGGGGTCTGTCATTCCTACTTCTTCTGCACTGAGAACATCTGTCTTCTGCAGACCCCTCTGCCAGGCCAGGGGGTGACCAGCTCAGCTGGAGTTGTTGGGGTGGGCATAAAGGAGCTTTTCCAGAGCCAAGCTTGCGGTCTGCTCTAAACAACATTTAAAGGCTCCCAGAGACCAGAGCCAGATAGCCCCTGCCCCAGTGCCCCGGTTGAGACCTCCTCAAAGTGGACCAGCACTGTCTTGTCTGAGTTCACCCCAGCCCGTCCCTGCACCTACTAATTCTGGTCTCCCTGTCCCTTCTTCCAACAAAAGTATCGAATACTGTCTCCAATAGGTATCTCAAGGAGGTTTCTGAGACAATTGTAGAAGGCTCAAGGTGGAGGCTGGCCATTCAGCTGCAAGCCTGATAAGGCCTGTGTTTCTCTGACCAGAGGTGTGAACCCTGAAGGCCCAGCAGGCCTCTCCCAGGGCCTCCACGGAGCAAGCTGAGCCACCTTGGAAAACAGAGTTAAACGGAATATTTTTGTACCCGATGTTTACAGATGCTATTGGGAAGTTATCAATAAAAAGACTCTGTTACTAAAAAGGGAAGGGTGTACTTAGCAGTGGCTTCCTTCCATCCTTGGGCCCAGTAGGCCATACGGGGAACAAGTGCAGGATGTGAGACAGGAGGGGTATGGACGGCCAGGCACCACTGAGCTAGAAAGAGATGTGGTTGCTCTTGGTGGGAGTCTCCAGTGGTAGCAACCATAATAATCCAAGTTCCTGTCACCACCTATGTACTCACACATGCTCTTCCCACTGCTTACAACACTGTTCCCTTACCTCTATGAATAACTTCTCCAGATCTGCCTCACGATGGACTCCTCAGGGAGCCAGGCTGGGTCCCATCCCTCAATAGACACTGTAGAATTTCCTCACCTTTTAAGCATTTAGAGATTGTTATTAAAGGCATCTTCCTAGACCCAAGAGTGTGTGCTTTTGCCTGTCAATAGGGGGCGCTGGTAAGCGTTCAAGGAAATAAAGAGCTACGCTGCCAAACCCATAAGTAACTTCTCAGTCCCCACCCTTCCCGCTCCTGCACTTTTTAGCTATCCACAAGACTCCCTTGTCCTAACTAAAGCCCTCCTTAGCCCAAAACACCCTGGGTCGCACTCCATTTTCTTGAGTGCCCCAGCTCCACCTGCCCTCACTGCCCTGGTAAGCACCGCCTTGAAATTCATCCACGCACAGAGTCCAGAAAGTTTTCAAATAACTGACTCCTGGTGTTAGGTGGCTCCCAAGAGTCTCGCACGTCCCACCCCTGCGCCTCCTCCTACATTCCCTGTCCTGACCCCTGAGTCCTGGACGCGCTGACCCCCTGCTTCATTCCTTCGCTTTAGCACAAATGGTCTCTACTCTAGTCAGCAAGCATTCCCCGAGAGGCGGCTACATGCCATCAGTTTTTGGCTAACCCACAGACAACAGGTTGAAACACCTGGAAAGGTGAGGCCATTCCCTTCACGTGACCTGGAGGACGAGGCCCGAGCCCGGAAGCGGGTTGGCTACACTCGCCCACATGCGCCGCGGCTTCGTTTGCCAGCACCCAACATGGCAGCGGGGCGGGGCCGATGGGTGGGGTAAAACGCGCGGCGCGGATTGTGACGCAAGCGCGCAGCGTGCTCGGTGCGCAGGCGCTCTCGGCGGCAACTCGTTGGTTTCCGGTTCCGCCGCCCTCTTTCTCTTCAACGAGGTGGCCGAGCGGTTTGGTGGCGGCGGCCTTGCGGATTCGCGCCAGGTCGGGGGTCGGGCGGAAGGCTGTGGGAGGCCGCGGGCGTCCGAGTAGCGGAGGAGGCGGCCCGGCACCCGTCCGCGCGGGCCTGGTTCGGCAGGGTGGCCCGGACGGCTGAGTTGGCCTCGTGGGGCTGGGATTCCGAGCCCGGACTGGGTCCCGGGATGTGAACCGTCCTTTGGGAGAGGGTCCTGTGTGCCCTGCCAGCCCAAGCTCTCCCACAAGGCCTGGGGGCGTGGATGGTCTTCCCGGGCAAACCCCTTAATAAAGGAGGGATATGAAGCGTATAGCTTTTTCCCGTGCCATGTAGTGCGCTAGTCGTTTTAGAATTACTAAGTCCTCTTCCCCCTACAAGATTATTTTCTACCTGCCTTCTTTAATACATCCGTAAGGAGAGGGTGGTAGCGTCCACCTTCTAGGCTTTTTTTGTTGTTGGGGGGGGGGATGATGATGGAGTTATGTGTAAACAAGTACTTGGCACGTGGTTGGCAGATACTGTTTATGAGTTGGAGCAAAGGTAGGAAGCGTGGTCTGGCGAGTTTGGGTATAAACTGGGAAGGAAGCCAGGGTGTTGGGTGTCTGAGCTTGGAGTTGTAGAGAACTGCAAGGGAGGAAAGTGTGTTGGAGGGGTGGCTACTAAAATGGGATTCCCACTCAGGTTGCAGGAAGGGTTGCTTGTGGAGCAAATGTGGCTTACAGAGGGGTAGGGGAAGGAGGATGGGATCTCCAGACCCCACTTGAAGAAAAGGTGTCTGGCAAAATAGTGCCCCAGCCATGTACTACTCATTCTATGATCAAAGTTGACAGAATCTCATTTGCTGGGCCCAAGGAGCATAATTACGGTCCTTGTTCCCATGAAGCAGACTTTGCCACAGGGGTCAGGGAGTAAGGTGGAGGAAGCATGATCCTTGATTATAGGACAAGTTTGGGCTGCAGGCCTAGAGGGATGGAAGGAGACAGGCACTGGGGTGGGCCTTTGGTTGTGGTTGATGCTGGCACAGGGCTGACAGGGCCAAGGTTTGCCAGCCCTCAAGCTCAAACTGCTCAGACCTGCAGTTCTCACCCTTCCGTTCTACTCCCTACCCTCCAGCAGACGCAGAGATGCAGATCTTTGTGAAGACCCTGACGGGCAAGACCATCACCCTTGAGGTCGAGCCCAGTGACACCATCGAGAATGTCAAAGCCAAAATCCAAGACAAGGAGGGTGAGTTGGGCTGAGTCCAGAGGCTGTCCCGCAGGAGTCCCCAGCCCAGAGGAGCCACTGTCATGTGCAAGATGGGTGCTGGGCTCGTAGAGACCTCAGCCTTGGCCAGTACTTCCCCTGTGTGATCTTGGGAAGGCAGCTTGTTCTCTCTACCTTAGTTTCCCTTTTGACAGATTGGGGGTAATGCCAGAGCATCCCTGTGGGGAGAGGAGAAGCTGCTAATAATATGCTTGCCAGAGCCTCAGTAACTGAGCTTTCTTCTCTCCAGGCATCCCGCCTGACCAGCAGCGTCTGATTTTTGCGGGCAAACAGCTGGAAGATGGCCGCACTCTGTCAGACTACAATATCCAGAAAGGTACTGGGAGTAGGGTGGCTGGACAGGGCCCCATTAAGTCTAGGACCAAGGATCAAGCTTTGATGGCCTCATTGGCAATGGGGGGGAGGTGGCTGTCTTAAGGTGAAGATCAGATGGTGCTGATGAGTTGTATTTTTATGAAGTAATGTTTTCATCGAGGGGAGGCATCTTATGGTCTCCACTTACGTTTCCAAGTGGCAGTGGTTTCTCATATTCTTGCTTATCTGCATACCTTTTTTTTTTTTTTTTAAGACTGTTTTGTTTAAAAATGCGGTAAAACAGTATTTGGCTGGCTCAGTCAGGAAAGCATGGGATTCTTGATCTCAGGGTTGTGAGTTCAAGCCCCATGTCGGGTGTAGACATTACTTAAAAATAAAATCTTAAGGATGTCTAGGTGGCTCAGTCGGTTAAGCATCTGCTTTCGGCTTAGGTCATGGTCCCAGGAGTCCCGCACTGGGCTCCTTGCTCATCAGGGAGCCTGTCTCCCCCTCTGCCTGCCATTCCCCCTGCTTGTACACTTTCTCTCTCTGACAAATAAAATCTTCAAAATGATAAAATCTTGGGGGGAAAATGATAAGAGAAATTTTATCACTGCTATAAAGAAAATTGGTGCCACGTTTTTGGTTGTTGTTTTCTTTTCCCCCCAAGAGTTTATTTTGGGGCACCTGGGTGGCTCAGTAGGTTAAGCGATGGACTCTTGATTTCAGCTGGGGTCATGAGCTCAGGGTCCTAGGATTCAGCCCCAAGTCAGGCTTAGCAGGGAGTTTGCTTGGGATTCTCTCTCCCCCTTCCTCTACCCTTTCCCCTGCTTGTGCTCTCTCTCTCTCTAAAATAAATAAAATTTTTTTTAAAAAGAAAGATTTTAGGGACTCCTGGGTGGCTAAGTTGGTTAAGCAACTGCCTTTGGTTCAGGTCATGATCTCAGGGTCTGGGATCAAGTCCCGTATCTGGCTCTTTGCTTGGCGGGAAGTCTGCTTTTCCCTCTGCCTGCTGCTCCCCCTGCTTGTGCTTGCTTGCTCACACACACACACACTCTCTCTCTCTCTCTCTCTCTGACAAATAAAATCTTAAAAAATCTTAATAAATAAATAAATATTTTATTTTTATCAGGAGTCACATGCTCTACTGAATAAGCCAGCCAGGTACCCCCTTGATGTCACTTTTTGTAGCAACTAGATTTAATTATTTTGCTTATCATCTTTGCACCACTTAGAAATTGCCTTGTCTGTCCGGAAACCCCAATGCTCACTATAGTTGGCATATATTAGCCTCAGACTCCCCAAGGGCAAGTGGGAAGTGAGAGGGAGGTTCTGGGGTGGCGTGAGCCAGTGTGTCCACCTCCGTGTCGAACACCCCATCACATTTGAGAAGCTCTGGTCTGGAGGACCCTGCTCTGCACCGGAGGTGCTGGGGCTGGGCTCAGTCACTGCCTCTCTTTAACCCTCCCGTAGAGTCCACCCTGCACTTGGTGCTTCGCCTCCGGGGTGGCATCATCGAGCCTTCCCTCCGCCAGCTGGCCCAGAAGTACAACTGCGACAAGATGATCTGCCGCAAGTGGGTCCTCTGGGGGCGGGGGCGGCTGCCTTGGTGGGGAGGGCTTGGAGTTAGGGTGTGCCCTCACCAGTCGCTCTTGTCTCTGTGCAGGTGTTATGCTCGCCTGCACCCCCGCGCTGTCAACTGCCGCAAGAAGAAGTGTGGCCACACCAACAACCTGCGCCCCAAAAAGAAGGTCAAATAAGGCCCCTCCACCGGCTCTTCCTTTGCCCGCAGGGCGGCCTCCTGCCCAAGCCCCAAGGCCCTGGAGCCTCAATAAAGTTTCCCTTTCGTTGACTGGAGCAGTAACTTGGTGTCTGTGTGGTGGTCTGTCCAACGAGGAGCTGGTTCCGTCGTGGGCATGTCCCTTAGGGCCTCCTGTTACTTGAGTCTGCCTAGCCCTTGAGCATCCTGTGTCCTTTAGGTTGTGGTTGTCTCATCTGTAAAATGTGCTGTGGTCTCGGCCCTTTGCCACGTAGCCTAGCGAACCTGCACATCCGGGTTTCTTCATCTATAAATGGGGATAGAGAGCCCCCAGCCCAGGCTCTTGTGGGACTGCAGGTCAGCCGCGTCACTGGCTGGGCCCTCCTCACACACTTTTTTTTTTTTTTTTTTTTTAAGATTTTAGTTATTTATTTGACAGCCAGCGAGAGAGGGAACACAAGCAGGGGGAGTGGGAGAGGAAGAAGCAGGCTCACAGCAGAAGAGCCCGATGTGGGGCTCGATCCCATAACGCCGGGATCATGCCCTGAGCCGAAGGCAGACGCTTAACCACTGTGCCACCCAGGCGCCCCCCTCCTCAGGCACTTTGATGACTTTCCTGCTGTGCCCTGGGGGTGTTGAGGTGTGGGTGGGTAGACAAACACCCCACCTAGTGTAAAACCTCTGTTCTGCTGAACATGAGCCCTTGGGCCCTTCCCGAGACCTATGAGGTCAGTCTTGGAGGCGTGGGCCTTGGTGTTTATAAAACTCGTGCTGATACTCTTTTGAGAATCAGATAAGCTTTGTAGTGCCCTGGACTGGCTCTGGGAAGGCCATCCTTTTATTTATCTCAGGGTGATTGGGACTAGGTGTCAGATGACGACCCAGGCCAGGACAGTGATCCTGTAGTAGCTGAGACCTGGGGTGCCAGCCAAAGGCTGGTGTCTCAGTTTTTCCATGGGTCTCCTCCCTGTCAACTGCCCCCTGCTCCCTAGGCTAGGCTACCAACACCTTTCTGGTCTTTCCCACATTTACCCCTGGAGAAAGAAGCTTCTGAAAGCTCAAACTACGTAGTGTATCCCCAGCAGAGAGCTGCGAAGCCTTCCTTGCACTTAAAATGAGGCCCTGTTGACTTTAACCCCTACCCCAGACTCTGGGCCTTTGCACAGGCCCAGTTCTGAGGAGTGCACATAGTACCTGATAAATTTGTTAAAGTCAGCTGGACTCCAGCCTTTTGGGCTCTCCAGTATCAGAACCTCTGTTCAAATACTCATGTCACAGCCATGTTACCTTGGACGACAAGGGTTCTGTTTTCTTTATTGGAGTGGGGGGAGGATGTGAGGTTGAAATGAAGTCGATGTTGGGATAAATGTATGCAAACCGAGGGACGGCCTTGCTGTATACGAAGCCTTACGCCTTACATCCAGGACAGACGATGGAAAGCAGGCGCTCAACCTGATCAAGCTGGGGGCGGGGGGGGGGTGGGGTGGGTGGAGCAGGGCAGGCCTAACCCTCCGGTCTTTGCTCCAGGTCCTCAGGTTTCCGTTTTGGCTGGGGTCGGAAGACCTCCTGGCCTGCAGGGGGCGCCTGGCGCTGCTGAGCACCCTAGTCCTGGGCCGGGCCGGGGCTGCGCAGTCATGATCACTGCCAAGGCCGCGGCGGACTCCGCTGTCCCCTCGGTGCCCGGTACTGCGGTGGCTACCGGTGTCCCGGAGCGCGAGGAGCCGGCGTGGCCTTGGGTGAGCCCTGGCTCGAGCAGGAACAGGCGCGGGGTGGGCGGTGCAGGCTTGGGGGCGCCGGCTTCATGCCCCAGCCATGCCCCCCACTCCGTAGAAAGATGCCCCGATCCGGGCGCTGGTGCAGCGCATCCACCAGCTGCAAGCTGAGCGCGCGCAGGCCTTCCGCCGGCTGGAGGAGTAAGTGCGGGCACAGGGGTGGGCCGGGGTCGCAGAGTTCAGCCCCCTGTGGGCGCTGGGGATAGGCGTGCTTGGGGGCGGAGCTGGATCGCCTTGCGGCTGAGTTGTCGGAGGTGGGGCGGGATTCGCCAGGGGACCAGATCTTTGCTTTCCCCCTCTGGGACCCGGGGCGCGGCCCCTCTGCCGGATGGGCCACTGCGCGTGGCGTCTCTCCCTTCCCCAAGCGCAGGAGTGGGCCCATCTCCGGTTACCCTGCGGGAGTCAGAGAGCGTCCTCCACACTCTGGGGTCCAGGGACACTTCCTGGGGGCTTTCAGGTGGTCAGTGCAGGTGCAGGGCCTGAGAGCCTGAGGGCGTAGCCTCAGGACCCCCACCTGCCGCAGAGGCCACCTCCAGTACCTGCGAAGCGGCCCGCCCTACGACTTCCCGCGCTACCGGAGCACGGTGCACGAGGTGACCCAGGCCTTCGCCGCCGCCTCGCGGGAGGTGCTGGCGGTGGAGGCCGAGCTGGCCGGGCCCAGAGGGCAGCCGCTGCTCGCGAGCCACGTGCGCAGCCTGCAACAGCTGGAGCAGACGCGCCTGGCCACGGTGAGGCCCCACCCCCAGCCCCTGTCCCCGACCCAGCGCCCGGTGTGTCACGGCCCACTATGCGCCTCATGAGGGAAGGGCCAGAATCCGGCCCCCCAACCCCACCCGCGGCGTCCCAGACCCCACTTCTTCCTTTCCCACCTCAAAACTCCGCTAAGGTTTCACTCGAGATTCTCTGGCCCTGACCCCTCCAGTCCTTCTCCGGGTCATTCCGGTTTTGTTTAGTCCCAGGACACGCCCATTTCATCTCAGCCCCTCCGAAGCCCCGGCGCTCTGCCGGGATGCACAGAGCCTGCCCCCACTCCGCTCCTACCCCTTTGGCTGTTCCCACTGATTCAGGTCTGGTCCTCAGCCCCCTGCAGATTGCAGAGTGTGAATTTCCACGGCACGCCCCCTCTTGAGTAATCCTATATCCCAGCCTGGGTTCTGGGCCTACTCCTCCACCAGGGTTCCAAGGCCCCGCCCACTCTGCCCCTACAGCCAATCCTGGCCGAGACCCAGTATTCCCAGCCCCAGCCCACGTGAAGCCACGCCCACATCACACTCCAAACTGGGATATCCAGGCCTCGCTGCGTTAGGAGACCCCAGTCCCAGTCTAGGTGTTTGGCCTACCTCCACCCTTCCCGTCCTTGAGACCATGAGGCCCTGCCTACTCCACCCGTGTCACCAGTTCCTGGCTGAGCCTTCTCCGTTCTTCCCATACCAGGCCTTCCTGCGGCCACACCCACGTGCCACCACCCCTGTACTCACTCTAGCGCCTGCCCACTCGGTGCTCCCCAGGAGCCCCTATAAACTGAATCCCAGACTCCTCCCGTGCAAAGCACCGCCCCTTGAGACTCCGGTCGTGGCTGCCTTCCTGGGTGCTTCAGTGCCTCCCTGCCGGGTCTGTGTGGGAGGGCGGGGGAGGGCCTCTGCCAGCCATGATATGCTCCCTGTTCCTTGCCCACACCAGGTGGCCCTGCTGCAGCTGATGGGGGCACCGGAGCTGTCTGGGCAGGAGAACGCTCTGGAGATGCACCCGCTGAAGATGAAGTGAGCACTCCCTCCTAGTGGGCTGGCAGTGGTAGAGGCTCGTGCACCTTCAGGCCCCCATGCCTAGCCAGGTGTGCCCCAGGGCTGGCACAGTCGCGCTGGCTGACCCTCTGGACCCGCACACAACCCTTAGGGTATGCACACTGGAGTCCTTACCCAGTGGCTCCCCAACATACAGCACACATTGCCCCCAGTGCACGTGCCCTGCAGTTTCACACCAGACTCGCTGTGCATTTCCGGGACACAGCTGGGCACCTCACACATGCCAGTCCCGCTCACATGGCTGGACTTAGAGCTTGGACGTGGTTGCCCAGGCCCAGCAGACACAGGCCTGCACATTCCTGCCTCCAGCCCCGCTCCAGCACGCATGAGTGCACTCCCACTTGCTGTCCGCTCTAATACAGCACAGCCTTTGGATGGCACCCGCCCCAGATGGCTTTTTCTCTCTGCCCACTCTCACCCACAGGCCACCCCTCCTCCCTGGCATCCCAATGGTCCTCGTGGCCACTGGTGCTGCCTGGAACTTTGGTGGCAGGTGGGAGGGCCGGGGCTTGCCACAGCCCCCTAGGAGCTGCGCAGTGGCGGCTAATTCGCCCCATCTGGGTTTTATTTATAGTTCCCATCCACTGTTGTAGGGTAATTAAAACCATGGAAGCAATCAGCGAGGTTCTTCAGGACCTTAGGTTTGATGCAGAATCTGCCGAGTGATGGTGGCTCCCCAGGGACACGCCGAGGGCTACGGGAAGTGGGGTGAATGGCACCCAGCCCACCCCTGGACCGTCAGCTGGCTGGGGTCCTGCTTCACCAGATTGCTCACCGCCCTTGAGTTTTCTGTGACTCGCACAATAAAGGACCCTTCATTTGCAGCTGCTCCACTGTCTCTGTGTCCTGGGGTGCTGGGAGGGGTGTCCCTGGGGAGGAGGAGGCCCCACAAGGCCAGGAATGACAGGTGCAAGGCCCCGCACCCCTGCTCCCTGACAGTAGAACTGGCATTTGGAATCACACCTTCCAATGAGTTTAAAACCAGGTATTTCACATCCTGGAGAGTCTGAAATTCTGGGATGCAAAGATTCCAATCCCACAGGGTCATTAGGATTCCTCATGCTTCCCCTAAACCCCCCAGTCCCTACCCTGGGCCAATCCAACCCCAAATATCTTCACAGTCAGGGCACCTAAATAGCTTGTTTATTTAAAAAGACTGTTTGCAGGGGTCCTGGATGGGGCAGGGGGAGTAATGACCCCTCTTCACCCCCAGCCCTGGCAGGGGTTCTGGGCAGCCTAGCCAACCCTCACGCACACCCCCACTGGAGTTGCACCCAAGAGTGGCCTCACGTGGAGGCCAAAGATGTTGTTACCCTCAGAATACCCATCCCAGCTCCTGCCGAGGGTGCTTGGGTGCCCTGAGGTGAGGGTACAGAGTTAGCCCCCAGCCTGGGTGCGGCCCCCGGGTCTCCACGCAGCAGGGAGGGTGGCCCCAGTCCCTAGAGCTTATCTGGCAGGACCTGCAGGCAGAGGGGAAGCCAAGCTAAGCAGGGAGCCTGGGAGGGGCCAGTACCACAGAGCAATTGAAGAAGCCCCAGTTCAGGTCCTGTCCCTGCCACTTTCAGCTTGGGGACCTTGGGTAGGGTACTGCCCCTCTCAGGGCCTTGGTTTCCCCATTTGAGAAGTAAGAATATCTGTTTGTCCCCAGGGGTGTCCTGTGGGTAAAGCTCTTGGCACAAGGTGAGCATGCATGCAGTAGGTGCTCATACATGCTAACTGCAGTGAGTATGTTCATTTCTGAGGATTATATTCCACTTCGGACATTTTCGGGGGTCAGATGCTTTTACTAGGCTAAAGGCCATAAATGCTGATCAATAGGAGATGGAGGAAGGGATTCCATCTCAGCAACCCTAAGGCTGAGGGTGGGGGGCCCACGCCTTGTGGCCACCAGGAAGGGCCCTCGTCTCCCTCCCTGCCCACCCACCCAGCTGGGGTGGGCTCCCCTTACCTCTCGTCGTGCCCCGTCTGCCCGAGGGCAGGATCCCCTCGTCCTGTGCTTGGAAGGAAGGAGGCAGTGTCTGCGGCCTGCGGACCTCCCCCCTCCCCAGCCCGATTCCCTCCCTGCCCCCACCACTCCATCCCTCGCCCGCCGGTCTCTCCTTCCTACCTGGTTGCGAGTCTTGTGTGTCTTCTGCATCCAGGCTCGCCACTGGTCGTAGAGGCGGAAGCTCAGGTTCGAGCAGTACGCGTGCTTCTTGAGCCAGCCCAGGAACTGCTTGAGCTCGCGCCGCACCGGCCCCGAGCTCGGCTCGCCGCCCCGCGGCTCGCACGCCCCGCCGCCCGGGCCCGGGCGCTCTGATGGGGGGAGCGGCAGCGTCACGGCGCGCCCGGCAGAGGGCGCGCGAGGGCAGGAGAGGGACGTTCGGCTTCTCGGTGGGACCGTGTTCCCCTTGGGCACCTCCCTCCCGGTGTCTCCGGGATCGGGTCCTCTCCACCGCCCAGCACGGCAGGCCAGCTGAGCCCGGGAGGAGGTGGGAGGCAGGGGAAGAAGGGGGCTCTTCCCCCATGTCTCCTGCAGAACCTGATTCCCGTGGCCTGAGCCAGGTGTGAGGGAAAGGGAGGGCAAGAAGGAGAGGAGCCAGGGCCAGAGGGATGAGACCCAGACACCGAGGAAGGGACAGAGAAAGGGCGAGAGAGAGTCACCAGTGAGAGTGAGAGCTGGAAAGAGAGAGAGAGAGAGAGAGAGAGAGAGAGAGGCAGAGATGGAAAGATGGAGACAAGGCCAGACAGGGAGATGTGGGGAGGGCCAAAGCGATGGGGGACAGCCAAGGAGATGCAGAGGGACAGAAAAGGGCGAGATCAAGAGAGGGCTGCAGCAGGCAGAGACAGAGACCATGGGTGTATAGGGGCACAGAAACCAAAAAAGGCAAAAATACAGAGAGACACAGGGGAAGAGAATGACAGAGGGATGAAGGGAGACAGAGGAGACCTGGAGGGGGGACAGCGGGGAGGCAGTCCCCAGGACAGGCCTGAGAGCGGGAGCCAGTGGGATGGGGAGTGGGCTGGGAGGACCAGGTGGGAGGCCGGCCTGTCAGTCCAGCTGCCGGCCGCACCGCAGCCAGCCCCTAGCAGGCCGGCAGATAAGGACATCGGCCTCACGTCATAAATAACGCCGGGAACCCGCTGACAGGCCCTGGCACGGCCACGGCCCCCACCGCCCCTGCTGGCCTCCCCCGGCCTCCCCAGCCTCTCCAGCGGACGCAGCCGCCTGCTGGCTCCCGTGCAAGAATCGCAGGTGCTGGGCACGAGCAGGGGCCAAGGCGCAGGCCCCTCCCGGCCCCGCTAGATCCCGCCCACCCCCAGAACCTGGAGGGGCCCAGGATGGGGGCTGGGGAACTGGCTGGAGCCTGACTGTGCCCCTCCCTGGCTTTGGGACCCCTCTGGGCCTCAGTTTCCCCATAGTCCTGCAAGCATGGGCCTGGACTTCAGGAAACTGAATTCAGATCCCTGTGTGACCTTGGGGGCTGGCTGAACGTCCTAGGGCTTCAGTGTCCTCACCTGAGAAAAGGGATTTCCTTGGGATGAAATCATGGAGGAGCAAGAGATGGGCACCTTAGTAACTAGTACCGGCAAACACTTAGACAGTGCCCAGCATGAGTGCACTTTCTTGGGTTATGTCATCTAACCCTAACAATAGCTTGAGGTGGGTATGATTATTGTACCCACTTTCCAGATGGAAAAGCTGAGGCCAGACATTTCAATTAACATATTTCATAACATTTCAGAAAGGAGAGAATGGAGGATCATGGGCTTAGAGAAACCTCAGAGAGCAAGGGAAGTCACACCCAGGTTTCCCCCATCCCCATACCTTGACCAGAAGGGCAACGCAACCAAGGCCCATCAGAGGGAGAGTTGGCAGCCGATCAGCCTTAGAAGCAGAGGTCTCAAACTTACTTGCCTTTAGGGGCTGGGGAGGGGGTACAGGTGGGCAAAATGGGCCAGGTGGGGATGGGGCAACTGGAGAGTGAGACCCCTGAATGATGGGGGCTGATGGGAGCTGTGGACACACTGGCAGTGTCCTGTTACATTTTCTTTGCTTAAAGATTCTATTTTTAGGGGCACCTGGGCAGCTCAGTCAGTTAAGAGTCTACCTTCGGGACCTGATCAGGTCATGATCTCAAGGCCCTAGGATTGAGCCCTGCATCAGGCTCCCTGCTCAGGGAGGAGTCTGTTCCTCCCTTTCCCTCTGCGCCCCCCCCCACACTCATGCTCTCTCTTGCTTGCTCTCTCTCTCTCAAATAAATAAATAAAATCTTTTTTTTTTTTTTAAGTTTCCATTTTTAAATACTCTCCACACCCAACATGGGGCTTGAACTCACAACTCTGAGATCAAGAGTCAAATGTTCTTCCAACTGAGCCAGCCAGGTGCTCCAACATTTTCTAGACAATTAGTTTTTCTAGGAAACCTAGGATATTTGTGTGAAAACTTTCTGTTTTTAAATGTCTGCAAGTAGGTCAGACTGTTTTTTTTTTTTCTTCAAGCAGGTCAAAGAAAATGGATCCAAGGGCCAGATTTGGCCCCTAAGGGCCACCAATTTGAGACCTCTGCTGTCTTGGAGGAAACAAAGAAACAAAGGCTTTGGCTGCTTTGGGACTGGTCTCCCGACCACCCAGCCCTGCTGGGATGCTCACCACTGCGAGGGGTGGAGGCGGCCGTGGGGTGGCTCCACTCGCTCCAGATCCCTGCTTTCTTGGAGCCATAGATGCCAAAGGGATTGCAACGCACTTGCACGAAATAGACTGTGCCTGGCTTCAGGCCGGCCAGGCGGCACGAGGTCTGGTTGCTGACATCGTCCACCACCTGGTGGCAATGGCAGGGTCAGAGGCCAGAGGCGGGGGCGGGGGCAGGGGAGGCGCAGCGTGGCGTGGGGGGGTGGGGATTGTCAGGCACCTTCCAGTCCACGCTGTCCTCCACTCGGTAGCGGATTTGGTACTTGGCTTGGAAGAGGAAGTCCTTGAGGGCCGGTGGGGAAACCCAGCGCACACTCAGCTGGTCCTCCAGGCCCCCAACTCGGCTCACGTGCACGTCGGGTGGGGGATCGGTGGTCACTGAGAGACGGGGCAGGGCAGGGCTTAATCACTCAGCCGTGCTTGGACCTGACCGGCCCCCATCTGGGTTCAAATCTCAGAGCACATGGCTTGGGTGGCACCTGCCTCGGTTCTGCCCTCTCCCCCCTCCCCCCTTCCAGGCGGGTGGATTACATTAGATAATATTTGGGAAACACTCAGCACCTAGAAGCATTCAATTAATGTTAGCTGTTATCACCATTATTATCTGTGACAGGAGAAACATAATCCCATCTTCAGGGAATTATGGAAAAGCAGACACTGCTTGGCTGATGACATTGTTCTTACTATGCCCAGGAGGCCAGGGGGCCAGCAGGCTGCCAGACCCCTGAGAAGCTCCTCCTGACCCTCCACTGCCCACCTGCACCTCCAGATCCTTCCTACTTTGCAGAGGTTTTCAATAGGACTGCCTTGCTGGAGCAGAGGGAAACTGAGGCTCAGAACCTGCCCGCTGAAGCTTCAGGACTTGAGGAAGCAAAGCAGAAGCAGACTGGGGTGGAGGGCGGCTAGCAGCCTCCTGGGGATCCTTCTGGGAGCCCTGTGGGCAGCACGGAGGTCTGGCCTCTCCCCCTGAGGCCTTTGTAAGGGTCTGAAAGGGTTAAGGCACAGGCCTGCTTGGGGCTGAGAAACACCCTAATTAGATTAGGCCCAATTCTGCTCGCAGATCATCCGTTTCCTGCCTCCCGCCTGCGCACCCCCCCCCCAGCTCCAGGCTGAGGCTTCCTGGGGCGCCTCCCGACCTGGGCGCCCCCTCCAAGCTCCCCCGGGGCCCCCTCCTGCACACCTGGGCTGCCGAGGGGGAGGCAGCCAGGCCAGGTGTTTTCCACAGAGTGGGGGTATCCTGGCTGCTTCAGGGGACTGGGGACCTATGGGTGGATGCCTAGTTCCTCCCAGCCCCAACGAGCAGGGTCCGGGCTGGAGCTGCAGCCGGGAGCTGAGCTAGGAGAGGGGGTTCAGGATCCTTCGTGGGTCTAGTAGCTGGGGTGGGGGGCTCACCCACATCCAGGATGTCCAGCGTGAGCACATCGGAGCGGGCCGAGCCCAGCCGGTTGGTGGCCTCTACCCAGATCTCGTAGGGCGTGAAGAGAGCCAGGTCCTTGGGGATGTGGCAGGAATGCGGCCCTACGGTGTGGTACTCCTCACACGTGTTGTCCTGCCCGTACCACCTGCGGGGCAGGAGGGGGTGTGAGGGCACAGGAAGGTCCCTTCAGGCCCCCCAGACCTCCCCATGGCAGCCCCAGAGTGCAGACAGGACACCCAGCTTGGAGACGGTGGGCTTTGCCGAGGCCCCAGAGCCAGGCTGGAACACGCGTCACCCAAGGCCCACCACCAACCTCAGCTTGTACTTGAGGGAGTAGTTGGTGTGGAGGAAGGTTTCCCCATGGGCCCCCGGCGTCCAGCGGCATGTCAGGTCCTTCATGTTCTTGGACCAGCAACTGATGTTGAAAGGTTTCTCTGGGGGCACTGGGGAAGGGGGTGCAGGGGGCTGAGGGCCTGCACCAGCCCTGGATAGGGGGAGAAGCTGCTAGCCACCAGCCGGGCCCCCACCTTGGAGTGGAAGGAGGGTGAAGAGAGCGGATGTGGGCGGGACAACCTGCCTGGAATCTCTTGGGGATAGGGGCTGGGGGTTCCAGGCTCTCATTTCCACCCCAGAGGTCCCTACCTCTCAGTCTGTACCAGCACTGTCACTGTTAGTCCTGGGCCAGAGGGCCCGTGACTCATGCCCCTCTCCAGAGTTACCCCTGCTTGTCCTGGGGGCCCACTTACGGCCAACATAGAGGCAGGAGCCGGCCAGGATGCTGCCGTCGCGAGCGTGGCACACAAGGTTGTCGCCAGACTGCTGCCTGGATCCGTTGAGGTTGGCCAGGGCGAGGGCCAGGGTGGAGGCGTTGAGCACCCGGGAGAGCTCGGGGGCTAGGCGGCGCCCGTTCAGGGTCCAGTAGAGGCCCTCAGCTGTGGCCCCTGGCGGGTCCCCGTGCACTGAGCACGTGGCCTGCAGGGAGGAGCCGATGAGGAGCGTGGGGTCCTGGGGGCTGATGACAGCTGTGTCTGGGGTCAGAGAGGAGGGCCTGTCAGGCCTGAGATAAGTCGCCCTGAGCCCCCCCCCAACCATGATAGGACCTCCAGGACTCGTGGCAGACCCGCGAAGGAGCTGTTTACTATGGTCTCCCTCCCATTTTACAGAGAAGGAGACTGAGGTTCAATTAGACCAAGTGACCAACCCAAGGTGGGTAGCAAAACCAAGATTCAGCCCCAGGACTGTGTGATTCCACAACTGAGGTCCTTCCAAGACGCTTCCTCACGGACCTCCTCAAGGCTCTGGGAGTGGACACAAAACGCAGGCCTAAATGCCCACTCAGTCCTGACGACTATTACATTCTGCCTTTTAAAAAAAAAAATGCATTTTATTTTTGGCATTTAGAAATAAGAGACTGGTACCCCTAGAGCGTCACACATAGTGTGTCTTTGGGGGGAAAGACGCTTCTAAAAAGGGGTGCCCTGACTCTTACTAGAATCCTGCTTATTTTATGGATGAAAAAACCGAGGCTCTGTGAGATCATCTCTTGCCCAAAGTCACTGAATGAAGACAGGGCACACAATTTAAACCCCGATTTGTTGGTCTCCAGAGTTCTGCTCTGCGCTATTGCTGGAACTGAAGGAGGCTGGGGCAAACTCTAGGACCCCAACCCCCATCCAAAGGGACTTGGCATCATTGTTCTTTCCTTCAACTCGTTTTTCCTAATCTGCAAAATGGGAACAAGAAAGCTCATGATCCCTAGGGCCATTGTGAAGATTAGATGGAAAGTGACTTTCTAAACAGGATTGTGTGTGAACTGGGTGCTGGCCACGAGGCTCTCAGGGATGCCAAGGGCTTCCCCTTCTGGAGGTTAGAACGTAAGAGAAGTCTGTTTTTATCCAAGGAGAAGTCAAGGTCCAGATAAGGGCGAGGGGTTGCACAGTCCAAGACCCTGATACCCCTCTCTGAGCCTCAGTCTCCCCATCTGGGAAGTGGGAATCATGGTATCAACCACGTTTGAGAGGAGTGAAAATATTGTCTTAAGGACAAACCTGTGAGACTTTTAAGCCAGGGTGACCTGGGTTCAAATGCCCCCAGCTCACTGTGGAAGCTTGGCCCATTCATTTTATTTCTTTGAGCCTCTGGGAAGGGGTCTCCCCCTCCACCAAGAACAGTTTTGAGGACTCATTCACTCATTTGTTCATTCATTCATTCATGCATGCACGCATGGAGCACCTACAGTTTGCCAGGAGCTGAGGGCACAATGGTGACCAAGCTAATAAAAATTCCTGCCCTCGTGGGCCTTGAATCCAAGGGAGCAACAGGAGAAAGAACAAATAAATATCTAAGAATAAATAAGGGAGAAAGTGAAGCACATGTTAGTGGTGGCAGCTCGGTGGCCCAGGAAGCCTATCTGGGGAGGCATTTGAGCTGAGACCTGAATAAAGTGAAAGACGTCACCATGAGAATATCTAGTAAAGAGTGACCAGGCAGTGGGAGCAGCAAGTGCAAAGGTCCTGGGGCAGGAGTGGTGGGGAATGAGGTCTGGGAGGTCAGCAGTACCAGATCTACAGGGAGGGGTTATTCCAGGGATCTGCACAGGGGAGGATTTACATTTTAAAAGGATCCCCAGGCAGCTGTAAAAAGGGACTGGGGAGGGGGGTAGGGGGCAGCAGGGGACAGGGGGGTAGCCCAGCTTCTCTGTGATGGCAGCCAAGGACAGGGTGATCCCGGCCCCTTCGGAAGCACTCTGAATGCCAGCAACTGCCCTGTGCTGGCCCTCACTGCCCCAGATGGGCGAGGTGGGGTGGACGCGGTTCTCCCAGCCGGCCCTGACAATTTTCCGGGGCAAACTTGGCTTGAAGGCCATTTCTTGCTGGAGCCTGGGATCACAGTTGCGTTTGGGGCTTGGCCCAGGGCTCGCCGGAGGTCTCAGCGTCCGTGCGAAGGAGCCGGCTGAGCGGGCCAGAGCCGAGGAGGCGGGGGCGGCCGGGGGCGGGGGCCAGGGGGCCGCCCCGGAGGTCCCAGGCAGTCAGCCGCCCGCTAATTCGGAATTCCTTCGGCATGAACTCGGGCGTGCCAGCGTCTCTGCCCCGGCCCACCCACCGCTTCCTGCCTGGGCCCCCCCAGCAGGGTGGGAGGCACAGCCGGGCCTGCCTGGACCCCAGGCCCACTCTCAACCCTTTGGGGGTAGGTCACGCCCCTCCAACCCCCCACCCACCAGCATGGTCTAGCCAGGAAGGGGCTCTCTGGGGGGTCTTGGCTGGGGGGCACTGCCCCTCTGCCACACCCACCGGGCCTGGGCTGGCGTGGACTGCCTGCCAGCAGCTGCAGCTGCCCTCTTGGGGCTGGGCGGGGGACAGGGCGAGAGGGCAAGGCCAGGCGGGCCTGGACAGGCCAGCCACCCCCCCCACGTTCCACCAGAAAAGGTCAGAGGAAGGACTTCTGGGACGTCGGTGCCAGTCCCAGTTGGAACACCTGAGCAACGGGCTTCCCCTCTCCTGTTCTCAGTTTCCTCCTCCATAAAGTGGGAGGCAAATAAGTTCTACCTGTTGGGGAGATTGATGAGATGTGATCACGATGTCCAGAGAACCCAGCACATTGCAGCACCTAGGAACTATTAAGATCACAGCCCCTCCCAGCTCTGGGGTCCCAGCTGACTCCCAGCCCCCTTCAGGCCTCCCCAAACAATGGGCCAAGGCGCCCGGGACCGGGATGCACGCATTGCAAGCCAGGCGAAGCAGCTGGGAACAGCCCACTAAGGTTGCAGGGGCCCTTGCCTGGTTTGGGGGGACCTCCTAGAAGGCTCCCCAAAGCAGATCCCTGAGCTCAGCTTTTGGACAGCCACCCGCCACCCCCTTGCTCCCTGCCTCCTTGCCTTTCACACAGAGCTGGGGCCTTTAAAAGTTTTTTCCTTCTCCCTTCCCAATCTGGAGCCATTGCCGTTATTAAAAAGGAACACCACGTGTTTTAAAAGGGAAAAGTGTGAGATTCTCTGCAAGCAAGGCAGGAGGGTGGCCTCCATCCCGGGGTCCCGACAGGGGTCCCCATCTCCCGTCCCACTGGTACCTGCAGACACTTTACGACCCACCCGCCTGCTGGTCAGGTGCTAAGACACACCGTAAGTAGAAACATATTGCTGAGGTGTGAGAATCTTTTATTTAATTTCTTCCCCCTTAAAGGAAAAAACACACGCACAACAATCCCCCCCCCCAACCACCACCACCTTTGCCTGCTGTTCTATGAGCTGGGAAACAAAGCCGGCCACTAAGAGTAGCCTTTACGGGTGCTGCTCACTGCCTAGCAGAGCTGCCAGGGGCCCCACGAGGGCCTGGGGCAGCCCCTCACCTGCCCAGGCACCTTGGGCACGCTGGGCTTTCGGCAAGTGCCCCCAGGGGGTGCCTGGACCCTGTCCTTTCTGGAGACGCACCACAGGAAGCTTGTAACAGCTCTGTGCAGTGTGGGATGGCCTGGGGAGCACTATGTGCTGTCCCGAAAGGACCGGAGCGCCCGGATGGGGTGCGTGGAGTTCTTGTGAACGGTTAGGGCAGGCTGTGCCTGCGTGTATACCCCTGTGTTGCCTCCCCCCGCGGAATGTATGTGACCACGAATGTGTGTGTGTCAGGCATGGAATGTGTGTGTGCGCGCCCCGATGGTGTGCGAATGTGCATCTGGGATGCAGTGTGCGCTCATCTGAGGGCGAGGGTGACGGGCCACAAGCCAGTGTGTCTTTGTGTGTCTCTGGGTGTGTCCCAGAGAGGGTCTGGATGTAGAGACGGTGTCCTGGAGGGGGTGTGCTTCGGGTGGGGGTACAGAGAATGCAGCAACCCAGAAGCTCCTGACAGGGCAGGGGTCTCGGCCTGCGGGGCTGTGAGTTCCCCCTGCCCCCCCCCCTCCCCACCAAGGCTGGGCCCGCGGTGCCCGGACTCTCTGGCTCCTGCTCCCTCTCACTCTCACCCACTCTCTCACAAAGATTTCTCTCGCTGGAGGCTCTCAGCCACCCGCAGCCTGGCCAGGAATGGTTCCGGGCCCGCCGGTGGCAGGGACTCCGCGGACCCCCGCGCGCGGGGTCCCGCCAGGGGAGGGCGGCGGCGCCGGCCCGCGGAGAGGCGCGTCCCCGGGGACCCCGGGCCGCGCGCCAGGCGGCCAGAGCGGCCCCCCTCCCGCCGCCCCGCCTTCCTCGCGGGGCTCATCCCTCCACTGGGGGGGGGGGCCGCCCAGGGCCAGCACCCAACGCGCCTACCGCGTGCGCCCCTGCCCGGGAGTGGTGCCCCTCGGCCTCTAGGTCTCCGAGTCCGCGGGCACTGTTGCGTGCACCCGCCGCGTCCCGGAGTTCAGAGAGTCCCAGGCCGCGGCCCCCCCCGCCGACCCCCCGGGTCAGGGCCGGGTATCCCCGGCCCGGCGGCCCAGGTAAGAAGGCCTAGGGCGCGGAAGCCGGACCCTCGGGCCGGGGGACTGCGGCGCCGTGCGCCCCGCAGGTGAGGGCGCCCCGAGGGCCGCGCCGGGGGCTCCTTCCTTTGTTCCCGGGCCGTCCAGGTGGCGCCCGCGCCCCCTCCCCCCGCAGCTGCCCCCGGGGCGCACGCTCTCGGCCCAGGCGGGAAGAAGGGAACAGGACGCCGGGTACTCACGGGCTCCTGATCCGGCTCTCGGCGCCCCGAGGACGCAGAGTAGCAGTAAGGGCAGCAGCGGCGGCGGCCGCCGCGCGGATTGGGCGGCGGGGCCCGGGCGGCCGGCGGGCATGGGGCCGGCGCTGCCGGGGGCGCGCGGCAGGAGGCGGCGGGCGGCGGCTGCGGCGGCGCTGGGCGCGGGGCTCGAGGCCGGCGCGGGAGGGCGCGGGCAGGGTAGCCCGCACGTCGCTGGGCGCGGGCGCGGAGGCCGGAGCAAGTCTGAGCAGCCGAATTGACAAGGCGCTAATGCGCCGCTGGCCCCGCCCGGCCCCGCCCCCGGCCCGGCCCGGCCCCGGGGGGGCGGCGGGCCCCGCACCGGCCTCCCCGCCGCCCGCCCGCCCGCGGGCACCGCGCGCCCCACCCGTCCGGCCTCCGCCCCGCTGCGCACCGCGTGCGCCCTGTCCCGGGGCCTGGAAGCCCCCACTCAGCCCCTACCAGCCTGAGAACTCTCTTTCCAACCCCGCCAGCTCCAGGCTCCCCACCCCCAGTCTGGGACCTGGCGCCCCCAATCCCGTTTCCATACCCCTGTCCACTTCCCTGCACCCTGCTTTCAGCCCTGTGCCCCTTAAGTGTCTCCTGCGGCCCCCAGCCCTGGCCCGCTCCTCCCCCCATCCTGTCTCGGCCCCCACCCCAGATTTTGGCCCCGCCCCCCCGAGTGGTCCCTCAGCCCCGCCTGCTCCCATTTCCACCCCCCCTCTTCCCCAGGGGCCTGAGAGTCGCAACCCCACCCCCCCCCAGCCCCACGCCCTGGACGCGCCGGTCCCACCGCTCTCGGCCCAGCGCCCCCAGCCTCCCATTTCATCCCGCCTCTCCTCGGTCCTCTGCGCGCAGCCTCGGTCCCAGGCTTTGCTGGAGGGAAGACTGAGAAAAGGCTGGAAGGCAACGGAGTCCCGGGCCCTCGCCCTGGCTCAGCTGTCCCCTTCACGCAGGACAGGGCTGAGGTTCCTCGGGAGGCTCCCGGGGACCTTAGGAGGGAGCTCCCGCGTGGACAGACGGGGAGAAATGGGCTCTGGTGGGAGCGGGGACGGGGGTTTGCCCAGTGCCCGCAAGCGGAACGGGAAGGATTCCCAGAAGGAGAGCTGTAAGGAGTCCCCCCCCCGACTCGGTGACACCCCTCCCCACGGAAACATCAGTTCAGCGGCCCGCGGGTGGGGTGCGCCACGCAGTGAGTAATCGCTCCGGCGGCCGCCGCCCGCCGACTCCAGGTAACGCCGGCTGCCCGGAGCGACGCATAGTCTGTCTTCCTTTTTCTGCTCCGGGATCCTTCTCCGTGTTATTATTCTTGGCCACTGCTTGGGTTTCGGGACCCCCCCTGGCCCCGGCGCCGGAACCCCCCCCGCCCCGCTCAGCACCCGGTTCGGCGCCCAAGCTAGAAGGGCTCCTGGCCTCCAAGGAGGTTTAGGGGGTGCTTGAGACGAGAGTTCCAGGGACGCCTCCAACCCGGAGGTTCGAGTCTCAGCCCTGCCCCCAGCGGTGTGCCCAGAGAGAGGAAGGGCTCTAACTCCCCCTTACAGGGGGGTTCCCTTAGAGGCCTGGACCCTCTCTCCATATCCCTAACCAGCCAATGGGGTAAAAGTGTGAGGGTGGCTCTGGAGTCCCCAGCTTGTTTGCTCAAGGCTACCCTGCACTCCTGTTACTTGGATCCCCAGCTCAGACCCCAGACTGTCAGAGAAAAGAGGATTGGAGGACAGGATCTTGGAGGCTCTGCACACCCACAGTCTGGATCCTGGATGGGTTTCTGAGGCGGAGAGTAAAGCCCTGGAGTGGTATGCTGCCGTTTACTGATGCAACCAGGCCTCTCGGCCTCAGTTTTCTGCTCTGTACAGTGGGCGGCTCCCAGCCAGCCTAAGGTCTTCTGTGAGAAGATGCAATGCCGCAGAAGGTGCCAGAGTCTAAGCCCTTGGCACAGTACCCGGCGCTGGGGGCATGCTCTTTTGGAGCAGGGGTGGTCCCCAGGTCTCAGTTTGCCACCTCTGAAAAATGGGACTATAGTTCCACCTGCCCGGTGATGGGAGGGTTAAGAGGCGGTGGCAGTTCTTGACTGGAACTGTGTTTTCAGGAGATGCACAGCCCCTCCCCCACAACCTCTGCCCTGCAAAGTTTGACTCCCTCCTGCAGGACTTCAGGCTTCTGGAGAGAAATCTTGATATTTTCCCCCCAATCTCTGCTCCTCCCCCAGTCATCCCTGGGTTTCGGGGAAAAGGCTCCCCCATCCACCCAGGTGCTCAGGCCAGAGACCTGGAGGCGTGCGTGACAACTCTCTCCTTCGCTCATCCCCCATGTCCAATCCATCAGCAAATCCTGTTGGCTCTGATTCCAAAACACATCCCCATTCTGAGATTCTGACCCCTTCTCCCCACCCCGTCCAGGTCCAGGCCCCACCATCTCCCTCTGGGATAGTGCCCGGCCTCCTCCTGGGCATCCCCAGGGACCCTCCTGCCCTTCCTCGTCTGCATGGCAGGCAGAGGGAGCTTTTAAAAGAAGCAAAGCAGGTCTTCTCTGCCCAGCCGCCCTATCCCCCCCCCCCCCCCCGCACCCTTCCTCTCCTCCACTCTCCTTTTCCCTTTCCTCTCCCTCACTTTGCTCCAGTCACTGCAGCCCTGTTTCCCCAAACACACCATGCTTGTTGCTATCACAGGGTCTTTGCAGATTTGCTGTTCCCTCTGCAGGGATGCACTTCCCCCAAATTTCCCCCCACTTAGCACCTTCTCTTCCATCAGGTCATGAGTCAAGTGTCACCTCAGAGGGGCCCCCCACCCTTTCCAGGCACCCTTCATCCCCTTCACCTTTAAAAATTATCTTTCTAACACAGCTTTTTGAACATTGTCTTTCTCTTGAGACTTATTTTCTTTCCACTGTGAGTGCCCTGAGAGCCATTAGGACCTCATGCTGGGCCCAGTGAGGGCCACAGAAGAGCTCAATGAATATTTGCAAAATGGAAGGATGAATTCTCAGTTCTTCCAAGTGGCAAGAAAACTCAGTCCTAGTGAATAATGCTGCCTGGGGTCCCAGTGAATGATGCTGCCTGGGGTCCCAAGTGAGGCCCACGCCCCCTGACTTGCTATGTGACCCAAGCTGGTAGCCATCCCTCTCTGGTCCTTACCCACAGAAGGGTAAGGATCATTTGCCCAGCCCTGCCCTGGAGCAAGCCCTCTCTCCCCCGGGTAACCTTTACATCGTACCTTTGACTTTAAGGAAAGATTTGACCCCCAGGTGCTCGTTTCCCTGCCCGCAGTGCTCCCAGAGGTTTAACCCTTTCCTTCCCAGTCCGACCGCCTTTTGCGCTGGCAGGGGAACCAGCATTGACGCAACTTCTGGCAAATATTGACCCAAGTCCTTGAAGGTGGCTGGGAATGTACTGAGGGGGCAGATGGAGAGAGGGCCCCACCTGGGCCAGGGAAGGGCTCCTTCTTAGTCCGCACACTTTGCATCTAAGGATTAGGTTGGAGGAAACCCTCCAGCCCCAGCTCCCTGTGTAACTGAAGGGCATCGAGGGGACCCTGGGGAGAAGGCAGTAGTAACAGCACCTTCAGTGGTCCCTAGGAACCCAGAGCCAGTGGGAGTGAGTAGAGCACAGCACTGCTTCTCCCATGCTCAGGGTCCCTCAGTACGGGATTAGCACCCGTGTTCCAGGCCTGGGTTCCCAGGAAGCAGGGGACCTGGACATGAGTTGGGACAGCAGAATTTGGGTTCAGGACCTGTGTGCAGGAGAAGGCAGCTTTATCATTTCTACTCTGGAGCCTGAGCCGGGTACCTGGGATGCCTAGGTTCAAAGCTTTGTGCGCTGAACTTGAGAAATTCAGACCCCATAGGCATTGGAGGTGGGGCCTCAGGAGTGCTGCCTAGGTCTAGGTCAGGGCCTCTGCGCACTGGCCCCGGAGGCCTGGGTTCCCCGCCCCTGGGCACCCTGGAGAACCTCGGCCGTCTGGGTTCTAGGAGGCGCCAGCTGCGGTGTGTGTGTGGGGGGCGGACAGCTGTGCCCCTTTCCCCTCCCCCCGCCCCTCCGTCAGCAAGCGCCGGCGCCACCGTGCCGTGCCTCCTCCTCAGCCTGTACCCAGCTTGAGGGTGGGGGTCAGCGGGGTCGTGGTGAGGGCGGCAAGGGACAAAGGGCGCTTGTCCGATGCCCGCCCTGACCTCGGCCGCCGCTTCCCGGACGCCCGGCCAGCCGCTGATTCACGCCCAGGCCGGCCGCAGCGCCCCGCGCCTGCCGCCCCCGGCCGGGCCGCCCCGGGGGGTAGGAAGTGGGGGGGGGGGCGAGGGGCGGCGCCGAGTCAACTTTCCCTCTTAAGCCCCGAAGGAATGTCGGCGGATTTCCTGAAACCCGACCCCGGCCGCCCGCCGGCCCTCCCGCCCCTCACCTGGACCTGCTCCCTCGGGAACGGCAGGAGGGGCGCGGGGGCTCACCTGGGGGGCCAGGGTCAAGTCCTCCTTCCGCTCCAGCCCCCAGCGGCCTAGTGGAGCGGAAAGGGGGGTGGGTGGGCGGCAACCAAGCCCTCTCGCTCTTCTCTGGCAACCTAGGCCAGCGCCCCAGCCTCTCCAGCCTCAGTTTCCCCTTCCGCAAAAGGATGCGGGGAGTCTTTCCCTCCTGTTGCGCTTTAAGTGACGCCTCTTATGTCCGATGCCACAACCTCCTCCCGCCTCTCTTTGCTTCTCTCGCTCGCCCACCCCTTTTCCCACCCTGAGCCTCAGTTTCCTCATCTGTAAATTAGACAACGCTACCGGTACTTCCTTAGAGGTTGTTGCAAGAAAATTCCTGGGAAGGGCTTTGTTTGGGATGAATGAAGCACAGTAATTGTAGAAGAAGCGCGCAGGGCTCCGAGTTGACAAGTGTGGGCTTGAATCCTAGCTCTGCTGAGGGGTCCTGGAGCCTACGTTTCCCACCGTGAAATGGGAGACAGCATTGGTCTTAACCAATGGCTATTTCCCAAGGCACAGGCTCTGACTCCGGCGGGTTAGACCCGGGGTTCACTAGCTTTCGCGAAAACCGCGGGCTGGAGGCCCTTGCCGCAGGGTCGCAGCGGAGTAGCCCAGGAGGGGCGGGGCGGGGGAGGGGCCGCGCCGGGATCCAGATGTTCAGGGTCCGCCAGGCACAGCCGCGCCTGATTAAGCCACGTGGGGGCCGGCCGAGGCTGCGGAGATGAAAGCGCCGGGGCCGGCCGGGGAGGGGGTGCACCAGGCCCCCCCCCGGGGTCCCTTCCTCCTCTGCCGGAACCTGCGGCGCCCTCTCACCCCCCGACCCCAAGTGGCTGCCGCCCCGTCTGTGGGGGCGGAGCGTAGACGGAAGCCACGCGGGCGGCAGCGCTACCTCGGCAGGCACCTGCACGGGGCATGCCAGCGGGCGGGGGGGGGGTCGTCTTTGCGGGGGACCTAGGCTTAGGGAGGCGCCTCCACTATCATGCCCGACAGAGAGGAAGCTAGGGAGACCTCTTAAACCGAGATCCATGGGGCTCCAATCTGTCACCTTGGAGTGTGGCAGTTATGGAAGCCAGAAGTGTCCTGTCTGTCCCAAGTTTTCCCACAAGAATTAGGAATTTTAGCAGCACTCCCACCCGCGCCTACTTGCACCTCTGTGCCCCCTCTCACTCAGCCCCGGGCCGAGAGGCCCCCAGTTGGGGTAGAGAGCGCTAGATCCCCCAGGCCTGTGGGTCACCGCTGGGCCAGAAGTGGGCGAGGCTGGGGGGACCTTGAAGGGCCTGGGAGGGCTTCCTACAAGAGGCAAACCAATTACAAAGTTGCCATCTCTCTCACTTGGGTAGCAAAGGACATGATGCCACGGACCTTCCGGACACCTTCGCTGACACAGCGCTGTGACCCTCGCTCATGTCCCTCATCTCCAGTCTCTGGTTCCGGCAGCACCGCCCTCCTACCTTCTCTTCCAACACTCTCTTTCCCGCCTCAGGGCACTCGGTGTTCCCTGTGCCTGGATTGCCCTCCCCGCGTGGCCAGCTCAAATTTTGCCTTCTCGGGGAGGCCATCCCTGAATCCCCTGGCCAAGAGACACCCCATTCAATCACCCTATTTGCTTCCTTTTGGCCCCATAGCGCTGGCTGAGATCCTCTAGCCCGTGGATACGAGGGCGGTGCCATAGCACCCCCGGGATGGGACAGACGGCAGGGGATCACGGTCCACCTGCCCCGCCCCGCCCGCACCCCGACGGTGCCGCAGCGCGGCTACCCCGCCCGTTCTCCGCATCCCCCGCCCCCCCTTCCCAGGCTGCCTCGCTCGGGTGACGTCAGCGACCCGGTCCCCGCCGCCGCCGCTGCATCCTCGGTGCCTGCCAGGAGCCGGCGTCCCCCCGAGCCCCTCGCTCCCGGCACGGCCATGGCTTCGGTCGCGCTGATGCCGCCGCTGCTGCTGCTGCTGCTGCAGCCTCCACCTGCCACCCCTGCGCCGCCCGCCCGCGACCCCTTCGCCCCGCAACTCGGGGATACGCAGAGCTGCCAGCTGCGGTGCCGCGACCGCTATCCTGGTCCGCAGCTCTCGCAGGTGAAGCGCATGCGGCGCCAGCCGGAGGACCCGAGATCTCTCCGGTGGGGGAGGGGCGGGGGATGCGGTTCCCTCCGTTGGGAGCGCGAGATAGGGGTTCTTCTGAGCGGGAAGGAGTCGGAAATGGGGATTCAACAATGGAGGTGGGTCCCTCTGGTGAGGGAAGGACTGGGGTCCCTTCTGTCGAGGCGAGCGCTGGGGTCGGGGATCCCTTGGATGGAGATGGGGGTTGTTCCTCCCGCGGGGAAGGGACTGGGGGGGGTCCCTCGGATTGGGAGAGGGTTTGGAGATGCGAGTCCCTCCGATGAATGCGGAGTTGGGGGGTCCTTCCAAGGGAGGGGCGGGGAGGGGATTGAGGTTTCTTAGGCCCCCTCGCTGGCTCTGGCCGCACTTTGCTGCGCAAAGACCCTTGGGGCGCCCATCCCCCACCTCCCTCAGGTCTGACGGTCCTCTCCTCCTCCTCTTCCTCTTCCTCCTCCTTCCACATCCTCCTCCCTACCTCTCCAAGGGCTACCAGCCCCCATTCACATCCTCACCCACCCCCCACCAGCTGGATCTCCATTTTCCCAGGCCAGAAGAGATGACAAAACCTCCTCCTCTTAGCCTCCTCCCTCCTTCCTCAGGCCTGAGAATCCCCCTCAATCTCTGCCCTCCTGCCTGGACCCTTGGGGGGGGGGGTCATTTCTCTTCAACTTATCCATTTTACAACTACTGCCCAAACCCAGTGTCCTCCATGGTCCACCCCCCTCTCCCTTCCTCAGAGCTAAGAACCCCCACTAATATTCTTAGCCTTCCCCTCCCCACCTCAGTCTCTCTGGGTTTGGGGGGAGAGGGAGGGGACAACAAATCTCCTACCTCCTGCTCTGACTGTGTGCAGTGCAGCCCTCCTCCACCCCAACCCCCGCCTGAAACCCATGTCCCCTTTCCCAGGCAGAGCTTGAGGAGGAGGACCCTTCTGAGTCCCCCTATGAGTATGACAGGGCTGTCCTGATCAGTGCTTGTGAGCGCGGCTGCCGCCTCTTCTCCATCTGCCGATTTGTGGCAAGGAGCTCCAAGCCTAACGCCACCCAGACTGAGTGTGAAGCAGGTGAGGGCTGGCCGGGTGGGCCAGGGTGGGGAGAGGTGGCCTGGGAAGGGTCCCCCTCTAGTCACCCCTCCTGCCCCCTCCCCACCTTACCTCACCCCCAGCCTGTGTGGAGGCCTACGTGAAGGAGACGGAGCAGCAGGCCTGCAGCGAGGGCTGCTGGAGCCAGAACCCGGAGCCGGAGCCTGAACCCGAGCCAGAGCCAGAGCAGAAGGTGGGCACCCTCCCACCTGTGGCCCTGGGACCATCCCCTCCCCCTTCTCTCTACCCCGCCCCCCCAATCTACACTCACGTCTGGAGTCTCCCAGGCTCTGTAGTCCATTCTGGGCTCACTGGGGATCCTCACTGGGGAGCCTCGATGGAGTCATATCTTGCCTCAAGCCTTAATTATCATCTCTGTGATATGGGAAGCGCCTCCCCTCCCACCACCGTACAGGGAGTAAATGGCAGAAAACAGCCAGTGGATATCAATCATTTGTCCTGGTCTGGGCCTGACCACAGCCCGTCCCAAATTCCTCATGCCACCTAGAGGCACCTGGGACAGTGTCACTCCCATTTCATGCCCACGAAGCTACTGCCCAAGGTCACACAGTTAGGGCTGGGCAAGAGATGGGATTTAAAGCTGGTGCCACCCAGGCTTGTGACCACCCCTCACCTCACTCATCCTCAGTGCTATCAGAGCTGACTTTATTGAGCTCCTACTGCATGCCAGGTGCTGGTCTAAGCACTTTCCTTTTGGTGAACAGGTGGCCACTGTCATGGGGGGGGGCTCCGAACTGAGTTTCAGGGAGGAGCAACCCCCCCCACCCCAGGGAGAGAGAATAACTGCTCACCCATCATGTCCGTGAGTGAGTCTAGGAAACACTGTATCAGGGGAAACTAAGGCATAGGAAATCATTTATCACAGCCAGAGACCCCTGGATTAAGGTTCCCCAGAAAGTCCCTCCCCTTCACCCGTTTTCCTCCACCCCCTCCAGGACTTCATTGTTCATAAAAGCACGCTGCGCTATCATTCCTTCCTGTTCTGAATTCTCTCCTGATGCTGTCAAAATAAGAATGATGATGGGAATTTTTAATAATAGCAGCTACTACATATTATGCATTGGTGCTGTGCCATCGTCTAGTTAAAGTCTTGTAACAACCCCAGGACGGAAGAGAATCATCCCCATTTCAGGGCTCAGAAAGGGCAATCCCCTTCTCCAAGGGCAGCAGCGAGCCAAATGCAGCATTCACGGCATGATGCCCTGTCGCCCCAAACCACTTAGCAAATTCCGGTCACGGTGAACTCTCCCAGCTCACCTCCCTACCTTGGTGACATGTCTGTGCCTTGGGCCTTCCCTTGGCAGAGAAAGGTCCTGGAAGCTCCAAGTGGGGCCCTTTCGCTCCTGGACTTGTTTTCCACCCTCTGCAATGACCTTGTCAACTCGGCCCAGGGCTTTGTCTCCTCCACCTGGACGTACTACCTGCAGACTGACAACGGGAAGGTTGTGGTGTTCCAGGTGAGCGCTCTGGTGGGGGCTGTGCCAGTGTGGTAAGTGGGTGATCAGGGTAAGACGGCGGGATGCACTGGCTGTTGGCTCACGGGATGCCAAGTCCTCGGGGGATCAGTGTTCAGACCCAGCTAGGTTCAGGGCTTCATGGTCTCACTCCCCTCCTTGACTCTGCTGCCCTTGGCGGAAGCTGCATTCCCAGGCAAGCTCTTCCCACCTGATAGCTGGGTAGATGCCTAAGGCTCTAGAGTATAACCTCTCCGAAGGTTTTGCTCAGTTGAGACTTACTTTGATTGGCCCTGGCTGGGTCATGTAACCATCTCTCAGCCAATCCCTGTGATCCTATGGGCTTGGCCTAAATAATGTTCCTACTTCAGGAGTTAAAGGATCGGGTCAAGAAGAATTGAGAGGCCCGCAGGAGCAGGGAACCATATCCCAGATGTCACAGGACACAGCCCCACTGAAGGGTGTCCTCTCTGCACCCAGCGGAACTATGTGCCGGCTGGGCATGGGACAATGTAGCCTACATGGGACACACATCAGGGCCAAGGTGGTGCGTTTCTAAATGGCTCTTCTGTGCTGTCTTGTTCCTGACCCAGACCCAGCCTGTGGTAGAGAGCCTGGGGCATGAGGGGGCCCGTCTGCAGCGAGTAGAGGTGACCTGGCGGGGATCCCACCCTGAGGCCTTGGAGGTGCATGTGGGTAAGGTCCAAGGCTAGACCAATGTTCCTTCTACAGGTGGCTCCGGTGCCAGAAGGAATCCTCCTGGCAAATGAACCCTCTAGGAATGGGATTTCTCTTTCTCAACTTTTAGGGTTCCTTGGTCCATCTTCCAGGGTTCCATGATCCATCTCTCATGGTTCTGTGGTCTGTTTCCCAGGATTCCGCAGTCCATCTCCAGGGGTCTGCTATTCTTCTCCTGGAGATTCATGATCCTCCCAGGCTTCCCTGGTCCACCTCCCAGGGTTCCGTGGTCTGTCTTCCAGGGTTTTGTGATTCATCTTCCTAGGTTCCGTGGTCCATCTCCTAGCGCTCCCAGGTTCCATGGTCTATTTCCCAGGATTCCATGGTCCATTTCCCAGGGTTCTGATCCATTCCAGGACTCCATGCCCCATTGCCCCAGGGCCTGGTCTCCTTTGTCCTCTCCATGGCTGCCATGGCCTCTTGGGGGAGGCCTGGGGGCTGCTAAGAGATGACCTGTCTCTCAGACCCTGTAGGCCCCTTGGACAAGGTAAGGAAGGCCAAGATCCGAGTCAAGACCAGCAGTAAGGCCAAGGTGGAATCCGATGAGCTGCAGGACAACGACTTCCTCAGTTGCATGTCCCGGTGGGTGGCAGGACCCTGGGGGTGGGATGGGAGTGTAGCTGGAGGGAAGGGTCTCCCAAACCCCACTAGGACCGCTGAGCGTGCCTTCTGGACGGGTCAGGCGCTCGGGGCTCCCTCGCTGGATCCTGGCCTGCTGCCTCTTCCTTTCTGTGCTGGTGATGCTGTGGCTGAGCTGCTCCACCCTGGTGACCGCACCTGGCCAGCACCTCAAGTTCCAGGTGGGTGGGGCCGGGCGGAGGGGTGGGAGAAGGGCTGCTCCTTGGTTCTGAATTGGGCCACCCGCTCTCCGCTGAAGACAAGGTCCCCTGACTTGCTGTGGGACACTGGGCAAGTTTCTTCGCTTCCTTATGGAGTGTGTGTGGGGAAACAATGCCAACCCTTAGATGGGGTGACCTGAGATCAGGGGTGGGAAGGAGCCCTGGCTGGGTGGGGGCTCAGTAGCCCTCCCTCCCTCCCTCTTCCTCCCCCTGCAGCCCCTGACCCTGGAGCAGCACAAGGGCTTCATGGTAGAGCCAGACTGGCCCCTGTATCCTCCCCCGTCGCATGCTTTTGGGGACAGCCCCCCACCCTACAAGCTGAAGTTGGACCTGACCAAGCTGTAGGTCTCGATCGGCCCATGCATCACCCAGTGCAGGGGCTCCTCGGGCCTCCCTTGCCCTGTGCCCAGGAGTCCATGTCAGGGTGGGACCATCCTTGGGCTCCTCCATCCTTGATCCTCCTTCTTTCCCCAGTCCCGCCTCTTGCCCCTCTGGGTCCTGGGATTGCCATGCCCCTACTGGGGGGGGGGGGGGACGAGAGATCTGGCCTTGGTTCCTCCCTGCTTCCCCCTTTCCCAGAGTGTGCTACTTTTGTCTTCTATCTTGTAGCTTCTTGAGTATTCAAACCCCAGTTCTGTGCTGTCTCCCTCCTTCCTCCCTTCTCCTTTGGAGGATGGGGGCCGAGGACACAGGGGAACCACCCTGTGCTAGGGCTCCCTCCTTCCCCCCCCCCCCTCCAGAGATCCAGTCCCGAGAGAGGAGGCCCCTGAGAGAGTTGGTGGTGGGCAGCTCCACGCTGGGAGGGCGGCTGAGGCTGGGGCTGCAGTGTGGGGGTCGGGAGGAATAAACCGTGTATATAAAAGATATTTTGGACTGAGCCTACTTCTGTTTGTCTTTCCATCTGCCCTTGGGAAAATAACCTGAGCAAGGCCATGGTCCCTGTCCACTTGGCCCTTCCTGAGATGGGGACAGCCCCTCTGCTGCTGCCCAGCCCACATCACACTTCCGACTAGGGATGTCCCTGGAAGAGTGGCTTATGCTACTTGCTTGGCCCGGATGGGTCGGTACCCCTTCTTGCCTCCCTTTTGGGGTCCCTCCTCTGAAATGCATAGGTCGAATCTTGAGGAGAATGTTTGGTTAATGCTGCAGCCATCTGGCTTCCATTCCCCTTTCTTTCGGGGATGGAGCTCTGCCCCACTGGGGGCAGCTTCAGGGCACTGACCGTGGGTCCTATCCCCTTCCCTGTCCAAGGGGTCCGGACTTGGCATTCTTGCCCTGTACTTTGCATCGGAGAGGAAGCTTGTAGGACAGGAGCAGCCTATGCCGATGAGAGCCTTGGCTCTCCATCCTTCCTGTCCATTCTGCAGACTCCCAGAGATCCTTCCAAAAAAATCCCCTTTTAGCTTCAGTCAACTGAAGTGGTTTCTATTGCTGGCAGTCAGAGATTCCTGGGGAGAGTTTGGGATGAGTGGTGTGGTGGTCAGTGGGGTGGAGGTTTTCAGGGGGTGATGGAGGCCTATGGGGGACAGGTGGGTGGGGGGCAGGGGGTTAGAGGGAACCAAGTGGGGCTGATTATCAGCCATCCATCCTTCACCTTGCTTTGCGTCCCAGGAGATCCGCTTGGGCTCTCTGCATTCGGCTACAGTCAGCCGGGGAGGGGGTGGGAGTGGGCGGGGACCAGCACAGGCAGGAGGTAGGAGGAGGGAAGAGTGAGAAGTCAGGGTGTTTCTCTCCTGGTGTCCCTCCCTGCATCCCCCAACCTTCAGCCTGTGCGTGGTCACAGCTCCCCACTACTGCTCCCCCGGGGTGCTGCACCCCCTCATGTCAGTTCCCCAACCCTGCCCACACCTTTGCAAATAGCCCCTTTACTGACTCCTGAGGCATCCCTTCCTGCCAGCACCTTGCCTGATACCATGAGCATCAGGATCCAACATTAAAAGACAGTTTCGCCCCCTGGGTATTGTTCTGGGTCCCGGTGGGCTTTGAAGGCAGCCTCTTGGAATGTTGCCAAGAAACGGTCCCTGGGTGGAGGCAAGAAGCAGCAGCAGACCAGTGCTGCCCAATAGAACTTCCTGCAATGAGGGAAACATTCTGTCTGCAACACCCGCAGCCACGTGGCGTTATGGATCCCTTGCGACGCGGCCAGTGAGACCTAAGTACTTCATTTCTCATTTTATTTAGGTAGAGTTAGTGCACATTTAAGGTTTTTCCTCTATCTTTTTTTTTGTGATGGTCAAATATATATATATATATATATATATATATATATATATCTCACATATTTTATTTTTATTTATTTATTTTTTTAAAGATTTTATTTATTTATTCGACAGAGATAGAGACAGCCAGCAAGAGAGGGAACACAAGCAAGCAGGGGGAGTGGGAGAGGAAGAAGCAGGCTCACAGCGGAGGAGCCCGATGTGGGGCTCGATCCCATAACGCCGGGATCACGCCCTGAGCCGAAGGCAGACGCTTAACCGCTGTGCCACCCAGGCACCCCATATATCACATATTTTAATCAGTTATTTTTAAAGGTTTATTTATTTTAGGTGGGGAGGAGAAAGGAGAGAATCTCAAGCAGGCTTCCCGCTGAGCGAGGAGCTTAACAGTGCGGGGCTCGATCTCATCACCCTGAGATCATGACCTGAGCTGAAGTCGAGTCGGATGCTTACCTGACTGAGACACCCAGGCACCCCCAAATTTAAAATTTTTAAATTTTATTTATTTATTTTTAAGTAGGCTTCGTACCCTGTGTGGAATGCAATGCGGGGCTTGAACTCACCACCCTGAGATCAAGACCCGAGCTGAGATCAAGAGTTGGACGTTTAACTGACTGAGCCACTCAGGTGCCCCACTTGGATCGGTTCTTAAGTGTACAATTCTGTGACATTAGGTTCATCCGCAATGTTGTGTGACCATCACCACTCTTCCATGGCCACTGTAACGGCTCAGTCCAGCTCAAAGGGGACCCTAGTCGCCTTGCCCACCGCCTCCCATCTCAATGGCTCTGAACACCTGGGTGGCATCTTGAGTCTTCCCTGACCTCCTTCCACCTTATCCCATTGGCAGGGCCTGTTTCCTCTGACCTCCAGCCCACATGTTTCTCTCCATCTCCTTGGCAACCACCAAGGTCAAGGTCACCACCACCTCTCGTCCAACAGCTGCCCCTGCCTCCCTTTGGAGCTCCCTGCTTCCCCTCCAGCCACCCTCTAGCTCCATGCAGGAGCTTGGAGGTGTCAGGATAAAGCAATCTGATCCTGGATATCATCCCCCCCCCCGCCCCGCCCGGGGTTTCCTGCTGTCACAAGTAGTCCAAACAGCCACATGGGCCAATGAGGCATCCCCCAATCTGTCCACACGAGCATCTCCAATCACTTCTACGGAGGCTCTCCCCCTTGCCCACTATGCTCCAGCCACAGTGGTTCTCTCTGGCGTCCTGGAGCCCACCCTGTTCCTTCCTGTTCGAGGACCTTTGCATTTGCATGTCCCTACGCCAGGAACGCCCTCACGGCCCTGCTTTGCCCGAGTTCTCATCTAAAAGGGGTCCTCCTCAGGAAAAGACATCCTGGCCTCCTCAGAGTGGGCCAGCATCCCTTGCTAGCCTCATGTTCGGCTCCGGCCCCTGCCCTGACGTTTACAGCTAATTAATAATCACTTGTTTCAAGGTCGGCCTGCTTTAACGTAATTTTATAAACGCCGTGAAGGCAGCTCCCAAGAGCCTCAGATGTGACCTGGCATGGGGCAGGTGATTATTAATTATTTTTGCTTGAATGTCTCCCTGTTTCTCAGACTCTAGAAGCAGCCTCACCTGGTCAAGTCCGTTGCCTCCATGCGGTTAGACCTTATCCCTCCCCTGCTGACCCCCCCATGACTCCCTGTTGCCCTTTGACACGACCTGATTTCCTCTGTTTACCTTTTATTTATTTACTATTAAAAAGATTTAAAAAGATTTCATCTATTTCTTTGAGAGAGCGGGAGAGCGCGAGTACGGAGAGGGGCAGAGGCAGAGGGAGAAGCTGACTTCCCGCTGAGCAGGGAGCCTGATGCGGGGCTGGGTCCCGGGACCCCAGGATCATGACCTGAGCCAAAGGCAGACGATTAACTGATTGACCCACCCAGGCACCTGAAGATTTTTAGTTTTAAATAATCTCTACACCTAACGTGGGGCTCGAATGAAGAATCCTGAAATTAATTAAGAGTCACTTTCTCTACCGACTGAGCCAGCCAGGCGCCCCTGCTCTGCTTACATTTTAAAGGCTATAGGGGCTCCTGGGTGGTTCAGTCGGTTAAGTATCTGCCTTTGGCTCCGCTCAAGGTCTCAGGGTCCTGGGATCGAGCCCCATGTCTGGCTCCATGCTCAGTGGGGAGTCTGCTTCTCCGTCTGCCTTCCCCCACCCCCATTTGTGCTCTCTCTGTCTCTCTCTCAAATAAATAAATAAAATCTTGAAAAATAAAGGGTTTTTTTAACTTATGTATCATTTATCTTTTTTATTTTTTAAATTTTCCTTTTTTTAAAAAATATCAGGTTTTCAGTTTTCTTTTTTTTTTTTTTTAAGATTTTTTATCTATTTATTTGACAGAGATAGACAGCCAGTGAGAGAGGGAACACAAGCAGGGGGAGTGGGAGAGGAAGAAGCAGACTCCCAGCGGAGTAGCCCGAAGTGGGACTCGATCCCAGAACGCTGGGATCACTCCCTGAGCCGAAGGCAGAGGCCTAACAACTGCGCTACCCAGGCGCCCCTTAAATTTTCCTTTTTTAAAGATTTTATTCATCCATTTGTCAGAGAGAGAGAGAGAGAGAGCACACCTAAGCAGGGGGAGGGGCAGAGGGAGAAGCAGTTTCCCCTGCTGAGCAGGGAGCTGGATGTGGGACTTGATCCCAGGACCCTGCGATCACGACCCGAGCCCAAGGCAGGTGCTTCACCGACTGAGCCACCCAGGTGCCCCAAAAATAAAGGCTTTCAATACTCTCCAACCTGGCAACCACCTTTCCTGTTATATCCCTCCTACCTTTTGGTCTGAAGACAAAATGGGTCCTGTCCTCACTGTTTTCCGCGGTAGCCTCCGCATGAATCAGTGGTCCAGCCTCCAGGCCTTTGCTATAGCTGCTCCTTCTGCTCGGAGGCCTCTGCGGATTTGACAGGAATCTACCTGCCACCTGTTGCTCTCTTCTTCCTTCCTTCCTTCCTTCCTTCCTTCCTTCCTTCCTTCCTTCCTTCCTTCCTTCTTTTTTTTTTTTTTAGATTTTATTTATTTATTTGACAGAGAGAGACACAGCGAGAGAGGGAACACAGGCAGAGGCAGTGGGAGAGGGAGAAGCAGGCTTCCCGCTGAGCAGAGAGCCTGATGCGGGGCTCGATCCCAGAACCCTGGGATCACAACCTGAGCTGAAGGCAGACACTTAACGACTGAGCCACCCAGGTGCCCCTCTCTTCTTCCCCCTTGACAGAGCTCTGGTTTGGTGGGACCAAGCTTAGGGGGCTTAGGGTAGGTTGAGCAGCATGACCCGAGCCTTCTCAGGCATTGGTGGGATTTACTGGGAGAGAGGCACGCGCTGTTAGCTGGGGTTGCTGAGCTGGGAGGATGTGAGTCTGCAGCTGCCACAGGGCATTGGTTCCCACCACAACAGAGCCTCCCGGAGGGACGGAGAGAGGCCACGTCTTCCTGCCAGTGCTGCAAGTCCTGCATCAAATGCGCCTGAAGTCCACCCTGTCCCTTTTTTGCCTTAAGCCAGTTTGTGTTGGGCTTCTTGGAACTGAAAACCTGTGACGGGTCCCAGTCTCTTCATCCCCCTCCCCTCTCTTGGGACTAAGCCCCCTAAGGGCAGAGTGGTTATTTATTTATTTATTTATTTATTTATTTATTTATTTATTTATTTATTTATTTATTTTAGTTTGTATGTTTTGCTGCTATGTGTCTAGTCTATGAATTCTGGAAGCTCTGGTGACCAGCCCAGGGCTGGGCCCAGAGTGGGTGCCTCATAGATGTGGAATGAATAATGCCAGGTGGTGTGGGTAGAAACTATGAGCGCCGTGGGTGTGTGGTGTGGGGAGAGGAGTCCCTTCCAAATACATGTTGAGTGATGGTTGCCTGAAGAGGTGGCAGCTGACTTGGTTGGGCTTTCAGGGATGGATAGAATCTGAGAGGGCAGGGTGTCTCCGATACGTGGGTGTGTTAGAGGCGTGCCGGGGGTGTGTGCATGTGTGCATGGGAGGTGTGTGTCTGTGTGTGCAGAGAAAACCAATGTTCACACCTATCAGCCACCCTTTTGAGGGCTTCGCTCACTGCCCACGAGGCCCGCATGGCCTGGCCCCCGCCACCTCCTGTCTGCTTCTCCCTCTACTTTCCTCTCCCCTTGCTATAGCGCGCACCTCAGGGCCTTTGCGCGGCAGTACCCTCCCCCCAGAATTCTTTTTCCCTGGATAATCTGGCCCTGTCCCTGGTTCATTTTTTACAGGATCTTCCTTCCTCCCTGAGGCCCTTATTTCAGCTCATCACCTGCTGAGTCTTTCTCCTCCATTGACTTGCTTATGGCTCCATGATCTGTCTCCTTCCCCACCCCAAACTGGACGCACAGGGAGGGCGTGATTGGGTCTGGTGTGACCTTAGCGCCCATACTGGCAGACTTTTGAGGACTCTCCCAGCAGGGCCACCTGGGACCTCTGAGGGAGACACCCCAAGTGCCAAGCAAATGCCCTCAGACTCCTCTTCCAAGTAACTCCTGGCCCCTTCTGGAGTCTCAGGAGTGAGAAGGCCCTTTGCCTCTGTCCAGGGTTCTTCCAAGGAGTAGGGGCCGGCAGAAGTGACCTTGAGGAAGAGCTCTGACTCTCTATAGCTCTCTGAGCCTCAGTTTCCTTGTCTTTCCCCCCAGCTCTGTGAGTCATCTAGGACGTTGCACCCTCTGCCCCTTCCTGTGTCTTCCTCCCACACTGATACAGGCCTGATGGAGGGTGGGTGGGTGGGTGGCTGGCGTCATGGCATAAGGCAGGAGCGCCCATGTGTCCCTGTAGTGTAGCGTTGCCATGGCAACTAGCAGTCCTGGTTCCCTAGTGACAGGCCTGAGTTCTGGGCCCAGAGGTGGTAATCTGTCCAGGAAGGGAGAGAGGGAGCAAGGTGCACCTGGCAACACTTGTAAACACATGGAGGAAAGGATGGGGACTCGGGGTGCCTGGGTGCCTTAGTCAGCTAAGTGTCTGCCTTTAGGTCAGGATCCCAGGGTCCTGGGATCCAGTCCCCGGGGGCTCCCTGCTCAGCGGGGAGCCTGCTTCTCCCTCTTCCTCTGCCGTTCCTCCTGCCTGTGTTCTCTCTCTCTCTGTCAAATAAATAAATATAAATCTGAAAAAAGAAAAAGAAAAAGGATGGGGACTCATGTCTTTCCCTTGGGGCAGGGGTGGGGGGCAGTTCAGGCTGGGCCCTAGCTGGGGGCTGCCCCAGTTCCTGCTCAGGGCCAGGCATGAACCCAACAGGGAAGCTGACGCCTCCAGGCGTCCTATGTCACGTAACACTGCCCACTGCCCCCCCTTCACACCCTGTCCTGTCAGGTTCCCCGCGGCTCCTGGCACTCTCCCTCCTCAGGATCCCCACACAGGTTTTTTCCTCTGCCTAAAAGTTTCTGCTGTCTTCCCGGGCAACTCTTCAGCCCGAATATCCCCCTCTGACCTCCTGGCTCAGCCTGGCCCCTCTAAGTCACTACGCCCCAAATCAAGCCTCTATCATGTTGACAATTAACTTATTGCTTCTTTGCTTGTGTGATGATTGGTTTAATAAATGTTCCCCCTGCCAGATGCGACGCGTTAGCAGTCTCAGTCACAGCTGTGTCCCACACACCAAGGAGGCTGCTCTCAATACATCATTGTCGACACTCTCCCTTCTCACTCCAAGCCTTGCCCACAACACCCCAGACAATGTGGTCTCATCTCTGTCCCTCAGGCTCTTTCTGGCACCAGGCGTGGACCCTACATATTACTTCCACCTGGAATATTCTGAAACATTCTGGGCCCTTCTACAATGTTCTGGAATGTCCCAGAACATCTTAGACCATTCTGTCGCCTGCTTTTATTAAAGCTGGGACATCATCTTCTCAAAGAGCCTTTCCCTAACCTCCTAGCTAAAGCAGTCCCTTCCGCCTCGTCACTTTCAGCCCATTGCCTTTATGACCGTTACCACCATCTGGAAAGGCCTCGGTCATTGATCCGATCACACGTATCAGGTTTGTCCTTCTCCTTGTAACACACACAACAGAGTCTTCTGTTATGACCCCCATGCGACTGAATGGAGGGGGTCAGGGACGAGACCAGGAGTTGGTGCTGAGCTCCAGAGGAGGACAACTCTGACGCTCTCCTGCTGGAACCTTGGGAGAGTTACTTACCTCTCTGAACCCCAGGGTCTTTCATTTTCAGTGAGGCGTAATCTACAAATGGCAAGGCGTGCCCATTTTACAGCTCCGTGAATGTTTACATTCCTGTGACCCAAATACAGAGCACTCCCAGCCCTGGGTGGGAGGACTCCCTCATGCCCCCTTCCAGCTGGTCACCCCCCAGAGGTGGCCCTGGGTCTGACCTCTATCACGTGGGCTCCATTTGACCAGTTTCACTTTTTGTTTGCTTTTTAATAAGTCAGCTTTAATGAGACATAATTGATGTCCAATAACACAACTGTTTTTAAATGCGCAGTTCAACGAGTTTTGACAAATGTAAACCTCCCTGTTGCTCTGTCACCAAGATGGAAAACATTTCCATCACCCTAACTGCTTGTGCCTCTTTGTGGTAAAGGCCTCTCATCCCTGATGATCTGCCCCAGGTGGCCCCAACCTGTCACAGATTGGTATGGCCTGTGTGTGAATGTCACATAAACGGAATCGTATCGTGTGTCCTCTTCGTGCTGGCTTCTTTCACTCAGGACTGGGGAGATCCACTTGTGGGAGGTACTCAGTGGTGGTCTGTTCTTTTTCCTTGCCATGTAGTATTCCATTATGTGATGGTGTTGCCGTTTGTTTCCCCACTGACCTGTTGATGGCCCTAGGGGATGTTTCCAGTTTGGGGCTCTTATGACCCCTCGTGTTCATGTCTTCGGTAAAACCATATTTTCCTTTCGGTTGGATAAATACCTGTAGTGGATTAAGTGGTAGCCCCACTTAACTCACATCCGCCTGGAACCTTAGAACATGACCTTATTTGGAAATAGAGTCTTTGCAGGTATAATTTAGCAAAGGATCCAGAGGAGATAGTAATACATGTTCCTTCCCTTTGGGGATGTGGTGAGAACACACAGTTTGCGGCATTGGTAACTAAAACAAACAAACAAACAAACAAAAAATGGCAGCCAAGATGCAACTTGTCTCCATCTATCTTTAAAGTTGGGTTTTTCTGTTTGTCCCCAGCCCGGGTCACACACAGGTGGGGACCATTGCCTCCTGTAGGAGGAGCCAGTGGAGGCTGGCTTCTGGGGTGATGGTGGGGGACACTGGGAAGCCTGAGAGAGGCCACAGGGCTGAAAGTGACTAAGGTGAGTCAGAGCATAGTCTGCACAGGAAAACCCCATTCATTCATTCATTCATTCACGTATTCATTCATTCATTCATTCATTCATTTACCAACAGATTTGTTGCCCATTGAGGCTGGATGCAGGAGGCTAGGACCCTGGCAAGGTCCCAAGCTAGACACAGCCTGGGCCGCCAGGCTGGGCAGAAAGAAAATAGTCCTCCTCTGCCGGGCAGCCAGGAAGGCTCCCTGGAGGAGGAGACCTGTGATGGGTGTGAAAAACGTGGGAGGATGCCCAGAGACCACTCTGATCTTCCCTTCTGCTGCACCTGCGTGCACAGTGTCTTGCGGCCGCTATAACAAACGGCCACCAACCGCAGGAAACGTATTCCCTCGCTGTCCCGGAGGCCAGGAGTCTGAAATCAAAGCGCTGGCTGGCACGCTACCTCTGAAGGCTCTCGGGGAGAACGCTTCTTTGCCTCTTCCAGCTCTGGCTGCTCAGCTGTTCCCTGGCTTGTGACAGCATCACCTCAGTCCCTGCCTCTCTCTTCACATGGCCTTCTCTCTCTTTGAATTTCCCTCTTTTTTTTTTTTTTTTTTTAGATTTTATTTTTAAGTAATCTCTACACCCGATGTGGGGCTTGAACTTCCAACTCCGAGATCCAGAGTCACACACTCCCCCTCCACCGTCTGAGCCACCCAGGCGCCCCCACCCCCACCCCCAGCTTTCCTTCTTTTTATGAGGACACCAAGTTATTGGATTTAGGGCCCACCCTGCTCCAGGATGATCTCATCCTGAGATCCTCACTTTAATTGTATCTGCCAAGACTCTTCTTCCAAAAAAAAAAAAAAAAAAAAGTCGCTTTGAGATTTCAGGTAGATACGTCTTTTGGGCGGACACCATTCAATTGGTATCTTGAGAGTATTCAATGTCTTTTCAGCGAGGCTGTTCCCCCCAAGGGGCAGGGCTCTCTTCGTTTTGTCTGGCACATGTGTCCCATGCCCGCCACAGGGCCTGGTGCACAGGAAGCCATAAGTGCTTGCTGAATGCCTGATTAAAAGAAAGGAGAAAAGGGGTCAGCATGGGGCTCTGGGAGGGCTCGAGCCTCAGAGTCAGAGAGGGAGGGTCCCTTTTCTTGCTCCTGGCCTTGGTAGGCTTCTTCCACTCTCTGAGTTTCACTTTCCCTGTTTTGCAAGGTCATGGTCAGGGCCAGGGGAAAAGTCTGGGGGTCACCAGCCCCCAGAAGGACCCTAGGAGGCGTAGCTATGGTGGTGGGGGGGAGGGGCCGCAGGCAGGTAACCTTCTAGACTGCGGGTAAGTTAGAGCCGGTGGACCTAGCTCAGACCTGACTTGAAGGAGGCACCGGAGGTGCTGTCAGCTGGGCTGACAGAGAGAGCAAGATCAAGGGCGACTGTGTTTGCTCTTCACTGAGCCCACGCATAATCCTGGAAGGAAGTGGTCTATATGCCCCACCTTTTTTTCCCCCATGGAGGCGAGATTCACATAACGTAAAATTCACCATTTTATTATTTATTTATTTATTTATTTATTTATTTATTTATTTATTTATTTATTTTTAAAGATTTTATTTATTTATTTGACAGAGAGAGAGACAGCCAGCGAGAGAGGGAACACAAGCAGGGGGAGAGGAAGAAGCAGGCTCCCAGCGGAGGAGCCTGATGTGGGGCTCGATCCCAGAACGCTGGGATCACGCCCTGAGCCGAAGGCAGACGCTTAATGACTGCGCCACCCAGGCGCCCCACAATTCACCATTTTAAAGTGAACAATCCAGTGGCATTTAGCGCATTCACAATGTTGTGCAACTACCATAGCCAGGAAGGAAAGAGAGTCCTCGCCCTTTGCGGAGTTGACATTCCAGGGGGAGGGTGGATGGTAAACAAGAAAGAGAAATACATGACAATTCCTCAGAAAGATCCCCCCAGAGCTGCCCTGTGATCCAGCAATTCCACTCCTACAGATGTACCCAAGAGAAGTGAAAACAGGACTCCTCCATCTGTACGTACCTGTTCATAGCAGCACTAGTCACAGTCACCAAAAGGGGAACACCCCGAATGTCCATCAGTGGATGAATGAATAAAGGACGTGTGATCCATCGGCACTCTAGAATATTAGTCATAAAAGGAATGAGGGCTGATACACGCTACAATGCGGAGGAACTTTGAAAACATTATGCGGAGAAGGCCACGTGTGTTGTAGGATCCCGTGTATGGGAAATATCCAGAACATGCAAGTCCATAGAGACAGAAAGCAAACTGATGGTTGTCAGGGGCTGGGGGGGGGGATGGGGAGCGACTGTTCATGGGGACAGGGTTTCCTTCTGGGACAATGGAATTTTTGTGGTTTTTAAAAGATTTTATTTATTTGACAGAGAGAGAGCATGAGTAGGGGGAGCGGCAGGCAGGGGGAGAGGGCCTTCCACTGAGCAGGGAGCCCGAAGTGGGGCTCGATCCCAGGACCCTGGAATAATGAACTGAGCTGAAGGCAGATGCTTAACTGACTGAGCCACCAGACGCCCCTCAATTTTATTTCATTTTAATTTTGTTTCATTTTATTTTTTAAAGATTTATTTATTTATTTGAGAGACAGAGAGAGAGAATGAGGGGGAGGATGAGAGGGAAAGAATCTCAAGCCGACTCTGTACTGAGCGCGGAGCTCGACGTGGGGCTCCATCTCACGCCCTGAGATCATGACCTGAGCCGAAATCAACAGTCTTAACTGAGCCACTCAGACACAGCTCAATTTTAAACAAAGGAAAACTAAAATACCATACAGAGTTATCGGGAAAAAATCAAGCAGGGCTTGGGGACAGAGAGTGGGCGTGGGAAAGGAAAAATGCTGACAGCTGCCATGGACTTGGGGCTTACCCCCTGAGCTGCCCTGAGTGTCCTTCACCCTGGCCTCACTCTGTCCTGCGGGGATACTTTAAACATGGGGAAACTGAGGTATAAAGAGCTAGAGCGTCCCGCCCAAGGACTTGAGGCTTGTAAGAAGTGGCTGCAGAACGAAGGGTAATAGCAAAGATAGCGAGCATTTGTCAGCTGTTGACTCTCTCTAGTTCACAAAGGAGCGAAGGGAGGCTCTGGGAGCATCAGCCGCTTGTTCTGAGGCCACTCACTGGGGAAGGGCAGACAGGGCGGACGCCAGCCCCAGCACGAGGCTGTAGGAAAACAAGGCATCCCCCAACTTCCAGGCCTTCGTTTCCTCCTCTGTAACACCTGGAGGTCACAAGGAGGCCTCCGAGCTCTGACCTGGGGCCACGAGTCCCACAGCTGGTCTGGAGCGGGGGAGCAGGTGGCGAGGCCCCCGCCTCTGGGAGAACAATGCCAGCTGTGGGCCAGATGGCGGCCAGACCTGTGGACGCTGTCTGCCGTGTCCTGCTTCCAAGCTCTGCCAGACCACGGGTCAGCATTATTGGAGGAGGGTGTGCAGTAACCTTCGGGGGCCCTCCGGGTCCCCCAACCTGCCTGTGTCCCCAGCCCAGGTATGACAACCAATCAGGCTCCAGTCAAGAATCCTGGGGGAAGTCCCTGGCCTCACTCTGCCTCACCCTCACATCCCAACTGCTGCATCTCCTGTGGGCTCCTGCTGCAAAGTCCATCCCAGTTAGGACCACCCCCCACCTCTCCCCAGCCACCACCTTGGGATGAGCCCCATCAGGGAGCTGGAATCCTTGCCTCCTAGGTAATATCCCTAATTCAAGCTATTTCCCCTGACTGTTGGTGTTGGTTACATCCCCTCTGCTCACAAGCCCCCTCTCTTTCCTCATTTCATGCAGGGGAAATGCTTCCATGGTGGTCCACAAGGTCCTCCGTGACCCAGAGCACTACTCATTGCCACCCACCCCACCTTTTCCTCCCCTTTCCCTCTCCCTCAATTTTCCTCTGCTAGGCAACACTCCAGGCATGCTCCTGCCTCAGGGCCTTCGCACTGGCTGTCCTGTGCCACACGATCCCGGAATACCTCGGAGGTCCCCTGCACCATGCGTCTGCAGTGTGCTACGTGTGAGCACACAGCCAGGGGCCCCGTGAACCTCTTCTTGCTTATCTTCAGCCGTATGTCTGTCTGACATGTGGGTCGAATCTTGGTGTTTATGAAGTGTGAGTGCATATGGATGCCATTGACTGCAGCCGTATGTGCGGCGGGCGTGTGGGCTGTAGGTCTCTGCTGAGCGGGGTTTGATGCCTGCATGTAGTTTATTTGGAACAAAGGCTCAAGTGGCAGGCCGACCTCAGGTGGACAAGGGTTGTGTGCAGAGCTTGCCAGAACTTGAGCTGCTCATGCATGCACAATTCAACATTTATTGAGCGCTTATTGTGTGCTGGAGAAGTCAGCAGGGCCCCTCAGCACCTGATACCTGTCAACTTGCACAAGGCAACTCCTGAGCATTTAACAAAGTGATTGAGTATCTACTGTGTACCCACCTGATCCCTGGGGGCATATGGATCAGTTGAATCTGGTTCTAGCTGCAGGAGCCCACCCAGGCAGCCTCCTTGCTTCCTCCTTGCCGCTTGCATGTCTACCCCTTTCTCCTAACACTGATTGCAGGGAAAGCACTGACTTCATTTGGACCCCTGGACCCTGCTCAAGGCTGCACAAGGGAGGGTTTTCCAACTCAGAAGGTGAAAGTATAAATGGGCACAAGGCTGGAGAGAGGATCCTGGGAACTTGGGCCCTTCTAGGGTGGAGATTCTAGGCTTTCAGTGGATTGGGGGTTGGGGAGTGTCCTTGAAGGGCTCTGGAAGCTTTACAAAGGCCTTGCTAGCCCTGGGCTCCGTGGGTTCCAGAGTGCAGAGCAGTGAAAAGAAAGGAGGGGAGGAGGAAGGAAGGAGGGAGAACAAAGAGAAAAAGGAAAGACATAGATGCACAACTTTGAGCCTTGGCTGAAGATTGGGTAATTGGGGGCTGGAATTTGGAGGTCCAAGGCCGTTGGGTTGGGCGGAGTGGACTTTGGGGGTATAAGTATAGGTATGAATGGTCTGTGGGCAAGGATCTGGGGGAGTGGGAGTTAGGATTGGAGTAGAGGATAGGGGAGATAATCTGAGCGCAGGGCTTTGGGGGGTGTGAAAACCAGAATTATGGGTGAAGCAGGAGGTTTGGGGATCTGACTAGTTTCTAAAGGTGGAGGTTCTTGGGTTTGAGGGTGGAGGCTCTGGGAGGGTAGGTCAGGGGAGGGTTGGGACCCAAAGCCCGGTTATAAGTCTGAGGCCTGGGTAGGGGTTGAATTCCCACATCTGAGGGTGTCTTGGGGAGTGAGTGGCCCTGGAAGAGGAGGTAAAGTTATCAGAGCTCTTGGATTGGTTTCTCCCTGTTCCTCCCATCTCGGCCTCGCCCCTCCCCCTTCGTAGAACAGACCCCTCCCCAGACCTGGCGCACTTCACCTTCCGGCCAGCCCCTACTCTCCGAGCCCCCTCCCAGGTCCCATCAACCCCTCAAAACTCGCCTTTGCCCCGCCCCTGCCCGGAGTTGGCCCCGCCACCTAGACAACGCCCCGCCCCTCATCACAGACTCCGCCTTCCACCCAGTCCCCGCCCCCTCCCCTCTGCTGAGCGGGCCCCTGTCTTCACCGCCCCCGCCCACACGCAGACCCCACCCCTCTCCGCCCAGACCCCACCCCCTCATTAGGCCAGGCCCCACCCTTGCCCAGGCCCCGCCCCCTGAAGCACAGGCGCCCCCTCCCCCCCTCCCCCCGCCCCCGCCGCTTCTCTGTTTCCCGGGCCGGCGCGCGCGGCTCCCGTCACTTGAACGCGCGGCGGCGGCGGCGGCAGCGGCGGGAAGATGGCGGAGTCCGGTGGCGGCGGAGGCGCTGGTGGCGGTGGCTTCGGCGCGGGCGCGGGCCCCGAGCGTCCGAGCAAGTGAGACCGTCCGCAGGGTGGGCCGGCACCTGCCCCGGGGCCAGGGTGACTTGTGGGGAGTCCTGGGGGTCGTGAGGGGCTGAGGAGCCACTTGGGCAGGTTCGAGGGTCTTTACGGGGGATTGTGGGCTTTAGGGAGTCATGGAATACTGGGGGGACCGAGGGCTGTTGAGAGGCAGCTGAAGGCGGGCTGGGGCCCCAGGACCTCGAGGTATGTGCATGCGGCCCTTGGGGTCTGACAGGGCATTGAGGAGCGTGGAAGTCCGAAGGGAAACCCATGGACTCCTGACTGATGGGCCATGGGGGAATTGGGGATGCCAAGGGGTCTGGGAGGCAGAGAGGGCCTGAGGAGGGACCATGGGCAGTCTCGAGCTTGTTGAGGCTGTCTTGGGGACACTTAAAGAGGGGACTGATGGGAGCTTGAGGGGCTGAGGCCCAAGGCTTCCTGGAGGGTGCTGTAGGACCCTGCCTTGAAGTGTGTAAAGATGGTTCTGTGGACATGCTGAGGGGTCCTGGAAGGGGTGAGAACTGTGGAAGGCTGGAGGTAGGGGGCTCAAGTGAATTCGAGGGCCTGAAAGAGGCCTAAAGGGCCTAGGAAAACCTGAAAGGGGAGGCTGTGGTTGCCCCCCGGGGTCCCGGTGAGTCCTTATGGGCAGGGAAGGGTCTGGAGTTCCCAGGGGTCCTAAGTGGCTGGAGTGGGTCTTGGGGAGCCTGAGGATGATGAGAGGACCCTGAAAGTCTAAGGAGGGTCCATCCTTGGTGCTCCTGTCTCCCATCCCCATGGGGTTCAGATCCTCCCCCAGGCTAAAGGACTTGAAGCAAGGTCTTGCCCACAGACCAAGGGGGCAGAATTCACCCCCTTTGGTCAAAGGGAGGCTCCTTTTTCCTTTGTCCAGGTCCTGAGATGGGTTGCTTGAACCCCAGAATTGGTGTAAAAATTGAAGGTGTTGATATGCATTGTTTTGGATTGTCAGAGGGGAGGAGCACCTGCCTTAGGTAGCACAACCTCCCTTTTCTCACAGGGCCAGCAAGGCCCCGATCCTCCCATCCTGGCCTCCCAGGGAAGCCTGCCACCCTTGTTTGGCCAAGGAGGAAATCTGGGCTCTTCCTTGATGGTGAGCTTATGGGAGCAAATAATTCCAGTGTGCTAAGTGATAAAGTCGTTCACTACTTGTGTGCCGTGGAGGCAGTCCTCATTGTGGAGACTTGGGCTGGTGCTGACCTGAAAGACCTGATGGCTCGAGGCATGAGTTGGGCTTTATAGCCCTGCAATGGGGAGTGAGGAGAGATCAGAAGATTTTAAGACATTCAGGGGCTAGAGTTGGCAGGGCTTGTTGACCAGGCATGAGGTGACACGTAAGGAACAGATAAAAGGGGACAGCTAACCCCAGCTCCCTGCCTTGGGGATGGGATAGTCTGGGGGCAACAGCAAGGTGTAACTAACTACATACCATATAAGTCACTCATTGTAGCTGAGCAGTTGATTGAGTTTTAATTAATTTATAGCGTTATGTACCCTTTAAAACAATCCAGTTTTTTGAGAAGGCTTCCATCACCCCAAAGAGTTCCCTCAGGCCCCTTGCAGTCAACCACACTCCCACCCCCAGCCTCAATCACATCCTGATCTGCTTTTGCTCTCTGGTTTTGCCTTTTTAGAAATTTTATATGAATGGAATCTGCAATGTGTGGCTTCTTATGTCTGGCTTCTTTCCCTTAACTGAATGTTTTTGGAAATTCATCTATGTTGTCACAAGTATCAGAAGCATGTTCTTTTTCATTGCTGCAGAGTATTCCATTGTATGGATGACAGTTTGCTTACTCATTTACTGGTTGATGGACATTTGGGTTTCCGTTTTGACAATTACAAATAAAGTCCCTGTGAACATCCAGGTATGCGTTTTTGTGTGGATATATACTTTCATTCTCTTGGGTAAATACCTAGGAGGGTCCTATGGTAGATGTAGGTTTTAACATTTTAAGAAACTGCCAAGCTGTTTTCCAGAGTGACTGTACCATTTGCATTTCTACCAGGAAATGTACAGGAGTTCCAGTTGCACCCTGTTCTCGTCTACACTTGATGTGGCCAGTCTTTAATTTCAGCCATTTTAAGTATATACTGGTATCTTATTTTAGTTTTAACTTGTATCTCCCTAATAAGTAATGACTTTGAACACTTTTTCATGGTCTTGTGGTATTCATATCTTTGGTAAAGTGTCTTTTCAAATCTTTTGCCCATTTTCTAATTGAGTTATCTTCTTATTGTTGACTTTTAAGGATTCTTTATGTATTCTGGCTACAAGTCCTTTATTAGATATATGATTTGCAAACATTTTCTCCCAGTTTGTGGCTCATCTACCTTTCTTTCTTTCTTTCTTTCTTTCTTTCTTTCTTTCTTTCTTTCTTTCATTCATTCATTCATTCATTCATTTTCTTAATGATATCTTTCACAGGGCAAAATTTTGTCATTTTGTTGAAGGCCAGTTTATCAGTGTTCTTCTCTTATGGATTACACTTTTAGTGTCATATCTAAGAAATCTTTTCTTTTTTTAAATTTTATTTTAAGCAGGGTCCATGCCCAGCATGGAGCCCAACATGGGGCTTGAACTCATGACCCTGAGATCAAGACCTGAGCTGAGATCAAGAGTTGGATGCTTAACTGACTGAGCCACCCAGGCACTCCCCCCCCCTTTTTTTTTTTAAGATTTTATTTATGTATTTGAGAGGGAGAGCACGCACAAGCAGGGGGAAGAGCAGAGGGAGAGGGAGAGGCAGACTCCCCGCTGAGCAGGAAGCCCAACACAGGGCTTGATCCCAGGAGCCTGGAATCATGACCTGAGCCGAAGGCAGATGCTTACTTAACCGACTGAGCCATCCAGTCGCCCCAGAGGCACTTTTAAAAAAGACATTTCCCCCACTTCTGAGATTCCCATTTGCCCCCTTCCATCCATCCTAGTGAAAAATTACCGTTGTCTAGAGCAACTGATAGGGGAGGGGCTCTTATCCCTGTGGTGCTCGAATGGGGAGAAGGGCAAGAATCCCTTAAATGGTGAGATGGAGCATGTGGGAAGAGGATCAGGTTTTGATGGAGATTGTGGCACACAATATTTTGCCAAGGATCCCTTGAGATCTAGAGGCCCTTGTAACGTTCATTTATTCCTTCCTTCATTTATTCCAAAGGGGCCAGCAAGGCCTGGTGTATCCCTTGCCTGTGCCTCATTCCTCTTCATCCTTCCACACTCCCAGGTCATGGCCTCTCAGAGCCATCTGCCTGACCACCGAACTCAGCCCCCAGAATGCTTTTTCTGGTCACCTTGGATTGTTCGGTACAATTTATATAGCATAAAACTCACCCACTAAAAGTGAACAATTCACTGACATTTAGTATGTTCACGACGTTAAGCAACTATCCCATCTGTCTAGTTCCAGAACATTTCCACCACTCCAAAGAAAATTCTGTACCTATTGGCAATTACTCCCTATTCCTCCTACCCCAGCCTCCTACAAGTGTTCATCTAATTTGCATCTCTATAAATTTACCTGTTTCATAAACGGAATCATACAATATGTGACCTTTTGTGTCTGGCTTCTTTCACTCTGTATAACGTCTTCAGGGTTCTTCCACATTGGAGTGTGTATCAGTACTTCATTCCTTTTTATGACCGTATAATATATCACTGTGTGACATACCACATTTTGTTTATTCATTTGACCAACAGATGGACATTTAGGTTGGTTCCACCTTTTGGCTTTTTGGACTGTGCTGCTATGAACACGCATGAGTTCAAGTTTTTGTCAGAACACTTGTATTCAGTTCCTTGGGGTGTATACCAGGAGCGGGGTTGCTGGGTCATATGGCTGTTGTGTGTCGTGATCACGCTATCTCAACCCAGCACTCCTTGGTGTGTTTTATAATGGAAATGCATTGAGGGTGGAGATCGTCTGCCTCATGCTGTCTTGTATCCTAGAGCAAGGGCTGCACAGAGGAAGTAAGTGTTCAAGAAATATGGCCGGGGGTGGGGAGGGAGAGAGAAAGGGATGGATGAAAGGGGTGTGGAAAAGCTCTCTAGGGCTTGCAGTCTGGCGGGTAGGAAGTCCCTTCCATGGGATCAGGTCAGCCCTTCGCCTTTTCAGGGAGACTTGTGGGGTTACCGAGGGCTGGGGGGAGGCTGGCCTTGTCTGTGAGGTTGGTTTTCCAATCTGCCAGGAGGCGCCTGCATCTGCCTTTTTGTCCCATGAAGGGTTTTGTCATTTGGCCAGGGATGGGGGCGGTTCCTGTCTTCCCCTTGGCCTTTCCAACGGTCCCACAACTCAAGAAACTGTCCTCAGGAGGGACTGAGCTCCTCCACCCCCCCACCGCCCCCAGCGTTATATAACTTGTTTGTTCCAACTTCACTTTTCTGCAACCAAGGGGGAAAAAAGAAAGAGAAAAGCTTATTCTCCTTCCTTCCCATCTCGAGGGATCAACAAAAAACTCGTTGCCTAGTAGAGATGGTCGTTAATAACCAAGCCGGACCTCTGGGATGGTTGGAGTGTGGCTGTCTCAGCCGAGGGCTTGCAGGGGGAGGTGGGGTCCTAGCTGCAGGCTCCCTCACACAAAAGACACTTGTTTTCTAGTGGGCCCCTCCCAGCTCCACCTCAGGCTCTCCACCAGGGTCCAGGCTCAGGAGGGAGAGGAGGTTTGTGGCCACTTGGGGTGTTGAGTAGGGGGGAAGTGGAGGAATTCTCCTGGGAGTTGCACTTCCCCAGCTAAAATTCCATCCCTGTGAGGTACCCGGCCGGCTGAGTTCTGGAGGGACCTTCTTGCCACAGAGGCTCTTTCGATGTTGGGTTGTTGGCATCCTCACTCCTCAGCCCATCTTCCCCAAAGGTGTCTGGATGGGGCCCCGTCTTGCTGGCTCACGCTGCTCCTGGGGGCTGAGGCTAGGGTATCGGGTGAGGGACATGCCGGCCACAGGTGTTTTCATGTGAAGTTATGGCCCAGACACAGTGTGAGCGGGTTTGGCACAGTTCAGCGAGGCATCGGTCTGCTTCTGGCTTGGTGACCTTTGCTTGTTTAAACTTTCTTAACAAGCCCTCTCTGGCGGTGTCCTAGATTGTCGCCACTCAGCCCTGAGGCCCTGGAAGAGTCCAGTCCCCCAACCCTTGGGTGAAAGACTGGGGGACCTTTTGGTCTTCTGAGCAGGTTCTTGTTCCTTTGGCTTTGTCCTCTTTACAGCCAGGAGGGAGAGGTAGGGGTTTGACCCTTCAGAGATGGGGCCTCAAATCCTCCTCTTGAGAATTCTGGGAGATTTGGTTGTAGCAGGTGCTTCATCAGACCCACCTGTGTCTGTGGTCCCTGCTCCACATACTCACTGTGCACCTTGGGCATGTCTGCGACCCTCTGCGCCTTAGACTGCTCATCGGGGAAGTGGGACCACAGGCCCACTGGGCAGGGTAGCTGGGATGCAGCAAGCTAGGGCCAGGGTGTGCTCAGAGGGTGCCCGGCGCATTGCCTGTGCATCTAAATGTTAATGCAGAAGTGGCGATGTTACCCTGCAGTCCTGTCGCTGCCCACGTTCTGTCAACCGCGCCCACATGGGGCCTGACGGGACTGCGGACTGTTGTTGGCAGGGCTTGCCCGCGAGTCAGTGTGGCAGGTGGGGAAAAGAGAAAGTTGGTGTGTTAGTCCATTCTGGCTGCTGAATACCAAAAGACTGGGTGGCTTATAAATAACAGAAACATATTTCTCAAAGTTCTGGAGGCTAGGAATTCCAAGATTGAGGCACTGGCAGGTTTGGTGTCTGGTGAAGCCACCTTCTGGTTCAGAGATGGCTGTTTTCTTAGTATGTCCTCACGTGGTAGAAGGGACAAGGGGGCAATCTGTGATCCCCTCCTTTTAAAAGAGATTTAATTTAATTTTTTTTTTTTTTAAGTAATCTCTACACCCAGTGTGGGGCTTGAGCTTACAAGCCCGAGATCAAGAGTCACATGCCCTACCAACTGAGCCAGCCAGGCACTCTGGAGTCCCTATTTATAAGGACACTGATCCCATTCATGGCTCCACCCTCATGACCCAGTCACCTCAGAAAGCAACCCCCTCGGCCATCTTAATACCATCACATTGGGGATTCAATTTTAACATGTAAATTTCAGGGGGGGACACAAACATGCAGTTGGCCGAGCAGTTGGGAGGATGGTGGCAGTGTTACTAGGTGGTCATGAGAAGGTCAATGGCAGGGGCAGTAGGAGAATGGAACATTCCAAGTCCAAGCTGCTTCTGCAACACGGAGAGGATAGATGGCTCTGTGCGGCCTGGCGCCAGGCAACAGGGCAGAGCACAGCTCTGTGGGTCTCTGCAGGGTATTGGGGTTGGGGCAGCTGAGTCTGAGGCAAGCTGGAGGGAGCACTGGACTGGAGGTGCTAGAAGGCCGGGCCAGGAAACTCAGCTTCTCCTCAGGGAGCGAGGTGCCCCTTTCCTCACCTCCCCAGCAGGGTCCTGCGAGCTCATGATGTGAAATTGCTCTGAAAGCTGCTCTCTTCGCCCCGAATTGTGGAGCATTTGTCTCACAGCTGGACCGCTTCCACCTGGTAGCTGCGACTCCCCTGGGGGACGGCCTTCTTGTCGTCGGCCATAGGGGTAGAAAGGTTTTATTAGCCTCTGCTATCATAGTGCCATCTCCAGGGAGCCCATGCCGTGTGTCATCCCGCTTTTCTTCACGCCAGTTATTTTTTATTGCCAATCCTCACGGGAGAGCTTAGCGAGACCAGGTTGGAGGTTTGTGCTCGCATGTCCCCACCCCCCCTCCGCCAGACACTTTAAAAGTGGGACTTTCTCTGCATTCCTGCCCTTTGGTCTTAGGGTATATTGCAGACTTGGGTTGAAGGCCCTGGAGAAGGATGGGAGGAGTAAGGGGATGGGGAGGAAAGGCCCAGATAGAAACAATTCAACAACAGAGGTGACTTCTGGCATCCCTGGCTCCTTTCTCTTGTCGACGGGACTTGTTTGACACCTTTCTCTTCCTCTGGTGATCGTCACATGGTTCCTGTGTGCCTGCTGCTATGCTGGGTGCTGGGCATGTGGGCCCCCAGGACTGTCAGGCCTTGCCCACGTGGGACATGCCAGCAGGGTTAGCAAGACAGTTGTGCAATCATTTCTCCATGCTTGCCATAAATGATCCTGAGGCCAAGTGGGAGGTTCTGCCTTTTCTGGAAGGTTCTGAGAGCCTCCTCATGAATGAGGTTGAGCTAAGTCTGAGGGTTAGTGTCATCAGCTTGGGGGAAGGGGGTCATGGGAAGTAGACTGTTTTCTGGGTATAAGCAAGTGGCATGTGTAGGTGCTGAAGGAGGAGCAGCCTGGCTTTTCAGGGGTCGTGAGGACAGAGAGGAGCTGGAGGGGGTGGGAGGGAGGAGGCTGGGAGACTGGGGGGGGGTGCAAAGTTTGAGTGGGTGGGGGGCCTGGGTCAGATCTGTGTTTGGGGAAGGATCCCTCTTTTGAGGGACAAGGGGCCTGGACCTAGGTGGGAGCTGTAGAGGTGGTGAGGTAGGCATGAGTTTGGGGAAGATTCGAGACTGAACTCGTGCTGTGTGCTGATCACCGGTGGAGGCCAGGCACAGGGTCAGTGGCTCTCAGGTTTCCTCCAGGGACTGAGAAGTGAGTATTAGAGAAAGACTCATCAGGCAGGTGGGCAGGCAGGAAGTAGGACGAGGCCCCACTTGCCTGTGGCTGTGCTGCCTGTAGTGTCCAATGGAGATGGGAGGCAGAGGTGGACTTCCGGCCTGGAGGGCTTGAGGGCTTGTCTCTGCTCTGGAAAGCCCTCGTGCCTCTCCTTGCTCAAGGGCCTCAGGTCTTCCAGAGAGCAGCTCCTGGTGCTAGGAATGTCCCTTCTCCTGAGAAGAGGCTTTGGCCTAGCCTTAGCCACCCTGGGAGGTCTCCCCAGTTTCAGTTCTGCCCCCCTCCCTGCTCTGAGCTTCGCCTTGAGAGCACTCACCACACTACTGTCTCCTCCCGTCATCTGTTGGTACGTTATGTTGGTTCCACTTTTGAGCCACATCCCTGTCTGGCCCCTTCTTCCATCTCTTCCTCATCCCTGCTCTGAGCCACCATTGGCTCTTGCCCTCCCAGCTGCTGCCCCACACTCCAGCCAGTGGGTCCCTCCTGAGATAGGCATCAGACCATGTTGCTCTGCCTGCCACCTGGGGCAGGTTCTTCACTCTCAGAACAAATTTTACTTCTCCACCCCCACCCCCACCCTCATAGTGAGGCCTTGCCCACCCACTGGGCCCTCTGCTTCCCCAGCCCTACTGGTCTCCCAACAGCACTCCTCTGGCACCCCTTGGCCTTTGACCAAGGCTCTTCCTTGGGGAGAGTGTCCTGTCCCAGTGCTTTGTACAGCTCCAGGGTCGCCTCCTTGGGGCCTGGTGGCTCTGTCCACCCGCCTCTCTGCATCCTCTGCCCTGTGCTCACGGTACATTCTGTTTGCTTAAAGACCGTGTCCCCTAGAATGTGTGCTCCCCAGGGCAGAGCTTCCCCGTGCTGGCTCTGATTTGCTCCAGCAAATAACCCACACCTAGTCTGTGACAGGATTTTGAGGGGACCTGGCCTGACCTAGAGGCTTCTGGAGCAGCCTTCTGCACGCTGCGGGCTGAGGATCCCCCTTTTCCTCACGGTGTTTAGTGGCATGGTCTGGGTAGAGAAACAGAAGCAGGCACGATGTCCGTGAACCAGCCCATTAGAGAGAAGCCAGCGAGCAGTGCCCTGTTTGCGTGTGCTTCGTCTGGGTAGCGAACAGGATCTCAGCCCGTGTGCTGAGGACGGAAACGGCCAGCCACTCTCCCTGTCCAGCTGCCTGCAGTGGGAAGTGGGGGCCGGGGCTGCGGGGTCCCCACTGCCGGCAGACCCGCCTTCCTCCTGTGGTAGCCGCTCCGCAGCTGTGCAGACGAGCTCTTAACACTTGTTAACCCCGAGTCTCCAGTCTCTTCCTCCTGCCCCCTCCCCTTTCCCGGTTCCCTCCGGAGAGGGCTGCTCAGGACTCACAGAACCCGTCCCCCTCGGCTAGGAGAGCGCTTCCCTAGCATTCCTCCTGTGCGGCGCGGGAGCGGGTGTTGGGGCGCTGCCAGCGCGGCTTCAGACCCCTGGCCGACCGGCCGAGTGGCTGATTCCTTCGCACACACCGCCTCACCACACGCTGAAAATATTGTGATCCGGGAGGAAGTAACCGGCACCTTTGGGGAATCGCAGACCTTTCCTGTGAGGGAAGCAGCTTCCGGAATTGAACAGCTCAGCCTAGAGGAAATCTTGAGGGGCGGACCTTTGGGCTTTTAAAGGCCTCGAGGGGGGTCACCCGAGATCGAGGCCCGAAGTTGTTTTCTGACGCCACAACTGCAAAATTCCACAGGGGTCAGAGACGGAGCGGGCGGGAGCGGGCTGGGCTGCATATCCGGAGAGCTCTCCTCTCGATGGGCTGTGAGAATTTGAAGCAGCCTGCTGAAGGAAGCGGGAGCAGAGACCCGATCGCCAGAATCCACCGAGAGACCGGAGCTGCGAGTAGGGCAGTCTCCCAAGGTGGGGTTGAGGGGGTGGCACTGTTTCCCGGAGGCGGCAGGCCCGTAAAGGAGCCCCCATGAGGACCCCCGAGGCAGCCTCCATGTAGAAAACTGACAGGACTGTGTGTGAAAGTTGTTAACTGTGTGCTTGCCTTGGTGAAATCTGGTGGGTTCCAGGAGGGTGTCTCTTGCTCTCTCTTCTCCCCTTCTCTGTCGTGCAAGGGGGTGAGGCAGGGCAGTTGGGAGCACACAAATGTTTACGCTCCACGTGAGTCACTTACGGAAGCAAGGGGTGGTGTTTTTCTTGCTGAGGCTGATGGCATCGCACAGACCCGCAGCTCCAGCCTTAGGCTTGCTTCCAGCATTTTAGCATTTAGAGCTTCGTGGTGGGGGACATGGGGAGCTTGCTGACCTTTCATGGGGAAGCGGCTGTCTTGTCATAGGCAGGCAGGACTCAGGCTGAGTATGGCCACTACCCACTTGCTACAGATCACCCAGCTTGGACTTCCTCAACCCCCCCCCCCCCGCCGCTTCCCCCCCAATCCCTCGGGTAGAAAGCCTGTGCAGCTCAGGGAGAGGTGGCAGCTGGAGAAGTGGTAACTCCATGGTGTTTTTTTCAAAGGCTGATCTGGAATGTGGTGGACAGGAGCCCTGGATCAGAGGCTTCTGAGATTGAAGGCCCCCTTTGGTTATGAGTGCCAGAAACTCAATTCTCTGCCTTCAGTTAGAAAATAAAAGTTCATTGTTCACATTAAAAAAAAAAAAGGTTTAGGGACAGTTCTAGTTTTAGGTACATCGAGATAGATTCAGGGCTCAGATGATTCCCTTGGATTCTGTGACTCCTTTCTCTCAGCTCTGCCTTTCCTCCTGGCTGGGCGAGGTGACCCCACCTTGCTCCGCACTATCTTAGCAACCCCAGGGGGAATGTGAATCTCCATTCTGGTTACTCCAGCAAAAGTCCCAGGGAATGCTCTGATTGGATCACGTGGGTCACACCCCCATCCTGTGGCCGGGGATCTAGGAGGCTCTAATTAGTCACGAGTCTCCCTTTTCAGCCCAGAGATGGGTCTCCTGATTCCTACTATTGGGGAATAAGAGGTTCCCTGAGGAAAGCAGGAGGCCCTTACCAGAAGAGGGGAGGGATATTGGCACCCCCTAAAATGGAGGTATTCATGACAGGCCCCTTCTGACGCCTGAATTTGTGCTGCTGTTGGAAGGGCCAGGCTGAGCCATCTCCATATCTGCCTCTGCCAGTGTCTGGCCTAGCACCTCTGGTCATGAGCATGTGCCATTTGGCAGAATGGTCTCCTTTGGGGCCTCAGCACCTGTCCTGCTGGGTGAGGTAGCTGGGCTGGACACTGAGATGCTGGAATTTGGCAGTTCTAGAATCTCACTGGGTTTTCGAGCGAGCGGTGCTTTGGGGCCACGTAGTCATGCACCTACTTGCCTGACCTGTAGAGTGAAGGGGTTTTGCTTATTCACGTGGCTCCATCTCCAAGCCCAGTGCAGGGGAGGTGATGTGGGGGGACGGGCTCTGACTGGGATCAGCCTTGTGTCAGTGGGTGGGAACAAAATAGGCATGGCCTCAGCCTGAGACTTGTCTGCTAGTCTGCCTCTGCTGCCCCTCACGTGGAGGCCCTGGCTGGGCTTTGAGGGGAAAAGGAGGCTGTGGAGAACACTGGCTGGGTCATGAGGGCAAGCATGGCCATAGAGGAGACCTTCTCCTTTCAGAATATTTGGAGGGTAATGTGGCAAATGTGCATGGAAGGGCTGGTGTGGACTTGGAAGTATGACATAACAGGAAGGTTAGGTATGGGGTGCCTGGGTGGCACAGCGGTTAAGCGTCTGCCTTCGGCTCAGGGCGTGATCCCGGCGTTATGGGATCGAGCCCCACATCAGGCTCCTCCGCTATGAGCCTGCTTCTTCCTCTCCCACTCCCCCTGCTTGTGTCCCTCTCTCGCTGGCTGTCTCTATCTCTGTCAAATAAATAAATAAAATCTTAAAAAAAAAAAAAAAGAGGAAGTTTAGGTGGGGGCAGGAGGAGTCAGCTCTTCACCACAGGGAGCAATATGGGCAAAGGGTGGAGGCCAGACATTCTAGAAAAAATCCTGCTCAGTGCATCCTGGATTGAGCCCAATCAAAGAATAACATACCCAGTCCCAGAACTTGGACCAGGAGGTTGCGTGGAGGGGATGAAGAGAGCAGATGTATGTAGTAGATATCTGCAGCAAGTAGAGGTAGGAGTCGGGCTCCAGCCAGCCAGTGCTGCCACCTGGTAACCATCCACCAGCCACCTCACTGATCCATCTACCCACCTATCCGTCTGTCCGTCCATCCATCCATCCATCCATCCATCCATCCATCCATCCATCCACTCATCTACCCACTCAGCCATCCAGCCATCCAGTCAATGAGCAAGACTGAGCTCTGAACACATGGTGCCGGGTGCTGGAACACAGCGGGAGACAGAACCTGCCCTGCCCTCCCGGGTGAGGCTCCTATTGCAGCCTCAGAGAGATAGGCTGGAAACGGATGGTGTACCAGATGGAGCAATGATCAGGGAAGACAAATAGAGCCGGCCTGGGGTCACAGAGTCATAGGGGCCTGGGTGTGGCTCTCCCAGTGTGACCCGGCAGAGTGGGATTACGTCCCTCATAGTGGCTGAAGGATTAGTGGGATAGTCCACACCCTTGCCCTGCCAGCTCTGAGGAGCCATATCCTTCCTGCTGGCCAGCTCTACGTTCACTCACGGTTCAACGTCCTTTGAGAGTGGTCTCAGCCCAGCTTTGGTCTCCCCATCTGTAACACGGAAGTGATATGGGGCCTACCTATCTGAGGCTACAGGGACGCCGGTACCAGCCAGGGCCTTGGGTGGGTGCCTGACCTCTCTGTGCTTCAGTGTCCCCGTCTGTAAGATGATGATAATAGTGGTATCTCCCTTTCCATATTGCCCACGGGGAGGTGAGCTGGGAGCCGTGTCTGTACGCACCCTGGCCCACAGCCCTGCATGCAGTGGGTGCTCGTGCTCCAGGGCAGGGAGGCGCGGAGGTACTGTGAAGGCAGAGAGCTTGCTGCTCGTGAGGGAAGTAGGGTCCTGGTGTCCACTTTTCTTTCTAGGCTTGAGAAGTGGCCAGAGTGGGGCAGATTTGGGATTGGAGGAGTACTGCCACAGGGTCTTCTGTCCATTCCTGGTAGTTGGCCCGGTCGCCATGTGTCCTAGGCTTAGTCAGAGGCTGGGGTGATGGCACAGGGCCCAGGCAGGAGGTCACAGCCCAGCTTGAGGGACACTGGGCTGACAGTGGCCAATGAAGAATGAGGCTGTGGAGGGCCACGGGGGGCTGAGGCAGGAGAGTGATGGGCTTCGATGTTGGTGGCTTACCCAGGTGGGAGGGTGGGCAGTGTCTGCAGAGTTCTGGCTGTGACCCAGTGAATATTTGGGGAATGCAGGGATCCAGGGCCTGCCTGGAGTGGAGCCGGCACCTAGCGGGGCCGCCCCAGGCCAGGCTCTGTGGACACGGAATCTTGGGCGGGCTTCTGGGTGGGCTCGCTGGGGTCTCATTGTGAAGCTTGTGCTGTGTGGGGGCAGACCCCAGCCACTACTCCCAGCCCTGAGGAATTTACTTCTTGGGACGCCTGGGTGGCTTAGTTGGCTAAGCATCTGACTCTTGCTTTCAGCTCAGGTCTTCATCTCAGGGTCATAAGTTCAAGTCCTGCGAAGCTTTACTTCTCTCACCATGCTGGATCCTGGGTCCTTGGTCCTTGGGAGGATTCGGGATGGTTCTCTCAAGGTGAATGTGGGTTCCAGAACCTCTGGCTGCCTGTCTCAATGACCTCTCCACCCTCAGCCTCCCTGGCTGTCACGTGGGGGCTCTCAGGAGTTGCCAGCCCCAGAAGCCTGCAGGTGGTATGGTTACTTCCTGCTGGGAACTCCCTGACACCCCCTCTCTTCTATCACCGTGTCACTGCCTGGTGAGCCCAGACAGGCAGGAGCCAAGGACATACACGTAGGGAGATGGCTGTGATGGTGATGCCATGAAGAAGGTGGAGTGAGCAAGTGTGGCCTGGGGCTCCTTTGCAGGACTCTGGGAGGGCATCTCTACAGGCAACATGTTTCCAGGGTGGACTCAGAGTGGGCTCTGGCCCTGCTCCCGCCTCCGGCTCTGGGAGGCAGGTTGGGTGGGAGGGGGCGGATGAGACTCTGCCCCTGTCCATTGGTGTGGTGTACTTGCCCTCCTGGCACAGGTCCACTCATGGGTGCACAGATATGCTTTGGCTCTGGGCATCCTGTCTTAAATTATCGAAGAAGATGTGGGAAAAAAACAGCATGATGACCGGGAGCGAGGAATAAACAACCACTGATGGCCTAGAGAGGGCCCAGGCTCGGTGGGGGACATGGGATCTAGGGGCCCTGGCTGGATTTCTTCTCTCCCTTTCTAGGTCTTTGGCTCCTTTCCTCTGGGTGTCTGTCTTCCTTTGTCTGGGTCTCAGTCCCTCGCTCTCTGAGTCTTTGTTCCCCCTGGATCTCTGTTAGTGCTTTGGTGTCCTGGCTTGCCGGGACACTGCAGTGAGGGCCTTCATCTGCTCCTGGGCTCCACGCTTGTCCTCCCAGAAGCCCTGGTCTTTTGTCTGCTCCCTTGGGAGCCCAGGGATCAAGCCCTTATCAGGAGGGATAGCCCCAGGAATGGGCCTGTTGCTGCCTGAGGGGTGAGGAGGGCGGGCCGGCCTCTGGCGAGCAGTCCCAAGAGAAAGCACACTGACGTGAGCATGGGGGCTGCTGGCCAGCCTGAGCATTTGAGGGCCCGTGCAAGGTGCCAGAACATGGTGACTCTATCCTTTGGGCTGGGAGCACAGTACCCGGAGCTGTGAAATATTGTGGTAACTATGGCAACAGTAGCTGGGGGTGTCTGCCTTTGTGGGGCATATGGGACTCTGGCTCAGATGCACTTTTACCCACGGAGCTGCGTGCCTAGGAGCCAGCGCTTTGGCCTTGGCAGTCAGCAGGTTGTGGTAGAACAAGAAGTAGAAGCCAGTGCTAGAGCTGCCTGTGACTGCAGGGGCTGTGCTGGGCCTCAGTTTCCCTGTCTTGGAGGGGGATTCGTGAGGTTGCATGGGAAGAACCACGCCTGGCATGTGCTCAGTCAGTGGGCCTGCCTTGTTAAGAGTCAGAGGTGGATGGGAGGGAGAAGGCAGAGAAGTTTCCAGTATGGCTGGAGGACAGGGGGTAGGGGGAGGGTGTTGTGTGAAATAGGGCAGAGAGGTGGACCAGCTGGCCACCAGAGCTTCTCCGTCCCCCACCCGGCCTCTGGGTTCTGTCTCCTTCTCTGGGTCTCTATCCCCCTTTCTCTGGGTCTCTGTCTACTCACCCCCCTCCCCCCAGTCCGGTCTCCCTCCCCACTTCATTCTGGGTCTCTGTCCCCTCGCTGGGTCTCTGTCCGCTCTCTCTCCAGTGAAGTGCAGCATCTTCCCTGCTGATGCACCCGGGACCCTCGGGCGGAGTGGCCTGGAGCTCCCTGGTACGACATCGGCCGGGGTGTGAGCCAACCAGCTGTGCTGCGCTGCTGTGCTCCGTGGAGCCACATGGACAATAAAACCAAAATTGGCTTTGAAAGTGGAAGTGCTCTCCGTTTTGAGGGGAAGTGAGGGAATTTGCATGTCAGAACAGCATGTTAAAGGGGCAATACCGGCAGACTCTGTTCTGGCCCGAGCTTTGGGCTCCATGTGGGGGTGGGAAAGGATTTTACAAAACCCCAAAGAAATGTTTCCATGAAATTCTTTCTTGTTCTTGCCTTTCCTTTTTTTTTTTTTTTTCGACATTCCAATGAAAAGAACTGTTCCGGGGCTTCAGATCTCTCCTGTAGGGTTGGGAAACCAACCATGGAGACCAGGGTCAGCAGCCAGATGAGGGCAGGAGTTGGGCAGCACCCACCCCACCAGGTGTCGCTTCCCGGGCAGCCCCCACCTCCACTGTGGGGCCCTGTCACTGTGGCATGGGGACCGCAGTTGGTGTGGTTCTGCACTTCCTGTGGCCTCCCCCGCTTGGCCTTCTTATCTTGGGCTGGGTCCCCCTAAAGCAGACCCTCGAACAAAGATTCTAGCCCATGGTGTATCTGGAGGTGACCTCATGAAGGACTGGTGTTGGGGGGAAGGAGCCCACATACGGGGTGCCAGCCAGGAGCTGGAGACAATGTGGGCAAAGGGCTTGGACAGCTGAGGATCTCCCGGGGATTGTGGACGTCTTGGCCACAGGTGGTCTGCCTGGGGGTGTTTACCCTACTCAGTCTGACTTTATGTTAGCCCTGGTGTAGGGGAAACTCCAAGGGATGCAGTGGCTGTGTCCCCACGTCTAGACCAGGCCTGGGCCCGGCCAGGGATGCCTAATGACAGCGGTAGGGGATGCAGTGTGGGAGTAGGGGGTCAGGACAGCCTTGAGCCCAAGCCAGGCCTGAGGGGGCACGCGTAGCCCCTCAGAGGCCAGATCCAGGCCAAGGGTGCAGCTGGGGCGGCAGTAAGCGGCCTCCAGAGACGTCCTGACCCGGCTGCTGACGCATTGGCTCCGATGACTCAGTGCGGGTGACCGTGGCTCGGGTGGCCGTCTGGAGACTCGGACAGGCTCAGGGCTGCCGCCGCCGCCTTCCTGGGGGCCCGTGGCCCCGCCGCGCCGGCCGCCCCCTGTCTGGGCTGGCCTGAGTAATGGGTCCTTCCCTTAGTCATCGGTCCCAGGCCTCAGCCCTCCCTCCTCCTGCCCACCTCCGCCCAGCCAAGCCTGTCTGTCCTGGGGACTCCAGCCCCTGCTGGCTTCTTCCCTCCTTCTCTGAGCTCCCCAGAGCTGTGAGGTGTGTGTGTGGGGTATTGATTGGGGCTTCAGGGACAGCTGTGCCATCTGTGAGATGAGAGAGGAAAAACAGCCTCGTAGGGTACCGTGAGCCTTGCCAGGGGCACGAGGAGAAGGGCCTGGGGGAGGACGAGGTGTGTACAGAAAGGGGCTGTTTCCTCCCCACTCAGTGCATCTCAGGCCTCATACCCTATAAGCAGCTATGCAGTGGGCTTGGTCGGGGGCTCTGGGCGAGGGCTGTCCTAACTCCTGCATAGGAGCATTTTCATGCTTGGAGTGCGCACGGCCTCTGCACTCAGCTGAAGGTCAGCCCTTTGTCAGAAGGTACAGTAATTCTTTATACCCCTTTGGAAGGTAGTTATCTGGCTTCTCATCTTTGGCCCCCAGAAACGGTATTTGGTGAATATCCTCCTGCATCCATCATCTTGCACATGTAAGTATATCTCAGATAAATCCCAGAGTAGACTTGCTCGATCAAGGATGTGAGACTTTAGAATTTTGCTAGGTCTGTTGAACTGCCTTCCTGGGGATTGTTACACTTCACACTCCCACTGGGAACCGAAGTGAGTGTCTACTGCCAGACAGCGAAAGCTTCTGCTCATATGAGGGGTGAAACCAGTCCCTTGCTGAGTGTACTTCTCTTATTGTGAGCCATGCTGACTCTTAGGTCTCTCCAGCCAGCTGTGCTTCTTTTCCTATGAACCATCAGCCCACATCCTTTGTGTACCTTCTGTGAGATTGCTGGTTTTGTATTGATTTTTTGGTGCTCTTTATATATGGAGGACCATAGTAGACATATGTCCAGGAACCAACCAGCTCCAGGATGAAGTTGCCCCTGGTGTGAAATCTTTCTTCTGGAGGAAGCATGCATGTGCATGCCAATCCCTGGAGCTTAGAGGAAGCACATGAAGTCATCAATCAGAAACTTCTAAGAAGAAAATGAAGCCAGCTGAAGCAAAATGGCAAAGGCTGGGGTGGGGGAGGGGGCACACACGTACAAAATCTGTGAGGCAAGGTGTCCACAGAGAGGCACCTGCTGTGTGCCAGTGCTCTGTGGGTGGTTCCAAGCTTCAAGGTTCTAAGCACTTGGCTTCAGGGGCATGTGGGTGGCTTGTATGGGTGGTGGCAGGATGCGGCCCCTCACTGGGCCATGCCACCTCCTCAGCCCAAAGGGAAGCCGTGGGAAGTAGCTGCAGCCCCTCATTCACCAGGAGTTGTTGGGGACGAGGGGGAGCCTCATGGCAGCCCTATGACATCCATGCTTCTGCCTGCCCCATTTGACACCCAAGAAAGTGAAGACCCAGGGGACCAGGGTATGTGTTGAAGTCACAGAGCTGATGGATGACAGAGCAGGGGTCAGAATCCTGCCCTCTACCTCTCACACCAGTAGCCCATGGGGCAAGGGCCGTGGTGTGGCCCTGGCAGGCTTCCTAGAGGAGCGTGTCTCACTCACTGAGCTGCATCTCCCCACCTTTGGGTCCTAGACCAACCTTGAGACACTCTGCTTAGGTCCAAGCTCTGAATGTGTGTAAGGGATCCTCGTGTTGATGCTGTCTATGTGTTACCTTCTTACGCCCCATAGCCTCTGCAGTGCGGAGTGGGGTCTGTGGAGAGTGGCACTGCCATCCCCAGGCTGCCCACACCTGCCGAGTCTGAGTCTGGGTCTTGACGTGGTCCCTGGTTATTCACACGCATGGTGAAATTTGAGATGCACCTTTTCTCCACTCCCTGGCCCTGGGAGGGAGGGCCCGAGGGGTCATATCAGCTGTCCCTGGCCTCCAGGCCACTGTGCTCCACAGAGAGGTCGAGTGCCTGGCCCCAGGCAGGAGGGGCCTGTGGTGTGATGGAAGGTGGTTGCCTGTGCTGTCTGGGTGCAGGCCAGGCCCCAGGTGGGGCTGAGGGAGAGGGTGGGCTTCTCAGGGCAGCGTTTTGTGGAAGCCAGGCCTTTGGGACCAACACCCAGGATGCAGCTAAGCCCTCTGCTCCAAGGGAGAGGCTGAGTGTCACTGTCTAACTGTGGAGGTGGCAGGGCTGGGGACACCCGAACTTTCTGGCCTCTGCACATTTCTGCTCCAGGCTCCTCTCCCCTCCCCAGCTGTGGGACACTCAGCTGCAACGTGAAGCCGGTTCTGGATGATTTGACCACTCTGGGTCTCCATTCCCCAGACTGTGCACCAGTGAAGGCAAGGCCTCTCCATCTTGTTCACTCTGTGTGTTACCACCCATGGGAAAGGGGCAAGGGGCTGACAATGCCAGTGAGGTGAGAGGAGGACGGGGGGGAGGGGGCTCAGACCTGAGCCTTGGAGGCTTAGAGGCTCATGTGGCATGCGGCCTCATCTCAGGCAGTCTGGATGCCTGTTGGGGTGTTGGTGAGAGGACACAGTGGGAGCCTGTCTGGAGATGTCCCGGTGGGGGCTGTACACTGGAGGGCAGCCCAGACCAGAGGATGGGCACACTCTGAAGACTGAGGGTCCGTGAACCAGTGACATTCTTGTTGTGATCCGCAGAACTTGGGGTGCATTGTGGGAAACTGGAGGAGCAGAGGCTTGAACTCCCAGCAGTGGCCTGGTCAGGCATGATGGGCTGCATGTGGGAGGGGAACGGGGGCATGCGAGGTGGGCATCCTCTTCACCTGGCAGGGAGAGGCGACCAGACCCAACTAGAGACTTGGAGTCTTTCTGGGCCTCTGTGGCCTTCAGGAAGGCTGCTTGGCAAATCTCCCAGGCAAACCCAGGCTCTGGCCACTGGCACCACCAGTGTCCCAGCATTACCAGCCCAGGGGAGCACGGTGCTGAGGTCTGAAACATGCGCTACAGCCTCTCAGGGGTGGGAGGTCTGCCAAGTGCAGACCATGTCTCCCCTGCCATGTCCTGTGTCCCCTATGCCATGGCCCATGCCCCCCCCCCCAGGGTCCAGGCCCTACAGCTCCTCTGTCCCTTGGTTGGTTTGCCCCCCTTTCCTGAGGCTCTTGTGGAGGGGCCACTGAGGCTGGTGGCCTGTGCAGGTCAGGGACCTCCAGTTGGCAGCAGCTGCATTGATTGAACGCCGACAGTGTGTCCTGTGCTTGGCATCAGCTCTTTTATCCCCAGTATTGTTTTGGGAGCTGCTGGACAGTGAGGGCTGAGGAGCCTTCTTTCTCCTGCTTTCTTGGAAAGACCAGTGCCCACATTCCTGGCCTTCATTTGTGGGCAGGCGTCCGTCCCAGGAATGGGAAAGCAAGTTCCAGAGAGCTGGAGGCTGTGGGGAGAGAGCAGAGTACTTGGCCTTGGCCTGGGGTGGGTGAGGCATGGGCTGGGAGAGTCCTGGTGGGGGTTCTTGACCCCACAGTGGCCTGACCCTAGAGGTGATGGCATTGTTCCCTCCTGTCGTGTTCGGGGAGGGGGTGTGAAGTGATGCATTAGGGGCTCCTAAACCATTCATTCTTTAATATATTCAACAAGTTTTCCAAGATGAAACAGCAAAGGGGACAGTGGTGCTGGAGGGGAGGGGGTGTGGGGGTGAGCGGGGCAAGGGGGAATGGACCACAGAAATTCTCATATACTGTGAGGGTGCTGGTGATCATGGCAAGGTTTTATGCAGGACCTGAGAAAGCTCAGATATCCTTTTGTTTAGTCTTATTTATTTTAATTTGATGTGAAATTCACATAACATCAAATCTACCATTTTAAAGTGAACAATTCAGTGGCATTTGGTGCATTTGCAGTGTTGTGCAAACATCACCTCTACCTAGTTCTATCTATTTCCCTCACCCCCAAATGAGACCCTGTGTCCATTAGCTGTCACTCCCCACGCCCCTCCCCCAGCCTGGCAACCACGAATCTGCTTTCTGTCTCTATGGATTTGCTTGTTCGGGATGTTTCATAGAAAAGGAATCATACAATTTATGACCTCGCGTGACTGGCTTCTTTCACTCAGTGGGATGCTTTGGAGGTTCATTCACATTGTAGCTGAATCAGCTTCATTCCTTTTTATGACTGAGTACTATTCCATTGTGTGGATGACCGCACTGTGTTTATCCTTGTACCCTTTGGTGGACATTTGGGTTGTTTCCACCTCTTTTCTTTTTTTTTTTTTAAACTTCATTGTTTGTTCTAAGACAGCCTTTGCCTCCTGAACGCTATTTTGAGGTGCAGCAGTCTCTGTTTAACTTGCTCCATCCCCCCCATTGAACTACCCCCATAGGAAAACCCATCCTCTTAGGGTAGATAGTCTTGGTTTTGTGGCTTCCCCACAATTTGCTATGCCCCACCCCCTGCCCACTTCATTGGCCATGACAGACAGGGAGATCCCACCCACTCCATCACATCCTGGGCCTGGGTTCAAATCCTGCTCTGTTGTCTTACAGCTCTGGGACTATGGACACTACTTATTGTGTCCCTATCCCTGGAAAGTAGGACCAGTGGGCCTTTCCCCTCCACTGGGCAGTCACCAAGTAGACCCCAGAGCCAGAGTCTTTGGAAAATGAATTTGTGGTCATGTGGCTGCCCTCCCCTGGGTTGTTGAGCACAGGAGCTCACTGGGCAGGTGTCAGAGTAGCTAGGCCTCCAAGGAGGTTGGCCTCTCCTGGCCTGTGACACCCCTGACTCTGGGGACCAGAGCTGCCTGGAAGTCGTAGGTTCCCCCTCCATGCCCGCACTGGGGCTCTGCGCCAGCACCTTAATCCCACGGCCACCCTCAGTGGGGACAAAAGAGGGCTTTGCCCTCTGGGGTGCCTTGATAGGGCATGGGGGACAGTCATGTGACATGGAGAGTTGGTCTGTCCACACTATGGAATATTAGTCAGCCACAAAAAGGAGTGAAGCATTGATTCGTGCTACAGCATGGACGAACCGCACAGACGTGCTGAACGAGAGAAGGCCGACACTCAAGGCCACACAGCGCATGATTCCATTTACGTGACGTGTCCAGAGGAAGCAAATCCAGAGACAGAAAACAGATTGGCAGTTGCCAGGGGCTGGAGGAGGGGGGTGAGGAGGGACTGCTGATGGGGTGGGGTCTTATTTTGGGGGGATGAAGATGTTCCGGAACTAGCTAGAGGTGATGGTTGCACAACGTTGTGTGTGTACTAAATGTCACTGAATTGTTCGCCTTAAAACGGTGAAGTTGATGTTATGTGAATCTTAGCTCAATTAAAAACCAAAATGGGCGTTAGAGCTTCCTCAGGTCCTCGGAGAAACCCTGCCCCTTTCACAGTGGCAAATGAAAGCCGGAGAGGCAGTGTCCTTCGCTAAGGCCAGTTGCCAGGCAGGTGGTCGATGCGATGGGGACCCAGGTTTTGTTTCTGCTCCAGGGCTCGTTCTGGGGATTTTGCCTGTGCCTGGGACAGCTTCAGAGCCCAGGTGAGCGAGCCCAGTGTCCTGGGCAGAGACTAGACAGACCTGAGGCCTCTGAGCTCAGCCCTGACCTCTGCTCTCCTGCAGCATGGCTGACAAAAATGGAGCTCTCAAGTGCACCTTCTCGGCGCCCGGCCATAGCACCAGCCTCCTGCAGGGCCTTGCTGCCCTCCGTGCCCAGGGCCAGCTGCTGGACGTTGTACTCACCATCAACAGAGAGACCTTCCATGCACACAAGGTGGTCCTGGCTGCCTGCAGCGACTACTTCAGGTGAGCACAGGTCTCGGGGGACAGGCCAAAGAGGGCCCACCCAGCTAAGAGGGAGTGAGCTCAGCGCCAGCCAGCCAGCTAGCCCAGCCAGGATGGCTCTGAGGGAAAGTGGCTGGTGTTGGCCACTCCTTCGGTAAACCTGGAGCTTTTTCTAGGTTTGTAACTTTCTCCAACTTTTGGGGGACATTGTGCAGGCAAGCAAAACATGCCTGGGGGATAGAGGTGGCCCATGGGCACCCAATTAGCAGCTTCTGCCCTGGGGGAGAGGCAGGGCTTGGCCTTGTTTTCATTCTGTCTTTATTTGACACCTGTGTGTACTGGCACTGTGCTTGGCCTTGGGGTCCAGCAGAGATAAGACAGACACAAGTCTCCTCCCCCATAGGTTCCTGTACTCAGGCTGAGGAATAGGAGGGATGCCCAGATGGGGCTCCCCACACGTCCCAGGCTGTGTCTTAGTCCTCTCATGACAGGTGAGGACTTCCTGGGTATACTGGTCAGTCTGCTGCGAGAGCCCTTTCCTACATTCCCCTTCCCTGGGCTGGGCTGTGTCGGGGAGTGAGGGCCCCTTGGAGCAGGGCTAGGGGCGTTCTCACCAGCTGGGGGCTGTCATGGGCTGAGGACAGTCTTCCTCGTTTCCTCAGTGACCAGCTGGCCAGTTCCTCCTGCCAGGCTGTGACCCTGCCAGAGAGAGCTGGGGTGCTGTCCTGGGGGTGGTTCTCTGGCCCCACTTTGCCAGTGGTAGCCGGAGTGCCCCTGCAGACTGCCTTGCAGAGCCCCAGCTTAGGTGTGTTCCAAGGGCTGCATGGTCCTCGAGGCTAGGGTGGCAAGGCTGGGATGGCTTGCCCGGTGCGCCCCCCAGCTGCCCGCCCCCCAGGCTCAACAAGGCTGTTCTGGGGAGCCAGAGCAGCCAAGCCATCTGGGGCGCCGTTTCTATTTTTATTCTGGATTTGGGGACGGGTGGGCCGGCCCAGCCAGAAATGCCCTTTAAAGGCTCCTCTGCGCTGGCACTGCAGCCGGCGAGGCCTTAAAAGGCAAAGCTCCCTCCCGTCGCCGTGGCTGCCTCTGCCTTCGATGAGCTGATGGGACTCATGGGGACAAGAAGGGGCAGGGTCCGGGGGGCTGCCCGAGCTCTGCTCCTGGAAGGCTTCATGGTGCTGCACAGAGTCTTGGGCAGTTGTGAGTTCTTGGCCCTGCAGCAGCACGAAGCTCAGCTGTCCCCACTCTGGGACCTGAGCCCAGGCCACACTGGGTGTGTGACTAGGGGACAGGCATCTGTTGGATGAAGGGATGAGGGAAGTTCCTTCTCCTTGGTCAGCCGTCACACTGTGTGCTTGCCCCATGAGAGGAACCTCTCATGAACTCCCAGAGGGTGCTGGGGTTCTTGCCCCTCTTCCGATGGGGTCTCCCCAAGGGCCGTGGGGTGGTGTGACCCAGGTCCTGTTTTTCTTACTGGTGCTCACATTAGCGCCACTTCCCAGAGCAGGACAGAAAGGCTGACAGCTAGTGTCACTCACTGGGGGTGGGGGGTGTCTCACAGTGGACTAGGGTCCCTGTGGGCCAAATGGTGGGTTTTCCTGACTGTCTGGGCCTCTCTCTGGAGATGACAGTGACCTTGGTGGGGCTTCCTAGTGGGTACTCTGATCTGGGGACCCTCACCCCCTCCCCATCCCTGTGTGACAAGACTAAGACTCGGGCTCGGGAAGATGGAGCCACCTGCCCATGTGTGCCTGCTGGTGAGGGGCTGGGCTCTGAGAACCATGGTGCACGGGGTTCTTGGGGTCCCCACCTTGTCTCCTGAGCCTGCCGTGTGTGTGGTCTTATAGGGCTGGGTGCCAAGGTGGGGCTGGCACTTGTCTCATGGCCAAAATCAACGTTTGGCTTTTTCCTGCCCACCTGTACCTGCCCCGCCATGAGTGGGCCCTCGGCCTCCTCCCTCTGAGCCAGGTCGGTCCCAGCGCTCCACACCTCTGTGTAGGCTGGACGTGGCCCCACGCAGAGGGGCAGAGTGGGGAGCTGCTGTTTGTAGGAAGACGCATGGCTTGGTGGATTAAAAATCTTTTTTTTTTTTAACATGTCTTTTAATGAGCATCTGGCCCCTTTCCCTAGTTGGCTGTGCCCTGCTCATGGTGTCCAGGGGCCAGGCTATTCCTGGGTGGCTGTGAGGCCCCTTGGCAGCCCTGAGCCCACATGCTGTGTTTCTGAACTTCAGGGCCATGTTCACGGGTGGCATGAGGGAGGCGAGCCAGGATGTCATCGAGCTGAAGGGCGTGTCTGCCCGCGGCCTGCGGCACATCATCGACTTTGCCTATAGTGCCGAGGTGACGCTGGACCTGGACTGCGTGCAGGACGTGCTGGGTGCGGCTGTGTTCCTGCAGATGCTTCCCGTGGTGGAGCTGTGCGAGGAGTTCCTTAAGGCCGCCATGAGTGTGGAGACCTGCCTGAACATCGGCCACATGGCCACCACCTTCAGCCTGGCCTCACTCAAGGAGTCCGTGGATGCCTTCACCTTCCAGCACTTCCTGCAGATCGCGGAGGAGGAGGACTTCCTACACCTGCCGCTGGAGCGCCTCGTCTTCTTCCTGCAGAGCAACCGGCTGCAGAGCTGCGCCGAGATTGACCTGTTCCGCGCGGCCGTCCGCTGGCTGCAGCACGACCCGGCCCGCCGGCCGCGTGCCAGCCATGTGCTCTGCCACATCCGCTTCCCGCTCATGCGGTCCTCAGACCTGGTGGACAGCGTGCAGACGCTGGACATCATGGTGGAGGACGTGCTGTGCCGGCAGTACCTGCTGGAGGCCTTCAACTACCAGGTGCTGCCCTTTCGGCAGCACGAGATGCAGTCCCCGCGCACGGTCGTGCGCTCCGACGTGCCCTCTCTGGTCGCCTTCGGTGGCACGCCCTACACCGACAGCGACCGCTCTGTCAGCAGTAAGGTGTACCAGCTGCCCGAGCCGGGTGCCCGCCACTTCCGGGAGCTCACGGAGATGGAGGTGGGCTGCAGCCACACATGCGTGGCCGTCCTGGACAACTTCGTGTACGTGGCCGGGGGCCAGCACCTGCAGTACCGCAGCGGCGAGGGTGCGGTGGACGCCTGCTACCGCTACGACCCGCACCTGAACCGCTGGCTGCGCCTGCAGGCCATGCAGGAGAGCCGTATCCAGTTCCAGCTGAATGTGCTGTGCGGCATGGTGTACGCCACGGGCGGCCGCAACCGGGCCGGCAGCCTGGCCTCGGTCGAGAGGTACTGCCCGCGGCGCAACGAGTGGGGCTACGCCTGCTCCCTGAAGCGCCGCACCTGGGGCCACGCGGGTGCCTCGGCGGGGGGCCGCCTCTACATTTCCGGCGGCTACGGCATCTCCGTGGAGGACAAGAAGGCGCTGCACTGCTACGACCCTGCCGCCGACCAGTGGGAGTTCAAGGCACCCATGAGTGAGCCCCGCGTGCTTCATGCCATGGTGGGTGCCGGCGGCCGCATCTATGCCCTTGGCGGCCGCATGGACCACGTGGACCGCTGCTTTGACGTGCTGGCGGTGGAGTACTACGTGCCCGAGACAGACCAGTGGACCAGTGTGAGCCCCATGCGGGCCGGCCAGTCGGAGGCTGGCTGCTGCCTGCTGGATAGGAAGATCTATATCGTGGGGGGCTACAACTGGCGCCTCAACAACGTGACGGGCATCGTGCAGGTATACAACACGGAGACAGACGAGTGGGAGCGTGACCTGCACTTCCCAGAGTCCTTTGCAGGCATTGCCTGTGCCCCTGTCCTGCTGCCCCGGTCAGGGACCAGGAGGTAGCTCCTGGGACCCCTGGGACCTGGCCCAGCCTCATGCTGTCTGTGCGAGGGGTTTGGTGAGCTCACGCTGGGGCCGAGAACCACAGAACCACCCCTGGCCCGTGGGCTGACGTCTTGGGGCCTGCTGTGTTGGTAAGGCCCCCTCCTGGGGTCCCTCATCCGTCCCGGAGCAGATCCTGGCTTTGTGCCCACCGAGGGAGCCCGCCAGCGATGAGGCTGGTGCGTCATGGCAGCAGCCTCACACCCGAGGTTTCCTCACCTGCCCCACATCCCCGCTCACGGAGGGGATCGGGGTCTCCTTTGAGGTGTGGTTGTGTGGCTTTGTCCCACTTCTCTCCTCCCCCAGCTCGGCAGCCTCAGACATTCCAATGCGAGCTCTTTGACATCGACCCCCAAATCCACGGTTTGTGCCCTGCCCCCCCAAGTTTCTTGCACCATCTATTTTTTAAAATAAACACCACCCCTAAACTCTCTAACATGTGGACGTCCGGAGCTGGTGAGGTGGCAGGGGGGCACCCAGCTCAGGGCTGACCTCAAGGGTGGGCATGGTTCTGCCTCTAATAAGCCCAGGCTGCTGGGGTGGGAGGGTGGCCTTGGAGGAGAGTCTCGCACTTGTCTCCATGCCTGTTCTCGGTCCCAAAACCTTCGGTGTGTGCGGTTGTCCACTTTCAGAAGGAAAAAACACAGCCAGCTCTCGGAGACAGTCCTCACGGTTGGCCAGCCTTCCATTTGGTGCCGGGCTTCTTGTGGGGCCTTGATGAGGAGTGGGCTGAGCTGCCCCCGTTCCCGTCCTCACCCCCTGGTTCAAGGGGGACACCTGCTTTAGGACTCATAGTGTGTCTGCATTCCTACAAGTCTCATGATTTTTATTTCTCTCCCTTTCTCCCACCCTCCACTCCTGCCTTGTCCTGTGTTCAGGTTGTCAGGCCACCAGGCCTGGGCCCCCTCAGCAAGGGAAGTCAGGTGGGTGGTGCGCCCTCTTCCCTTCAAGGGCTTTGTGGCACCTCTGGCCACATTTGTTTTGGTGTCAAACCTCTAAAGCTGTTTATTATTATTCGTATTATTATTTTTGTTCTGTTTTGGTTTTTTTAAGACACCGGCATTGCTGTCTTATAAATGGGATTTGTACCCTCGGGGCAACTTAAAGTGTCTCTTCTGCTGCTAATGGACGATTGATGTTGTGTCTCTGTGACCCACTCACCGTGTAAAGAATTAACCTCATATCTTAGCAGATGTCGTCTCCTAATATTTTCCTTCATTTAATAAAAATGTTATGGTGAAAAGATGGAGCAGGCCCAGCGCCGAGCTTGTGGGGCCTGATGGGTCACAGATTCCTCATGTCATCTATGTGGTTAGGGGCTCCCTTCCCCTCTTTTGCCCTTTTCTAGCATTGCAGAGGAGCTGGAAGGGGGGCTGGCCTTTGGCTCAGGGGTGCGGGGCAGAGAGAAGTGTGGCCAGAACTTCCACCAGGTGCCTGGAAGATAGGGCAGACCTGCCTCGGCTGGGTGGCCTTTGGAGAGACTCTCTCCAGGTTGTTACATGGGCCTGGTGGCTTGGCCCCTTGCCACCAGACAGCCCCCAGCTCCTGGCAGGTTGTCTCCATCTGCTCAGTCCTGGGGTATGAGACTGGGGAGCTGGGGAGCCCCTCTCCCTGGAGGCCGTGATGGGGGAGACGCAGGGCAGGTCCTAAAGGAAGCGTGAAGTCATCACCATTCCATATGGGCCCAAGAGCTCTGTGAATCGCCCCCAACCCCTGCTCTCATGGCTGGCCTTGCCGCGAACCGGGCTGTATGCTGGTGGAGAAACCCTGTTGTGCACGGACAGCTTTCTGAGGGGAGGCGTCCAGGTTCACCCTCCAAATGCACCCACAGGCCTGGTGCTCCCGTACAGCAGCCATTGGGGCCCCAGAGCGTGGCCGGATGTGTGGGTGGGGGGCAGCATTGAAATAAAAACTGGGTTGGGAACCAGGAAGGAGCCCATGCTGCCAGGGGCATTGAAAGGAAAGCAGCAGCCCTTGGGGACCTACCAGAACATTCCAGTCCCTTTTCACCCCCCCCAACCTGAGCTCCCCCAAAGAGAACCCTTCCCTGCTAGAGGCATGGCCCCTTCAGGGGGGCAGTGAGAATCTTTTGCCAGCTGCAAGTCCCCCCAGATCAGCTCACACCTCAGAACATCTTGTCCCCAATGAGCTGGCAGGGGTGCCGGCGCAGGGGGGTGGGGTTGGGGGGGCGCTGCCGTATCTAACTGGGTCGATTGTGCATAACCGTCTGGGCTGGTTCATGGAATGTTCTCAGGGGCCCCCTGCCCCTCCCTCTTGGCCCCCCCCGGAAGAAAGGAAAATTATTTTTCGTATTGTAAACTTTAAACACGAAAAAGCTGTTTTTAATTTAGCAGAAACTGGCTTGAATCTTCACTTTGTGAACGTTTGTGTCCTTCAGAGAAAGGCGGAACATGCATTTGCACACACAGGCTTACACAAATGCACGCACATGCGTAAGCTCACATGCACACCTACACTCACGCATTGTGACATGCACACTCACATGGTCACACCGGTGCTCGCACGTAGCCTTGCTCATATGCTCAACGCCATGCTCACGTGCTTGCTCACACAAACACACTCACACTCACCCTTGGACCTGCCTGGGCCTCTGCATAGCACCCTAAAGGGGTCTGGAGCCTGTCACCTCATCTCCTCCCTTTACCTTTCATCCTGGGCAGCTTGGGCCATGAATGGAGAGCCACTGTGTGTAGGGACTGAGCTTGGGGAAAGCCCGTCTGCTTCCAGATGGCCTGCTTCCCCACCAAGGCCCTGGATGTGGCCGGCAGGAGCCTCCCTCCACACCTGGGCTCGGGCTGTGGGAAAACACTGTCTCCCGGGACGGTGGGATTCAGGCCCGCTAGAGGCAGGCCAAGTGTGACTTCTGGGGCCTCGCAGCAAGCGAGGCCAAGGGGGCCTCCGGGGAGCTGTGTGAGGTGGGAATCTGCCCCGGACCTGGCCAGCTTGGAAACCTGCCCCTGGCTTTGTCTCCGAGAATGTAGCTCCTTCTCCTGTGTTCTCACAGGCCCCGGAGATTTTGCTTCTCATGGTGGAGACTCTGTGCATGGGTTTTATTAGGGGCACCTGGCCTTGGAGGCATGGTCCGAATGTTTACCGCACAAGCGAGAGGTCCTGGGTTGGGGAGGTGGGAGCAGAGCCTCATCCACTCCAGGTCCATGGGTACCATCTGCCTGTGGGCCCCAAGGACAAAAGGGCCATGAAGCCACACTTCTGCATACAGCAAGGCCCCAGCTTACATCTTGTGGCTGACCCTGCTTATTGCCATCCCGGCAGCCACTTCTCCCTCCTCACCAACAGAGCCCTGATTTGGTGCCAGCTGCAGCGTGCCCAGCCTCGGGGGTTAATTTAGGATTTGGCTGAGCCATTCTTGGCAATGCCTTTTGCCAGAGTTGTTTTTGATTTGGGCGCATTTCCCAGATCTGGCCAGCAGGCTTTAAGTGGAGGTCTGGGGTAGGGGTTTCTGGACACAAGAGAGGCCTTATTGCCCCCTTTCCTCCCTTACTGCTTCCTGTGAGGACATGATGCCAGGAGCTTCTGCAGCCATCTTGTGGCCATGAGGAGCAAGTTAAGCGAGGTGCAGAGATGCCACCTCCCAAAGCCCTGAAATCACAGGGCCACCTGTCCCCTGGAACCTCTGACCTCCAGACTCCTTTTTATGAGAAATCACAATGCCTGTGTTGCCTAAGATACTAGTGGTCAGACATTCCGATACTTGTAACTCAAACAGTTTCAAAATTATATTATAAATGTAACATGCTGGGGATTGCCCATCTTATATAAGTCAGGGTTTTTATTGCAAGCAACAGAAACTGCCTCAGGCTGATTTAAATGGCCAAAATGTGCATTGGAAGGCTGTTCGTTTCCTCACAGAAGTGGCAGGAAGGCAGGAAAACCAGGCTCAAAACAGTAGAAACCAAGGGGGCGAGGCAGCCAGGGCGATGAGCTGAAATCATGCCGGGGAACTGGTTGGTGGAGACACTTCTGCCATCACCATGGAATCCAGATGCCTCAGGTGGCACTGGCATCTGCCTGTGCTTGGTACTCAGCCTTAGCTGCCCCTGGAAACCAGATGCCCCTGTCTCGATGCTACTTCTTTGCGCCACTTGTTCCAGAGCATGAACATCCTGTTGGCTTAGCCCATGCCCTGTGTCAACGCCCTAGCTGCCTGGGGAGTGGGGAAAAGAGTACCTCAGTGTGTTAGCTGCCACTGCTGGGTAACAAACAGCCCCGCGTCTCAATGGCATGCAAAAGTGGGTATTTGTTTTTCCTGTGTCTGTGACTCAGCTGGGGGGTGATTGTCTGGGCTGCCCTCTTCTGGGCATGCTCTGCCTCCAGGTGCAAGGCTGTGGAGTAGCCGGGAGTCTCAGATCCACCTGTCTCACAGCTTCGGACTAGCAGCTGGCCAACTTATGTTCTATAGTTCTACAGCGGACAAGCAGAATCACGTGACCCTTGTCAGGTCCCGGTTTGGAAACTGTCTCTTCCTTCTGCCCCTATGCCTTTGGCCAAAGCAGATGACATGGTCAAGTCCAGAATCAGGGCCGGGGACATACCCTTAAACTTAAGAAGGAAGACCTACCTAGGAGTGTTGCAAAGGGCAGGACACAGGAACAAAGGGGGACTGAGGCCCATCGTTTGATCAGTCATTCCAGTGGCTTTGAAGCTTTTGTTGTCAGTGGGGCCTACTTGACATTGTGGGGACTCCCCAGACTTGGATGGAGACTCAGATCCTGGGCCGCCAAAAAGAAAAGCCTGCTCCACGGCTCCTGTCGTCAATCTACCCCGATAGCCAGTCCTCTTTTCTGTCATGGGGTTTGGGGCTAAAAGCGTCCTGGGCTTTTGGGCTGCAGGGAGAGAGTCTGTGTGGGGAGTTCAGTGGGAGCATGTCCAAGTCTCAGGGCACCGTGGTGTCATTGGAAGGCCTACCCCAGACATCCCCTCAGCATGGGTGGTTTCCAGGGAGGCACTGGACTGTTGGCGCTGCCCCTGTCCTGCCATCCCATAGAGCCGTCCCCTGGGCCCCTGCCCCCTCAGTTCCAGCTTCTTGCTACCCTCTTGGGTAGCCCTGCCCTGTCCCCCCACTTTCAGCTACACTCAGTCTGGGATGGGGGGACAAGGGGCCTAGGTCCTCAGCGAACCCCTTCCTATTCCATGGTAAGGGGTGAGTTCCATGCCTGGCATTTCTGGCTTCTTTCAGGTTCTCCCCTTTTGCTTCGTAATCAAACCCGGCTCTTGCTTTGCCTTTCAAAACTTTGATGAGGGCCTGGTTTGGAAGTCAAAGACGGGCCCTGGATGGTTTTCCTCTTTGCCTTTCCGCTCCGATGGCCCGAATTCACCTCTACGAGATGTGGGTACCCCGGATTGACTAAGATTCCATATAAGGCAGTGCAGAAAAGCAAGGCATGAAAACTAACATCTCGAGGTAGGGTTTTCTTCCCTAACAGTTATTGAATGCTTGCGAGGAAGGCGGCGCTGAGCTAAGTGCTTTACACGCGTTATCTATTTAATCTTTCCAAGAGCCTGCAACGAGGAGTAAGTACCACCATCTGCATTTAACACAGGACAGCCTGGCTCAGAGAGGTGAAGTCACTTCTCCGTCGTCACACAGGTAGAGAATTGGTAAGGGCTGGACCACAAAGGAATGCTCAGGAGTTTAGGTTTATTTTATTATTATTATTATTTTTAGAGATTCATTCGAGTAATTTCTACACTTAATGTGGGGCTTGAACCCACAACCCCGAGACCAAGAGTCGTGTGCCCCTCCGACTGAGCCAGCCAGGCTCCCCAGGAGTTTAGGTTTTAATTTAGCTTGTATTTAGAAGCTTCATGCTGAGGAGTGCTATGGCCTGGATGCAGAAGAAGGGCATTCTAGGCAGGGAGACAGCCTGTGGCAGAATGCAGCAAGGCTGGAATGGTGGACATGAGAAAGGGAAGAGTGGGAGAGATGCTGGAGAAGCTGGCCAGGAACAAAAGGAGCTAGGCAGGACCGTGAAGCAGAGGAGAGAAAACCATATCCTGCAGGCGGCAGGAAGTGGTTTAAAAGGACTCACTTCTTAGGTCACACTTGGATGTGCTGTGCAACTAAAGTGAAACTATTCAACGACTGGACACTGCCAGCCCCTTTGGGTCAGGGTTGGCTGGAGAAGAACCTAGGGCCAGGTGACCCTAGAGGGAGGAACACAGCTCTCCTTAGGGGTCAGGATGGGCTTTCTGGAGGGGGGGGCATTTCAGGTGGGTTTTGAGGGATGAACAGGAGTTTCCCAGGCAGAAAATGATTACAAATACTTCCTAACTCTCCCTCTGTGCCTAGTTTGTGTTAGCTGTGGGGACCCAGTCAGGTTGAGCAACCAACTCGTGATTTCGGCTCAGGTCATGGTCTCATGGGTTGTGAGATCAAGCCCAGGGGTCAGGCTCTGAGTTCAGCAGTCTGCTTGAGATTCTCTCCTTCTCCCTCTTCCGCTGCCCCTCCCCTCACTCGTGCGTGCTCTCTCTCTCTCTCGCTGTCTAAAATAAATAAATAAAATATTTTTTTTAAAAAATGAGGCTTAAAGTGCACAGAATCCTCAACGGATAAAGAATAAGCCTGAAGACTAAGGAATTGGTATGTCTGTGTCCTTTGTGCATCACACAGGGAACTTGAGCCCAGGAATGTTTGGGTAGGGTGAATATGCTTTCAGCTTCTGGTCTCAGTCGGACTAGCGGGGAGCAGATAGGACCCTGGAAACAGCTGCTTTCAGAGAGTGGGATGTTCCCAGGTCATGGAACACACACGGGGACAGATTTCAGGGAGGGTCTCTCAGAGGAGAGAGGAGAGACCTGAAAGATGAGAAGGTGCCAGCTGTGAAGGGGCCACAACGATGCAGAAGCAGTCAGCAGAGGCAACAGTGCATGCCGAGATCTGGAGGTGGTACAGGAAGGCGGCTGGACTGGCTGGAATGAGAGGCCAGGGAGGCGGAAGGGGGATGAGGGCCTCCTGAGTCGCCAGGAGGAGGGTGGATTTTTTCCTAAGTTGATGGGGAGCATGAGATCCACCCTGATTTACAGAGACCATGGGCTGCTCTGAGAAGCCCGCCCAGGCCATACTAGCGTTAGCAGCTTTCTTTGATGAGTGAAGAAAGCAAAAACAGCAGGGCTGTGTTCTGCCCTGGTCACCAGACGCTTCAGCCTCGCCTTCCTCGGGACTGGGGGTCAATGGAGCGGGAGGAGGGCTTGGGTCACTGTCCGGCCATTGCGCAATAAACAGGCTCACAGCTTCCTCTGACTCATCACCAGGGTTTAGGACGGATTGAGTTACCGCCTGGGTGTGGGGTGAATGGGGGTGAGTAGGGCGAGCACTGGCTCTTCACCTCTGCTCTGCAGGCATGGCCCGGTTCGGTGACCTGATAACCCCTGCTACCTACCAAATCTTTTTATTTTCTCTGCCCAGAAACTGTCTTAGTGCAAACATATGTAAGTGATCAGGGTAACCAGCAATTTCTGAGCACTTGTTATAAGCCAGGCACCTGACATGTATTAACAGCATTTAAACCTTACAAAACCCAGTGCGGAGAAGGAAGCCAGGCTCTGCTGTCAGGCCTGAGGTCTAGTCCTGGCTCTGGCACTTAACTTGGTACAGGCAGCTGCCATTCCTGTTCTGTCTGTATTTCCTTTCCAATCTTATAGGATGGTGGCTGGAACTGGAAGTCATATTTGTAGAAGGCCCAGCTCTGCACGGGACTCCCAGAGGCTGTGGTCTCAGTCAGCGCCAGAGACAGAACATAGAATTCAAATTGACTTCAGCAAAAAAGAGAATAAATTATTGGCTCATATAACTGAAAATACAGGAGTGTTTAGCTTCAGGCATGGCTTGATCCAGGAGCTCAGTGTCTCTCTAACTTTGGCTCTGTTTTTCTCTGTGTAGGGTCACTCTCTTGGGACATCTCTCTTAAGTAGTGACCTCTGGCACTGCAAATTTGTGTTATCCTTCAAACCAGCCATCCGAGCAAAAAGGGTGCTTCTCTTTCCAGTGGTTCAAGCAAAAATTCCAGAACTGCATCTCACTGGGCAAACAGGATCACGTGCCTGCCCTGAGCCAATCATGAAAGCAAAGCAATGGGCTCTGATGATTGGCAAAGACTTCCAACTTGGGAAGATGGGTTTGTGGGGAGAGAGGGTAATGAAGCCCACGCCATCCACATATCATGGACTGAAGATTGCAGAATGCTGCCTGAAGGGCCGTTGGTTGTTGGCAAAGGAGAGAGCAAATGCTTGTTAGGCAGAAAGGTTAGAAGATCACGAAAGTGCTCAAAACCATATGAACAAAAAGGATAAAATAAAGTAGTGGTAGTGCCCAGGACAATGCAAATTAAAATCTATTTATATATATTTAATATGGACATTCCAGTAAGTACTTGTAAAGTGTGAATAAAAGCATGTTCAGAAAATACTGGTGATCCCCCTAAGATCACCACCAGCAACCCCTCCAGCCATCCCTCACCCTAGTAAAAAGTGTGCTTTTTAAAAATCTTTCTTTCTTTCAAAAGTGTGCTTTTTGTTCAGTCAGAGCTGTCTCACAATTCCCTTGCTGCCCCTCTTGGCTCCTGCCCCGTCCGTGCCTGGAAATCCCTGGAGCCTCCTGAATATAAACCTTTGATATTGGTGGTCATGGTCCCTCTGCTTGGAAAGGGACAGTTAGATGTCAGGACATTTCCTGTTTTCCTCAGTCACCCTCCTGCTACTGGGAAGACCCTGCTACCCTTTTCACTGCTGGATCTAGTCTAAGTGGGATTTCTGGACCTTTCCTATAGCACCCCACAGCAAACCTGTGTTCCTTCTGGCTTAAGGATCCAGAGAGTAGAAGCTGGTCAAATGTAAGGTGATAGGGAAAGCAAGGTGTTAAAGATAATGCCTGGGATTTAGGGCGGTGGGGGCTGATGACAAGGTTCAGGCCTCAGCTCAAATGCCCGCCCCCCCCTACTTCCCTGACAGTGGTGGCTGGGAGCCTCCCTCCCTATCATCAATATCTGCCAGTCCATTACTAGTTTTCTTTTCTTTCTTTTTTTTAAGATTTTATTTATTTATTCGATACACAGACACACAGACACACACACACATACACACACAGCACAAGCAGGGGGAGCAACAGGCAGAGGGAGAGGGAGAAGCAGGCTCCCCGCGGAGCAGGGAGCCTGATGTGGGGCTCGACCAGAGGACCCTGGGATCATGACCTGAACCCAAGGCAGACGCTTAACCGACTGAGCCACCCAGGCACCCCTAGTTGTATTTTCCACATCACAATTATTCCCATCAGAAATGTTCTTGGGTCATTTGTTGGTTGGTTATGTCTGTCCCCCTCCCTAACTGCGCACCCCGTCAGGTCAGGGGACCACGTCTGCTTGCTCACGCTTTTCCCCAGCGTGCCTGGTACATACAGGCGCTCAATAAAATATTCGTTGAATGAATGAATGCATGAATGAGGAAATCCCTGAACTGGTCTCAAAGCTGAACTAGTCCGAGCCCCAGCTCAGCATCGGGGTGCTACCTGTCCTTGTGGGTTGCTGGCCCCATCCTTGTAAATTGGAAGGTTTTGTGTCCGGCGGTCTCCTTGGGGGCTCCAGCGCCCCAGCCCGTCCGCGAACCAAGCTTGTCCAATAGCCAGGCGGCCGCTGTCCAGCGGGCCAGGAGTCTACTCACTACGCATGTGCTCAAATCCTACTCTTTCCACCTCCCCTTCCCCCGCCTCCTCTATTGGACCCGAACGCGCTGCTGGGGCGTGCGCATGCGCTCTCGCCCCCACGCCGCGCGCCGCTCCCGTACGCCTGCGCCGCACTCACGACCACCAAGGCGCCTGCGCACTGCCCGCCGCCCGCGGGCCCGGCCGGCGCTTGCGCGGTGGCACTGGCGAGTGGGGGGGGGGTGAGGAGGTGGAGGAGGAGGAGGAGGAGGAGGCGGCGGCGAGAAGATGGCGACTTCGAACAATCCGCGGAAATTCAGCGAGAAGATCGCGCTGCACAACCAGAAGCAGGCAGAGGAGACAGCGGCCTTCGAGGAGGTCATGAAGGACCTGAGCCTGACGCGGGCCGCGCGGGTAAGGGGGCTGTCCGCCCCGACCCTTCGGGGCCGGGAAGGGAGGGAGGGGGCGCGTGTCCGGCGTGTGCGCGGGGCGGGGGGCGCGCGGCGGGGGCGGGGCGCGTGCGGCGGGGCGGGGCTTGGCACAGCCTGAGGGTACAGGTGTCCCTCCGCCCCGGGCATCGGGCATCGTGGGCGGGACAGGTGCCCCCACATCACCGATACCTGAAAGGGTTCAGGTGCCCCCACATCACTGTTACCTGGAGGTGAGGATAGGTGTCACTACATCATTATTATTTGGAGGGGACAGTGGTCTCTACATCATTACTACCTGGAGGGAATAGGTGCCACCACATCATTGTTACCTGAGGAGGGACAGGTGTCCCTACATCCATGCTACCTGAGGGGGTCAGATGCCCCCATATCACTGCGACCTAGGGGAGACAGGATGACACCATGAGGTGTATGAACTGGGTGCTGCTTGCAAGCATCATTGTTACCTGGGGAGGTGGGGTAGACGTTCCCACATCGTTGGTACCTGGTGCGGGAAAAGTGCCCCCACATCGTTGCGACCTGAGGGGAACAGCTGTCCCCACATCATTGCTACCTGAAGGGACAGGTGTCTCTACATCTTTGTCACCTGTACCTTCGCTCCCCGGGGTGTTGGAGGAAGGACAGGTATCTTCATTTGTATACTCGAGCTGGGATAGGTATTTCTCCCTTTTGGATTATCTGAAGGAAAGTTTTGGTGCTCTCTCCTGTGGGGACCTGAGAGTGGTCAGGAAGACAGAGTGTGCTCTGTCCTGGAGCTTGGAGTGGAGACAGCTACCCCTTCCCCATGTAGCCCATATGTTGGGGACCAGGTTGTGTTCCTCCCACTGAGACAAGGGACAGCTGGCCACGGATGGCTCCTGGCCTGTCAGGACCAGGGTGGAGGGACAGTTCTTCCTTAAGTTGCTGGCTGTCTTTGGCGTGCAGGGGCAGGCCAGGTTACCTGCTAACCTCACCTGGGAAGCTACTGTGGGCCCCGAGAGGAGCTGGGGGCCTGGCTCTTCTCCTGGGCCCAGCTCTCTGGACACATGACTGCACTGAGGTCCCAAGCTCCTCGGGCCTCAGTGTCCTCTGTTGTCAAGTGTGTCTAGCAAGGCTTTCCTTGTGGGTCAGAGAGGAGAGCACGCTTTACACAGGTGGCAGTAAGTCTCTGCTGCATTCCTGCAGAGTGGCAGGACCCCCCCCCCCCCGTCCTGCATCCTAAGGCCTTGGGGAGGGTTTGAATGGGACCTGCAGACACCCATATGGCTGATTTCTGGATTAGGCCTCCGATCTGACTGTTCCAAGCAGACATACCTCTGTGACATGAGCCTCAGGCTCTGATTCTTCAGGTGGAATTTTCAGGTCATACTCTTTTCTCATTAGTTGCTTGTTTCTTTGTGAGATCATGACTACATAGGCTAGAATGTGTATCTTCATTTCTGTGCATTTGTTTGGCACGTGTGGATGGAGTGCTCATCATTGACCAGGTGCCTGCTTCACAGCTTATGTTTTGCTTAGCATGTAGAGGAAGAGATGGTCGGTGAATGAATGAATGAAAGCAAACAAGCAAGCAGGCACCCTGACTGTCCCCATAAGTCAGGGCTTCTGAGGGCAAGAATGTCCGCTTTATCTTGTCTCATGCAGTAGGTGTAGTGTGACAGGAAGAAGGGGGTCATACTAGGTTGATGGCTGTTTTAATGACCTGAGGTCTGGTTTCTGCAATGGAGTTGGAAATGTATTATTGTTTTATAAAGGTTACATTAAAATAACAGCTTTATTGATACATCATTTGTGTACTGTATAAATCAGTCGTTGAAAGTGTAAAAATTAGTGGTTTTTAGTGTATTTTACAGAGTTGTGCAACCATCACCAGCATCTAACTCCAGAACACTTTCATCACCCTCGAAAGAAATCCCATCCCCATGCGCAGTCACTCCCCATTCCTCCCTCCCTCAGCCCCTGGCAACCACCAATCTGCTTTCTGTCTCTATGGATTTACCTATTCTGGACATTTCATATACATGGGATCCTACAACATGTGGCCTTTTGTGTCTGGCTTCTCTCACTCAGCATAATATTTTCAAGGTTCATCCACATACGCCAAGGTCCTAAGGCGTATATCAGAGAACTCCATTGCTTTTAATGGCCAAGTAATACTCCACGGAACGCGTGGAGCACATTTGCTTGTATGTCGTCTATCGATGGAGTTAGAAAAGATTTGTAAGATATGCAGACAGCCATTCTCTTGGTCCTGGTAACCATTCTCTATTTCCTTCCTCTCTGTCGCCTCCCTTTACACTGGGAGTTGGGCATGAGCCCTGGGCGGAGGTGAGCTTACACTGGATCTTGTGAGACAGAGCAGTGTTCTGTACAGGGGGCGATTCTGTCCCGCAGGGACATCAGGTAGTGTCTGGAAACATTTTGGTTGTCTTGTCTGGGGGAGGGGTGCGCTCCTGGCATCTAGTGGGTAGAGAACAGGGATACCGCTCAAGACCTCACGATTCATGAATGGCCCCCACCACAGAGAGTGATGCGGCCACAGACATCAGCAGTGCTGAGGCTAAAAACCCTTCAGTTTGAAGGATATGTTGAGGGGGCAGGGGTACAAGCTTTGCACCTGGGCGGATGGAGTTCACAGCTCTGCACCCACCTGTGTGGCTGTGCCGTCTTGGACGGGCTGGTGGCTTTTCCCTCACCTGGGACCTGGGTGAGCCAGCTCTTTCCAAGCCTGTTTGTGTGTTGCGTGTGACGAGTGGCACATCCGCAGTGCTTGGTGCAGGTGAGCGAACCCACGTGACGCAGGCTCCCCTCCTGCCCTCCTGTGGCTGCAGCCCTCCCCTGTGATAGATGCCAAATTTTGCCTATACCTGCGAACTGGTGGGATGTGGCCGGTTTCGTACCTACTCCTTCCCACTAATTCTTTAGGACAGCATGCTCACTCTTGGAATGAGCAGGGCCTTGACTCATGCTCCCAAGCGTCCGTCTGCAGTCCTTGGTGGTGATAGGCAAGCCATTACCCTGTGGAAGCCAGCAGTCATTCGGCCTGATGCGTTAATCCATGCTGTGACCTTACCCAGGGGCAGGGACTCTAAGGACCAGGTCGCGTGTGGCCATGTAGTGTTGGGGAGACCGCTTTCAAGTCGCAGAGGGGTTGACACATGAGTATTCCATTCTTGTCCTCAGACTTGGGGAGCCTGAGGTGCGGGGAGGGCTGCGGTGCTCTGCTGTGGGACTTTGGGCAGGTCTCTTAACCTCTCTGGGCCTCAGAATCCTGACCTATAATGTTGGAGCAGCACATTTCAGGGACTGTCCAGGGACCGTGTTGGGTGCTGGGGAAACAGCAGCATCCGAGGCATGTGAGGGCCATGGTCTTGGGGAGCCAGTGTGGTTTTAGCGGGGACAGGAGAGAATTGCTGCAAATGAACAAAACAGATGTTCTCGGAGAGAAGCGACAGAGTGACTTGCCGGGACTGGCCAGGGTGGGAGGTTGACACCCAGACAGTGAGATGCACCCCCCCCCCCATAGCAGGGAAGAGCGCCCCAGGTGAGGGACAGGCAGGTGCAGAGGTCCTAAAATGGGAAAGGTTTTGTGAGGTTGAGGACAGATCAGAAGACAGCGAGGCTGGCACGTAGAAAGAGCGAGAGTTGAGGCGAGGTTGGCGTGGCTTGGCGAGCCCTGAATTTCACTGAGGGACGGGCCCTGGGAAGGTTTGTGATGGCGGATGGCCTGATCCTTTGCTTTATTGAGATACAATTCTCAGCATATTCAGTCTGCTCACTTAAAACATACCATTCAGTGGTCGGTAGCATGTTCACAGAGTTGTGCGACCATCACCAGTCAACTTTGGAACGTTTCCATCACTCCAAAAGGAAGCCTCACACCCCCTCCCCCAGCCCCTGGCACCCACTCATCTGCTTTCTGTCTCCATGGATTTGTCCATTCTGGACATTTTATATACGTGGAATCATGAAACACGTGGCCTTTTGTGTCCGGCTTCTCTCACTCAGCACGAGGTTTTCAAGATTCGTCCACACTGTAGGGTGTGTCAGTGTTTCATTCTTTTTTTAAAAATTGTGGTAAAATATATATTATAAAATTCACCACCTTCACCATTTTTAAATGGGCAGTTCCGTGGCAGTAAGTACATTCACAGTGTTGGGCATGGTGTCATTTCCTTAAGGCTGAGTAATACTGCTTTTGGGGGCCCGGCCACGTTCCATATATCCATTCATCCATCGATGGACATTTGGGTTGTTTGCACCTTTGGGCCATTGTGACTATCACTGCCATGGACGTTTGCCCCCAGGAGCTTGTGTGGCCGCAGGTCTTCTCCGTGGAGTGTATACCAAGGAGTGGAGGTCACACGGTAGGTGCCAGGTGATAGGGTCACTGTCCGTTTAACCCTGTGAGGACTCTCCATGTCTCACAAAGATGGCTGTGAGCTGAACTGGCAAGGGGGTGAGAGGGGAAGCAGGCAGATGGCGAGAGGCCGCTGTGGCACCTGGGTTTGGGATCGGGGAGCGGTGGCTTGAGCAGGGAGGTGTCTGTGGCGGTGACCAGGATTAGTGGCTTTGGGTGATATTTCGGCAGCAGAGCTGCCCGGATGTGCAGGTAGATCTTGTGCAGGGGAGCGAGGGGAAGGAGTGTGGGGTGTGTCACCTGCCTGCCAGGGACTCAGGACACAGCAGGCTCTGCGTGTGATCACTAAGCATCCTAGGCAGCGGCACCTGGGCCAGAAAAAGCCCACACTCGAAGCAAAGCAGTCCGCGGTGGCCCAGCAAGGGCTGCCAGTTATGGCTGCACCGAAGGAGGGTGTTCTCCTGGCCCTACCCTGTTACGGGGGTGGCTCTGCACAGGCTGGAGGAAAACGGGTCCCTGGGCGGCAGGCATAGCGCAGCGGTGGCTCGGGTTCGCTGAGCGTGAAGGCCGCCCCCAGTCCTGGCCCCAGTCCTGGCTTTGGCACTGTTTGCCTCTGTGCCGGCTGCTTCAAGTGTCTGTGCCATCTGCAGCCTCAACACACACGCACGCAGGGCTCCCCGAGCTGCTCTGTTTGAGAGGCTGGAGTGAGCCATCTCCCGCCCCCAGAAAGCCCCAGCAGGCTCAGTGCTCTCCAGGCTGTGAGCTGCACACTGAGGATCGGGTTGAATAGCGTAGGGGCGTCTAAAAGGACGTGCCCACGTCCTGACCCCCAGAACCTGTGGCCGTGACATTACGTGGAAAAGATGTCTCTGTAGATGAAATTAGGGTAAGGATCTCGAGATCATCCTGGATTTAGGGTGGTCCTAAATCTCGTGACTGGCGTTCTCGTAAAAAGAGAACCCACGGCCGCCCACGGGAGAAGGCCATGTGATGATGGTGACAGAGGCAGAGACTGGTGTGCTGCTCCCATGAGCCAAGGATGCCTGGAGCCCCCAGAAGCTGGAAGAGACCAAGAAAGAGCCTCCCCTAGAGCCTTGGGAGGGAATGTGGCCCTGCCCACACCTGGATTTCACAAGTCTGGTCTCCAGAACTGTGAGAGAATAAACTCCTATTGGACCCGGGCATACGTATTTCTTGCCATTAACTCTTGCTGTCACAGAGGTGGTGGCTATGGGGTGCATCACATACCCCTTTGTGTGTGACCCATGGCTCTTCTCCCTCTGAAAGTCAGTGCCTAGATCAGACTGGGTGCTCCAACTCTCCACAGCCTGCAAGAGACAAGCTTCTGAGTTGTCGTTTGGAAGGAGGCTTTTCATGGGAGCCCCATCCCTGTTCCAAGCCTTTCCATGCATGCTTTCCACAGGTGACTGTTGGGTGTCCCCCACCAGCCTGAGGTCCTGTGCAGGAACCCCTCCCAAAGCTCACACCCAGCCCCAGACACCCCTGGTTCCATGCACACTACAGGTCCAGGAAGGTCTCCTGGATTCCTCAGAGCAGGCGGGTCCCACCTCTGTACACCCTGGCCACCTGCCACGGCTTGTCAATCTATATCCATGGCAGTTCCTCTCCTGAGCATGTACCCATGACATGAAAACAGGGGCTCAAGCAAACACTTGCTGGGCCAGGGGTGGGGGGTGTCACCAGCTGAGAGACAGGCATGGGAACCAAGGGCTTAGTCCCGAAGGTGCCTTCTCACTTCCTTGACTGTGACCCGGGGTTGGAAATTATTGTTTCGTGGCATTTCAGCACCCAGCAGCAAACATAAAATAGAAACAGCTTTCTCCAGGAAGTCCAGCCCCCCGTCCGTGGGGGGTAATTGATAAAAATCTGTTCCCTTCTGTTTAATGTAGAATGCTAGTGGGGACCCACCGAATTGGTTTTGTAACCTGCTATTCTGTAGTTCAGCGAGCTATGCTTGTTTTTGTAAATAAAGTTTTATTAGAACATGGCCGTGCCCGTTCGTTTATGTCTTATCTGTGGCAGAGTTGAGTCATTTTGACAGAGAGCGCATGGCCTGCAGAGGCGAAGATATTTACCCTCTGGAGCTTTGTAGGAGTTTGCGGACCCCAGGACAATGGGTCTTGCCCGCAGTTTGAGACATGCTGACTTAGAGCAACAGGGAAAGTTGGGAAGACGGTAGGCGGTGGTTCTGTCCCTTTGGGGGCCTCTAAACCACCTGTGAGATAAAGGATGAAGACTCCTGGGCTCGCCTCAGATTCTGCTTCTGCAGATCCAGGTGGGAGCCTGAATTCTGAGTGGGGACCAGAAGAGCTGGCCACACAGGCCTCGCTGGGAGTCCTGTGCCCTGCAGTCACCGGGGCTGTGCCTTGAAGAGGGAGAGGGTTGGCCTTGGTCAGGGGTGTGAACCAGCTGTCTGGCCCTTTGTCTGGCATGATGGTATTTGTGGGTCTGTAGAGCCAAGGAAGGTGTTCCACTGTCATTGTTCCTAAAGCTGGCCTGAGGGACGGTGCAAGGTGATTCTTGTCTTTGCAGTGGTCTTTCTGGTCCCGGTTGGGGTTAATTAGATCTCTCTGGGTCAGAGCTGGGCCATTGCAGGCACTGTGGAAGGTGACATGTCAGCCCTTTGCTTCTGCTTTCTGTGCTGGAGGCTTTCTGGTTGTAGCTCAGGGGTCTGGGGCTCCCTCTGGTGCTGTGCCGTGAGGCGTGAGACCCCTCCCTCAGGGGTCGGGATTTAAGAGTCCGTGGTGCTAGTGATTTCTTTTCAAATGGGATCCTCTGGAAAATGCTATGCTGAAGTCCGGGGTGGGATCTGGTCTGGGAAGAGACTGGTCTGAGCTCAGTGCAAGGGAACATTAGAGACAAGTGGCACGGGGGGGGTCACCCCAGCCAGTTTTGCCTCCAGGGGCATTTGGCAACATTGGGGACATTTTTGGTTGTCATGACTTGGGCTGGGAGGACGCGCTTGGCATGTGGTGGATGGAGTCTGGAGATGCTGCTCAGCCCCGGCAGTGCCCTGCACAGCCCCAACCCAGGGAGTGATCCAGCCCCAGGTGCTGGGGTTATGCAGGTGCGGAGGGGCCAGGTGGAGGCCCCAGTGCCAAGAGCTACAAGCGTGAAGCCTAGTGACAGGTATAACACCCCTGGGCAGCCGATGGTGTTCTCCCTGGTTTATAGAGGGGGAAACTGAGGCTTGGAGAGTGTCATAGCATTAGGGACCGGTGAGCTGGGATTTGACCTGAGTCTCCTGTACGTTTTCTCTCTTCTCATGCTGCGCTGGGAGTTTGCCAGCGATCAGGGTGGAGCAGAGCCTTCCAGGCTCCTGAAGCCCTGGCCTCAAGGAGCATAGAGGCAGAGCAGCTGGGAGGGAGGCAGGGCGGTGGGCCATGGGGAGCCATGGAAGGTTCCAGCAGGATGGCAACACAAGTGACACAAAGATGCAGGGAGTGGCGGGAGCCAGACTTGCTAGAGCCCATGTGCGTATGCCCAGTGGGTAGTTGTAGTAACCCACGAGGAAGCCTGCGATGAGAAATGGATCGAGAGGTGATTGGCTCCCAGTGTGGAGGGGTTGGTTTGAACCCATGTCTGAATTGGGGGCTCGTGTTTTTCTTAACGTGGGCATAGGGGACCCTGTTGTATGCTGAACTTCAATTCATATCCATCTGTTGAGGATCATGGAGGCTGTCCCTGTTTTTTTGCAAACCATACATTCATTGTGTTTGTCCCCAGTGCATGCACCCAGGTATGGCCCCACCTGTGTGTCCTTTTGCCCCACAGCAGGGAGGGGACATGTAGCAGCTTGGGATGGGCCATGGGACAAAGGGAGGGCTGATTTGGGACATTTAGAGAGTCATAATGATAGAATTAATTAGGAGGTGAGAGGAAGGAGGGCAAGGTGGAGGTTCCTTGGCTGTGATGGGGGAACCAGAGAGAAAGGGGTGGGGGTGGGCGAGTCCCGCTTTGCCTTAGAGCTTATGGGATGGAATGGCCCCCTGGTCCTGGCTGGAGTGTCTCTGACCCCCTCCCCTTCCTCCTGCTACCACATCCAGCCCAAGCCCAGGGCAGAGGTGGGTGCCCTGCCCTGACTGGGTGTGGCCATGGTGCTGCTGGCCGGATGGGGGTCCAGGTGCGCAAACAAGGAAGCCACGGCCTGCCTCCCAGGCCAAGGACATGGAGAAAGTCAATATTTATTATTTGCCAAATGGAAACGAAGTGCAGAAAGTGTGGGGGGATTCTGTAGCACCTGGTGCCCGGCCCAGGGCCACGGCTGCTGGGCTTCTCCTTGCTTCCTCCTGGTAGAATTTAGACCTGGCTGAGCTTTCTCTGTGCTCTGCTCCCTCTCTGTGAAGCAGGGGTCACAGTGGTCTCTGTCTGGTCGGACTGTGGTCAGATCTAGGTTAACACATGTAATGCATCCAGAATGGGGCCAGCACATAGACGCTCACTACGTGGTCACTGCTGCTAAGATTCCGGAGGTGTGTGCACAGTGAACACATGGTGGCGCTCAGTGGGCACTCTTCAGATGGCAGGCGTTCAGCAGGCACACTGTGTGTACTAACAGGTGCTCAGCAGCACTGGGCAGGAGGCACATGGTGGACTGTTGGTGGGCACAGAGCTTACATTCCATAGGCATTTAGCCCACACAGAGTGTGTACTTGGCAAGCATTCAGTAGGCACACAGTGTGCATTCAGCAGGCACACAGTGTGCATTCAGCAGGAATTCAGCAGGCACACAGGATATATTCAGCAGATACTCAGTAGGCACATAGTGGGCATTCAGCAGGTGCTAAGCAGACACTGGACTGTGACCTTCCTGAAGGCAGGCCTGTCTCCAGTTCATTCTGGAATTGCCTAGGTGCAAGTGTCCTTTAAAAGGGCCAGTTCCCCACCATGCAGTCAGGCTTCCCTCCTGTAGCAGGAGTGTGATGTGTGTTCCTGTTCTCAGTCTGGGAACACATATGAGGTGCTGAGGGGCCTCGGAGCCAGGTGGGGAGCATGGTGGTCTTTCCAGAGCTTCAGTTTGGCTGAACCACTTCTGGGAGAAAGTTTGAGTATTGACCAGACATGGTGTGTTATGGGGTGGACTGCAGACCCATATGGGCTTGGGGCAGCATGGTGCCCTGGAACAGAGCATAAGAAGTCTCAGGGTTGCCCAGTGAGGTCTCCCTGCAGTGGTCACAGTTTGGACTGGAAATTCCATTCCTCCAGTCGATATTTGTTTATTTATTTTTAAAGGTTTTATTTATTTGAGAGAGAGCACGCACATGAGTGAGAGGCAGAGGGAGAGGCAGGAGGAGAAGGAGACTCCCTGCCAAGCAGGGAGCCCAATACAGGGCTCAGTCCCAGGACCCTGAGATCATCAGTCAGTATTTATTGAGCACCTGCCTGGTGCTGTGTCCTGGGGATGCCTTGAGAACAAGTCACAGGAAACAGTGGCCAGCTGGTCCCCAGCCCTGAGGTCATGGCTCTAAGAGAGTGAAATGGGGTGGGGACCCTTTGGGGGAGGTGATGTTTGAGCTGAGCCCCGGGGATGGTGATGAGCCATGGTGATGGAGAGCATGAAGCTTGTCGTAGGGGAGAGCCTGACGTGATTGAGCTCAGTGAACGATACCTCATGGGCCCTGGTCAGCGGTCAGGGTCTGGTAGTTGGCTGCTGTGGGAAGGTTTTAAGCAGAGCTGTGATATGAGATGTCAGTTTAGCAAAGTCCCTCTGATTGCCTTATGGGGGGTTTCAGGGACCTGAGAGGGGGCTGGGGCAGGGGTCACCTTCCCTTCCTGCCCTCCCCCCCCCCCCGAGATCATGGGTGCTGGATTCATTACAGACCGGGACTTGCTGGCTTGGGAGATGTTCTTTTATCCGAGAATAGGGAATCTGATTCCCCAGGAAGGTGATGGGGGGAGTTTATATTAAATAACTTCGACTTTGTGCTCCGGTGGCTCCTGGACCCAGGAAAGGCATTTTTGCAGTAGAGACCTGAACTCCTAATTTCATATGTGAAATTCCTCTTTCTCTGTGGTTCCAGCCTGACACACCACTGGTCACGGGGTTTTCACCCCAAAGCTGGGTTGTGGCGTTCTGTCCAGAGGAGTGAGTCTCTGCATTGAAGGACAGACTTCCTGAGTCAGCTTTTAGTGGACCAGCACTTGTTGGCAGCTACAGCCTCAGAGCTCCATGGTCTTTCCCTCACTGTCTCAGGCCCCACTGTCGAGTGGTGGAGCCCCCCGAGAACTTTTGCAGGCAGCCTTCCCTGCCTGCTGGGCTTGCAGTGAAACTCTCGGCCACACCTTTTTTTTTTTTTTTTTAAATAAAAAAAAGACATTATATTTCAAAACTTCGATGAAAATTGAAAACAAAACCCAGAGCACTTCCTGTCTTTTCTGTGCATCTGACACGGCTCACCTGGGCGCAGAGGGTGGGTGGGTGCATGCCAGCTGGTCATTTGCCTGGAAATCTCTGGGAGGAAGTGTCGGCCCAGCCAGGCAGAGTGCCCGGGGCTGGCTCTGCAGGGCCAGCCAGTCCTCGGGCTGGGGGGCTGGATAGCTGGGGACATGGGGAGGCAGAACACGTCCCGCAGAGGGGTCTCTGTGTCCACTCTCAGCCTGGCTAAAAAGCCTTTCTCGGAAGTTCGGTGGTTCTCAAGTTTAACTGAAGAGACCAGCTCCTGCAGCCCTCTTCCATGGACCCTTCTGCACCTGTGAGCATCGTGCTTTCTCAGTCCCTTCTGTCCTCCCAGGCAGGCGGGGTTTGATAGCTGTAATTAGGACGGGAGCGGCTCATTAAATCATCACAGAATCAATGCGCAGCCCCGGGAGTGATTTGTAGGCCCAGCAGCCTCCGTCTTTGCCTGCAGGTGGCAAGGAGATGCTAATTCCCTCACCGCTGGCTCAGCACATGCAGAGGGAGGAGCCCTGAGGGTCCATAGCAGGGCCCTGCTGGGGGCCACTTGTACCCTAGAGCCTGCCCACGGCCCCGCCCTGTCACCCCAGCAACTGGCCAAGTGGCTCCCTCTGACTCAAGCCCTGCTCCTGCTGGCTTCCCTCAAATGACTTGCTTCTCCGTGCCTCAGTTTCCCATCGGTAGAGCTGTACAGCTTAGGACGTGCCCACCCCAAGTGCTTGGTTCCGTGCCTAGCCAGCAGCAGGGTGTCCTGTGGGGCAGCTGTGAGGGCAGGATCTTACCCTTTGGACCCACGTGCCGTGGCTTGACGTGTGACAGATGCCACGACATGGCTTATGAACCATTTGCTCGGTTTCATTTGTGGGGGGCAGTGGGTGTATTCACTTCTCTTCACTTTTACTTTTGAGATAGTTGTAGATTTCAGCGAGAAGTACAGACCATGTCCGTTCCTCCTCACCCCTGCCCTTGAACCTTTCACGTGACTAGCGTGTGGGCTGGTCAAACCAGGACAGCAGTGTCGCCACGCTTCTATTGACTAGACTCCGGACTGCGTTTGGATTTCCCCCAGATGTCCCCCAGTGACTTTTCTCTGGCCCAGGATCCTGTCCAGGCTCCCATGTTGCGTTTGGTCGTCGTGTCTCCTCGGTCTCCAACCCACGACCATTGCTCAGGGTTTCCGTGTCACCCATGACCTTCAAGCCCTTGACAAGTACTGCTCACTCTTTTTGTCGCTCAGGGTGGTTTGTCTGATGTTTGCTTGCAGTTGAGCTGAGGTGGTGTGTTTTGGGCAGGAATCCCACAGTGCTAATTTTTCTTTTTATATTTTTTCTTTCCTCAAATTGTGGTAAAATGTACATAAAATTTACTATCTTACTCATTTTTAAATGTGTGATTCGGGGCGCTTGGGTGGCTCCATTGGTTAAGTGTCCAGCTCTTGATTTTGGCTCAGGTCCATGATCTCAGGGTCGTGAGATCGAGCCCCGTGTCGGGCTCCGTGCTCAGTCAGCTAAGGATTCTCTCTCCCTCCCCCCTCCCCCAACCCCCACCCGTGCATGCGCACGCGCTCTCTCAAATAAATAAATCTTTAAAAGTACATGTGTGATTCATGGGCATTAAGCACATTCGCATTGTGGTGCTGCCATCTCCACTGTCCATCTCCAGAACTTTGGAGGGAACTCTGTCCCCGTTAAACATGAACGCCCCCCTCCCCTCTCCCCCTGCTCCTGGTGCCCGCTGTTCCACTTTTCTGGCCCTGTGAACTTGACCACTCCTAAAAATGGACTCATAGGCTTTTTTTTTTTTGTGACTGGCTTATTTCACTCAGCATAACGTCCTCAGTGTTGTGGTACGTGTCTGTGTTGTAGTGTGTGTCAGACTATCTTTTCAGGGTTGAATAATATCCCATTGTGTGTATGCATCACATTTGATTCATCCGTTCATCTTTCCGCGGGCACTTGGGTTGCTTCCACGTTTTGGCTCTTTGGAATAATGGTGCTGTGAACATGGGTGTACGAATCCCTGCTTCCATTTTGGGGGCATATTCGCAGAAGTGGGATTGCTGGTTAATTTTTTGAGGAACCGCTAGGCCGTTTTCCACAGCGGTTGTGCCATTTCGCGTTCCCACCAGCAAACGCACAAGGGTTCCGGTCTCTCCCCAGCCTCACCAACACTTGTCCTTTCATGGTGTTTTTTATCCTGAGGTGGTGCTTTGATGTGCGTTTCCCTAAGGAGTGACATCGAGCATCTTTTTCTGTGCACGTTGGCCGTTTGTAGATCTTATTTGGAGAAATGTCTATTCAAGTCTTTGGCCCGTTTTTGAATTTGTTTTTTGTTGTTGAGTTGTAGGAGTTCTGGACACGTTCTGGATATTACTGCCTTATCCAGTGTATGATTTGCAAATGTTTTCTCGCGTTCCTTGAGAACGGGGCCTTTACACTGTGTTGTGTCCTTTGTTGCACAAATGGTTTTAATTTTGATAAAGTCCAATTTATATATTTTTTCTTTTGTTGAGTGTGCTTTTGGTTTTATAGCCAAGAAGTCACTGCCAAATCTAATATTATTAAGCTTTTCCTCTGTTTTCTTCTGAGTTTTATAGTTTTAGCTTTCAGTTTTTGATCCATGTTGATTTTTATATAAGGAATAAGATGTGGGTCCAACTTTATTCATCGCATGTGGAGATCCAGTTTTCCCAGCACCTCGTTGGAAAAACTGTCCTTTCTCTCTTGAATGGTCTTGGCACCCTTGTCAAAAATCATTTGACCATGCATGCAAGAGTTTATTTCTGGGCTTTCTATTCCATTGGTTTCTAGGTCTGTTTTTATGCCAGTACCACACTGTCTTTGTTACTGTAGCTTTGTAGTAAGTTTAGAAATCAGGAAGTGTGAGTCCGCCAACTTTCTTCTTCTTTTTAAAGATTGTCTTGGCTATTCAGGGTCCTTTGAGATTTTATATGAATTTTATGGTAGCTTTTTCTATTTCTGCAAAAATCATTGTTGGGATTTTGATAGGGATTGCACTGAGTCCGTAGATTGCTTTAGGCAGTATTGCCATCTTAACAATATGAAGTCCTGCTCTCCTCCTCCCAGCCGTGTGACCCTGGGCAAGCATATACCTGGGTCCTGTCAGGCTCCCATCACCACTTCTCAGATGCGCTTGTGGAGGGGGTCAACTCTGTCAGTGCGCGAATAGCCCCTAGGACTGGACCTGCACGAGTTGGTGCTGTGTGGAGGAAGCTGTGTCTGCTGGCTGCCTTGAGGAAATACTGACTTAGAGGAGAGACGAGGCTGTGGGAGGGTGGGGCTGAGCTGGGAGGGCTGCGTGGAAGAGGAGAGCTCTGTGGTGGGACAGGAGGGGGTAGGGAGGGGAAGGGTCTTTGGGAAGAGGAGGAATGATGTATACGGAGGCACAGAAGCTTGGCGAGGGATTGTCTGGGGCATGACTATGGTATGAGGTGAATCTCGGTAGGGGGCGAGTGGTTGAGAGGAGAGTGAGAGGTGGAAGTCAAATCTGGAAGGGCCCCAGGAGCCAAGGTGGGGAGCTTAGGCGCGAACCAGAAGCTAGCCGATGTGGTAGGGAAGGGGAGACCCAGGATTAGCTTTTGGGAGAGCTTGAGAAAAGATTGGTTGCGGGGAGCAAGAGACCAGGTGTGGGAGGCATGGGGTCCTGGGGTGCTCAGGAGCTGTGAGAGGTGCCTGCCAGGCCGGTGAGGGTGAGAGGCCCGAGGGGGCATGGGCTGCAACACAGGAAGATCATGGTGCCACCTGCCAGGGCCAGGAGGAGCAGGAGTGTGGAATGGAGGATTCGGGAGGACACGAACCTGGTCGGGGGGCTGCTGGGGTAGGGGAGGAAGTTCCTCTGAGCATCGGCGGGGGGGGGGGGGATGCGTTCTGAGGGCAGGGCCAGGTGGCACTCGGGAGTTGCTGGCTGACTTGGCGTTCAGGGCCTCCCCGGAAGGGGTGGCACATGAGGGACACAGAGGCCTGAGCCCTTGCAGAGTCATGTTTGAAGGAGTTGGGAGGGGACCACAAGGTAGAGGCCAGAGGACGAACTGTGGGATGAGGGGCAGGAGGGGATCCCCTTATGAGGGTGGCCACGGGTGCCAGGCTGGAGAGGCTCCTCCAGTGAATGAATGTGTGACCAGTACCTGCTCTGAGTCTGCCTGGTACTTGGAGGTGCAGGGCTGCAGCCGCTTCTGGAGCAGTCGGTGCCATGCAGGTGACGCATGGGGACAGCCACATTGAGCACAGTGGTACCCTGAGTGAGGTTTGCCCAAGGGATAGGAGAAAGTGCTCCTGGTAGGGGGCACAGGAGCTGCAGAGACTTGGCATGGGAGAAGGCATGTGCGTGAGAAGGCAGGGCCCAAGGGGACGATGCTGGGAGTGCCCTGGCTGGGCCTCATGTTCCCACGGGGACAATGGACTTCATGCTGAGGGTGGCGGCGGGAGCCCTGCAGTGAGGGGCACAGCTGCTGGTTCAGGGAACATGTGGGGTGATGGGAAGCAAGGATAGTTGTGGCACCTTTCATAATTCTCTGATAGCCACATGGTCTGAGTTGGGGTCTGGACATGAAGGAGGGAGACGTCAGGAGGAAGGCTGTCCTGCATCTGCATGGGGGCGAGAGGAGGACAGACAAGAGTGTCTGGCCAGGGGCTGTGTCCATGAGAGGCTGTGGACAGGAATTGGGGTGAGCTGACATGCCTGTGGATACCCTCCTGCGACCCTTTGGGAAGCTATAAGTACAGCTGGGGGTGTGACCTAGCAGCGCTCAGCCCCTGGGACAGGTGCCTCCAGGTTTTTCCTGTCCTGGGCAGTCTTGCCTGTATTTGGACGGCAGCTCACCATCCACATGTCTCATGGGGCCCATCCTGGAAGGTACTGGAGTCAGGGGTCCCATCCCCATATGCTCTGTGCCCCATCTACCAAGAATGAACCACCCACTCCCACATTGCCTGCCCTGCCCCACTCTGGCCCCTCAATCCAGCTCCTGCTGGCACAGAGGGCTCTGTGCAAGGGAAGGTGGCTCAGGTCACTTTGGCTTTAATCTTTCCGGTGGATTCTCATCATACTTAGAGTGAGGTCCCACGAGGCCCAGAGCCTCTCCCCAACCCCAACCTCCTTGTTTACTGGTGGGCGGCCTGGCCCCCTCATCCCCTCCATGCTGGTCCTCCCCCCATCATGCTCATTCTGACCCCAGGGCCTTTGCACTCGCTGGGCCTCCTGCCTAGAGTCCTCTTCCCAGCTCCAGTGTCACCTCCTTGGCCACCTGCCTGCTCCCCCACTCCGCTCCCCCTTCCCATTTCCTGCTTGTTTTCAGCCCAGGCCCTCTTACTCGGAAATCCTCAGCCTCCTTCCTTTTCCACCGGTCTCTCTGCCTAGAGAGTACCAGGACTTGTTTGTGCTTTGGGCTTGGGGGCAAGCTCATGAGCCAGTGGAGCTTGTCCCCAGACAGTATGGGCCTGCTGGCTTCCTCTGCCAGCCTCCTTTACAGCACCTTTGGTGACAGGTTCCCTCTGTTTCCAGCTACCTTCCCAGGCCTCCCTTCCTGCTGGCCCCAGGCAATGCCCTGTGGACCCTCCCTGGAGGGGACCGGCCCTGCCAGCTGGGCCAGACATGCAGGATTTTCAGGGTCTGCTGGAGGGCGAAGCTGGGAGTCAGTGTGAGCAGCCGGGCTTCTGGGCTGTGTTGAGCTATTTCCTCAGGTGGGTGCTTTGGGTAGGGGTGTAGTGTGGGCTACCCTCCCGGAACCTCTGGCTCTTGAGCAAGCTTATGCCTAGGCCTGGCTGCTGACCCCTCTGCTTTCACTGCTGCCCCCACTCTCCTCCCCCACCCCAGGGCTTTGCAGGTCTCTCAGCATCCACTCGGGCCTGGGCTGCTAATGGTTAAATGCTGAACAGGCAGCAGTGGATTTCTTTGGGGTTTTGGCTCAGGGTGAGACCTGCATTCCGGGCCTTGCTTGGCCCACATGCAGCATCCTAGCTCTGCACCTTCCCGTCCCAGTTGGCCTGCTTCTTGGGGTGGGGTGGGGGCTTCCTCCCTCCAGGCCTTGGGTCAGGCCACGCAGCTGCCGAGCTGGAGTGAGGGCAGCAGGGATGAGCTAGCTTGGAGGCCCCGGGTCTGCAGCCAGCTGGGTGACCTCAGGCTGTGCTGACCCTCTTGGAGCCTGGGGTTGCGTGTGGGGTGTGAGGGGACCCATGGTGCCTTTATGCCTGGCCCTGCGCTGACTGATAAAAATTCACCAGCCAGGAATCCAGGCCCTGAGTTGTTGGCACTTCTGGTGTTTCAGGAGAAGCCAGCAATTCTGATGTTTAAGTTAATTTCAAAAAAAAAAAAAAATTTTTTTTTTTAGAAATTGGCCACCAGTTTGCATTCTTTAAAATGCTTCTCAGACCTCAGGAAGGCTGCAGCTGCAGCCACTGTGCTCCTGCCTGCCAGGTGGCGGCCTCTGATGTGGGCCAGTGGACCCTGAGGGTGTCTGGGTTGCAGTGGACAGGAGGCGTGCCACTATTGGGATGGGTGCCTTGTGGGTCCACCCATTGCTGGGCTGCCTGCAGAGGGGATGTGCAGTGGCCAAGAAGCCACGTGGCCCGGGCCCTCTGGCAGTCCATGCTCTCCCTCTGGGTACTCACATGGGGCCATAGTGGCTTCCCAGTTAGATGACACTGCTCTGAGGGCAGGGACGCTGTCCTTGGTGACAGTCTTCTACCCGTGCTCCTGTCTCAAAGGCACAGGCTTGGGATGAGATGCTCCGGGCCCTGCCCACTGCTCGCCTTCACACTGATGTGCACTTTGCCCTTGGCCAGAATGTTGGGAATGCTCTTCATTTCTTCTCCATATTTTTTTGTTGTAGTAAAATTCACATAACAATTCGCCATTTTTTAGCAAGCAATTTAGTAGCATTTAGTACCTTCACAGTGTTGGACAAGCACCACGTCTGTGTGGTCCCAGAATAATTCCATCACCCCTGCAGGAAGCCCCGTCCCCGTTAGCAGTCACGGCCCCTCCTCTGGCCCCTGGCAACCACTTGCCGTCTATGGATTCGTGTGTTCTGGACATTTCATGTGGATGGGATTGTATGATTTATGGCCTTCTGTGTCCGGCTTCTCTCAGTATGATGTGTTTGAGGTTCACCTACGTGGTAGCATGAGTCAGTGCTTCAGCGTTCCTTTTTATGGCTGAGTAATATTCCACCGCAAGGACGGACTACATCTCGTTTATCCATCCACCCATCAGTGGACACTTGCATTGTTTCCACTACTTGACGATTGTGACTTGTGCTGCTGTGAACGTGTGTGTGTTAAGTTTTTGTTTGAACACCTGAGTTCTTTGGATCTATACCCAGGAGTGGAAATTCTGGGACACGTGGTAATTCTGTGTTTCACTTTTTGAGGAACCACCAGACCATCTTCCAAGAGCAGACTTGCAAACCACTCCTTCCATGCTCCTGGCTGCACCTCTACTTGGGAGCTGGTGCTCTTGGCTTACTTCTGGGTCCTCCACCTGCCCTCCCCACACACTCCTGATTTTATTGGGTGTGTTATTACTTTACATTGTTGAGGTTTGTGGCATTTGCTCATGGCCCTGTAACTGTAAAGCTCATTGCTGGTTGGTTTTAGCTCAGTGTCTAAGGAATCGATGAAGGTTGGGATTTCTGCCCTGGTGCATCTGGAATATTCCATTTGTGTGCTAAGAAGTGAAGGTCCAGGGATGTGATGCAGTACACCCTGGGCATGGATCGGAGTGGGGACCCCTTTGTGCCCCCAGGGGTCACTCCTGGATGCCTATGCCATGGCTGCCAGTGAGTCCCCAGCCCAGCTGTGCCCCAGACCCATGCAGCCCATTCTCTGTCCTAGTAGGAGGGCCTGTGAGTGTGACAACCCACCTTGAAAATAGCAGCCACGTGCCCCCTGTGAGCAGCCTGTGCTGGCCTCCTCCCTGTGAACAGGGCCACACAGCCCCCCACCGGCTTGCAGTCTGTGTCCCGATGCCAAACAAGCCATACACATGGGCAGACCGTCTGAAGCAGGGGATCACGGGTGCCCCAGAAATCATATCAGTTCCGTTTCTGGGAAGATGGTGTCGTATGCATGCCGACGTGAGGGAGCACCATCGGTGGAGTCTGGGCAGCCTCCCAGTATGGAGCTGGGATGTGTTTGCAGCAGAAGTGACGCTCTGAGAGCAGACCGGGGCAGCCTCCTGTCACTGGTCAGCTGTCACTGCTGGTGCGCTCGTGCCACCCTCCCCAGAAAGGTTTCTGCAGAGTTTTCAGTATTGCCGGTGGCGGGGTTGGGGTATCGTCCCCCCCCCCACGCCGAGGGGTGGTGACGACCTCAGGGGCCTCCATCCCCCAGCCACATCCTGCTGCCTGCACCCGCCTTGCCCTCCAGTGCCTCTGAGGCCCCCTCCGCTCCCCCCCGGGCTGTGGCACGCACAGCCTGAGGACAGTCTTGAGGTCTCCTGGGAATGTTCGGGAACAGTTCGGCTACTGCGTGTATTAGTGTCCAGGGGCCACCGCAGCAAATGACCACAAACCCGATGGCTTAAAACAACCGGAATTTATTGTCTCATATTCTGGAGGCAAGCAGTCTGGAATTAAGGTGTCGCCAGAGTCGGTCTTTCCTTCTGGGAGCCATAGGGGAGGAGCCTTCCTTGCCTCTTGCAGTTTCTGGTGGCTCCCAGCGTTCTCAGTCTGTGGCCACATCCCCCCAGTCTCCGCCTTCCCCTGTGTGTCTCTGTCCCAGCTTCTCAGAAGGACACCCATCATTGGGTTAGTGCCCACCCCACTCCAGTATGGCCTTGTCTTAGCTTGGTCACATCTGCAAATAACCGTATTTTCAAAGTCACATTCCCCATACAGTGGTTAGGACTTGGACATCTCTTTTCAGGGGGACATAGTTCCACCTGCAACAGAAGCTATGTGAGTGAGGCAACGGCACAGTGAAGGGGGTAAAATGTCCCCCTCGATTGCCTACGCCCTCCACGGACACCCCTGTCTTCCCGCTTCACCATGCTCCTCTGTGCGTGGGCATCGCACTTTTGCTTTTGTCATGGAATTTTCATATTCTAGAACAGAGTGCTGTTTGCCTGTGTGCAGGTGGACACCCCCCCCCGCCCCAGGGCTGGTGTCTCTCTGAGTTGGCCTGGGTCTTGAGGTTCGTTTTGGCTGAAGAGTGAGCATGCCTGCCCTGCTCGGCGCCGTATCGTGTTCCTTAGTCAGGTTTGCTGTGGTTGGTATTCCCTCCCAGCGTGCCTTCCGCTTTCTGCTGCACGAAGTTGCCACCTGCCTCCCTGCAGTCGTAGCCTGGGGCACGTGTGCAGCTGTGTGATGCTGGGGCCACAGGGGGAACGATGCCCAGGCCAGGCCCCGTGCTGGGCTGCAGGCAGGAGAAGCCTCGGGGCTCTGAGGATTCCATGGTGAGCACAACACCCGTAGCCCCCCCTTGTGGGTCCTGCAGCCCAAGGAGGGGACCTTGGTCTGTGGATCCTTGTTGCAGCTCCGTGGAGCTGGGTAAGTGTGTGTGTGGGGGGGAGCAGGGCCTGTGTGCTGGTAGAGGCTGCTGGGGAAGTGAGCGCCAGAGGGCCCAGTGAGGAGAAACTCTCTACTCAGGTAGGCAGTTGGGCGAGACTCTGGCTGCCATCTGCAGAGGGGTTGGGGGCTGCGGAATTGATTCGGGTGCCCAGGCAGGAGACTTTTGCATTTGTGGGGCCAGAGGTGGCTAGAGGTGGGAGAGGGTGATGGCTGTGGGTGGAAGGGCCTGGTGCTGGAGCAGGTGTGGGAGTGAGTCGGGGAACTGGGGCTGAGAGAGATGCCGTCCCAGGGGAGGACGTGAATGTGTGCATAGGTCAACGTGCGCACCTTCATGTTGTGAGTGAGCACGCGCATTTGTGAAAGGCGAGTGCACGGGAGTGTCTGGATAAGTAGTGTGCACTCGTGTCTGCACGTATGCATTTGGCAGCTGGGTGTGTATGAACACATTTGTGTTGGTGTGTGTGCCTGGGTGTGCGCACGTGCTTCTGTGCACACACGTGTGAGCAAGAGTGTGTGCATATGCTTGCCTGGGATATCGGTACAGCCCCCTCGGGAGGATGGCAGGCGCTGGGTGGGGGCATGAATTTGGGGGGGCTTCAACAGAATCCTGACAAGCGTGAGGTGGGGGCAGAAATAAGGGCTGCTAGATTTGGGAGTGGGCGTCCAAGTGGGATTCAGTCAGGAGCCAAGGGGAGGGTCCCCCCGCCTGGCATCCTCTCCCAGGGGGTCCCCTAGGGGGGTCCAGCGTGTGCAGCTCAGGACAAGGTCTGTCTCTTCAGGTCCTCTGTCCTGGGTGCATTCATAAACTCCGAGCAGTAGTCCTCGGGGTCAAGCCCAGCTTCAGTCCTCTCGGTGGTCCGTGAAGAGGATTAGGGTTGCCACCGCACCCCGCATGCGGGGCAGATCCACTGTGTGCTGGCAGAGCCAAGGGGCCAGGCCTTCCTCTCCTCATTGGCAGCCCCAGTTCGACCCCAGGCAGCTGCAACACTGCTCCTGTCTTCCTGGGCCTGAAGGACGAGACAGGGCTGCGCCTCAGGTAGGGAGCAGATGAGGCTTCGGGATGAGGCAGGGCCTCTTAGAGGAGGGGGCTTGGCATGCCAGCTCCAGGCTGGGGCACAGCCATTCCCAGAGCGGGCAGGAGGCGGGGGGGTGGGGGCGCAGGCAGGAGGAGGGGCTGGCGCAGACAGAGGCCCTGAGGGGGAGGGACTTGGCCATCTCTGGGAGCAGGAGGAAGACCCGGGAGGTGGGACAGGGAGCAATGGAGAAGCTGGCAGGGCACGGCCAGCCTGCTGATGGGGTCTGGTTTGATTTTCATCGGTGATCTATTTATTATTAAGGTGACTTTGAGATAACATAAAATTAACCATCTCAGATGAACAACCGAACGCCACCTGGTACATTCACAGTGCTATGCAGCTGCCACCATCATCTCGTTCTGAAATATTTCCGTGACCCTCAAAAGGAAACCCTGACCCCACGAGCAGTCACTGCCCGCACCCCTCCCCCAGTCCCTGGCACCGCTCATCTGCTTTCTGTGTCTACGGACTTGCCCGTTCTGGACGTTTCACTACATGGAGTCATGAACCATGTGGTCTTGTGACTGGCTTCTCTCACTGGGCATGGGGTTTTCGAGGTTCATCCGTGACGTAGCGGGTGTCCAGGCTTCGCTCCTTTTTGCGGCTGAATAACTCCACTGTATGGATAGACTGTGTTCTGTTTATCCATTCAGTCATCGACGGACCCTTGGGCTGTTCGTGTCTTTTTGGCTGCTGGGAACCGCGGTGTGCAAGTGTGGGTGTAGATGTTAGTCTTCGTTTTGTTGGGGTGTATGCTGAGCACTGGAGTTGCTGTGTCCTCTGGTAACTCTGTTTAACATGTCCAGGAGCCGCCAAACTGGGGTCAGGTTTTCTTTTAAATAGGATGGCAACCTGCTGGTGTGTTCAAAACAGGCGTGTGAGGTGATTTGAACTTAATTAATCAAGAAAAGGAAAGGAAGTGTTCCTGGCAGTGGTGTGCAGAGGAAGAGAAGGCTTCAGGCAGGAGAATTGGGGAGGAGGTTGTGTGGGTGTCCTGGTTTGAGATGACATGAGCTGGGACCAGGGAAGGGGTCGCACATGGCCCTGGAGGCTGAGCTGCTGGGACTTCCTCATGGAAGGGACAAGGGGGAGAGGGGAAGGGGTGCCCGAGGAGACGCCACAGTGTTCCCCTGCCAGACCCTTACCTCCTCGGTGCAGCCCTCGGGCCCTGCTTCAGCCCATCCTGGCCAACCCTCTGGCCTGACCTCTTCACAGTCTCTCTGCTGTGTTGCCTGTCCAGCTACCCGAGCCACACACGGTTCTGTGCGGGGCCCATCTCACCAGGCCAAGCGTGTGGTCTAAGGGCAGTGAGGTAGCCGTAGGGGTGACCCTGACCTGTCCCCATGCCTGGAGCAGGTGCTGCCCAGGGTATGTACGGGCTTGGGGGGCTCGGGGCAGGACAGGCACCCAACGGGCACAGAGGGGGTCTGGGCAGCCTCCAGGATCCTGCCTTCCAGACCACAAAATGGCTTTCGTTGTTATTATGTAACTCCGTAGTTGTGCTATGTCTAAAAAATGGAGCATAAAGCTATTTTGGGCCCATGGTAATGAGGGCATCTCGCTTTTGTCTTATCTTCCCGTGGCCCCTGCCAGCCATCCTGGGGGGAGGCGGCATTGAAGGAGCTGCTCGCAAGAGGTGGTTTCATCCCAGAACCCGAACAAGGCTGTGTGTCAGCATGTGGATGCCGTTTCCAGAAGTCATTCGTTTGAGCCTCAGCCCGAGGCAGCTGCTGGCAGATTGCCCTGTGGTACCTGGGACCGGGGAGGCCGGCAGGCGCTGACCGCCTCGCATGAGAAAGGCTGACTTCCTTGTCGCCTCTGGGACCCCGCTCGCCGAGGCCGGTCCGGCACCTGTCAGAAACTCAGCCGGATGTTTTCCAGGTGGGATGGGCCAAGGGAGTTGTGGGACGTGTTAGGGCAGCAGCATCCCTGTCTGGCTCCCTGCCTGGCCCGGGGGCTAGTGTCCGCTGTGCTGACTGGTGATTTGTGTTATCCAATTGGTGATGAGATTTAAAAGTAAACTGCGAAGGATCTGTCCCCTTGGCTACAAACAGGGAAGCGCACCTCCGCACTCCAGAAGCTGTGTGCACCTTAGGGCTGCGTTCAGAGTCAGGGCGGCGAAAGGATCAGTTTTCAGTTTTCTCTGTCTTCCCACATACAACAGGCATGTATGCGTGGGGTCTCGTGGCAGGCCAGGGGCAGGGCTGGACGCAGACACAGGCCATGGGCACACTGGACACCCCCTACTCCCCATCAGCTATATAGCAACCCTGGTGGAGTGGGTTGCATGGGGCCCCCCAAACACAGGTCCTAAACCCTGGAATATGTGACTGAGGTCCAATTTAGAAAAAGATTCTTGGGAGACATGACTAAGTTAAATATTTTGAGATGAGATCATCTGGAGTAGGGTGAGCCCTGAATCCAATGACTTGTGGCCTTCTAAGAAGGCCGTGTGAGGACAGAGGCGGAGACTGCTACAATGCAGCCACAAGCCAAGAAACACCAAGGATTGCCAAGAGCCCCCAATTTTTAAATTAAGAGAAAATTTACCATGCAATTTTTTAGAGATTCATTTATTTTATTTTAGGGCAAGAACGCAGGCACAGGGTGGGGGAGGGGAGAGGGAGAGAAAGAATCTCAAACAAACCCCCCCTCGAATGTGGAGCCTGACGTGGGGGCTCGATCCCACGACCCCAAGATTATGACCCGAGCTGAAACCAAGAGTCGGACCCTCAACCGACTGAGCCACCCAGGTGCCCCTAAAATTCACCATTTAAAGTTTTTTTTTAATTTTATATATTTATTTGACAGAGACAGCAAGAGAGAGAACACAAGCAAGGGGAGTGGGAGAGGGAGAAGCAGGCTTCCTGCTGAGCAGGGAGCCTGATGCAGGGCTCGATCCCAGGACTCAGGGATCATGACCTGAGCCGAAGGCAGATGCTTAATGGCTGAGCCACTCAGGCGCCCCTAAAATTCACCATTTTTAAGTGAATAGTTCAGTGGCATTTAGTGTCCTCACAACGCTGTTGCAGCCGTGATGTCTCTCTAGTTCCAGAACATTTTTGTCACTCCCGAAGGAAACCCTGTCCCCATGAACAATCACTCCCACTCCCCCACCTCTTCGCTCCCAGCCCCTGGCACCCACTAACCTGCTTTCTGTCTCTGTGGATTTGCCTGTTCTGGGCATTTCATATACATGGAATCCCACACGATGTGGCCTTTTGTGTCTGGCTTCTCTCACTCAGCATGAAGTTTCCAGGGTCCCTCCATGTCGTAGCATGTGTCCGAGGTTTATTCCTTTTTATGGCTGGATGATATTCCACTGCACGATGGAGCACGTTTTGCTTATACCTTCATCATGGGGTTGTTTCCACCCTTCGGCGGTTGTGAATGGTCCATCTACGGTTTGTACATTTGTTTACCCCTGACCTTCAGTCTCCCCACATCTGTCCCTGTCTGCCCCAGCGTTCCTGCCCTGGAAGCCGGCGCTCAGGAAGTACCTGTGAGCCAGGTATGGATGCGGAGGCCTTGGGAAGGGCGAGTGTCTGTCCTACTAAGGCCCGTGGGTGTAGAGCTCTACACCCCAGAGGTGGGGTGTTCTGACCTCTGGGGACATGTAGCGCCACCACACCACAGTTTCAAGTGTCAGACGTTTGTGGCTCTGGCAGGTTCAGGGCAGTGTTCCCAGCGATGGGCTTGGTGCCTGCCGGACGGAGGACCTTGTGGGGAACTCTGGGGCATGTGCTTATCTGTTTGGTGTTTCCTGCCTTGGGGCCCTTCGGAGGTGGGGATGCCTCAAAGAGCCATGAGCCATGGATGGTCAGAGGGGCTTCTGAGCAGGAGGGATGTGGGGACCAGATGGAGTAAGAGGGTCACTCCCTGGCTGCCATCCCCTCAGGGCCCCTGGAAGGCAGGACGTGAGTCGGTGTGTCAACAGTCATGACATCCTGCATCACCTGCAGGGAAGCGTGGCACAAACGCAGGTCCCGGTGGCATCCTCGGGGCCCCCTTGTCCACTTTGCGGAGGCCGAGACAACGCTGTAGTGACAGCTGTTAGGTCTTGGGCTGGGGCACAAGTATGTTGTTTTTTGTGCTTGCTGGATGTCAATTTCATTTTCATGTTAAAAGGAAGAGGTAACGGGGTGCTGTTTGTGTTTCAGGGGGTTGGGTTTCCTGGTATGAGCTTGGGGTTCAGGGCCCACCCACCTGGCCTTAACTTCCGCTGGGCAGGGGCGATGGCGGCACCTGTCCTGGCTCAGGGGCACCGTGGGTATGCGTGTCCTGGGGCTGCTGTAACAAGGACCACACGCTGGGGGGCTTAGAACAGCAGGAGTTTATTATCCCACAGTCCGGAGGCCAGAAATCTGAAGTCATGGTGTCAGCAGGGCCACGCCATCTCCGAAGGCTCTGGAGGAGGATCCTTCCTGGCCTCTTGCAGCTCCTGGGGGCCCTGGTGTTTCCTGCCTTGTACCATGTGACCCCAATCTCTGCCTCTGTCTCTGCATGGCCTTGTCCCTGTGTCTTTGAATGGAGGGCCCACAGGAAGATTTCTTCATCCCAATATGCTTATCTTCATTTACATGGGTAAAGACCCTTTTTCTAAATAAGGTCAGTCGCAGGTTCCAGGGGTGAGGATGGGGACATAAGATTTCAAGGCCTCAAGTGAATCTGCTGCATGTACCCGAGTTGACCCACCTTGCATGCTTAAATGACACCCACATGAGGTGGGGGGAGGCGCCAGCTGGATCTTGCTGTCACTGCGTTCTTGACTTTGTCAGTTTAGGGGCTTCCAGCCCTGTTGCCTGCCCACCCCCTACCCACTTCGCCTCATCATGGTTACCTGCCCTTCCCAACCTAGTGCCCTTTTTGGGGGGGCCTGCCCGGAGCTAAGGATGCCCCTCTGTCTTGAGTATACCGGGCTAATGTCTATGACCCGCTGTCCATATGTGGGATCACACTCCTGCCACTTCCCCGGCCCCTTGGCCTGAGTAGGGGGAACCTCCTCTCTAAACTCTGTGGGGCCTCTGCACCCCAAGCATCCCCCTTCCCCGGCTCCATCCAAGTGGGGTGTCCCTCCCCATGGTCTTCAGGGGGCCTTCCCCATTCTCACAGAACCCCTCCCTGTCCACAGCATTGCACTAGCCTGTGTTTGGGTTTGCGTCAGCCTCTGGCCTGGAGGGCATAACATGGAGTGTTGGGCCTCGCTTTGAGCTCGGGTGGCCTTGGTCACTCCAGTTATGTGGTTCTTCACAGCCCTTCCTTTGTTCTGGAGAATTCCTCTCCTGTCCCAAGGGACATTTATGGAGCTGCTGGCCACCCTGCTCCCCCGCCCTCCCCCCTGCACACCCCAGTGTCCAGCCCCTCTTGGGGACGTCCCTGGAAAGGCAGTTGGCCCGGCCTTATCCCGGGTTTGCCTGTGCCTGCATGGACTGATCTCTGCAGAGGGCACCTTCCCTCCTTTCCACCTCGGGCTTAGGGGCACGTGTCCTCTGCTCTTCTCCAGAGTGGAGGCTCCACCCTGGCCTGGCCTGATCCTGCAGCAGTTTAGCTCCTTGCTGTGATGACTGACGATGTAGGAACATCTTTGTGCATAAATCTGCATTTTGGACGATCTCCCTCAGGAGAGCTTCCCAGAAGTGGAATTACTGGGTCAGAGGGCAGGAACGTTGTTCAGGCTCCTTACAGACCCTGCCAAATGACTATCCAGACGCTGCCGGCCACCTGCCTGGCAGGGTCCCAGTTGTTTCCGCTGTGGCTGATGGGTGCTGGCTGGGTCCGTGTGCCACCCAGTTTTACCCCTCCGCCCTCAGCTGATCAGCGTAAGAAACGGAGGCTCAGGAGGGGAGGCGCTGCCCGGGAGGCCCAGCGCTGGCTGCAGGGGAAAGCCTGAGGCTTGAGCTTGGGGGGCTGTTGTGGGAGGCTCTTGGCGTGGGCCCTGTGGCGACACAGGATGGGGTGACTGTGATGGGTTGAAGAGTGTCCCCCACCCCCAAATTTATGTCCAACCAGAACTTGTGAACGAGACCTTTTTTGGAAATAAGGTCTTTCCGATGTCATCAGCCTCACGCTGAGGTTGTCCTGGAGTAGGGTGGGCCCTCAATCCAGAGACTGGTGTCCTTACAGGAAGACAGCACAGAGACACACAGGCAGAAGGCTGTGCGAACACAGAGGTGGGGGTCGGAATGAGGCGTCTGCAAGTCCAGGGACACTGTGGACTGCCGGCAGTCCCCAGAAGCCAGGAGAGAGGCCTGGGACAGATTGTCCGTCTGAGCCTCCGCAAGGATCCAGCCCTGCCCACACCTTAATTTCAGTTGTCTGGCCTCTGGTGTGGTGAGGGAATACATTCCTGTTGTTTGAAGCCCTCTGGTGTGTGGTCCTCTGTCACGGCAGCCCCAGGAAGCCTGGAGAGTGCCCAAGAGTGGGCGTGGACAGAGCGCCTCTGGGGTGAGGGTCCCTGCCCTTGGACAAGCACCCCTCTCCTGGTGCCCTGCCACCCGCCCTGTCCTCACCCCTCTCCCTCTTTTCTGGCTCTTTTTTTTTTTTTTTTTTTGTTATGAGGCGAGGAGCTTTATTAACCTTGTTCTGCACTTTATTCCCAAGCTTCTTCAGCTTAATTAGCTGACAGAATGGGCGGTGGAGGAGCAAAACCCGGAAAGAGCTGCAGGGTCCAAGTGGTTTGGACTTAAAAATATCAGAGATCTAGATCTTATCAGCTCCTGAAAGCAAGTCACACTAGGATGGAGTCATAACCAGCAGCTCCAAGTGACTTGTTTAAGCCTGATCTTCTTTAGAAGTTGACTTGATACCGTTTGCCTCCTTCTTGAAGCCCCTCTGGCCGTGAGCTCTCCAGCCCTGCAGCCTTCCCCGAGCCTCTTGGCGGCCAGGGCCGGGCAGCTCCTGTGGAGGCTGGGAGAGCTTCCAGAAGTCACAGGTGAAGCCAGCTGCTGCGGGCCCTTTGGACAGGGCCTTGATGTGTGCCGGGCTCGGCCGCCTGTCTCAGGGGACGCTGGCCAACAGCGAACACGCTCAGCGGTACTGCGGGGACCTGGCACTCAGGCACATGAGGGGTGGGGTGGCTCTCTGGTGCTGGTCATCCTGTCCCCTTGTGGGCCAGTGGGCTTCCTCTCCCGTGGCCACCATGACGTGGACTCAGGGGGAGTATTTGGCTAAAATGTAAAAAGCCACCTGAGCAGTGCGGGGTCCTCTGTGGCCTCCAGCAGACGACGGCAGGAGGCGGCCTGCATCTGTCGTTGGCTGTGCCGGCAGCACTGGCTTTGCTTTTAGGCCGCATGTGGACCCCGCCGCTTACTGCCCAGTCTCCCGCTTGGGGCCCTCCTGCCTCCCCTGGGCCTGCCTGGGCTTGTACAAGGCAGAGGTGGGTGAGTGAACACTAGACTCCGCCCCCCCCGGGTCCCTGTGCATAGGCCCCTGTGGGTCCAACAGTGACGAGCTGCGGCCCTGCACTCAGTGTGTGGGTGAGGGAATTGGGGGAGGGGTCATGCTGCCCAGGCCCCTGCTCCCTGGATCCCCCCCCCAGCCCTGTACGACGTGGTGCCTGCACACAGGCCAGAGGGAGGCATGTGTAGCCAGGGCTGAGCTTTGTTTTCGGTGAGACCCCACATCCCCGTCGCTCCACCTAGTGCAGCCCCCAGGACCTGGGGATGGGGTTGACACGAGGTCATAGATGGGCGCTCCCATGACCTAACGGAGAGGTGTGTCTTGGGGATGGACCCTTCTGCACCTGCTGACGTGCCAACTCCCCTGCCTGGTGAGCCCACTGTGGTGTTACCAGCCCCTGAGTCACCATCACTTGTGCAGCCCCCTGGTCTGGGCTCTGGTGTTGTCCTCCCTGCCCCTCTGCTGTGCCTGCCCATCCGAGCTGGCCTGGCCTTGTCCTTCCTCCGTCTGTCCCTGGGCCTTCACTTCTGCCCCTGCTGTTCCCTCTGCCTGGATCCTTACCAGCTCATCCTTGGAGGGTCCTCATGGTCGGCTCTCCCCACCTGTTTAATTTTAGGGTCCCCTCCTGCCCCAGGCTTGGCTCCGGCTCCCTCTGGGCCCCCATGGACTCTGCCCTGCAGCAGTTTGTTTCCTGGGGCTGCCGTAGCAAAGAACCGTCACCTGGAAGGCTTAAAATGACAGAAATTTATTCTGTCACAGTTCTGGAGACTAGAAGTCAGAGATCAGGGTGTGGACAGCATTGGATTCTTCTGGGGACCCTGAAGGGGAAGCTGTCCCAGGCCTGTCTCCCAGTTCCCGGGGGCTACCAGTAGCCGTTGGGGTTCCTTGGCTTGTGGCTGCGTCACCCTGATCTCTGCCTCCATCTTCACATGGCCTTTCTCCTGTCTCTGTATACTCTTCTTTTTTAAAGACTTTTTTTAAGTAATCTCCACATCCAACGTGGGGCTCGAATTCACCACCCCAAGATCAAGAGTCGCATGCTCTACTGACTGAGCCAGCCAGGCGGCCCTCTGTGTCCTCTTCTTATAAGGACACCAGTAATAGGATTTAGGGACCTCTTTAAAACCAGGGTGACCTCATCTCAAGAGTCTCAACTAATTATATTTGCAAAAACTCTCTATTTCCAAACAAGGTCACATTCTGAGGTTCCTGGTGCGTGTGGGGGCCACTGGTCAGCCCAGTACAGGGGCTGAGCTGGTCCACCTCGGGCTGTTGTGCTTTGTCACACTCCCTTGCAGCTGCCTGAGCTGTTCTCCAGTACTCTCACGCACGCGCCAGCCCCTGATCCCAGCGAGTAGACGCATCATTTTATATTTGGGCATTGGGGTCCCTGGTTTTCCACCCATCATGTCTCGATAGCCCGGCAGCCCCAGGGGAGCATGTGCTGTTTGTCACCCTCACCTCACTGACTCTTGGGCTCTCCAGGGCCAGGCCCCGAGAAGGTCTCTCGTCATGGGCCACTGCACCCTGCACCCTGGGTGCTCCTGCTGGGACATTCCTGGGGTCCTTGGGCTTTGTCTGGGACTGGCTAGCTGTGGGTGTTCCCAGAAGACTCAGGCTGAGGTTTCCAGTTCCAGGTACAGCTCTCAGTGGTGCTTCGTGGAGGTAGGCACCGGGCCCTGAGGTGCCCATGGCGGCCTGGCAAGCAGGCCTCCAGCAGTTAGGGCAGGCCGGCCGCCGGACAGACACAAGCAGGCAACATACCCGTGAAAGGGTGCTGTGCACTGAATTGTGTCCCCCAGATTCATACGTAGAAGTCCTTGTCACCAGTGTGACTATATGTGGAGATGGGGTTTGTGAGGAGGAGGTGACTAAGGTGATGAATTGGGGTCATAAGGGTGGGGTCCTGATCTGATAGGACAGGCGTCGTTATGAGAAGAAGAAGAGCGAGGAGAGAGCATTCTCTCCACCCTCACGCACCACCCGGAAAGGCCGTGTGAGGACATGGAGAAGGTGGCTTTCTGCAAGCCAGCAGGAGGGCTCCTACAGGGACGGCACCCTGGTCTCAGGCTTCCAGCTTCCGGAACTGGGAGAAATAAGTGTCTGTTTTTCAAGCCGCCCAGTCTGTGGTATTTTGTTACGGCGGCCGGTGTTGATACAGAGGGTTATTTTAGAAGTAGGGGGTCAAGGAGAGCTTCTTGAGGAAGTGATATTTGAGCTGAAACCTAAAGGATGAGAAGGAGCTCCATGGAAGGTTCCAGAAAAGAATGAGTTGGGTGCAGGGGCCCAGAGGCAGAAAGCAGAGCAGAAAGGGCCTTGTGGGCCTTGCTGGAGAAAGACCCTGGATTGTAACTGAGGCCCCCTCCTGTCGCCGAGTGAGTGACCTCAGGGCGAGCCTGTTGTCCCTCAGTGTTTCAGTTTCCCCCCTTGTAAAATGGAGGTGAAGCCATGTCTCCCCGTCTCAGAGCTGCTGCAAGTCCCCACCCAAGTTTGGCTCGCTGCCGGCTGGCAGGGCCGGGGTCTCGTTCACAGGGAAAGAGGCCCCCGTGAGCCAGCTGTGCTATGCTCAGGCCCCGAGGGACCCTTCACACATCCCAGCCGGAACGTCTGTGCTCAACAGCCGCCACCAACAAGGGAAACAAAACGTGCTCACAGAGGACCCTCTGATTCAGCCAGGGTTGGGAATTTGGCAGCGGCAGCAGAGCCTGATTAAAGGCATTCCGAGGCGCACTCCGTGTTTGTGTATCTGGTTCTGTATTTACACTTTGGGAACGAGTGAGGAGGCAGCTGGGGAGTGTCTCAGTCGGCCAGGGGGCCGGGGGCAGGGGTGACTCAGCCTGGAATCCACGCTCGGCCACACGCCTGTGACGCTTTCATTCATTCCCTCATTCATTCAGTATTCCCTCCCGCGTTCAGCAGACATTAGATGAGCCACTCCAGCGTACCAGCACGCTTCCGCGGGGTCAGCCGGGCACTCCTCCCCGCGGAGCCCTCTCGGGCTGCCAGCGAGGTGGGACCTGGGCAGCAACAAACTTCAGAATTAACCCGCAGTGTACCAAAGACCTAACTGTAAGATCTAAATCTAGAAAACTCCTGGAAGGAAGCATAGGTGTGAATCATTCTGGACTTAGATTAGGTGTGATGGGTTTTTACTTTTTTTTTTTTTTTTAAAGATTTTATTTGTCAGAGAAAGAGGGGGAGCCGCAGGCAGAGAGAGAAGCAGGCTCCTTGCTCAGCAGGGAGCCCGACGCGGGACTTGATCCCAGGACCCCAGGACCATGACCTGAACCGAAGGCAGACACTCAACCGAGTGAGCCACCCAGGCATCCTGAGGGGGTGGGTTTTTAGATACGAGAGTAAAACAGTAAGCAGCAGGGGCACCTGGGTAGCTCAGTCCATTAAACATCCAACTCTTTTTTTTTTTTTTTTAAAGATTTTATTTATTTATTTGTCAGAGAGAGAGACAGCCAGCTCGAGAGGGAACACAAGCAGGGAAAGTGGGAGAGGAAGAAGCAGGCTCCCAGTGGAAGAGCCTGACGTGGGGCTCGATCCCAGAACTCCAGGATCACGCCCTGAGCCGAAGGCAGACGCTTAACGACTGAGCCACCCAGGCGCCCCTAAACATCCAACTCTTGATCTCAACTCCGGTTTTGGTCTCTGGGTTGTGGTTTGAGCCCTCCATTGGGCTCTGTGCTGGGCATGGAGCCTACTTTAAATAAACAGACAAACAAGCAACAAAAGAAAAACAGATCCGATTCTATCAACATTAAAGATTTTCGTGCATCCAAAGACCATGAAGAAAGTGAAAGGATGGGATGCCTGGGTGGCTCAGTCGGTTAAGCATCTGTCTTCAGCTCAGGTCATGATCTCAGGGTCCTGGGATTGAGCCCCGCATGGGGCTCCTTGCTCAGTGGGGAGCCTGCTTCTCCCTCTGCCTGCTTGTGTGCTCGCTCTCACGCTCTTTCTCTCTGACAAATAAAAATCTTTAATTAAAAAAAAAAAAAGGTGAAGAGACAACCCACAGTGTGGGAGGAAATATTTCTAAACCACGTCACTAATAAACAAGTAATATCCATAATATATAACAAACTCTTGGAACGCAACAAGAAAAAGACAAACCACCCAGTTTAAAAAATGGGTAAAAGACTCAAATCAACGTTTCTGCCAAGCTGATACACAAATGGCCAATAGGCACCTGGGCAGTTGCTCCAAATCTTTAGCCACGGGGGAAATGCACATCAAAACCACAGCAGGAGACCACCGCACCCCCATCAGGTGGCAGAAGCCAGCAAGTGCTGGGGAGGATGTGGAGAAATGGCGACGCTTCGGGCACGGCTGGCAGAAATGTAAAATGGTGCAGTGGACAGCAGTCCCTCAGTTCCCGAACGAGAGAAGTACAGAATTACCGCTCCATTCCTAGCTATGTACAGGTGAGGAGGCAGCTGGGGAGTGTCTCAGTCGGCCAGGGGGCCGGGGGCAGGGGTGACTCAGCCTGGAATCCCCGCTCGGCCACACGCCTGTGACGCTTTCATTCCTTCCCTCATTCACTCCTAGCCATGTACCTAGAGATTGGAACACAGGGACTCATGCAGATACTGGTACCTGCCTGTCAGTCGCAGCAGCACTAGTCACAGTTGCCAAAGGGCAGAAACAACCTAAATGTTCACCAGCAGCTGAATTGGTAAACAGAATGCGGTCCATCCCTGTAATGGAATATTACTCAGCCACAAAGAGGAGTGAATCCCTGACACATGTTACAACACGGATAAACCGGAAAAACGTGGTGCTGAGTGAAGCGCGCTGGCTGGCTCAGTTGGTAGAGCACGTGACTCTTGATCTTGGGGTCGTGAGTTCAAGCCCCATGTTGGGCGTGGAGATTACTTTAAAAAAAAACAAAAACAAAAAAGTGCTGAGTGAAAGAAGCCAGTCATAAAAGGCCACGTGTTGTGTGATTCCATTTAGGTGAAAGGTCCAAAACAGGGAAATCTTAGAGACTGAAGGCAGGGGGGTGGTTGCCAGGGGGAGGGGAATGGGGAGTGACTACTGATGGGGATGGGGTGTCCTTTTGGGGTGATGATGGAAACTGTCTGGACCTGGGTGGAGGTGATGGTTGCGTATAACGTTGCATATGTTCTCTGTGCCACTGAATTGTACATGCTAAAAGGGTTCATTTTATGTTATGTGAATCTTACTTCGATGAGTAAGTTTAGAAAGACAGAAAAAGCAGTCCCGGACCTTCCTGGTCAGGCACTTGTGCGTGCACAGCTGTCTCCCCCAGAGCCCCAGGTTTCCAGTCCTTTCCAGAGAGTGTTCACTCTGTCCCTCCCTCTCATGGGTGGTTCTTTGCCCCTGTACTTGGGCAGCTGGGCCTTCTCCCTTAGGCCTCATTTTACCTTGCAGTGGGGGCAGGTAGTCCTGTGTGGTTGTGGGAGAAGAATTGTCCTTGCCTGGGACTCTGAGTACATCCTACATTCGCATGTTCAGACAAGGGTTCTTCCTGTGGATGCCAAGCCACTGCATTGTGCCAGGGTCCTTGTGGGGCTGACAGTCTGATGAGGGGAGATGGACCTCAGTCAGGTGGGTTTGGACAGCGAGCCGTGGAGGAGGTGATCCTGTGGAGGTGAGATGCACAGTGTTGGGCTGAGCCAGTGGAGGAGGGGGTGCCAGTGCGAACACCCCGAGGCAGCGACCTGCTCTGGTGGTAGAGAGCAGAGGGCCAGACCATGCAGGCGTTTTCTGGTGAGGGGTGGGGGGACTAAGGTCCGCTTGGAGCACACAGCTCCTCCCTGGCCCTCTGCAGCATGGCCCCATGCCTGCCTTGGCTTTGCAGAGGACAGAGCTCAGCCTTCAGCAGGTCTGCTCCCCTTAATCTCATTAGAAGGCCAGCCAGTTGCCATGGCGATTGCTGGGAGGGTTGGGGGGGGGAACCAAGGCCAACTTCATCTGGAGAGTGAGGACTGGGAGGGGCTGGCAGGTAGGGGTGTCGCTGCATCCTGCACAGGGTCCTGGAGGACTGGGGGCTGTCCTGGAGAAGTGTGTGTGTTTGTCATGCCAGACCTTCCCAGGGCTGCCAGCCCCCCATTCCCAGCCTTGTGGCTTCCCCTCTGCCTGGCTGGTGGAGACCCCTGGGGGCGGGTGGGAATGTGTCCAGCAGGCCAGCAGAGGGTGTGGGCATGGAAGGAGGTGGAGGATGTGCACTGTGCTGGAGGATCAGCAAGGTGGGGCTGGGAGAGGCTGGAGAAGCCACCATTTACATAGGGCTCTGCAGAGGGAGTGGGTGTCAGTTGGGACAGGGGAGAGGACTTTGTGTGGGGTAGTGGAGGGAGATGGTCCAGGTGGTCAAGAAGTGGGGGTGCCCTGCCTGAAAACAAGGGACCTTGGGCTGGGGCAGGACCCCAAGTGGCTTTTTACACAGAGAATCGTGTTGGGTCCCACCTTCATGGAGTCAGTGTAGACTTGTCATCAGATCGATGCTCTAACTGGAGGCTCCCAGAGGAGCTGGTGTGCTCTCATCCACGATGCCACGTGGCCTCTGACACTCTGTGGTGCCAGCTGTCTGCTGGTCTGCAGGGTCATGCAGGGGTTCAGTTCCAGAAGTGGAGTCTGTGCCCTGCTCAGCCACTTCCAAGCTGGGTGACCTTGGGCAGTTTTCTTGCCTGGCAAGTCACTTTTCCCATCTGGAAGGTGGTGTGTGCTGATGCTCCCCTCAAAGGGACTGTCTTGGGTTGAATTGTATCCCCCTAAAACCTATGTCCATGCATTTACCCCAGAACCTGGGAATGTGACCTTATTGGCAGGAGGGTCTTTGCAGATGTAATTAAAGGGCTCAAGGTGAGACCATTCTTGATTAGGGTGGGCCTGAATCCAGTGACAGGTGTTATAAGAGAAAGGAGAGGGAGATTTGAGGCATACACAGGGGAAAGCCACGTGGGGACGGAGGCAGAGACTGAAGCGATGTGGCCATAAGCCCAGGAACCCTGGAGCTGCCAGGAGCTGGGATAGGCCTGGGACGGACTCTCCCTCAGAGCTTCAAGAGGGAACCAACCCTGCCCACACCTTGATTTTGAACTTCTGTCTCCTGAACCGTGAGAGAGTAAATTCTTACTGTTTTAAGCCACGCTGTTTGTGGTCTTTTGTTACGGTAGCCCTGGGACGCTGAAGGTAATATGACTATTATGATAGCTTAAATGTGCTGGGAAGGGCTCTGTGCCTATGGCGGGGGCTGAGGGACACCTGGGGTGCCATCTGTAATGCTTGGGGTGGGGAGACGTTGAGTTCAGGGTGGCCAGGGTCTGTGCTGTGCTTCTAGGCCGTCCACGATGGATATACCTCTGACCCCTAGGGCCTGGTGCTGCTTGCTCAGTCAGTTCCAACCTCAGAGCAAGAGGGTTTGAGAACTATGGACTAGGAATATTGTTCTGGAAAGATACGAGGCTGCAGCAGGCTGATGGGAGGTGAGTACACCTGGTAGTACTTGGTGTCCAGCGTGACCACACACATTCCTGGCACTGGACGCAGTGTGACCAGCAGACTGTGAGTCTTAGGTCCCCACAGTGGGGACCGGATGGGAATGTTGGACAGGGTCCAGTGCAGCAAACCCAGTGAGACACACTGGAGGCTTCACACGAGTTGGTCTGGGTCAGTCAGGCATGCTGCACCACTGCCACTTTCCTAATTTTGCTCCAGTAAGGCAGGAGGGTGGCTTTAGGGGAAGCTGGGTGAGGGGTGTTGGGGAACAGTGTACCATCTTTGCAGGTTTTCTGCAAATCTAAAACTTCTGCAATGAAAAGTTTATTAAAAACAACACAAACCAAGCTAGAGGCTGATGTGATAGTGACTTGAAGGGGCTGCTCCTTGGGTGGCATATCAGGGAGGCCCCTGTGGGATGGGCATGGAAGGGGGCTGTCACCACAAGGCCAAGGCCCTTGGGGGTGCACAAACTCAGGGTGCTTTGGGGCGAAGGAATGGGGAGAGCAGAAGGCAGGGAGGTTATGGCAAAAGCATGGGTCATGGGGCACCCCTCCACCCTCAGCCCAGGCCCTCTGAATCTGGAGTAGGGTCCACTCATAATCGGGAGGCCCGGGCTATCTGACCACAGGCCACAAGCAAGGGAGGGGAGCCCTGAGAGATGCAGGTCTCCTATTCTAGCACGTGGCTGCCAGCAAGTGACAGCCTTGTCTGAGCCTCACTTCCGCATCTGCACTGCCCTTTCCAACAGCCATGAGGATGGGGTGGTGGGGAGGCAGAGGCACCCAAGCCCTGTAATAGGGTTGGGAGCTGTATTGGCCTTCTGAAAGGCGCTAGCGTAACCTCCAGGTGGGCCTGTCACCTGACTTGTCAAAGTCGGCCCTTGAGAGAAGGAACAGCAGTGTTCATTCATTCACTCACTCACATGTTCATACACGGATTTGTTCCATGAGCAGGTGCTGCTGAGTGACAGGCGCTGGCTTGGATGCTGGGTTTACAGAGCTCTGTTGGCGAAGTTAGGGGAAAGTGCTGTTGTTGGGGGGCACAGAGTGAGGACCGCTGGCCGGAAGGATGCACGAGGGGCTGTAACTTGGCAATAGGAAGAGGCTTGAGCATCAACATCCAGCAGTTCATAAGGTCCTGCCCGGTGGTGTCACTCCGCTGTCCTTCCTTCCCGTGGGCCCTCTGAGGCAGCAGGTTCTTGGTCAGGGCCCCAGGCTGGCATCTTCTCACCTCAGTACCCTGCTCCTGGGGGTTCCCGGCAAGGGCTGGGAGGGCAGTCAGCTCCTGGAAAGTTTAGGGGGTCCCCAAGACCACATTCAGGTCAGCAGGTCACTTGAGGGACACAGGACTCACTGGAAGCTGTTACACTCACAGTTAGGGTTTATTACAAGCGAAAGGACACAGTGTTATAATTGACAAAGGGAAGGGCTGAGTGGGGTGGCGTCCAGGAGAGTTCCGTGGATGGAACTTCTGGGTGTCCCCTGTCTGTGGAGTTGTGTGGACAGCTTTCACTTCTCCTAGCGCCAGTGTGTGACAACACGCGTGGTGTACTGCCATCCAGGGGTACTCCCTGAGCCTCAGTGTCCAGGGTTTTTAATGGGGCTGCATGGGTGACCTCCATCTCTAGCCCCTGCAGGGGGCGAGCTGATTCCACATGGCCCAAGACCCCTACCCTAAATCACACTGTTGGCATAGACCACCCAGTGTGGCCCAAGACCCCAGGCAAACAGAGATAGTCTTGTCAGGCAGAATGTTCAGAGGGCTTCCACCTCTCAGGGATGGGGACAAAGGCCAGACTTCTCTAGGCCAGGGGGACACTTTCCTGCGCTGCCAATATGCAACCAGGGACAGGCACAGGGTGCCCCCAAAGAAGTGCAGGGTCCCACACACCTTCCACTCCAAACCCAGAGGCTGTACTCCAAAGCCCGACAGTCCTGCAGCAAAGTGGGGAGGTGGGTGGGAGGCCATTGCTAGAAAGAAAGGCTCAGACAGAGGTGGGGCCTGGGAGGGCTGGTGTCACAGGGGCCTGTGAGCTTGAGCATCCTGTCAGTCCCCAGTCCTGTAGATCGTCCCCGACACCAGGCTCCTTCTGGCCTGGAACATGGCAACTTTGTGGAGTGCTTGGACAGGATGCTGGAGCTCCCTGCGCTGGCGGTTCAGCCTGGGACAACAGTGCATGTGTTGGAAGCACTTGCTGTGTGGCATACCAGGCATCCCCTCCCACTCCTGGACAAATGGGAAGGGGAGACCAAGGCCACGAAGGGAGGACGCCCCATGGTTCTTGAGAGTTGGACGCAATGCAGGCTCCTGCCACAAGGCTCAGACACAAGGAAGCCCGTGGGTGTCTTGGGTCTGAGGTGACTTGTGCCCATGCAGGAGTGGGGACCCACCCTGCTTGGTCTCCCCCTTCCCCTGGCCAGAGGCTGGCCTGTTTCATCTCGCATGAGTATGAGGTGGAAGGGACACAGTGAGGTGGTCACAGTGAGCGTCTCCAGCCGTTGGAGACAGACCCTGGGCCGGGCCCCGCAGATCCCAAGAACTACCGGTGAAGGATGGAACAAGGTCAGTCTCCCTCCTGACTCCACTGCAGCTCGCAGGAAACAGCTGTTTACCTGGGTGAGGTGCTCTGCTGGGCGGGTGGCCAGTTCCCGAGCCTCACTTCCCCCTCCAGGATCCAAGGCCCCCCAGGAAGTAGGGGCCGGCGTGGGAGAGTGGGGCGGCGCGGGCAGCCAGCTCACGGAGCGCTGCCAGGAGCTGTTTGTGAGGGAACGTGAGCCGGCCTTGTTGTGTACACAGTGTCGACCCTAGCAACCGCCCCAGCCAGGGCCGGAACGGACGCCCACCCTCCCTGAATGCCCGGCCACCACCCCTCAGGCACGACGCCTGCCTCCCAGTGGGGTGGGCCAGGCATTGTGGACCTTCAGCCCTAAGGGCCGCGAGTGGCGCCGACCACGCCAGGGACATCTGCTGTTGTTCCCAGGAAAGTGGAATCAGCTATTCAAGGAAGAGGAGGCTAGGTTCCAGCCTCACCTCGAGGCAGCTGCGGCCAGTCAGGGAACTGGGCTCCTGGGTCTGAGGTGTGGCCCAGTGGGACAAATCCCCGTGTGAGTGACCGGTGGAGGCCTGTGCAGGCATTCGGCCATCCCAGATGAAGGCCCTCCTCTGGACCCAGCTCCAGGGAGGCCAACAAGAGAGGCAGAAGGAGCCTGGGGGCTTGGGCAGGACCCCTTAGCACTCGGACGGGGTCTGGCCGACCCGCTTGCCCTGTGTGTGCTGCTGGAGGGATCACACGTCCTGCGCTTTGAAAGTCAGCGCTGTGCTTCTGAGACAGTGCCTCTGATTCAGGCCATTGGAAAGACAATTTCTCCTGTGTCCGGGTGTCAGTTTGCAGTCTCTGGCCTGCACCCCCGAACTTAGTCTTTGGCTGTGATAAGAAGTGGTTCCCCTGGGTGGGTGAGGGGCCTTCTCCACAGGCTCTAGGCTCCAGGTCTGCCTGATACTCTCTTGTTCATTCACAGACCGTACAGGTGAACCAATAAGGCTCCCCCAAGTTCATGGAGGCAGCTCCCCACAGGGCCTGCTGCCCTACCTAGGGAGAGCTGCCTGGGGCACCTTGGGTTTCTGATTCTGCTGTTTTGCGTGAAGAGACACCCGACTCCTTTGAGTATCTGAGTCACAGGGTCCCGCACCCTCTGTGACTGGTGCCATTGACCCCATCACTTGGTTCCTTTCTGGGCCCCCCGGGGTGGCATTCTTCATGATGTGCTTGGGAAGTCGTTGGGCCCGCATTGCAGCTGCTGGCTTCTCTTGCAGCTCCAGCTCCAGAAGTCTCAGTACCTGCAGCTGGGCCCAAGCCGTGGCCAGTACTACGGTGGGTCCCTGCCCAACGTGAACCAGATCGGGAGTGGCACCGTGGATCTACCCTTCCAGGTGAGTCCCCATCCCCCCCACAGCCTCCCACCTGGTGCACGTCCTATGCGGGGCCCACCCTGGCCACAGAGCAAGTGTGTGCGTCAGCCGCTGCGGATAGCTGGGGTCACCAAATAATTGCCGCAGCCCGCCTTCCCCCGCCCCCACCTACTCTTTTCCTGTCCCTGGGATGGCTTGGCCAGGCCTTGCCTGGATCCCCCTGCCTGTCCCCTGTCAGCAGAGCCCGCAGTGAGGCTGTGGTCTGGCCAAGAGCGTTTCGGCAGCCGCTACACCTGTTGGCCGGCTGTGCGGCATCGGGAACCGCTCGGGGCCTCTGGGGCTTGGCTCCATCCTGCCTCACTAATCCGCAAGCCCAGCAATTCTCAGAAGGAGGCCCTGTGGCCTGACCCCACTTGTCTGCAAACGTTTCTTGGCAGAGACGCACACAACGCGGCTCCCGCAGGCCACACAGCCGCCGCACACGTCCTTATCATAAATAATGAGAGATAAGGCCCACCGCCTGGGTGCTGGGCTAGCCTCTCACCCTGGCTGTGCCCTGACCCCGGTCTGCAGGTGGAAGCAGGGGTGAGGTGGGCCTGGGAGTGGGGCCCGGAGCTGGGGCCACCCCCAGCTTGTCTGGGCTCTGTAGGGACAGGTCCACCAGACGGCCACACACCCGCCCCTTTGCTGGGACAGAGCCTCAGAAACAGCCACGTCTGTCCATGTGTTGACAGGCCAGGTGGAGCCAGGCCCGTCCCGCATGGAGCTCAGTCCCCCACCCACCCGAGTCAGTCCCCACCCCAGCTCCTCCTCCTCCCACACTACTGCTGGGATGCAGCAGGGCACTGGCCCGGGGTCCCCTAGGCTCGCTCTGGGTCCACCTGGCTCAGCTCCGCATCTCCTAGACTCCTTGGAGCATGGCCCCCCTCAGATGGCCTCCTTGCTGGAGTAGACACGTGGGGCCGTTGCGCCGATCCTGAATGTGCTCCAAGAGCCTGACCTCTTTGTCAAGGCCCTTCCTAGTTTGAGTTTTCTCTCCTCCTCCTGCCTCTCCCCTTCCTCTGTTTCCCCCATCCCCTTCTCCCTCAAGGAGAGCATCTCTCTGGGCAGCCCCCAGTACGGCCCTAGCTAGGGCTGGCATAGAGCCTCCTTGGGCCAAGGGTATACTGGGGCCTGTCGGGCATCTCACTGGGGGGCCAGACGAGGCAGGAGTGTCTCAAAGTCTCGGTTCTTTGCATTTTCAGCCCAGCGGATATCTGGGGGAGGCCCTGGCAGCGGCTCCTGTCTCTCTGGTAAATGAGCCCCTGGGCTGAGGCCTCGGCGTCCTTGGCACGTGCGCGGGTGCTGGGTATCCCTGCGTGGTCGCCCCAGTGGCCTGGCGGGAAGTGCCCTGTCTGCCAAACGGAAGTGGATCCACTCTGCACCTCCCCCTGCCCTGTGTGGGGAAGTGCGTGTGGTTGCGTTGAGAGGCCCCCACCTGGGGGATCTGAGCATGGGCATCAATGCTGCATGGTTCGTTCCTGCGACACATGCACATGTATGTGTGTGTGGATACCAGGTGCAGCCTGGTGAGCCGGGCTGTGGCCGGGCCCGAGCTTCTCTCTGCCTCTGGCTCTGCTTCAGCTGCCTTGGTTTCCCGCCACCCCCCCGCCCCCGCCGGCCTTGTAGGCATCTCTGGGAGGACAGTGACCACCCCTGCCCTCCAGTGTTTGTGCGTGGATGGCAAGGTTCCCACCTTCCCTCAGTCACTGAGATCTCCAGGTCCAAGGCCTTTTGGAAGCAAAAGTGCAGAAAGACCCAAGCTGGCAGGATTCTTGCTGGGTCAGAGAGAAACAGGGGGCCCCAGACTCTAGGGAGAGCTGTCAGCCCCGAACACTGGCCCAGGCGTTTGGATGGGTAGGGAAGAGCAGTGATTCCAGCCAGTGGCAGTCTTCCGGAAGGAAATTGCTTTTGCCTGGCTGCCCAGAGAAGACAGAAGGGCCCAAGGGCCAGATGGCGGGGTGGGGGGACTGGCTGCCTCCAGAGCTGGCTAAGGTTGCCAGTCTCACCCCAGTCAGATGGTGAGGGGCCCCACAGCACTAGGGCAGGCAGGGAGCAGGCTCCCAGGGGCCCCGGGGGCATGGAGCTGGGAGAGGGAGCAAGGAACAAGGTCTGGCCAGAGGCCTTGTGCCAGCCCCAGGTGCTGGAAGGAAGCCCCTTCCGGCTGAGCCACGGGCCAGAGCTCCAGAAAGCGCTTGCACTTGGCTCTGGTGGTGAAGGGATGAGGTGGTGGGGGAGGGCGTGGGGGGCTCATTTCAATCAAGACCGGCCAGGGCTCAATAAGGAGCCTCTGGGGAGCCAGCACTTGGCCAGGTGGGCCCCTTGACGTCCTCGGCTGGAAGCCCTGGGGGCTGTCTTTTGGCAGGCCCCTCCAGGGATGACGTAGGTGGGGAGAGGAGGCCAGCCAGGCCCAGAGAGAGAAGGCGGAGGCCTGTCTGCACCTGGCGAGGCTGGGGGGCGCTTGGGCCGTCTGCACCCCTGGCACCCCAGCCGGCACCAGGCCCCGAGCTTATGCTGCTCTGCCTGGCCCGTGCATGCCAGCCGCACTGCACGCCTGCCGCCCGGCACCCAGGATCCCCAGCTCGCCCCTACCCCGGCAGTGCTCAGAGGCTGGGGGCCCCGGCTACAGGAGGAAGCCCATCCGGGCTGTAGAGTGGTGACAAAGGGGTGTCTCAGGAGTGGGGGGGCCTGAAGTCAGATCCTGGGGGCAGAGCTGGGTTGGATCTCAGGCCACGGCTGATAACTATTTGGGTTTCTCTCTCTTTTCTGGTCTCCTTCTCCCTACCCATCCCCCCCTCGCCCAGACACCCTTCCAGTCCTCGGGCCTGGACACCAGCCGAACTACCCGGCACCACGGGCTGGTGGACAGAGTATACCGAGAGCGAGGCCGGCTGGGCTCCCCACATCGCCGGCCCTTGTCAGTGGACAAACACGGACGGCAGATATCTTTTACCGGAGGACGGGAGGGGGGCTGTTGGTGACTGTAGCACCTGGAGTCTAGCTGACTGAGCTGCCAGCTCTGGACTGGAATAAGGTTGCCCCAGCCCTCCAGGGCTCCCGGGCAGCACTGAGGGAGGGCGCAGTTGCAGGGACCCTGGTGGAAGCAGTGTGGCTAGCCAAAGAGCCTTAGGCTCAGGCGGGGGCAGACGGGGACCAAGGCCCCAGGCTGCTGGAGCAGGCAGCCTTCAGGGAGGGCTGGGGAAGGTAAGGTGGGACCCACACTGTGTTGGATGTCTGGCTGGGCACTGGAACCCAGAGAGGCTGTGAGCAGAGTGTCCACATCTTGGGGCCATGCAGAGGGCAGCCCAGCCCAGGCAGCCGGGCCGAGGGGGGTCTGAGCCAGACCCAGACAGATCCAAGGGAGGCTCCATCTGAAGACACAGAATTCTCCTCTGCACCTTGGCCAAGCAGAAATCGTCGGGAGTTTCTCCCCACCCCCAAGACTTGGCCGCCCCTTGGTGCTTGGCCAGCCAGCACCGCACCCCCCATCACCAGAGTCTGAGTGGCTGCTCTCGAGACCCCCCAGCATTTGAGAACAGAGAAGCCTGTTATTTCCCACTTCTCATTTCCGTGGCTGGGGCAGCCCGACCAGCTGGGCCCCAGACAGAGCCCTCGGGCCCGGGGAGCCACCCTGTCAGCCTAGAATTAAGACCCAGGTCAGCTGAACGAGACTCCCCACTGCCCCCCCACGGGCCCCGGTTTCACAGCCTAGGCCCCTCTTGGAAGGGGCGCAGCTCGCACGTGTGCTTGCAGGGGGTGAGTGCTGAGTGCTAGGTGGACAGGACCGAACCCCCGGGGCTGCTCGCAGCCAGGCAAGAAAGGCCCCCGCCCTATGGCCCCAGCTGTTTGCAGGCTCCCAGCAGCCTGGCCACGAGATTCCTGGGGCTCGGGGTGGGGCCTGAGCCAACAGTGCTGTCCCCTTAACTCACACTCAAGCGGACAGCTGCCCGTACGGCACCGTGTACCTCTCGCCGCCCGCGGACACCAGCTGGAGAAGGTCAGTGACCCAGAACCGGCCCTCAGCCCTCTTGTTGGAAACAAAAACAAACTTACATCATGCTTGTGCTTGGAAAACCAATATGCAGTCACTTTAAAATGACAAAACTAAGAAGTATCCAGAAGTTTCTAGAAATCAGCTCTATCCCTGTAACACCAAAGTCATAGCTTTGGAGTCTTCCAGGGATTTTTTTTTTTCTCCTTCCATGACTTTTTTCTTTTCTTTTATAGACAGAGTTGGGATTAGGTTGGACATTCAGTATTGTAACTTGCCTTTTTTTCATTTAATGCTAAATTATGAGTGGTTTCTCACATTGCTGAACAGTCACTGAAAATGTGATTATAAAAGTATTATATATTTTTTACAGAAGATTAGGAATACACATAAGTGTACCTAGAATAGGGAGGAAAATCAATAATGCCATCACCTACAAAGGTCTAGAATAACAATCATATGATTAATATTAATATCTACAGCAGGTAACAGGATGGCTGTGCACCAGTGTGAACTTACTGTTACCACAGAAGATTATACTTAAAAATGGTTAAAATGGTAAATTTTATGTTACATCTATTTTACCATACATAAAAAAATATATATGTAGGTGATTTCACCAAAGACCAAAAGTAATTTGTTAAACCCATCCGTGTTTATGAAGTATAATATGTCATGTAACGTATCATTCAGCAGCGTCATTTAGCTGCTCCTGAGGATATATTCTGTATCAGGCCCAATTCCAACCATCATATTCATTAGCTGATACAAAATGTGCAGAGCTTTGTGCAGTAGGTGCTTTTATTCTTCACATTTTAGATAGAAGGAAAGTGAGCACAGAGAGGTCAGAAGACTTGCTCAGGGACACACAGCTGAGGGGGGTCCAGGATCTGGACCAGCTTCTCACCACTCATATGGCCCCACAGTCAGAGAGTCACCTGGCCCAATCCTTTGTAACCTGCTCTTCTCCTTGAACTAAGTTTCCTCCATGTCACTCTCCGTGGCTAGGATGTCCCTTTTGGACTCATGCTGCTCTTACTTTCATCCCCAGATTGCCAGCCATGTGGCTGGACCTGCCCAGCTCCCCTTGGGTGGCCACAGTTTCCTGGGTACCCGAGGGGCTCTTCTGGGCACCATCCCTCCAGGCATCTGCTGCTGGGATTACATTGAGTTACTCCAACCCTGGTGCAGAAGGCAGAGCTCCTGGCAGCTCTCATGCCACAGCCCTCCCCAGAGGCTGCATTCTTTCTGGGTCATTTTCTGACCCTCCTCTCACTGCCTCTCCTTTCTGCTCATTACACCTCCTTTGCAACTGAGCATCCTGGGGGGGGGGCACGGTTGCCCATTGGTGTTTGTCACCAGAAGGGGTCCCAGTGATGTGCTGGGACTTGTACCCCCAAGGCTGGGCTGCTGTGGGACCGTGGGACCCCCTCTCCAGAGAGTTTTAGCAGGAAGGCACCATCCTTTCCCCCAAAGCTGAGAAGCCCACAGACAGGGTGGCAGTGGGGAGGGGCTGGTTAGGAATGGAGGGACATCTCTGCTGCAGCTTTCGGTTCTTTTGAGAACAGTGTCCTTGGGGTTTTATGCAGGTGTAACAGCTCACAAATATGACCCACTATTTCCACGCTGTCCCGTTGAGCATGTCCTGGATAGAGTGGGGCCAGGACTCTCCCATCGTCCCCTGTGGGGCCAAAGCTCACTGTCTTTCTCCTCTCCTCAGGACCAATTCTGACTCTGCCCTGCACCAGAGCACAATGACGCCCACCCAACCAGAGCCCTTTACAGGCGGGTCGCAGGATGCACACCAGAAAAGAGGTATTGGCAGGGCACATGGGCTTCTTTCCTCGGGTCAGGCAAGTCCAGTGGGTGGCCCCTGTGCTCCCAGAGGTCACAAGCTCATAGGTGGACAGACCCGCAAAGACCACCCACAGTGGGTGCTGTGGGACAAGGGGAGAGGCTTGAACATTTTCAGAGATGGTGCTGCTTGAGTTGGGTTTTGAAGCATGCGTAGGAGTTTTCTGGGCAGAGAAAACTGCCCCTTCAAACGCACATTGGCTTCCATTCATGGATTCAGGGCATGGCCACACAGTATGCGGGGGCAGCAAGCCCAAGCCACAGAGGCATTTATCAGCTCGTGACCAGGCCGTCTAGAGCTAGATGTTCAGTGGTGCAGCTCAATTCAGGGCCTCACGCTGGACCAGTTCCCGGCTGTGCAGCTCAGAACCCTCCTGGTTCACAGTTTCTGGGCCCATTCTGCTTCCTGTGGATGGACGTGGGGCTGGTTCTTTCCCACCTCTTGCTTACTCTCCTCTCTGACTGGTGTCTGCATACACCGCTGAGTAGCTAGGGCAGATCTGTGCCCAGGCCCCCAGCCTCTCCCCAGAGCTGTGTGCAGGGGCAGTGTCCCTGGGACCTTCTGGGAGGGTACATACCATCATAAAAACTGGGGCAGCATTACCCAGAGAGGGGAGTGATGTGCTGTGAAGCTGTGGGAAATCCCACCCAGGCTTGATCTGCCTAGAGACACAGAAACCAGAGGATTAATCACATACAGTTAAGGTCCAAACACTTACCAGTTTTGGGGGTAATTGCACTGTGTGAACGTGTACACATACGAGGGAGATTCTGCTGGTAGAATAAGGATTATCAACCAGAACTTCACCCCTTGGGGGGCGGGGGCTGTGCACATGCCATCTTCCCGGGATCCCTGCTCATCAAACAGTGAAGGTGAGATTGCAGAAGGAACTGTCTCCATAATAAGAGTGAGGATTCCAAATGCCGCAGGGGTGAAGAGGACAGGGCACCTGGTGCTTCCCTCCTGTTCCCAGTATTGGGAGCAGTTCTGAGGGAGCCGTCTCCTTGGTGGGTTCCCCAAGAAAATGGGACTTTCAAGCTAGGCTTCCAAGGCAAATGTCATTATCCCTTGGGACTCTGTGACCATGGAAGGGAGCTGCAACCCAGGGGCCCTTGGCAGCTCAGTCAGAGTCTAGTTGTCCTTGGGGTGGGGAGAGGGGAGACGTGTCACCTGCCCCTGTTTCTCTAGAAGGAACCCAAGCAGTGACAGGGTGGGAGTCAGCCTGGCTGCTCTCCAACCTGTCACAGCTGGTCTCTCTGGGTTTTAAGAAGGAAGAGTTGACCCATCTGGCTGTGTTCAGTATGGCTCTGTTGTAAGTAAAAGGCTGAACCTCCAAGCTGCATAAAGAAACCAGGTCTCATAAAGAAGATGTTTAATCTCACCTTAACCGAAAGGTCCAAAAAAAGGGGCCTTCAGGCACAGCTGGTTCCAGGGCCTTAAATGATGCCCGTCCAGTCCCTCAGACCTTCCCTCCCCTCCTCTCCTCCTGTGGGGCCAGCTGGCATTGCAACTAATTCTTGAGGCCATAGCTACAATGATTAGGTCAACCCTGGCTGACATTGAGCATCATGGGCTAGGAGGCACGTGACCACAAGGTGGCAGGTGGGGCAAGGAGGCAGGGAGACTTTCTCTGCTGTTCCCTGCAACCTGAGACCTCCAAGGCCTGAGTCAGTCCCATGCAAGGTAGAATTAATACATGTCCTCAGCTCCAGAGCTCCTATTTTCATTTCTTTCTAAGTCACCGGGTCTCTGGCTTATTTATTTGTTTGTTTGTTTGTTTATTATATTTATTATTTATTTGAGAGAGAGAGCTTGCTCATGCTTAAGCAGGGGGAGGGGCAGAAGGAGAGGGGGAGAGAGAATCCCAAGCAGACTCCCCACTGAATACAGAGCCTGATGCAGGACTCGATCTGATGACCCTGAGATCATGACCTGAGACAAAACCAAGAGTCAGACACTCAACCGACTGAGCCACCCAGGCACCCCACTGACTTACGTTTTTTTAAGTGTTTTTTTGTTTTGCTTTGAATGAAACCCTTTTTTGTACTTGAGTGCAATCCCTAGAAGTCCCTGTTGGCACAGTTACACTTGTGTCACGGTCATGACTGTGTATGTCAGGGGAGCTCCCCCGGTGGTGCCACAGAGCTTCAGAGTGAAAAGGTTCTGATTATCCTTCTCTCGCCCACCCCACCCCACCCCACCCCAGTCTTACTATTAACAGTTCCAGGAATGGAGGAAACCACATCGGAGACGGATAAGAATCTTTCTAAGCAAGCATGGGACACCAAGAAGGTAAGAGAGTCTTAAGGGCTTTCGGAAACGATTTTCCCTCTTGATCTCTTTTTCAAGCATAGCCTGGCCCAAGGTGGAGAAATAGCCTATTGGGGGAGTTTTGCCGTCCCAGAAGTGTGACCCTCACTCAGATTTGACCAGTCGTATAGGCCTATTTAACGTGAATGGCAGAAGCCCTGAAAAATGAAAACCCACGTTTGCCATGGAAGCATATATACTAAAAGTGCAACGGTGCTTAGCACAGCCACTGCCCAAGAATGACACACAAATTCATGAAGCGCCTGGATTTTTATATATGGTGTTGGCTGTGAGCTAGACTTACTGTGGTGACCACTTCACAGTGTATATAGATATCAAATCATTATGTAACCTGAAACTAATACAGTATTATAGGTCCATTATAGCTCAGGAAAAAAAAAAAGTTGAAGCTATGAAGGTTAAGTGATTTGTCCAAGGCTGTAAAGATACTCAGGGTTTAGAACCTATACCTCCTAATTCTTAGCCTGTGATCTTTCTCCTAACCCATAGTATTGGGTAGTCGTCAATGTTTGTAAATGTCGACAGTCATCCTTAAACTTCCATTCATCTGCACAGTAACTACAACATTTATTAGACTACAGAGTCTACTTGGAATTTCTGTATTATTTCCAGGTCCAGAATAAATTTCTCAAGTTCAACCTATAAAACATAGTGGTAAGATAGAATTTGTGCCATGAATACAGATTTCAAAGAATTTGCGTAGAACAGAATGCACTTAACACCAAAGCTAGTTTGAATATTAAAAAAAAAAGAAGAACTAACACCCATTGCTGGGGGTGGGGAACCCACTGCTGTTCAAATTGTGGTGAAAGGGGCAGCAACATGAATTGCTCATCCCCTCCAGGAAATCATAGGGAGGTGACAAATGAGCAAACACCGATGTGTTTCTCAAAGGCATGTATTCAGGGCTTTTGAAATAGATTGGAAACAACCTGAATGTTCGACAGTAGGGGTTTATAAGGAAATTATCCACAGTCCCTCATGTGGAGAGCTCCACATGCGTGGAGTTGGGATTTTTTTTTTTAAGTAGATTCCACACTGGGCGTGGAGCCCGGTGCAGGACTTGAACTCACGACCATGAGATCAAGACCAGAGCTGAGATCAAGAGTCGGACGTTTAACCAACTAAGCCACCCAGGTGCCCCTGGAGTCAGGATTTTTGAAGGAATTTTAAAGGCATGAGTGACACTCCGCGTATTACTATTGTGTGGAAAGAGCAGGATAAAGCTATTTAGAAAGGTGTACAGCAGTTAGAAATGAGCAGCCACGCCTCATTTCATTGCACTTTTCTTTATTGTGCTGTGCTTTTTACCAGTGGAAGGTTTGTGGCAACCCTGTGTTGGAGCAAGAATATCAGCAGTTGTTTTCTCACTTTGTGTCTGTCACATTCTGGTAATTCTCACAGTAGTTCAGATGTTTTCATTATTATTATTTTTTCAAGATTTTATTTATTAGAGAGAGAGAACGAGTGGTGGGGAGGGACAGAGAGAGAGGGGGGAAGCAGACTCCCTGTCGAGCAGGAAGCCCTATGCGGGACTCGATCCCAGGACCCAGAGACCATGACCTGAGCCGAAGGCAGGCGCTTCACCAACTGAGCCACCGAGGCGCCCCTGTTTTCATTATTATTATATTTGTTGTGTGATGTTTCATCAGTGATTACAACTCACTGAAAGCTCAGATGATCAGTACATTTAGCAATAAAATATTTTAATTAAGGTACACTTACATTGCAGGATAGGGTAAACAGAACTTTTATATGCACCGGGAAACCAAAAGATTCATTTCACTTGCTTTACTGTGATACTTGCCTTATTGGGGTGGTCTGGAACTGAAACCACAGGATCTCCAAGGTACGCCTGTCTACACACAGATGCCTGGGGAGATGGCGAGGGGGGGCGTGTCCTCTCGTGTGGCAGGTGTGGGCGCCCCTGTCAGCCCTTATCCCTATCTGCATGTTCCAGTTTTGCACAGGGAATGCATATGATTTTCATATTCAGGGAAGAAAATAGCTCAAAAAAGAATTCTAACCCCAGCAAAATTGGGGAGCAACTGAAACGTGTGATTGCAGAGAGGTGGGTAAGGATGAACATCAGGGTCCTTCCGAGTAGCTGAATGGGCTGCTGAGCCCTAAAGTGAAGAGGTGAGTGTTGGTACAAACACACTTGACATCCTGAGAGTGAGAAGAGGGTGACAGCACCCAGCGTTGTGGCTCAGCTTTGAACTGCAGCGCGCTTGAAATGATACGTCTGCAAGGATGTCAGTAAAGGAATTCCGTTGGATTTGTTGGGAGTGGGGTGGCGCTGGGGGGGGGAGCCGGCAATGATGGGTGAATTTTTAATACTGTTTAGAAATCCACTCTTATCTCCATTAATGTTCATGGAATGCTTTTGAAAAGATTCTTTAGAAAGTCATTGTGTTCATGCTTTGCAAAAATCTGGTAATGAAGCGAGTGTTTACTCACAGAATTAAGGAGCCCGTGGCCAAGTAGAAACCCGTTCCACTGGCATTCTCTGCAGAGGCTTAACGCTGCTGGTCGCACACCACCCCTCAGGTTCCCCAGTCACTGCCAGCACCCCCACCCCCTCCGCATGCATGCTGGGCGCTGGGCGTGCGCATAGAGGCCACCGGCCCAGCCCTCCGCCAGCCCTCCGCCAGTGCATCCACCTTCTTATATCTGATAATCCCTAAAGAACACATCAGCCTGAGGGCCTGTGAGGCGGATGGGGAATTAGGGAATGTGACACAGCACGCAGGCTCTGTCCAGTCATGTCTGCCACCATCTGAAGAGTTTCCTCCTTTGTCCTTGAATTGAGAGTCTAGGGGCTCTGCCTAGAGCCTACAGTTCTCGGGTAACCTAGTGGCCCAGCTCGAGAGGAGGAAACCAGGGTCTTGCTGCCTATGGGGTTTCCCTGGGACCCCCTCCCCAGCCCACAGGGCTGCCAGAGTCTTCGTCCTCAGGTGGTGGGGGCATGGGAGCACCCACGGCTCCATGGGTCCCCATGGGAGCCATAGCTGAGGGACCGCTGGTAGGTAGGTCAGCTAGGGGTGTGGGCAACACCCTCTGTACGTTCTCGGTGCCCAGTCCCGGCCTCCTTGTGCTGCCCCACATGATGTACTTGCCTGCCATAGACAAATGCATGGGGGCAGAGGCAGCTCCTTCCCCAGGAGCCCCATGCGCTCTGATCCAGTAACCGAATGGAGGATTGGCCTCGGGGTGCCTGGGGTTTCCAGTTGCTGAGCTGGTGTCTAACCTCTGTGGCGTGCCCCTGGGGTTTTCAGGTGTAAAGAGTGGACAAGGCACATTCTTTCTCAAATGCCCGCTCTGACAAGGAACCATGTCACCCCTGCCTTCTGTGCCCCCCTTAGGGGCAGCAGAGCTAGGCTAGGATGTGCCTGCTTGCCAGGAAGGGCAGGAGCTGGAGGTGGGAGCTGTAGTGACCCCTCTGCATATCACTCTTGCTTTTGCCACTGGGCATGTCTGGGACAGGCCCCCTTGGTCTTCGAGGCTGCCTGGTTCTGGTTTGTGAGACATCCTGGGGCCTGATTAACTCCCCCTCTTGTTGGCATGGGCAGCTGCCCCCCGAGGAGCCACAGTGCATGAGGAAGCCCGCTCAGCCTCTGCTGTCTTCTCTTTCAGACGGGGTCCAGGCCCAAGTCCTGCGAGGTCCCCGGGATCAAGTAAGTCTCAGCAGGGCCCGCTGTGCATGCCCAGGGCTGTTGGGGCTGTTCAGATGACCCCCGGGCTTCCCGTCCGCTCAGGAGGCTGCAAGTCCTAACAAGAGGGCTGCCCTGCCGCTGGCAGCTCTCCAACAAGCCTCACCAGGGTCGGGGGGGAGGGGAAGAAGGGGCCCTCCTACCCCTCTCTGCCTGCGGGGACTGAGCCCCCTCTCCCTGCCACTCAGCCCCAGCTCACGAGCTCATCAGACGCACCCTGTCCCTGGGCAGCAGGAGGACCCTCACGCCAACCCCCCCCTCCTACGTAGATAGGCTGCTTCCTAAGGTCCCATTGGAGGTGCAGGCTGACAGTCATTTCTGAGCGTGGCAGCACCTAATTCCAGAGTATCATTTTGTGCCCCTTAATGTTTTTGCGCCAGTCTCCCACCCCCCAACCCCCCACCCCCACCACAGCTTCTGGGGGAGAATGGGCCGGGGCGAGAGCTCACCTCCCCCCTCTGTCTGGCCTTCCCCCCAGCATCTTTCCATCCGCTGACCAGGAAAACACTACAGCCCTGATCCCTGCCACCCACAACACAGGGGGCTCCCTGCCCGACCTGACCAACATACACTTCCCCTCCCCCCTCCCGACCCCCCTGGACCCTGAGGAGCCCACCTTCCCCGCGCTCAGCAGCTCCAGCAGCACCGGCAACCTCGCAGCCAACCTGACTCATCTGGGCATCGGCGGCGCCAGCCAGGGTAAGGCCAGGCCAGGCGGTGGGAGAACGTCCTTCCCTGGCAGAGCTCAGCATCTAGTGCAGATGACACATGGGTTTGAATGATGGTTTAACGGGGTGACATCCAAAATGCAGGGCATGGAGTGGGAGGCAGAACCTACCACAGGGGCTTGGCATTTCCCAGTATTGCCTGGGAAAGGCATCCCAGGCAGAGGGCACACAGCCTTGGCAGAGGCCTGGAGGTGGGAAAACTCCCAGTGTCCCCAGGGATCAGACAGTGGTTCTGAGGGTATACTGGGGGCTTCAGAGAGTCTGGGTGAGTCCACAACGTTCTAGGAGGCGAGCCCCCAAGGGTTTGACCGGGGGTATACCAGGCATTCCCCCTGCCTCTCCTTGTCCTCAGCTCTTCATGGAGGGACAGGACCAGGCCTGACCTGCTCCCTCCACACTCCCTCGCAGCCAGTGGCTGACGGTGTCCACCTACTTGGGACACTCCAGCCCAGGCCATGTCCATGGGCCATCCCACAGGCCCCTCACCTTCCTAATATCTTCCAGTGCTACCCCAATTCTGCTTCTCCAGGGACCAGTAGCACTGTTTCCCGGTGGCTTGATTCCTGTGTTCTCTTGCCTGCCCTGACCTGTTGATGCATGCCCTCAGCCCCACCACTAGGACCCAGTCCAACTTGGACCCCCACCACCTTGCATGGCCTCCACCTGCCTGCCCCCCACCCTACCCCCCAGCTCTCAGCCTCTTCTCACCCAGAATCACCTCTTGGCTCTTGTCTGCTCAGGACTTTGCATGGGTCCTCGGCTCCCTCCCAGTGAAAACCTGAGACCCCTAGGGCCTGGGAGGTCCAGTTCATCCTCCGACTTGGTCTCTGGCCCCCACCCCTACCCCTGCCCCCCACACCATCTCCTCTCCAGCCAATGAGCTCGCCTCAGGGCCTTGGCACATGCTGCCCCTCTCCCACAGGCCTCCTCTTCCTCCAGGTGGCCACAGGGCCCCTCACCCACTCCATCCCTGCTCACACCTCCTCTTCTCGGTGAGCTCTCTTGGCCCTATGCCCACACACCCTCACCCCCAGTCTCTGCATTGCTTTTCTGCATTCACCCTGCTGCTCTTGACTCAAGGCCCTGTCCCGTGGGCCAGGCCTAGCTCTCCCATGTCCCCACTATGACCCCCATGTCCCTGCTGTCATTCCTGCACTCATGTTGACTGTGGGGTATGTGGGTTTGCATCCAGGGAGGAGATAAGGCAGCCCCAGCAGCCTTACGGAGGGACAGGCAGCACGGGCTGTGGGGGGACCCCCTGTGAGTCCACACACGTCAGGACTTGGCGGCCAGTGAGAGCACTACCTTGCTGTGCCCTCCATCCTGCCTGGGAGCCATCGCTTGTCCCGTCCATCTGCCTGTCACACCTCTGCCCCAAGTGCGGTGGGCAGCACCATGCAGGGTTTTCTCAGGGAGAATCACACACTCAAATTTACGTTTGCCACAGCTCTTCTGGCTGCCCAGAGAGAACGGGTTATCAGGAGGGGCGGCAGTGCCAGGGCAGGGCCCCATCGAACTCTCTAGAGAGCCTTCTGGGTGAAGTTGGCTAGCCTGGGAGCTGGGTCAGTGTGGGGAGCAAAGGAACTTGAGGAGCCCAGAGTCATTCCTGGCTTTGGTGCTGACAGGGCCAGAGGCAGGTGAGGGGTGTTGAGAACAGTGCAAGTGTTCCTAGGTTTCTAGACAAGGAAATAGAGGCCAGAACAGTGCAAAGGGGAGCAAGACCCTAGCCTAACAGCACTGAGGCTCTGTTCCTGCTTGTATACCTCTGGCCCTGTGCCCACCCAGGCTCAGCCACCAGGCAGAGGGCGCCAGCCCCAGCTGTGCCCCCCCCCCCCTCCCCGGAAGGCCTAGAAGACAAAACGAGCAGTTTCAGGGGAGCCTGAGACCCATGGCCTCCTGAGTGGGCAGGCAGCATCCACACAGGCCTGCGCGAAGCCAGAAATCAGAAGGTTGGCTCTGGGGATGCTGGCGGGGGGGCCCCCTTGTGCAGACAGCGCTGTTTCCTGGCCCCCCGTTTTTCTCATCACGTCTCGCCGTGGCCTCCGGAGAACCATCCCCTCCTCCAGAGGGTCTTTGGCAGCCCCCCAGCGCCCGCCCGGGAGCCGTGCACCTCCGGCCCACGCCGAGTCTAAACAAGCACAGGGAAACACAACACATGTGCAAGCCATAGACGCGGGAACGAGCGCAGACCCCAAGTGTGGGGCCCAGACCCTGGCCCGCCTGGCTGGGAGCGTGAGCCCAGTAATGTCTGACATGTGTTCGGTTGTTTGCGAACCTGCCGCTCTAGCAGCTCGCCCGGCCGGGGCTTCACTTTCTGGGCGCATTTTAAATCAAGCCGAGCCGCCGGCCCTGGCACACGTGGACATCGCCTCCCCGCCCCCCAGCCCACCCGCCAGTCGGAACGTGAGCCCTGCGAGGAAGATTGGAGGCTTCCGCCACCAGGGAGACAGCGGCCCCTCTCGTCCTCTTAAACATTTGCTGAGGTCGTTTTCCTGGTTGTTGGCCAGAACTCGGAGGAGGGCAGGCCCGGGTCCTCCTTCCTGGCACAGCTCCGAGGCTTGCCGGCCCCGCACACAAGGCTTGCGTGCCTCAGGCTGGGCCCCTGCCACCTGGCCTGCCCTCCCCTGGCAGCTCTTCCTGCCTGCCCCAGACTTCCCTTCCAGCTGGCCTCACTCCTTTTCCCAAAGGTGATCCAGGTTGCCAAAAGGAATTCAACAGCAAGGCGTCCGTCCGCCCTCCCGGCCCCACTGGCTTCTCCTGGGGTGGTGGCCGCCCAGTGTGAGACCAGGAGCTCACTCTGCAGCCCAGCAGAGGATTAAAAACTCCCTTGTATTCCGGACAGACAGAGGCTGGCAGCCCAAGCGCCAAATCGAGCCTACCGGTGTATTTTGTCTGGCCCATGGTTGCGTGCGTGATGTTTGAGTCCACATTTAAAAATCAGGAGAGTACATGTAAAACTCTGGATTTCCGGCTTCTCTTGAAGAATCAGAAGGCCGAGCGGTGGTGGGTCGAGGTCCTGTGCCTTGAGATGGTCCCATTTACCACAAGCCCCTGTTGCCCTACTGATCCTCTGTCTCCTGGCATTTACCTCTGCTGCTTATGGAGCCCTGACATTTCTGCTCCCTGGGTGTGCGTGTTCTCAGCCTGGAGGACAGAAGAGGCCGTGGACGCTCAGAGAAGGGGAGAGAGCAGCCCGTGGGCCTGACTCTGACTGTTCTCTGACCAGGCGTCTCCTGGACTCTTCCTGCTCAGCCTTCTCGTCCATGCCCCCCTTGATGTTGCTGTGTCTGCAGCAGCCTGATTCTGGGGCCCAAGGTCTGTGCATAACCTGGAACCCGGGGCTCTGCCTTGGGAGCACTCAACGTGCCAGGCCCTCCTGCGGCGCACGGCTGAGTGGAGCTGCCAGGGCGACTGAGGGGAAGTGCAGGCATGACCAGGCTTGCCTCGCACAGTGAGCAGCTGCCCTGGGTGGAGAGAAGGCTGCCCGTCATCTCCCCTCAGTGTGTGCTGGGTGCGCTCCCCCTGGCCTGTGAACCTGCCGTCTCACCCGCTGGAACAAGGTTGATCTGATGCCCTCGGCAGGATGGGCCCAGCTACCCCGGGTGAGTCAGGCTCCTATATCGGCCTTGACTGCAGGCCAGACGGTCTTCAGAGCCTGCTCCCAACCTCATTAGGGCCCTCGCAGTGAACTCTTGAGAGTGGCTGTTATCATTTCCATCTCAAGGATAAGGCAACCAAGTCTGGGAGATCAGGCCAAGCCCCCAGGGCTCCCCTAAGCAGCAGGAGGCCTGTTGCCTCCCTGGCACAGCGCCCTAGGATGGGGCAGGCCCCAACCGCTGCCGTACTGAACTTGACCTCACTCAGCTCCTTCACGACAGATACATCCAAGGATAGGATTGCTGGGGGAAGGGGCCAGGGTGAGGGAAAGGGCAACATGGAGCCCTCCTGACAGGAGCTCAATCAGGAACATGGGTATTGGAAGAAGATAGAGAGTAACTGAATTTCTGGCAGGGCTGATGGTCCAGCACGGAGGGCACACGAGGTGGAGGGTTGTGGGGGGAGGGGTGAAGGAGCAGTTACAGGAAGGTACAAATTTGTTGAGGAGGATAAGGAGAGCATGAGGCTTTAGAGGAACTGCAGTGTCTGGACGGGACCAGCTATCTTTTTTCTTTATTTAAAAGGTATTATTTATTTGAGAGAGAGAGCACAAGCAGGGGGAAGGGCAGAGGGAGAAGCAGACTCCCTACTGAGCAGGGAGCCTGACGCAGGGCTCGATCTCAGGACCCTGAGACCATGACCTGAGTCAAAAGTAGATGCTTAACCAACTGAGCCACCCAGGCACCCCCAGGACCAGCTTTCTTCTAACCAAATCCCAAGCCACTTTAGGCAAAAAAGGGCACTAATTATCTCCCAAAACCAGGAAGACCAGTGTGGCTGGATCAGGGCTCAGGTGCTGCCTCTACCCCTCAGCCCCTGATTCTCCAGCTGGCTCTTCCCCTTGCAGCCACGTGATGCTCCCACTACACAGCCCCAGACGTCCCTCCTTGGAGTTCCATCAAAAGTCCCAGGGCAGGGGCGCCTGGGTGGCACAGCGGTTAAGTGTCTGCCTTCGGCTCAGGGCATGATCCCGGCGTTATGGGAATTGAGCCCCACATCAGGCTCCTCTGCTATGAGCCTGCTTCTTCCTCTCCCACTCCCCCTGCTTGTGTTCCCTCTCTCGCTGGCTGTCTCTATCCTGTCGAATAAGTAAATAAAAATCTTAAAAAAAAAAAAAAAAAAAGTCCCAGGGCAGGCTCGCATTGGGCCAGTCTGGTAACATGTCCATCTGGGAGCCAATCATGTGGTGATCCAGAGGCAGGGAAGTGCTGATTGGCAGGGCCTGTGGGACACACCCCTCTTGGAGGCATGATAGGATCAGTGGGAGAGTGTTGGCCAGCAGGGGATGGGTCAAGAAGGAGAACAGAGCCCATACAAATAAGTATTGGGGCCGTGGAGGGGGCACACTGGGTTTGGTCATCAGGGCACAGTAGATTCTGTCTGATTGATTGGGCTGTTCTGGACGGTGACCGTGGTGTGTGCGGTCATCTTGAGACTAGAGTCACGCCCACCCTTCTCTTCTGTCCTCCCTTTCAGGGATGAGCACGCCAGGCTCCTCACCACAGCACCGCCCGGCTGGCGTCAGCCCGTTGTCCCTGAGCACGGAGGCGAGGAGGCAGCAGGCCCAGCAGGTGTCACCCACCCTCTCCCAGCTGTCACCCATCACTCAGGTGTGAGGGCGTGGTGGGGTGGGGAGGTGTGGCCCTCTCAGCCTCTCGGGGTAGAGCTCCCTCTCCTTCCTGGGAGCTGTAGAATCCTGAAGACAAAAAGTTTCTCAACACTTCTGGCTGTTTGTCAGATTTTCCAAGCACACGGAAATGCATTCATAACTGGCCTGGAGTCTCCCGTACCTGTCATGGGCAGATCCGTGTGATTGTCCTTCATGGTGTTACTTTCCCTTCAGGATCTAGTTGAAATTCTCCAAAGTAAAATGTTTAGAGTTATTTTTTTAAACCTTTTTTTAAAGATTTTATTTATTTATTTGTCAGAGAGCGCAAGCAGGCGGAGTGGCAGGCAGAGGGAGAAGCAGACTCCCTGCCAATCAAGGAGCCCAAGATGGGGCTCGATCCCAGGACCCGGGGATCACGACCGGAGCTGAAGGCAGACACTTAACTGACTGAGCCACCCAGGCGTCCCTAGGGAGTTTTTATTATTATTTTTTTTTCAATTTACCATGGTTTTGTTTCATCTGCTTTTTTGGTAGCCCGTGCACGTCTGGGAATTGGTTCCTTTCATCTAGGTTACCCAGCGTGCTGGCGCACGACGTCCGTAGCACGCATGACCGCTTTATTTTCTGAAGTGCATAATCCTATTCCCACTTTCATTTCTTTTGTTTTTCTTTAAGATTTTATTATTTATTTATTTATTTGACAGAGATAGAGACAGCCAGCGAGAGGGGGAACACAAGCAGGGGGAGTGGGAGAGGAAGAAGCAGGCTCACAGCGGAGGAGCCTGATGTGGGGCTCGATCCCATAACGCCGGGATCACGCCCTGAGCCGAAGGCAGACGCTCAACCGCTGTGCCACCCAGGCGCCCCCCCCTTTCATTTCTGATTTCAGGAATTTGATTCTTTTTTACTTAGTTTAGGCCCACAAAACAAGTTAGGAACTGTTCCCTCTTAATTCTGTTCTTTTTGGGAAGCGTTTGAGCAGCACTGATGTAAACTCTTTAAATATTTGGTAGAATTCACCAGCAAAGCCACTGGTCTCAGCTTATCTTCATTGGGAGGGTTTTTTTTTTTTTAATTTTTTTAAAATTCCAGTTAGCATACAGTGTTCTAGTAGTTTCAAGTATACAATACAGTGGTTCATCACTCCCACACATCACCTAGTGCTGATCATGACAAGTGCCCTCCTTAATCCCCATCACCTATATGCCCCATCCTCCCCCCACCTACCTCCCCTCTGGTAACCGCAGTTTACTCTCTATAGTTGAGTCTGTTTCTTGCTTTGTCTGTCTCTTCCCCCCACCCCTTTGCTCATTTGTTCTGTTTCTTAAGTTCTACATATGAGTGAAATCATGTGGTATTCGTCTTTCTCTGATTGACTTATTTTGCTTAGCATTATACTCTCTAGCTCCATCCATATTGTTGCAAATGGCAGGATTTCATTCTTTTTTTAATGGCTGGATTTTCCATTGTATATACACCACATCTTCTTTATCCCTTCATCAATCAGCGGACACTTGGGCTTCCATAATTTGGCTGTTGTAGATAACGCTGCTATAAACATCGGGATGCTTGTATCCCTTTGAATAAGTATTTTTGTGTTCTTTGGGCAAATACCTAGTAGTGCGATTGCTGGATTGTAGGGTAGTTCTATTTTTAACTTTTTGAGAAACCTCTATGCTGTTCTCCGGGGTGGCTGTACGGGTTTGCATTCCCACCAACAGGGCAAGACGGTTCCCCTTTGTCTGCATCCTCGCCAAACCCGTCGTTGCTTGTCTTGTTGATTTTAGTCCTTCTGACTGGTGTGAGGTGGTATCTCATTGTAGTTTTGATTTGCCTTTCCCTGATGCTGAGTGATGTTGAGCATTTTTTCACGTGTCTGTTGTCCATGTTTATGTCCTCTTTGGAAAAATGTCTATTCGTGTCTTCTGCCCATTTTTTAATTATATTATTCATTTCTTAGGTGTTGAGTTTTGTAAGTTCTTTACACGTTTTGGATACTAACCCTTTATCAGATGTGTCATGTGCAAATACCTTCCATTGGGAGGTTTTTGATTACTGATTTAATCTCCTTTCTTGGTATAGGTCTATTCAGATTTTCCATTTCTTCTTGGTTCAGTTTGGTAGTTTGTGTGTTTCTAAGAATTTGTCCATTTTGTCTGTTTTATTTTTTAAATCCCTAATAGATAATATTTTTGTTGTTTGTTTTTAACATAACCACAGTGGCATTATCTGCCTCCAACAAAACTCTCAGGCATTCCTCCATACCTTCCAATGCCTGGCCTACACCTGGTTCCCCCCTACGTCTCTGTCTACTTGTTTAGACCAGGATCCAAACAGAGGCGCAGGTGGCTCCTGACACTATGTCTTCAGTCCCTCCATCTGTGACCCCTTTTCCTTCTCCCCTCTCCCTTAGACCTGCCTTCCTTTTCTGGAGACTCCTTTTTTGTTCATGAAGTAACCACCACTGATTAGAGGCTGGGCTTCTGCTAAGTGTTACATCCTGTAGTTCCTGGTCGCATGCTGTGTCCCGTGGAGGGCAGGAGCCCTGGCCTGCCCCAGGAACTCTCCGTGCAGATTCACAAATGTTGAAAACTTCCCTCTAATCAGGCAAAACGTTTCCTCTTTCCAACTCCAAGAAGAGCTGAGCTGCTCATGACCCAGTGGCCACACCAGCACGTCCATCCCCCGCACCGTCTCCAACCCCTGCAGCGCGGGCTAGGCGCAGGCTGCCTGCTGGGTTGCTGGACTATGGTGCCCTGTGCCTGCCCGCAGTGGGCAAACTCTAGCTCAGAGAGGCCAGGGACTGCCTGAGCCTGAGTCGGTGCAGTAGGTGGTGCCCACCTTTCCGTGTGGGGCAGAGACGAAGGAAAGGCTCATTGGGGGCAGGGCACTTCCAGCTGCGTTAGAAGTCCAGGCCCTGTCCAGCTACAGCCTAACCTACTGTGGCCCTGGGCGAGGCCTGCCCTCTCTAGGCCTGTGTTTCCCCAGTCTAGGGTCTAGATGTCCCTTTGTTTATCCATGACATCTTTGCTGAGCATATCAGGCCATGGGGTATCCCCAGGGACCAGGTACTCCCAGCCTGGCCCCTACCGCCTAGTGGCCTCCCACCTGACGCCCTCCTCTTCCCCCAGGCTGTGGCCATGGATGCCCTGTCTCTGGAGCAGCAGCTGCCCTACGCCTTCTTCACTCAGGCGGGCTCCCAGCAGCCACCGCCGCCGCAGCCCCAGCCCCCTCCACCGCCGCCACCCGCGTCCCAGCAGCAGCCACCCCCGCCACCCCCACAGGTGCCTGTCGGCCTCCCTCCAGGCGGCCCCCTGATGCCAAGTGCCAGCTTGACGCGGGGGCCCCAGCTGCCCCCGCTCGCGGTCACGGTACCGTCCTCTCTCCCCCAGTCCCCCCCAGAGAACCCGGGCCAGCCGCCAATGGGGATCGACATTACCTCGGTAAGCCCGGGATGGGGTTTTGTGGGGCCTGGCTTGGGGGGCTCATGCAGGAGGATTCTGGGGGGCTGTGGGAGACCCCCATCGGGCTCCCAAGGCCCCAAAACACTCAGGTGTCTGGCCGAAGCCTTCTCGAGGTTCCACTTCAAGGCCACCTTGGCCAGGGCTAGGGCTGAAGCAAACACTGCTGGGCTGGGGTCGTCATCCCATGTGTAGATGGCAAAGCTGAGACACGAGCAGTGATCATTTGCCCCAAAGTTCACTCAAGATGGGCCACCCCGTGTCTGGCTGCCAAGGCTCCCCCATGGCCCTTGATGCCCAGTGCTTCAACCCTTCCCACCTGAAATGGCTCCCTTGGGGGCAGGGAGGACGCAGAGCTCTCAGGGCCTGGGGGACAGGTTCTGGGAGCCAGAGGGACAGAGGGGAGCTTGGAGGAGAAGGGATAAAGCTCCCCTGTGGTTCATGCAGCACAGTGCCCTGGGCCCAGAGGTGCAGTTTAGACCACAGGACCCTTTGCCTAGGCCTGGGCTCAGGGTAATGGGTGCTAGTTTTGACCTCTGCACCTCCCAAAGCTTCTTGATTGTTCACATTTTTGCCCTGGTGGCAGGGGGTGGCCGTAGCTACCTTTGGCCATATTCAAGGAACAGGAACCACGTTTGGGGTATAGCACGCCCTCTCCACTCAGTCCTTGGCTTGCAACCCCAAGATAAATGTCATCAGAATATCACACACTCTGCAAAGACAAGGTCCCCCTGAGCGGGCAGGGTGGGTAATTAGAGACCTGTTTCCAAGCTGCTCTGATCCCTCATAGGGCAGACCCCAGGGGTCCCCCAGACAGGAAAGCACGCAAGCCTTTTCTTTGTCAGACACACAGCTGGTGTGGGAGCAGCTCTGATGGTAGAGCCTTCCTGGGGTACCTCATTCCCTGATGGCCTGCAGCAGCGGTGCCTCACTTTTGAGCTGGGCTCACACAAGGGAGGCACAGGCGCCCGGGCCAGGGGCACAGACATTACCTCCCCAGGCTCTCAGGCCAGTGCATCTGCTGCTGGGCACCCCCACCAGGGACATCTGGCTCCTTTGGGGCAGGGGCTCTGGTGTCCTCTTCCTTGGGTTTGTGCCGACTCAGCCAAGCAAGGAGAATGTCCCTCTGGACAATTTCTTCTTTTCAACTATGAGAGGGCTCCCCAGCCAGTCATTGCCAAGTGATTGTGCTGGCACCTCCAACACAGATACCTTGCTAATTGAGCCCCCATGGCTCACCCGGGCTCTATCCCTGTCCCAAACTACTCAGAACAGGCCACTGAGGAAATGGGGGAGACCGAGCATTTATGGGGCCCTGGGCTGGTCGTCTGGGCCTCAGTGAACAACAGGTCCAGAGAAGTCAGGCAGCCTGTCCAGAGGCAAACAGCGGGTCCTGGCTAGACTGGGAACAGAGCAGGGTCTACATCCAGGTTCTGACCCAGCCCATCCTGGCCCTGGTGAGAAGCTAAGGCCCTCTGTCCCTCTGTGTCCTTGCTGCCCCTCGGAGGTCTCTGGACAGCATACCCATCAGGCTTGTCCCAAGTGATGCTGCTGGTAGTGACTGCCCAGTCCTGGGTGTCTTGCAGTGAGCCCCTGATGGCCTTTGCTGTCGGTCCCACCACCCCTCGAGGTGGGCAGGACGTGCCAATGCAGAGCTGGGGCGCAGAGAGCCGAGTGCGCTGCCCGCAGTCGGCAGCAGAAGGCAGCCCCGCCCTGCCCCGCCCGGGCCTTTCGTGCCCACCTGTGTGTGTGTGCGCGCGCACATGTGTGGCTGTGTGCACACGTATATGGGTGTGGGTGTGCATTCATGCGGGTGCTCTGAAGCCCGCTGAGTCAAGGTGGACCCCGCCGCCCCCTCCCGTAGCCCTACAGTATGATTCCGTGAAGCTGGGTTCTCTGACCAACCCCCCGCCCTCTGGGAGCCCCAAAAGGCCCCAGGCTCCGACAGGGCTCAGGGACCCACACCTCTTGCGGTGCTCCTGGTACTCTGCTCACCTGATAGGTGGGGGATGCCTTTGGGGGGTGCTCTGTGGGGAATGGCCAGGCCCAGGACGCCAGGCCTGGGGCCCCTCGCGCGTCCTGACCTGTCTGTCGTCACAGGCGCCGGCTCTGCAGCAGTACCGCGCTAGCGCCGGCTCCCCGGCTAACCAGTCTCCCACCTCACCTGTCTCCAATCAAGGCTTCTCCCCCGGGAGCTCCCCGCAAGTAAGGGACGCCGCCTCCCCTCTCCCAGCGCCCCGCACCGCAGCCTTGCTTTGCGTCCCCCACGTATCGACCCCCCACCGTCTGTGCCTCACGCCTCATTCCATCGCATCTCGTCCGCGCCGACAGGGCAGGGAGAAGAAGGCACTGCCCTGCCAGGCCCAGCCCAGGAGCTGCCACGTCCCCACTGTGTCTCTGTGGTCTCTGTGGAGCCCCATCTGGAGGTGGTGGTCTCCTCACTCCAATCAGTGAGCACCTGAGTGTTGGCCACACCCTGGCTTCTTGCCCGGCAGTCAGGGACACCTGTGTGCGGCTCAGAGCGTGTGTCAAACAGCCTGTGCCCACGTCCCCACCTGCACCTGCCCACGTGGGACTCCCGAAAGTGGACGGGTTCTCCCGCTTTGGGGCATAGCTGAGGTGACAGCTGGCCTGTGGTTGGGGCTCTCACTCTCAGATTCGTCTCCCCTCTGCCTCACAGGAAGGCAGGTCCTCACAGGAAGCTTCTCTGAGTAGCACTGCAGCCTCAGGGGCCTCTGTCCCCATCTCAACAGATGAGGAGAATGAGGCTTGCCTCAGGCAACAGAAGGCCTTGACCACATCCGTCACTCTTGAGTTTGCCCCCAACACCATTGGACCCCAATCTCTGATACACGTACATGCACACATACTCTCCCTCCAGGTTCCTCAGAATTCTCCTTAGCACCTCTCTCAGCCCATGGCCAAACTCTATCTGGAACATTCCACCAGAGGAGAAGAGGTGCCCACAAAACTGACATCCGGGCTCAAAATTTCCATGCTGCAGAGCCTCCTCAGGACCCCAGCACTCCATCCCCAAAATGTCACCAAACTGAGAGACTCCCAGGAGCCGCTGCCACAGGGCAGTGCCCAAGGCCCTGAAGCCTCATTCTTGGCCCAAGGGGGTGATAGAATTTTCCTTCCCTGCTAAGGAAGGGAGAGGAGCTGTCCCACAGGCAGGACCATGCAGGAACAATGTCAGCCTCCCTTGTCCCAGCGGACATACCTTGCTGTGCCCACTTCCCCCGTTCTGAGAAATGCACCCAAATTGGGCCCTGTGTTGAGATGGTGGGTGTCCTGTTCAGAAAGGCTGCTCTCATGGTTCCATCTGCTATAGGAGGGGCTCTCCTAGGACCCTTCCTCCACTAGCCCACAGTGGCCTGGGGTCCTGCTGGGACCATCCGTGTGCAGCTTCCTACTCCACAGGCAGGTGGGGAGGGCATCAGTGAGCTCAGGGCAGGCCAGAGGTCAGCCTGGTGTCTGCAAGCTCTAGATATGTCCACACTGGCTCCCAGCCCTTCTGGCCCCCGAAAACTGGCTAGTTGGGTCATGTGGTGTCACAGGATGCTGAGGGATGGGAGAAGCAGGTCCAGGCAGGGGAAGTGGCAGATGGGCCTGTTCCTGGGGCTGGTCCTTGAGTAATGTCCCTTTTTACACAGGAGGCGGGACAGGAATTCAAGGGTGGAGCAGATTTCTCAGGAGAGATTTGCCTAGACCAAAGTGGGTTTATCCATCCTAGGCAGAAAGTGTGTTGCCGTCTCGTCAAGCCCACGTCTGTGTGTTGGTCTGTCATCATTCAGTGGGTGCTGGCAAGGGAGGCAGGCAGCTCAAGCGGCTGTGAGGTCGGGGCTGTCAGGTTGTCTGGACTCAACCAGACATGGGCTAAAGATGGCCAAGAGGCTCACTTGGGGGCAGACCGTGCTGCTGGGTGGAGGCCAGGCCTGGCTTCGCAGGGTCACTAGGTTGCGTTCAGTGGCCCTGTGGGCCAAGGCCTCCCCTCCTGTCCCCAGCCTACCCAGCCTTGAGTGCATGTTGTATTTGCCTGACTGTACCCTGGGCCTGAGGCAGCAGGCCTTCAGTACTATGTTCCTCCCTTCCATTCTGAGTGGACCTTTCTGGCAAACTCTCATGGCAGCCTGACAAAGAAACCTTAGCCTGGGTCCCCCACTTGTGACAGCCCCCTTTGAGGCCACGGCCGTGGAGATAGACACACATACCTCGGAACAGACCTGCTTCCTCCTTTGTGGGGAAACCCAGCCACAACCTTGCAGCCCCCTTTTCCAAACCTGAAGCTGGCTATATTTAGGGCAAAGGTGGCATTTTTGCCACATTGGCTGTTTTTCTTTCTGCTCTCGGGTCACTCGCTAAGGAGGAAAGTGACTTGGGTCTGGGCCACGGATGTGTTTCCTGAGGCCTGGTACTCCACGTGAGGTCTGGCCCCACACTGGCTGTCCCTCCTCCCTTGCACATCCCACCGGGCTCCATCCTGCCATCTCTCATTGGCATCATGGGAGTAGGCAGGGGCTCCAAGCCCCTGTTCTGGCATCTCTACTGCCTGTGAGGGTCCCCAGTCCCCTGCTCTTCTCCTAGAAGCAGACCTGGCCCCTGGGTGGCCTTGGAAGAGCAGGAGGTGGGCTCCCTGCCCACCTGTGGGCCCTGGGGTCCCCCAGGCAGGCAGCCAGGGGCAGATAGCTGGGCAGGGGGCTCTCCGTGTGCCTGTCATGTACTCGCTTGGCTGGCATCCGGCTCCATGGTGCCCATCCTGTCCACGTGTATATGGCCTGCCACCATGTCCCATGTCTTCCTGGGGGCCTGACAAGGGTCACCGAGTGTACTTCCCATCCTGAAATTCAGAGCACCCCCCGCCTTGGCCCCAGTCACGTGTTCTTCTCTGAAACCTGTCAGGGGGGTTTCCTGATCCCTGCGGCCCCCCGTCTTCTGTCTGATGGAAACAGGGTCACCCATACCTGGGCTCAAGTAGAGGAGATGGGGGATGGTGCTTTGGGGGTATTGGGGTACAGAGGTCCCCCAGGAGCAGGTGGTGGAAAGAAACATCCTGAGATTGGGGGGGCACCCCTCCATCCTAGAAGGTGTGGGCTCTCTCCCACGAGGCCTGCGATAGGTGCTCAGCCTCTTTCTCTCCTGAGCATCCTCCCAAGAGGTTCCCGGGGCCTCCCCGTGGGCACAAGCAGCCTGTGGAAGGTTCCCCGCCCCGGCAGCCCCCAACCTGGTCTTGGGGACCGTGATGACAGCAGGCCTCTCTTCTGTCTGCAGCACTCCTCCACCTTGGGCGGCGTGTTTGGGGACTCGTACTATGAGCAGCAGATGGCGGCCAGGCAGGCCAATGCTCTGTCCCACCAGGTGAGCGGGTGCCCGGGTCACAGCGCCCACAGCAGACGCTCACCCGGACCCCGCCCGCCCCTCGGGCGTGAGCTCCGCTCCTAAGGCTCCCTCCTGTCTCCAGGCCTTGGAGGTGGTGGCTTGGCTTTGCCTCCCCGGGCACCCGTGCTGGGCCCATAGAATGAGGCCAGCAGCAGAGGGGGCGGAGGGGTGGGTGGTGAACACTGGCAGGGACAAGGCAGTGGCTGTAGCACCGGCGCCTCGGCGTGGGCTGTGCATGTGGGTTTGCCGGGAGGCGGAGCTGGCTTTGCGTGGAGGTCAAGGTCAAGGGCATGTGGGCATGAGAAGGGTTGGCCGCTGCCTGGAGCAGGTCACTCACCCGACCATCCTTCCATCCATCCATCCATCCATCCATCCAACAAGCCCTGAAGGAGCCATGTGTGGACAGACCCGTGCAGGTTCCAAGAGGGCGGAGGGGGGACCCTCAGTATCTGAGCACGGGCGCTGGGCATCTTGCAGAGGAGCTGGTCCCGGCTGCTGCTGGACAAGCCAGCCAGCAATAGCCAGGGGTTCAGCAGGGCCGGCCTCATCCCCGTGTGCTTCCCCCACAGCTTGAGCAGTTCAACATGATGGAGAATGCCATCAGCTCCAGCAGCCTGTACAGCCCAGGCTCGACGCTCAACTACTCGCAGGCGGCCATGATGGGCCTCACGGGCAGCCACGGCAGCCTGCCGGACACACAGCAGCTTGGCTACCCCAGCCACAGCAGCATCCCCAACATCATCCTCACAGGTGAGACCAGCTAGCCATGGTATCCTGGGTGGGGGTCTTGGGCAGAGTGCCTCCATGGGGCCTGGCAGCTGCAGGGGCCTCATCCCTGGGAGAGATGGCGCCCCTGCCCTGCAGGGTGAGCCATGAGAAGACCGGGCCAAAGGAGGCCATACCCCACCAACCTTGACTCATGGCTGGGCTGTGCGGAACAGGCCCGGGGCACACTGGCCCCCTGGACTAGGATTCCCGTGTTCTAATGCTCAGACCTAGAACAGGACAGAGCCAGTCACTCACCCAGGCCTGCGTCTGCTACCCAGGTCCCTGAACCCCATGAGCTGAGTGTACTGGGGTCACAGGGGACTAGGGGGTGGGCTGTGCCTGGCAGGGCTTGTCACATGCAGCCAGTATACACGCAACAGCTCATGCACGCTGTGATGAGCATCCCCGAACGGCCTGAGCACAGTGCCCAGGTGTCTAGGGACATGCACTGCACATGTGAGTAAGTCCCTGCTCCACGTAGCATGGAACCCAGACCGTTTGCTGCCTTGGCTGCATCCTGTAGCTTCTGGGTTTTAGTGAAAGAAGCAATTTCCTCATAAGCCAGGACTGTCTCAGGATCTAGAGTGACACCCCCTGCTGGTCCCACGGACATCTCCAAGATGGAGGAGTCCATGCCCAGAGCTGCCCCCACCACCACCCTGAGCCGAGGTGCTTCCTCCCAACCTCGGAGGTGTGAGCAGTGGTCTGCAGTAGATGCTCTGGGGGCAGTAGCTTCAGATGCGTGAGAAGGCGTAGGCCCCTGTGACTGCTCCAATAGCCCAGAAAGACAAGGACCTTCATACTCATGTCTCAGATTGGGAAACTAAGTAAGGTCTCACTGCAAGTAGAAAGAGAGCACAGGTTCGAACCCCGGTCTCTGGGGGCGGGAACTCACACACCTCAGCCTGCTTCTCAGTGATGCACACAGAGGAGACGTCCTGGCAGAGCAGGGAAGGCCCCTGCCCCTGCCAGCTCATGCTGAATGTCTGTGACATAGGTCTCATCCCAGGGCTTCCCAGCCTTGGCACTGCTAATATGTGGGGCTGGATCTTTCGGGGCGGGGGGTGGCTATCCTGTGCATTTCGAGGTGCTGAGCAGCGTCCCTGGTCCCCACCCACCTGAAGCCAGTAGCATTCCCTCTTCCCCAGTCATGACAGCTAAAAATGCCCCTAGACATCACCAGTGTTCCCTAGAGAGTGAACCCCCAGATAAGCACCTCTGGTGTGGCCCAAGCCCTTCTTCCCTGAGCATTGACAGGAGCCATGGAGGTGCAGGGCATGGGAAGAGAGAGCCAGGACCACGCTGAGACTCTTGTTCGTCCTGTGTCCCTTCCCTTCCAGTGACGGGAGAGTCCCCTCCCAGCCTGTCTAAAGAACTGACCAGCACACTGGCTGGGGTCGGTGATGTCAGCTTCGACTCCGACAACCAGTTCCCCCTGGACGAACTCAAGATTGACCCCTTGACCCTGGACGGACTGCACATGCTCAATGACCCCGACATGGTCCTGGCCGACCCGGCCACCGAGGACACCTTCCGGATGGACCGTCTGTGAGCTGCACACCCAGCCCCCGGCTCCATCACCCCGCCGGTCAGTGGTCCCGACGGCATCTCCCTGAGCCCAGGGACGGCCGCGCTCCGTCCTTCGCAAACGGCCGAGCTTGTGATTCTGAGCTTGCAATGCCGCCAAGCGCCCCCTGCCCATCCGCCCCCCCCCCCGCTGTCCACCTCCCTCGGGAGGCCGCGTGTCACCCCCGCGGACCCTCCCTGCGCGTGCTCTCTTGCCCCCCACCCTGGGCCATGAGCCGTCCCCCTGTAAGATGCGGAAAGCGTGTTGGGCAGGGCCGCCGGCCTGGAGGGGGCGCTGTGGTCCACGGCGGTGGTGGGCTGAGGTGCATTTTCCGACTGTTGTCCAGCTCTCACTGCCTTCCTTCGTTCCTGGTACCCCCCCCAACCCGCCAACCCCAGCCCGAGGTTAGGTAGCGAGCCAGCCCCACCCTGCCAAAGGGAGAAGGTGCCAGAGAGGGGCAGACACAAAGTGAAATAAACACTATTTTGACTGCTGTCTTTTATATTTCTGAGCACATTCAGAGAATGCTAGACTCCGTCCCATGGAGGTAGAATATAAAAGGTGTGAACAGAGCATGCAAAGCAGCTAAATCTTCCTGGGACCCACGCTCCCGCTTTGCCCTCCCCCAGCCAGGTCCTTCTGTGGCCGCCTTTGCCCTGAAAGTGAAGCCCCTGGCCAGGATGAAGGGGCCTGCCAGGGGGATGCATGTGGAGACGGGGGTTATTTCTGGGGCTTGTTTTCATCTCTCGACTTGTTTTCATCTTTTCTTCTCTGTACCGTGGTCACTGTTGCTGTTATTTAAAGAATGGGGTGGGGAGGGGGCGGCCAGGGCATTTTTTGTTGTGTTTTTGTTTGTTTGTTTCTTTTGGTTTGTATTTACACTTCGGTTGTAGACGAGTAGCTGACTCTTTCAATCCAGTACTTGCCCGAGAGCATGTTTTTATTCCAAAAATCCCATGTTATATATTTTTTAAGCTAACTGGAAGCGGTCTACTGCCTGCCGGGTCTGAGCGAAGTGTCCGGCCGTTCGCGCTAAGGCCCGCGTTATCTCAGAATGGAAGGGCTAAGTGAGGGCGGGTTGGGCCTGGTAGGGTCTCTGGCAGAAGGTCGAGGTGGCCAGGGGTGCCTCCCCTCCAGCCACGTGACAGACTTCCAGGAAGGAGCCACGGCTTTTATTAAGGGTCTCTCGAAGACCCACCTCTGCTTGGTCATCCTCAAGGTGCCTGCCGGTCCTCAGGGAGGACTAGTCCCAGACCCTGAGGCTGGCAGCCGCCGCAGACCCTCTGCCCTGAGAACCGGCTGACATTCGTTCCCTCCAGCCACCCCTCTCACGGCTCCTCCTGGTGGGACTGGACTCGGAGGCAAAGAGCAGTGTGCGCTGTAGCAGCAGCTTTCCAGGTGCTTCTCGAAGTGCCTCCGGAGGCTGAGGTGACCATCGGGGCTTGGCCACCGTGCTGGGGGCTGTCCCTGTGCCCGCCAGGCCCTGGGAGGCGGTGACAGGGGTGTCTCTGCTTTCTGTCAGCTGCTCTGAGATAGGAGCTTCTGTTTCGGTCCCTCCTGAGCTGCATCTTGAGCTCTCGCTGGCTCTGCGGCCTGCAGGCTGGGCCGGCACCTTCCGCTCGCTGCGTTTCTCTGTGGTGTCCCAGCAACTGCCTCTAGGTCTCGAGAGCCCTCAGCTCTGTCAGTGTGGGAGCCGGATTTCATCCGAGCGACATCCCTCCCTCTCGTTCCCTGGGCCGGGCCGTTTGCACCTGGCCAAGCGACTGGGCGGCCACAGGCGTGAGAAGGCCCCCTTCTCAGTCAGTTGGCCCCTGCTGCCCTTGTCCGGGCGGGGGGACCCGGGGTCAGTCCGTCCAGGTCGAGGGCCCAGCCTCTCACTGAGGCAGGGGCTGGGAGCAAAGAGTGAGACTTTTTTTTTTTTTTTTTAAGACAAACTACATGTACATAGAAGAGTTTGATTACCATTAGACTTGTGTGTAGAACTTTTTAAAAAATGGCCTTAATAAAATTATAAGTAACCTTCCTGGATGCAATTTTCAAACAAGGCATTGGGGATCCCCATGAGGGAGCCCCGTCAGCCCATACTTCCCATCTGCTCGGCGCCCGGTTCTCAGTGCAGATGGGCAGGAGAGGGAAGACGTCCACCCCTGCGGCCTGTGTCCAGCATCCCCTTGGCTGGGGGCACAGGTGACATTGTATTTGCGTGGCCACTTTGGCCCAGGAGGGGCATAGGTGCAGTTTTCCCAGGGAGGGGGTCCCAGCCAGGAGCCAGTGGCCAGGCGTCCCTGTGTCCTCAAAGGGTTCACACCCCTGCCTGGGCCTGGGCAGGCTTCCTGAGGTCTGCAACAGGGGGTTTTGCTTATTTCTTAAATATTGCTTCTCTACTAAGTATTCTTGAATTGCCAAGATTTCCTGAAACAGGACAGCCTAAGGAAACCAGCCCTTTGACTTGTGATGTGAAAATACTGTGATTTCAGGCGAGCTGCGCCATGAGGGGTGGGCCGGGACCCCCGAATATTGTACATAGACCCGCCGCCCGTGTCCTTGCTTGCTCGCTCGCTCGCTCGGGACAGGCCTGGATGCTCAGCCCACGTGAAGTCAGAGGCCAAGCCAGTCTGTCCCCCTGCCACTTCCCCCGAGTGCTCCCGATTTCAGTCCCCTCAGCTGTGCGAGCTTCTGCCCTGGGAACAAGCCGAACGGTGTGTTCCCACCTGCTTCAGTCCCCCAAGCCCCCAGGACAGTGAGTTGTTTACCCCCAGGGAGGCTTGTGGGCCAAAGTAGAGCCCAGGATCAGCCCTTCTCTGTGTCCTCCAGAGACGAGGGCTTATGCCACTGCTCATCAGAGTCACCCCCCACAGTGTCTGGGACTGACGGGGAGGAGAAGGGGTCTTGTCAGGATCGTAGTCCCTGTCACAGGTACCCATGCCAACCTCCATCCCCACTGAGTCCTTACCAGGGGGAAGATAGGCAGCGCTCTTTAGGACTCCCTGCAGCCCCCTCCTTGTTCTCCTCACACACCCTGCTTCCTCCGGACACTCTTCTGGGCAGGAAGTGTTGAGGGGACTGCCAGCCCCTTGGGGCAGCGGACCCTGAGCCCCTCAGTGGAAAAGCTCAGGAGGCAGGTTGACCCTTCAGCAAAATTTAGGGGCCCACAGCTGACAGCATCCAAAAACTGTCTATGCTCCCCTGTGGGGGACAAGACAGAGCAGAAGGGGCCCAAACTGGGTTGAGTCCAGTCCCCCCCGCCACTGCGGTCCACAGGACTCCCTGGGACCAGCCAGGCCAAAGGGAAGGGCAGCCCTATGTGTTTGTGGCCCTTTCCCCAGCCACACCTCCACGCAGACCTCCCTTCTGGCTTCTGAGCCACCCACCTGCACCAGGGGTGTGCCTTGAGGGCAGGGGCCCTGCCTTTGCAGCCTCTTTCTGGTCTTGTCTATTTGTGGGTTTGGGGGGCTGGGAAGAAGGGTTCTGATGTCTGTGTGTTTGGCCTGATTTCTCTGGGTGCTGAGTTCCCCGGAGGATGCTTAGCTGGGTGGGCCCTGTTGTGAGGCCCATGTGTCATAGTGGGGCAGGCAAGGAAAGATGTCCAACATCAGGAGACCCCCACATGGAGGGTGAGAAGGCTCCATGTCCATCCAGATGTCCAAGGGTGGAGGTCCGGTTTGCGGGCTGTGTGCCAGGTGCTAGCTGCGGCCTGGTCAGGCAGGACGGGAGCAGGTGCCAGGGCTGTGGGAGCTGGGCCGCCTTCCCTGCCGATCCAACACCCTGATGATGAGCCCATGGGAATGTGCCCCCCTCCCCAGGCCTCCACATCTCAGCCAACCCTGAGCTGGTTCATAACCAAACATCCTTCCAGACTTCCACCCCCCAACTGGATTCTGGGCTTTTTGCATTTCCAAAGAAGGCATCCCCACTCCTAGGTAGGTACAGGCTGGGTGTGGTGAGGCCTGGTGGTGTTGGGGGGCCCTCCACCTCCCACCCGGTCCTGACAGAGCAGCAGCAGCACCCATCACCCTCCCTGGCTTCTGATGGAGCCGTAGTTAAGAGGCCACAGAGGCTCTCAGTGTAGGGGTAGGGTGTGGGGGCTGCAAGGTCAAGGGTAGTACCCAGTGCCCCTGGTCTTGGCCCATCACTCCACCACTCCTGCTCCAAGTGGCGCTCCAAGTAAGGGAGCTTTAGGCACCTGAGCCCGTCCCACTTGGCTTGCAGAGCTTCGGAGGGGACTGTGTGCTTCCCCCACTGCTGGAGGCCTGCCTGGGTGTTGAGTGGGCAGCTGGGTCTGTTGGTGCCCCACCTCCTGGGAGTCTCACAGTGTGTGACTGGGGGTTCCTGGGACATTCCCCCATCAGGCCCTGCCCAGCCGGGGTTGACTCTCTCTCTGTCCTTGGTTTCTCTTGACCTTTGGCCTCTAGGGTTCCTGGTTGGGTGGGGTCAGGCACCTCTCATCACCCTCCGTGTGCCACAGGCAGCTGGCCACAGACACATTCTCTCCGAAGTGACCACTCCCCAGGAGGGAGGTGGGGTGACCTGCACCCCCAGGCCTGGGCACTGGAGTACTCTCAGAGGTATGGAGGCTGGGGTGGGGGGTAATGGGAAAAAAACCCTTGTGACCCAGGCCTCAGTTTCCCTCCTGTCACTGGCTCAGACCCATGGGTCTTGGGGCCTCAAGCTCCTCCCTGGCAGGGTGGGAGGTAGGGGCTGGATGTGAGAGTGATGCTGGCTCCAGGCAGTTCGCTCCGCCTTCTGCCCTCTTGGCCAGCCCTCCACAACCTGTCGCAGGATGCCGGGGACACATGGTTCCTGCAGGGGAGTGGCGTTGCCCTGTCTCGCAGGGTTCTGGAGCTTAGGGGCAGTCCATGCCCAACCCAGCCTAGCCCATCACTTCTGACCTCTTGCCCACTCGGGACAGGTGGACACAGCCGTGGCCTTTGCCACCAGACCCTGAGAGGAGGGCTTTGGCAGCCAAGGTCCACTGGCCCCGCTGTGCCCCACTGTAGGAAACTGCCCCCCAGGGGGCCGGGCGGGCCCACTGATATATGCAAACCGCCGGTCCGAGCCCTGCTCCGCCTGTGTTCCTCTGTCCCCAGGCTGGCTCTGCCTCCCCCAGCATGTACACTCTGCTGTGGATGTCCCGTGGGCCGTGGGTTGGGTGCCCGCGGTGGGTGGGGGCGGGCGGCTCAGGGCGCACTCGGCCAGCCCCTGCCCATCCTCTGTGGCGTGGACGCTTTTGTCTTTGTACCTTTGCACCCTTTGTAATGAAACGTAATAAAAATCCAATGTTTTCGTCTCTGCCTCCTCCCCTTTTTTCCTGCTCCTCCCCCCCACACTGGGGCTGGAACATGGGCCTAGTAGGGTATGACAGGTGGGAGCCACACACAGGCACCAGCCCCTCATCCCCACCCCTAGCCAGCTAGCAGCTAGTTGGGCCTAATGTCTGGAAGGGGAAGGACCCGCCCCCCCAGGATCCTGGGGCAGGCACTCGATGGTGGGGATCAAGGCCCATGACCTCAAATGGGTAGGAGGCAGCAGCAGGCCTGGGGCCTCCCACATTGGGGTTGGACACTGCTAGTCGTGTTGTTGGGCCCTAACCAGTCAGGAAGGGAGTCCGCATCGGCGGGCCTGGGTTTGGGGTCCCTGTCCCGGTGTTGCCTCAGAGGCCCCACCCCACCATCTGCCCGCAGCAGAGACAGCAGCCAGCCACTCCACCACACACACTTTATTCTGTCCTCTCTGAGCCCCTCTTGGACGGCCACCCCTTGGAGCCAGGTGTTGAGTTCCCTGCTTGTCGCAGTGAGGGCAGCCATGATGGTGGCCATCTTCCAGCAGTGGGTCCCTACCCCCATCCCTAGGCCTGCAGCAGCCTCTGAGTCTCGTAGTCCTCTGGGATGGTGTCTGGGGAGAAACGGCAAGCAAGCGAGAGGGGAGTGAGCTTGGGCAGGATGAACTCCCCACCCTCCCTGGCAGGACGTTCCCCTCACCATTGCATCGGTAGCGCAGATTAGCCCAGATGATGTTCTCTTGGGAGAAGCAAAAGACCCCCAGGCGGCCACCCCGCATGGTTGTGTCCAGGACCACGTTGCTGTCAGCCACCAGCTCAGGGCCCTCGTAGAACCGCACTCTGTGAGGAGGATGGGATGGTGAGGCCGGGCCCTGGGCTAGGCCCTTCCCTCAGAGTCCTTGGCGTCTGCTCTGGAAGATGGGTCCCCTCCTATCTGGGAGTGGGGGCCATGTGTCCCCCCCCTCGCCTGGGCCACACTCAGGGCAGGTAGGGCTTTGGAGCTGAGCCTCAGTTTCCCTGTGTGAGAGGATGGACACAGCAGGTGCTAAAGCAGAGTGCCTGGTGGGGACTGAGAAACACGGAGTGAGTGGGACCCCACCAATCTGAGGACCTGCTGCTGTGTCCTGGGTCTCAGGAGGGGTGTCATGTCCCAGAGCCAGACACAGTTATCTGACTGCCCATATCATTCCCATTTTACAGATAAGGGGACTGAGGCCCCCTGAACCTCCAGGAGCCCGGACAGAGCAAGGGACTCCTGGTCCATCGGCCAGGGGCGGGGTCCCCACCTGATGTAGCCCACTTGGGGCCGGTGCTGCAGGAACCAGCGGTAGGATGTCTTGTCCTTCCAACCCACGTTGCGGGGGTCCTTCCACAGCAGCCGCACCTGCGATGCTGTGTCCCCTGTGTGCCAGAGCGCGTTCCGCATCTGCTCCCCAGGGCCTGTGGAGGACTTCACGGCCTGCCAAGCCCAGGGACAAGGGAACAGAGTCAGAGACCGTACAGGCTACCGGAGCGCCCCAGAACCCTGCCTGCTGGGACAGGTCTTGGCAGTGGTGGGGGACCTGAGGGTGCCTGGATGGGACAGGAGACCTGCAAGGGAGCTTTCTTGAGGGTCACATGGAGATTTGCAGGTGGGATATGGGGGGCAGGGATGGTCTGGGATCTCGCGAGAGGATTTGGGAATCCCTGGACAGGTTTGGGGTCTGACAGGATTTGGAGGGGTGACTTTAGTGACCTATAGAAAGTCTTGGGTGCCTATGGGATAAACGGGGCGAGAGGATTTGGGGAATTTACTGCAGGGTTTCAGTGACATACTGGGGTCTAGAGGTTCTGCAGGAGGATTTGGAATCTGAGGGAAAGTTTGGGGCTCCATGAGAAGGTTTTGGGGCCTAAAGGAAGATGGGGGGCCCTGAGGGAGTATGTGAGGGCCTGTGGGAATCCAGGGAAGGGCTGGGAGGGCGCTAAGGTCCATAGAGTGATGGGGAGAGGGGAGAGGGGGCTGTCAAGACTTTGGGAGTCTGCAGAAGCATTTGGGGCCTCCTAGAGAGCACAGGGACCTAGAGGTCAGGGAGGGCCACAGACACCTTGAGCTGAATGCCGGGTTCGGCTACTGCGCGGAAGGGATTGGCCTGCCAGTATGTCTGCTCCATCTGCTTCCACATAACCACATAAAAGCTGGAGCTGTCCTGGTAGCCAAAGATGAAGCCCGCATAGTCATCATCTGTGACCGTGTTCACGTGGAACGTGCCTTCGAAGTCCACGCCATTGAAAGCCGTATAGCCTGGGGTAAGGGAGGGGAGCAGTGGGGCTCCAGGACGTTAGCCCTACCCCCACCGGAGCCCTGCCCCCCCGCCCCCACCCTTCTGGGTTCTAACTTGCCTCCTAGGCCCAGATCTCCACCCACAGACCCGCCCCATCCCCACCCACCGAGGCCAGCCATGACCACGCCCCTGAGCCTGCCAACCGCCTAGGGCCACGCTCCTTCAGAGTCCAGAACTGTCCCGCCCCTGAGCCCAGTCCCAACCTGGCTCTGCCTTTCCTGAGTTCAGACCTGCCCCTGGCCCCGCCCCGCCCCGCCCCGCCCCAGCCCTCCTCTGGCCCCGCCCCCTACTCCGCACTCAGCACCGTCTTGCCGCTCTCCCTGTCTCACCCACAGCCAGGCCAGGGTCGCTGTTCATCGTCTGCACGATCTCCATACCCTGAAGGGGTCAAAGGAGGAAGGGCCTCAGGCCGGCCGCGTGGGCTCTTGGTTCCCCCGCCCCCAGCTTAGGACCCGCTCCCACCACCTTCCTCCAGGGCCGGGTCCCAACCTGGTTGAGCACCACCCAGTTGGGATCTATCTGCGCGTCGCCCTCGGGGTCCAGTACGACAGTCTGGAAGGCCCGGAAGTCGGTGAGGGTGACCTCGGCGTTCTCCGGACACACATCGATCTTGTCCACTACCTTGTCCGCGTCGAAGTCGCCCTGGCACGCGTCGCCCACTCCATCACCTGAGAGACCACGTTGGTGGGGTCAGCGCCAGCCCCGCCCAAGTGCCAGTCACGCGCACACCTGCTATCCGTCCCGCCCACACTTGCCAAGGTCTCCACACCAGCCGCAATCCCACTACAGGCCCCGCCCCCTGCCTTACGGTCTAAGTCTTCCTGGTTTGGGTTGGGCACCAGGCGACAGTTGTCCCGACTGTCGGGGACCCCGTCGTTGTCGTCATCCTCGTCGCAGGCGTCACCCTGGCCATCGTGGTCTGAGTCCTGCTGGGCACTATTTGGTACTGTAGGGCAGTTGTCCCGTGAGTCCTGGTGCCCATCCCCATCCCTAGAATTGGTGGGTGGGACACAGAGACAGTGAGATTTCCCAGAGTGCTGGGTAGGGCCCGCCCACCCTCCATCCCCACTCCCACCCCAGATGGCTTCCTTACTTGTCTTGGTCGCTGTCGCAAGCGTCTCCCACAAAGTCGTGGTCTACATCCCTCTGGGGAGGAAGGATGCAGGAGTCGGAAATCAGGGCAGGGAAATTCAGAATCCTCCCACCCACCGCCAGTTCCAGAGCCAAGGTCATCCTGACCCCACGGAACACCCCCTCTCCCATGCTTAGACTAGGTTTCAGTCTCCTTAACTAGTCTGGAGCTCATCTCAGGGATCTGACCCAGCTGGGGTGTGGCCCACGCTCACCTGGTCTGGGTTGCTTTTCTGGGGACAGTTGTCACAGGCATCCCCTACACCATCACCATCGCTGTCCTTCTGATCTGAGTTGGGCACCCTTGGGCAGTTGTCCAACGAATTTCGGATCCCTGTGAGAAGCAGGGGACAGCACAGGATCCCAAGATGGGGGCGGGGCCAGGCTGACCAGCAAGGCAACTGCAAACCTGGGGCTAGCCTGGGACAGAGTCCTAGTGGCTCCCAGGAGCTACAAAGTTAAATCAAGTGCTCCTGCACGGGCCCAAGCCTCAGAGACTTAATGATTGGGCGGCGGGTGAGGGGACTGACTCTCACAGGGGAAGCTCAGGGGGACCCTCCGCGGGCACTCTGAATGCACCACCCTGAGTGTCTGCCCCAGGTGTAAAATTGGCACCTCCCTGGCCCTAAACCCCAAGCTCACGGCTCTGTTCTCCTAGTTACTCCCTGCAGCATCTGACACAGGGCCCACCTTCCCCTTCTCCAAATGTTCCTGCCTTTTGCCCTCTGCGTGGTATCCTAGCTTGCATTTTTTCCGCCCACCAGAACACAGTCCATGGTCCCTGGAGTCCAGGGCGAGCTCACCCACTGCGGCTTTCTTAACTAGCCTAGCTCCGCCCTCAGGCAAGCCCCGCCCCTCGGTGCCAGCCCTTCCCTGTCCCCTCCCCCCTGCTGCGGCGCTCACGGTCGCCGTCGATGTCGTCGTCGCAGGCATCGCCTTTGCCGTCCTGATCTGTGTCCTTTTGGTCGTCGTTCTTCTGGTTCCGGCAGTTGTCGCAAGCATCACCCCACTTGTCACCGTCCGCATTGCGCTGGTCTGGGTTCCGCACCAGCTTACAGTTATCCTGGGAGACAGGGCCGGTTAATGGGCGGGAAGAGGGCTGGAAGGGCAGATGTCACTCCCCAGACCGGCCCATCTCCGAGGCCCCGCCTCCTCCGCAGAGACGCCCTCATTCCTCCTGTACCCCCGAGTCCACATCCTCTGAGGCCACTTCCCTCACCCAAGCCACACCCCCACCCCGCTTTGCCTAGAATCCGACGTTGGCTCCACCTGCTCGTTGAGGACCCCGTCCCCATCGGCATCCGGATCGCAGGCGTCTCCGATGCCGTCGCGATCCACGTCCTCTTGCCCTGAATTGGGCACCGTCACACAGTTGTCCTAGGGGCAGACACATTGGGCATGAGGGGCGTGGTCGGGAAGCTCCGCCCATCACCGTCCAGTTCGCGCCCTTCAGACCCCGCCCACCTTACGGCACTGGCGTTCGGAGCAGCGAAGCTTCTCGTCCGGGAAGCCGTCCAAATCCGTGTCTCGGCCGCAGAGGAGCCCGTTGCCTGCCCAGCCAACGGCGCACTGCGGGTGGGGTAGTGAGTAGGTGCCCCGGCGTGATCGCCACCCATCCCACCCCACCTCACCCCTTCATACCCACGCCACGCCCTTCCCTGCTCGCCAGCACTCACCACGCACGATCGCGAGCCATCGCGTTCCAGAATGCAGTCGGCCTTCTCGTGGCACGGGCTGGGCGTGCCGTCGGGGCAGGAGCGCTGTGGGCGCCGCTTGCAGCCAGATGTCTGGTCGCCTACGAAGCCGGGCTGGCAAGGGCCGCACTGGAAGGAGCCCTGGGCCCGGGCCGCGGGCAGTGAGCTTGGGCTGCCTGCCACTTCGCACCCACCCCCGGTGTCTCGATCCTTCCCCACGCCTCCCGGGCCTTACCCGGGTATTGACGCACACGGAGTTGGGGACGCAGTTATGCTGCCCTGTCTCACACTCGTTAATGTCCGTGCAAACCTGGATGGCAGGGAGCACAGAGGTCACCGCCCACACTCACAAACCCTCAGACCTCCCACCCGGTTCACGTCTCTGCATCCTACCTCTCCCCTCCGTTCCTACCCCAACTTCAACCATCCTGATGAGGACCCTTTCCCTCTCCATCCCGCAGGCTCCGGTCCCCCACCCCTTCCCTGAAGCGAGGCAGGAAAATGGCCGCAAGGCTGGAGGACCAGTCTATTGGACAAAATGAGCCCCCCATTCCCTCCTGGCTCCCACTCCTCCATGGCCCTCACCTGCTTGTTGGCCTTGGCGAAGGCCAGCCCCACGCCCTCGTGAGCGGGGCCGCTGTACCCCGGCGGGCAAGCCTCGCAGCGGAAGCCCGGGCTGGTGTTGATGCAGCGGACGCGGGGGAAGCAGGGATGGGCGTTGCACTGGGGGAGGAAGGGCCAAGGAGGGTCAGAGGATGCAGGAGGTGGGCCCTCTCGAGAGTGGCACCTCACGATTTTGGGGGTTTGAACTTAGAAAATTCAGGGGCCGTCCTCCAGCACTTGGGACGGGGTGCCTTGTGGGGCAGACGTCATCGTCCCAGGGGTCAGACGCGACTTTGCCTTGATGGGGCCAGGGGAGCGACCTGGCGGCGAGAGGGGAGTGCCTGGAGGGGGCTGTTCCGGGAGCCGCTGAGCTCGGTGTTCAAGGGTGGGGGACGGAATTGCGAGGGCGAGCGTCCCCAGCAGAGGGGGGAAGTGGTCGTCGGGGCGTGCGTGCCCGGCGATGGAAGCGTCGTCCGGGCGGGGGCCCCGCGGTGGTGGAACGGGTGGAACGGCCGTTGGGGCTTGTGAGCCCCGGAGGTGAGGGAGGTCGTTGGGGCGGACCAGTCTCGGCGGTAGGAGAGTGGTCGGGGCGGGCGTCACTGGCTAGGGAGGGGGTTGGCTGGACCGGCGTCACTGGTGGTGAGGAAAGTGGTCGGGGTGAGGGCCCCCCGCCGGCAAGGTGGTCTGGACGTGCCCCCGCAGAGGTGAAGAGGTCCTCCGGGTGAGTACCCTCAGCGGGGGAGGAGATTGTTGGGGAGGTGGGAAGTTGTGGGGGCAGGCGTTAGGGGGGGCGGTGGGGGGCGAGCGCACCTCGTTGACGTCGGTGCAGTGCGAGCCATTGCCAGTGAAGCCCGCGGGGCAGGGTCCACAGCGCGCGCCGCTCGCCGTCTGAGTGCAGACCACGCCTGGGTAGCAGAAGCCGGGAGCGCACTGGGATAGGGGCCGCACGCTCAGACCCGAGGTGCGCACTGGCTGCATCCCTGCGGGGAGTGAAGGGGGGCGGGTCAGGGCCACGCCCGGGGGCAGAGTCTATCGGGACCACGCCCCTTCCTCTCTCCCAGCTCCCCGGGGGGCGTGGCGAGATCCCGGGCTTTCTGCGACCCCGCCCCGGACCACGCTCCGGGCCCGCCAGGTTTTCTGTCTCTGTGTCTCCGCGCCCGTCCGTTTTCTGCTTCTCCCTCAGCGTCTCTGCATCTCCCTGCATCTCTCGCATGGCCTCTGATTCTTTTCGTGTGTCCACCATCTCCCTTCCCATAGTCTCTGTCTCCCCTCCTTGTTCGTCTCTCTCCATCCCTCATGCAAACTCTCCATCTCTGCCAGCCTCCGTCTCTTCCTGTCTTTTTCCTCCCTGCCTTTCCTTCGCTGTCTCTGTCTTTGTCTCCCCGTCTCTTTTCCATCTCCCGCCTGCCGCGTCTCTGCCGCCCCCAGCTGCGCTCACCGCACGCATCACACTCCATCACTGTGTTTTTCAGAAACGTGATCTCCTTGACCTGCGGGCAAGGGGGGATGGGGTGTAGTCAGCGGGGCCCCATCCCTCTCTTCCTCCCTTGGGTCTCCCTTCCCCATCCCCCAGACACCCTTCCCGCAGGCCCACTCATTCCCCTCGGATCCCCACCCCACCCCGTACTCCCTATCCTCCCAGCCCCTCCCCTCCTTCCCTAGGACTTCCTTTAACCCCTCATGGACCCCTGTCTTCTCCCGCGGAATCTTCTACCCTTGGGACTCCCCTCTCCCTCTCTTCTACAACTTCCTCCCCGGATCTTGGTACCCAGAACCCTCTCCCTCTCCACCGGGACCTGCTTCTCCCATTCTTCTAACCCCAATCCTCTTCCAGGCCTCTTTCCTCTCCTCCCCACTCCCTGTCTCCCCACCCTGGTCCGCACCTGCTGCCGCAACAGCTCCCGCACATCCTGCAACGCCGCGTTGGTCTCCTGAAGTTCCCGAAGCATCTGCGGGCCCAGATCTGCACCTGCGCCGACAGGAGGCGCTGATGGGGCGTCGGGGTTTGAAGACCCTCACCACAAGTACTCAGGGCGCCTCGGCTGGAACCCGGGACGCTCTCATTCCTTGAACGTCCGCCCTGCTGCCTGCTTTCTCCGTCCTGCACGTCCCGGTGAACAGTCCCCGAGCCCCTAGGAGCCGCGCGACCCCAGGCCTCGTGGGTCCTCCGGTGTGGCTGGGGGTCGAGGCCACGCGTGGGGGAAGGAGCGGCTTACCTAGTGATATCTGACCCTGACCCGACGCGCCGAGGGCGGCCAGGGTGAGCAGGAGAACGCAGGCGGCGGCAGGAACCATGACGGCGACGGGGAGCTGGACTGCAGCTTGCTCTCTGCTGCCCACGAGGCCCGCGGGGCCTATTTATCCCGGCGGCGCAGCCGGCTCCGGGACGGCCCACCCGCAGCCCTGCCCAGCGTCCAGCCGCAAGGTAAACAGATGGCGCTGGTCTCTACGTTCAAGGCCCCGCCCGGTGTTGCTGAACCTGGACACAGCGGGGAAACTGAGTCACGGGGGAAACAGTGTAGAGGTCGGTGGGGCGGGTTGTCAGGTGGGACCACCCTCCAGACCTCTTTCACTTATTTATGGAGTGCCTGCTGTATGCCAAGGTTAGGACATAGCGGAGTATGAGGCGATCCCCATGGTGGCTCCCTCAGCTCACACTTGGGGAAACAGAGTCAAGAGAGGCTAAAGGTTAGGGCCTCCACCCCCCCTTCACTCTTAAGTCAGGCTGACTGGTCCTCCGCTCCTTCCTCACTTGCTTCAAAATGGGGCAAATGCCGTCTCTCTGTGCTTCAGTTCCCCCCCCCCCGTACAATGGAGGTAATAAGTATCATTGTTAATGATTATCATTATTACAGGAAAATGGGGGGATCAAACGAGAGCAGGACTCTCAGTTTCCCTGCCCAAGTCTAGAGAGTTCCAAGTGGCTCCCGGATCAGCTTTATGGTCTTCCCTCTCTGTGGTTCTCCGGCTGGTGAGTGGTGGGTGGGGGCAGCCTGGCCCGGAGCCGGCTCAGTTTCCCAATCTGTGTAATGGGCTGTGTGTGGGTCCATCCTCAGCAGGGGGGTGCACAAATTCAAGGGCTCCAGCTGGAGGAGGTCTGTGGGGGGTGGCCAAGGCTTCTGTTTGTGGAGACTTCGCCATACCTTCCGAGCTCCGCTCCAACTGCTGTGGGAACAGCCTGTAATAAAAATAAAAATTATTGCTAATCAGGAAAATCGTCCCTCCCAGCCAGCCTCCCTCCTGAGCTACAAAACACCTCAACTTTCTGGAGTTAACCCTGTCCACCCCACCCTCCAAGTGCTGGAAGCCTCTATTGTATAGATCAGGAAATGGAGGCCCAGAAAGGGGAAGTGGCTAGCCTAAGGCCACTGCAAGGGGCAAGGGTGAATTCAGAGTAGGGTCATAGCCAGATCTGTTCTCCTGGGAGGTTGCAGTGAAGTCACCAAGGGCTTCCTGGAGGAGGTGGAAAGGAAGCCTCAAGGAAAGAAGGACTCAGATCAGTAGAGGGAAGCACCTATGGCTTGGAGGTGGGGAAGTTTCAGACACATTTATTTATTCCACAAACACACATTGAGCACCTACTATGTGTCATGTCCTAGGCTGGACTCTTAACACAGGATGAACAAGCCAGACTGGGCTCCTCCCTCTAGGGGAGCCCAGGTTGGTGGGGAGGCAGCTGCATAATCACCCTAAGGAGCCAGAGCTGTGATGGGAATACGCAGGCAGCAGTGGGAGCTCCAATGAGGTGCCTGAACTAGCCTGGGGCAGGGTGGGGTGGGGGAGAATCTGGGTAGGCTTTTCAGAGGAGGAGGGAACACTAAACTAGGACCAGGAAGGTGAGGAAGACATGGCCAGGCAAAAAGATGGTGGTAGGCACTCCTGATAGAGGAACAGAATATGCAAAGGCCCTGCGGCAGAAATGAGCCTGGTCTGTTAGAAGGAATGATCTCAGAGTGGAGAGATGTTGGGGCTCAGGAGATGCGGTACCAGTGGTGCAGAGCTCAAGCTGTCTTCTAGGGCAATAGGGAGCCTCAGAGGGTGAGTAGGAGAGGGTGGGCCTGGTGGGGAGGCTGGGTCGGAGCAGTCAGCCCCAACCTGGGCATTTCTAGTGAAGCCTGTGCCCTGACAGTGCCCACCTTGCCTGCTGCCTGTGGCCGGGCCATGAGCTCACCTCCTGTTTTCCTTGGCGTCCAGCACACCTGGGGGCCACTCCCGGCTGGCACCGGAATTCTTGGGAAAACCACAACTCCGGCAGGGCCTGTGGGCTTGCGTGTGCCTCATGCAACTGAGACAAGGGCGTATGGAAGCCAGGCCTCTGCCACAGGCTGGGCACGAGGCTGGGACTTGGACGCACATGGCCTTGTTCATGGCCAGGCCATGGGGAGATGCAGGGAAGGGCATTCCAAGCAGGGGGAACAGCAAAGGCAGAGATCCTGAAGATGTCCCAGTTTGCAGACCAGACAACAGAGGCCCAAACAAGCAGTCTGGTTTCAGATCCTACCTCCTGGATCTCACCAACCCTGAAATCCTCCTTCCAGGCAGTGACTCCTTCTCTCAAGCACACTACAGCACTCTCACATTACAGAATAACTCACTCTAGGTGTCCTTACCAGTCTTCACGGATACTGTTCCCCATCACCCCAAATACCTTCTACCCTTCTTCAAGTCCAGGCTCTGATGCCTCCTCTTCCACGAAGCCCTCCATGCTCTTTCTGGGCCGGGCTCAGGGGCTGGTGGCTGTATGACAGCCCTCTGGGACGCCTGATAGAATATTCCTGCCAGAGAAGGTTGGGATGGCCTGACTCTGGGAACTGGGATTGTCTTGTTTTGTTCTGTCTCTCGTAGCCTGGGAATCTGTTGGTGCAGAGAGAGGAGGCTGTTGAGCTATGAGGTTACCTACTAGGATTAGCTGATCACTTCATATTCCTTATCATTCATGTGACATCGTTACTATTAATAATAGTAATACCGGCCCCCACTGTACTTTAGGACAGACTTGGGGGCCACATGGTCTAGGTTCAAATGTTGGTTGGGTACAGCCTTGCTGTGTGTCTTCAGGCAAGTTGCATGACCTCTCTGTGCCTCAGTTTCCTCACTTGTAAAATGGGGGTGATCACTGTTGAGAGAAGTGAATGAGCTAACCTGTGTCTGATGTCTAATTAGCCTTGCTATACAATATGGACTTACACACTGTGTCGCACCTCAGATTGTCCTTATTCACATTTTCCTTAGGAGACGAGACAGCTCGAGGTCACACAGCAGGAATTAGAACTGGGGAAGGCGGGACCCCTAAGGCCTTCACACACCCCCCTCATTGCCCCAGAACCCAGACAAGAAATGCTGGCCCAGGCCCCTCATTAGCTGTGAAGATTCTGCTGCCCAGGACCTCCTGGCCTGAGCCTTTGGCTGGCGCCCCAGCCAGCTCCCCTTCCCATCACACCAGACCCAGTGGTTCCGGGACCCTGGCCAGGCTGGAGCAGAGGGGCTGGTGCCTGTGTGATGGGGCCCCCGGGCCCTTCCTGGCAGGGGTTTGCTGGGCCAGGAGACATGTGGGCGCCCCCAGCTTACCCAGCCGCCTCTCCTCGTGAATCCAAAGGGAAAGTATGTCGGGAAGGCAGCTGCCCTGCCCTGGGCGGGCCCGGCCACAGGCCCAGGGTCTGGGGAATTCATCAGGGCAGTGAGGGAGGCCACTTGGCCGTGGCTGCTTCCGTAGCTGAGAGCCTGACCCAGCCTGCCTCAGACAGCCTCACTGGACCCATCTCTCCAGAAGGACCAAGTAGTTGGGGGTATGGGAGTGGGTGCCAGGGTGCCACCCAGACACTGGAGTCGGGCACACCCACCCTGACTTACACTGTGAACTTCTGGTAGCCCTGCCTACACTCCCACTTTCCATCTGCCCCAACCCTGTCCCCCTCCCGTCCCAAGTTCCCAGGAAGGAGCTGATTAAAAAAAAGAGATAACAGGGGCGCCTGGGTGGCACAGCGGTTAAGCGTCTGCCTTCGGCTCAGGGCATGATCCCGGCGTTATGGGATCGAGCCCCACATCAGGCTCCTCCGCTATGAGCCTGCTTCTTCCTCTCCCACTCCCCTGCTTGTGTTCCCTCTCTAGCTGGCTGTCTCTCTCTGTCAAATAAATAAATAAAATCTTTAAAAAAAAAAAAAAAAGAGATAACAATAAATATAGTGGCTACAATTTTATTGAGCAAGTGCCAAGGGTTCAAAACCTTGCCATCCCACATGTGTGTGTTTCCCCTTTCTGCTCCCCCTCCCCCAGCCCCAGGAGGCAGGAACTCCTCATGGGGGGGTGGGGCAGCAGGGCACAGTGATGAAGGTCTTGTTTTTCCAGCATGGAGGCCCTGGGTCGTGTATCCCAGCTCTGCTGTGGGGCCTGAGGCAGGTTGCTTAACTTGTCTGTGCCTCGGTTTCTTCTTTTTTCTTTTCTTTTTCTTGGGGGGGGCAGGTGGTGGGGGCGGGTAGAGCCACCTTCAAAAGTTTATTATATTGTAAATTCTGAATCCTCAAGGTTAGTGAGTGTGCTGAAGGGTCACCGCAGGGGAGAAGGAGAAAGAACTTCACAGGGAACCCACTGGAATTGACCCATGTGGCATTCAGTGGGTACTGATTTTGGAGAAGGGAGTTAGAGTTTTCCAGAGATAACTGTGGCAGAGCAAATGAGCACCCTGCTGCTCTCTCCTTTCCTCTCACATAGAAGGAGAGTTTTGTAGGGTGAGAGTAAAACAAGCCTGTGTCTGTGTTACAGGGAAACAGCCTGTGGGGCTAACTACACAGGTTTTGTCCTCTCTCTTTCTCTCTCTGCTTAATGAAATGAAGCATAGAAATGGCTAAAGTTCAGTGCACCTTAACAGGAGCAGTAAAAAGCCAGGTGAAATGGGGACAACACGAGCCCCCACATCTTAGGGATGTCATGAGACCTGAATAAGTTAGTCCACGAGAAGCGTGCTGAGCACCTTTCCACGGTGGCCCTCATTAACGTCCCCACTCTACAGATGAGCAAACTGAGGCTCAGAGAGGCCGGTTTGTCCTGTTGCCTCAGTTTGGGCGCTGGATGCTCAGAAAGGAAGTCACACACTCCCCCCCCCCCACAAAGGCCACAGGGAGAGGGTCCCCCCCCAGGCTTCTGCAGCTGTCGAGAGGATGGCTGGGTGGGCAGCAGAGAGCACAGGAACCAGGGCCCTGACCCGGATTCTTCATCCTTCCTCTTCCTCCCTCCTCCTGCCCCTCTCTGGCCCCCACCCCAGCTCATTAACAGGAGGCCCTTGTTCAGGCCAGGGATGGATGGGGCGGGAGGCCGAAGGCGGGGTGTGTTTACCCACCGGCTGCCTGGCAGGCAGAGGCCCAGACCAGGGCATGGGCCGGTGAGGGAGGGAGGGTACTGGGCAAGGGGGAGCCCCAGCCTCAATGTAGGAAGACTGGCACACAAGGGGTGCCAAAGAAATGATTATCGATCAGTGGGATGAAATTAGAAAATTTCATCCACCATACAGACCCCTTGCCACGTAGCCAACGGGGAGGAGGTGGTCTTGGCTTCTTAGCCCCAAGTTGGGTGGTCTCGAAGGTGGACAGATGCATGCAGTGGCATGGAGTGCTTGCCGCTCGGAAGGAGGAGCTGGCTGGACTGCAGGACACGGAGCCCAGGGGTCAGGGAGGCCACCGAGGGGGGATGTTGCTGCCAAGACCTGGACAGGTGAATGGGTTCTGGCTGACCCCAGGCAGAGGGCACAGCAAAGGCAAGAGCCCAGAGGTGAGAGGTGTCTGATGCCCTGGAGGGTCACCGAGGAGGCAGGTGTGTCTGGAGCAGAGAGGGAAGGGAGCAATGGAGGGGGGACGAGGGCCAGAACACAGAGAGGGGTGTGGGATGGGAGCCCTGTGCAGGGACACAGCCATGAGCCAGGTTTGGGCTCCGCGGATCAGTAGGTGGAGCTGGGTGGGTGGACAGATGGGAAGGATGATGAGTGGATGGGTGGGTGGATGTTTGTATTGTTGGGTGGGTTGGGGATGAGTGGAGGGATGGAGGGATGGAGGGATGGAGGGATAAATGATGGCTAGGTAGATAGATGGGATGGCTGGGTGGACGGATGGATGGACAGTCGGGTAGTTGGGCAGACAAATGGATGAGTGAGTGGATAGGTGGGTGGGTGGGTGAATAGGTGGATGGGTAGCTGGCTGGCTGGACCCCCCAGGAGCCTCGCTGGCTATGTGGCAACCCCATTCAGAGATCACTATAAGGAGTCAATGAGAGAATGAACTTGAAGCACATAGTTGGTGTTTTTTGTCCATTCTCTGTCCCCTTTGCCCTACTTGAGACAAAGGGCGGTGAACAGTTAGGCCTCCCTGCAGCCTCACTGGCTGCCTCTCTGGGCCTCTTACCTTTCAGCTCCTCCCCATCTCAGGACCTTTGCACAGGCTGAGCCCTCTGCCTGGAGCACTCTTCCTCCTGCTCTTTACCTGGCTGACCCCTACTTCTCCTAACTTAAAGGCTCCTCCCTCAGGCCAGACCAGGCTTCCTGGCCTGTGTGTCCATATTCCTGCACCGCAGAGGGAGACTGAGGTGTTTAATAAAACCCTCCAGGAATGGCCAAACCACAGCAACCGTCAGGGTAGTCTGAGAGGGAGCTGTGGGACGATGACGAGTACATGGAGCCCTCTGGAAAAGGGGTGATGTCACTGTTGCTGTTGGTCCACATGGTGCTGAGGGGGGGTCACTGGAACACCCACCGCATGAGGCTTCCTGACTCTACTTCCCACCGGTGTGAATGACTTATTCTTTTCTAGAGTCATGAAGTTCCAAACAATCCAAGAGTCATGAGACCACAGAACAAGGAGACACAGAACTCAGGAATGACAAAGCCATAGCTTCCTGGGGCCATGGGGTCATGGGACCACAGTATGCTAAAGCCACAGGACCGCGGGGTCCTAGAGCCACGGGACCACGGTGTTACAGAGACTCGGACCTAGGGTGATGTGGCTGCCAGTCAGTGGGAGCACAGAGCTGCAGGGTGGAAGAAGCCACAGGGCCCCAGGGAGGCTGAGACACGGCCCGGGGGGCATCCCACATCTGAGGTGCCACAGGAGGGGAGTCTCCGAGGTGACCCCAACAGAACCGCCCTCTTGGCCACGCCCTCACCTGTCGGCTGTCCAGGGAGGCTGTCCAGGGAGGCTCCCGGAGGCTGCAGGAGCTACGAGGTGCTTCCCACCCCCATATCCCGAGCAGCCACAGAAGGACCACGCCATCGCCGACGCCTGGAGCCCGCCCGCCGCCAAACACTCAGTGAGCCCTTGTGCCAGGGCCAAGTGAGGCTGTCCAGGTGCCTGGAAACAGTGCCAGCCTCCGGCCAGGCGCGCCGGTACGCTGAGTGCTCAGCAGCAAGTGGAAAAAGAATCAACGAGTTCCTTCTACATCCATATCCTTTCAGAAGCCAATAGCAACACGGCTCGGACGGGAGGCTGTATCCTGGCTGCATCCCACTCCGGGGGGCAGTAAACTGGTAAGCTGTCCCCCCCCCCCAGCACCCGGCTCTGCCCACGCCAGTAGTCCTGGTCCAGACACATCTGTGTATTAATGAGCTCTCCTGAGACAGCAACTGTTCACCCAGCAGACCCCGCACCTGACACCCAGAACAACCAGTCTGTTTTGGAGAGGGGAAACTAAGGCCCAGAAGGGGAGACAGCTGGCCCAGGATCACAGAGGGCCAGAGCCACGATGTGAACCCAAACTTATCAGATGCTGAGTGTGAGCTCATCAGCACCCAGCAGGGTGGCCTCTCAGGGCCCCAACCGCCTTCCTCCTGGCAGTTTGCTTAACAGTGGCACAGCACGGAGGGTGGGAACAGGGCCCTGGCGATTTCTTCCCTTTGCTGAGCTCAGAACACCTTGCTCACAGGCCTGTGATGGGCAATGAAACATCATCCTAGTGAGTGCATGCTGGGACCTGGTGTTGCTAGCGTGGCGGGACCTTACCCCCCTCTCATCTTACAGATGGGAAAGCAGGGGGCCAGGGAGTGAGGTTTGGACCTTCCTGGGCCCCCCCAGCACCTTCGGTGAGGCTCTTCTCATTGTGATGGGGACGTGGGCAAGAACAAACACAGGTGACTCTCTGAAATGCCAAGTTATAGGGAGAGAAAGCCCATCTCTTGCTGCTGTACCCCAATGGTAGGGCTACCTTCAGGCACAGCTGGATCCAGATCCCCAAATGGAGCCTCCAGGATCTGTGTCTCTCTGTCAGCTGTCTTCTTCCAAAAAAAAAAAAAAAAAAAGCTTGTGGTAAAATACCCACGACATAAAATTTATCATTTCAACAATTATAAAGGGTGCAATTCAGTGGTTTTTAGTAAATTCATGATGCCCTGTAATAATCCCTTCTATCTCAGAACATGTTCCTCTCCTCCCAAAAGGAAACCTGGTCCCCATTAGCAGGCACTCCCCATCCCCTCCGCCAGCCCCTGGTAACCACTAATCTGTTTTCTGTCTCTCTGGATTTGCCTGTTCTAGACGTTTCGTATAAACAGAGTCATACAACATGTGTCCTTTCGCGTCTGGCTTCTCTCACGGAGAGTGTCCTCGAGGTTCGTCCACGTTACAGCTTGTATCAGAGCTTCGTTCCTTTTCATGCCTAACTAGCATTTTCTTGGATGCGCGGACCCCATTTCGGGTATCCATTATCCAGCGGACGGACGCCTGGGTTGTCCCCACCTTTTTGCAATCGTGCATAGTGAGTGCTGTGAAGGCGTCCGTGCCAAGTGTTGTTTGCAGACCTGTTTTCACTTCTCTGGAGTATGTAACTGGCGAGTGACATTCCTGAATCCTATGACTCGATGTCTGACCTTCTGAGGAAATGCCACCCTGTTTTCCACAGTGGCCACGCCACTTCCTGAGGGTGCCGGCTTCCCCACCTCTGGCCAGCCTAGTGGGTGTGAGGTCGTATCTCGTCGTGGCTCTGACTTGCATCTCCCGGGTCCGCTCTCTCCCTGCCCCCCCCCCCCCCCCCGGGGCGGCCAGGTGGGCCAGGCTTACATTTCTCCAAGCCAAGTGCTAGAAGAAACCGAGCACCTTTCCCCCATAGGCCCAGCCGAGATTTCAGGGCTGGCTCTCATTGGTCCAGCTCAGGTCCCCTGCCAGGACCAATCACTGTGCTCTGGCCTGAGCCAGCCTCTGTAGGTGTGGGGGGAAGGGGGCGTCGCTGGTGGTGGTCGGGTCCCCCCTGGATGCCACTCTGAGTAGGCCAGTGGTAGAGACTGGATCCCTCACCCCTCACTCCTGCCTCCGTGCGCTTTCTGGATCTCAGGCTGTTACGCTCGACTTGCTTTATGGAGGTGATTCTGGCAGCGCGCCAAGTCCCCAGCCTCTCCCTCCGTCTCCAAACACTATGAGCGGCCCTTCTTGCCGCCCTCTGCCCTTGGGAAGGGTGGCAGTCCCAGCTCTGACCCAGGCTTCCCCGGAAGGGAGCCGCTGGGGGCGGCTGCAGGCCCGGCCAAAGCCCTTCTCCACTCTGGTGGCCTCTTGACCTCTCCTGGGTACCAGGCAACCTTGAACATCACAGGAAACAGGCTTTGCCCAGAACGGCTGCTACCGCCAGGCTGTTATTTCCAAAGGGCTGGCGGGTAGCAGAGGAGCCCACAGGAGGGGCCTCCTCACCCCATTACCAGTTGCGAGACAGCTCAAGTGATGTCCGGCTCCCTTGCTCCCAGCCCTGATTCAAGCCCCAAAGGGCTGAAACTGGGAAATGTTGAATTGAAGGGAACCTGTAAGGTCAGGGTGGTGACCACCGTGACCCAGAGCTGGGAGGGAGGGAGGCAGGGAACAAACAAGCCCAGAGAGGGTAAGACATTTGCTCTGGGCCACACAGTAAACGAGGGGCAGATCTGGTTCCAAGCCCTACCTTTTTTCCCCTCTTTTTTAAAAAATCGGCTTTTAGGGACACCTGGGTGGCTCAGTCAGTTGAGCATCTGTGTTTGGCTCAGGTCATGATCCCAGGGTCCCACGATCCAGTCCCTCATGGGACTCCAAGCTCAACGGGGGGCCTGCTTTTCCCTCTCCTCTCAGCTTGTGCTCTTTCTCTCTCTCCGTCTCTGTCTCTCTCTCAAATACATAAATAAATAATTTTAAAACAAACAAATAAATAAAAAATTAAAAATCAGCTTTTATTGTCATAAAAAAACACATAACATAAAATTTGCCATCTTTTTTTTTTTAAGATTTTATTTATTTATTTGACAGAGAGAGGCAGCGAGAGAAGGAACACAAGCAGGGAGAGCAGGAGAGGGAGAAGCAGGCTTCCCGCTGAGCAGGGAGCCCGATGTGGGGCTCGATCCCGGAATGCTGGGATCACGACCAGAGCCGAAGGCAGACGCTTAATGACTGAGCCACCCAGGCGCCCCTGAAATTTGCCATCTTAATCGTTGTTAAATGGCATCAAGTTCACGTTGTTGTGCAGCCGTCCCCAGAACTCTTTTCTTTTTAAGATTTTATATTTTTATTTGAGAGAGAGCACAAGCAGGGGGAGCAGCAGAGGGAGAGGGAGAAGCAGACTCCCCACTGAGCAGGGAGCCTGATGCAGGTCTCGATCTCAGGACCCTGGGACCACGACCTGAGCCAAAGGCAGACGCTTAACAGACTGAGCCACTCAGGTGCTTCTAGAATACCTGATTTTAAACAGCCAACTTGCCCCCCTGGCCTGGAAGATTTGGGACCACCGGGTGCTCCAAGCTGGGTCAGGAGAAGCTGTCACAGGAATAATGTTGGCTCTCAGCTGCTGTTTCTCTCCCCATCATAGAGATGGAAAAACCAAGGCCCAGGGATGTGACAGCCCTTGTCCAGCGAATCCTGCATCTCATCCCACCTGCCTCGGAGGCTGTGAGGGCAGAGCCAGCCTTGGCTTGTCTGACATTCAAGTCCCCAGCACCTGGCGGGGGGAAGGGGGTGCTTGGTGCCCGGTAGGTGCTTCAGGAGAACGTGAGCATGTGATTCTAGAGCCATGCCCCATTTTCCAGATGGGAAACTGAGTCACCCGGGTAGAGAGAGACTGGGATCCAGCTTTATGCCCTCTTGACCCCTGCCCCTGCTCTTGAACAGGGCCCCTGGGCAAGTCTCAGGCCTGTGGGCTGGCGGGGGTCCCGGGACCTGTTTTTCCACCCGGAGCTGGGGTTGGTGCTGGGAGGGGCCAGGTCTCGGGGCTGGTGATTATTTTTTTAACCTTTGTTGCAGCCAGAAACTCAAAGCTGAAGCCGTCCTGCCCCCCACACCCGGCCGGGTGGTGGCCAGCGGGGCCACACGAAGGCCTGACCCACTGGACGCCTGGCTGCTGGGGCTCCCCAGACCGCACGGTCACGGGGCCGCATCCAACTCCACATCTGGACTTTTCGATTTGGTCCCGGTTTCCAGCTGGAACAAAAGGACCTGGGGTGGGCCCTGCCTCTTGCACAAAAGTTGGGCGTCAAGGGCTTGGCCCCTGCCCCCTGCCTGCCTCTCCCCGGTGGACCCCATCCAGGCCCAGACACCAAAGGCCACTCTTCGCCTGCAAAGCCCGTGGTTCCATCTGGAGCCTGGCCATCCCAGCCCAGGCTCATGGGTCCAACCAGACACCACAAGCACACGGCCAAGGTGGGGCCGTTGGTCCCTGACGTCATCTCTCCAAGTCTTCCTGTCTCAGGCAAGGACCCCACCATTCCCTCAGCGCTGGGCCCAAGACGTGGGGTGTCTGAGACTCCTCCCTGCCCCCTTCTGTCTGGTACATCAATAGCTCTTGTCCCCTCAGCTTCCAAAATATCCAAATCCAAGCACTTCTCCTCTCCTGCGGGCCATCCCTGGTCTCTGCCCTCCCGACTCCTGCCTGGACGCAGCCCCAGCCTCCTCCCCACAGCAGCCATAGGGGATGTCTCAAAATCATAAATCAGATCGTGTTCCCCTCCCGCTCACACGCCCTTCATGGCTCCCCATTTCTCTCAGAATAAAACCCACCTTCTCTCTGTGGCCTGCAGAGCCCGATGTGATCTGGCCTCAGCCCGTCCCTTTGGCGTGTCTGCTCCTTCGCTTACTCGGCTGCAGCCACACCAGCCTCCTCCCTGTCCCTCCAGCACCCAAGCCCTTTCCTGCCCCAGGGCCCCAAGAGTCACCCCTTCTGTTTGGAATGCTCATCCTTCATATCTACACGATACTCTCCTGTCCTCCTTCAAGTCTTAGCCTAAATGTTAGCCCCTCAGGAGGCCTCTCCCCACCTTGGAGCAGAAATACCTCCACCCAACGTTCTTCCCAAAGCTCTCCATCCTTTGAAGTTATCATCTTGGTGTGTTTGTGTCAACACAAGCTGCGTTTTATCCCCAGGGCGTGCCATTGCCCCTGGCCCATAGCAGGTGGGGTTGCGTCTTCTTGGGGACAAAGGAACGTACCAGTCCCAATGACAAAGTTGGAGAAATGTCTATGCCTCCTCCCCCAGCAACACGCCAGGATTTATGACCAAGAATTGCTCTCGGCACAAGCCCGGATGGTTGCAGCTGTGATGGGAGACACACAGGCAGCCACGGGGGGGACAGGAAGAGGGACCTCCAAGCTTCCACCGAAGGAGGGATAAGAAGAAGCCAGGTCAGAGGCCGCAGAGGGTGCCTGGGGTGGTAGGCTCCCATGTGAGCAAGGGCCTGGAGGTGACAGAGAACAAGGCTGCGTTCTTAGAACTGGGTATGGTGGGGCCCGGCCCGCATGGGGTGCGGGGAGATGGGGTGACAGAGCCAGATGGGATGACATCACCTGGGGTGACAGTGTCTGGATTCCATCGCAGGGCAAGGGGGGGGCCATTGGAGGTGAGCGAGCAGAGGCACATCAGACCTGTACCCCATTGCCCGGAGCCGAGCCCTTGGAGGCTCCCTCCCCAGACCTCAGCACCCTGCGCGTTCAATGTGCTCACGCTCACTGAGACCATCTCCAGGCAGCTGTATACGAATTCCTGCGGAGAACTGTCTCCGACCCTGAGGCCACCCGCCACCCCCGCCACCACAAGGCTCAGGGAGGTCCTTCAGTCCGCAGGACTCTCTCAGACCCAGATAAGGCCCTGACAGCTGCCTGGCCCTGCCCGGGTCCCTCCCCCTCCCTTCAAGACAGTGGGGTCCCCCCAAAGCCATGGGTCTGGCCACCACCCCCCAGCCCTCAGTGGCTGCTGAAGACCTCTCTCCTTATTCCCCTGGAATTTTCCTTACAGGCCTTGCCAACGCCTCCAGGAACATATTAAAGGAAAATGTTTCCAGTCCAAGCAGGGCTGTTTTATGGCTCTCGGGGCCAGGAGTCTGACCGCAGAGTGGAAAGGCCTCGTCACGCTGCTGCTCCTTCTGCAGAGCGGCTCAGACACCCCCCCCCCCGCCCCCCTCTGCCCTCCTCGGAGGTCCGGGCTCTGCAGAGACTCTGTAGCTGAGCAGAGTCCCCGTCGCCCCTGTCCCCCAGACTGGGGAGAAATTCCCTAGAGGCTTGGGCTAAAGCCAGGGGCTGATGTATTTTCCATTGTCTATTCACTCAACAAACACCTGCTATTCTCCCACTGTGCACCAGTCCTGTCTGGCACTGGGGACACAGTGGGAACAAGAGGGACCCATCCTGCCAGAGCCCTCGATTGTCCTAAGTGCCATGGAGAGTTTCTCATGTCGACGTGGCTAAGCCCTAACGCCCAGTGGACCATTAAACACCAGCCCAGGCATGGCCGTGGGGCTATTTCGGAGATGTGATTAACATCACGCCATTTGACCCTGAGTAATGGGGGTGGGCCTCATGCAGTCAGCCGAAAGGCCTCGAGAGCAAAACCGAGGTTTCCTTCAGGGGGAACTAGTCCCAGCTTGTCCAAGGTAAAGCCAGACCTTGCTGGAGTCAGGACAGACTTGAGTCAGTAACGTACTATTGCAATAGGCCAAGGGCCCCGGGGTGGTGTGAACTCCAAATCAGTTTGGCCTTTTACAGGGAGAAGGGGGGAACGGGAGTAGGTGAGGGGGACTTTGGAGTCAGGGAGGTGAATAAGTACCAAAAAACTGGAAGGAGGGAGGGCTTGGTCCTTGCGAAACGCATCTGGGTCTGCTAACAGGTGCTTCGTGAAGTTCGGTTCCTACACGCTGGATGCTGGGAGACGGGGCCGAGCTTCAGGTGTTGCTGGAACAATCGACCAGTTCCTTCAGCAGCCTAGAGCTCTCTCAGGCGGGTCCTTTAAGAGGGGCTCGTGTCTTCCTAGGGATGCGGCCTTGAGCCTTTAGACACCATGTCAGTGTTTTGTTCACGTCTTCAGAGGGCAAGGTTCAGGCCTAGAGGAGAAGAGGGTTGAGTTTGGTTATGGAGGGTCTTGCTCAGCCTGTGGACTGTGACATCGGCTCCTGCCTGAGCCTCCAGGCTGCCCTCCTGCCCTACGAATTTCAGACTGGTCAGCCCCCACGGTTGCAGAAGCCCACGCCTGCAATCAGCCTCTTGATATATGCATATCCTGCGGTTCCATCTCTGGGAGAACTGGCTTGATATGCCAGGCAAGGTGGCCAAGCCCCCACTGAGTCATGGAGATGGCGAATAGAGTTAATGAATGTCTCTCTAGATGAGATGGGTGGCCAGCCACTGAAGGGACCTCTTAACTCACATCCAGAACCTGAGAAAGGAAGAAGAGAGGAGTAGGATGCGGAGACTGGGTGCCCCAGTAAAGAGCCACAATCCCTTTGCATGGTTCTCAGGCCTGAGCCAGACGGAAGAGGCGGTCAGGTGCCTTGACAGCCCTCAGTCCTTCCCCACAGTGACCTGCGGTCCTGAACTTGAGTCACCGTTCACCACAGAAGGGGGGGTGCCCAGACATTTCAAGGACCATCAGACACAGAGGCCGAGTTGACATTGAAAAGTCACTGTGGCCATCTGCCGACTGAGGCCTGGGGATCCAGGTAATGGACAGAGTCCCGGAGAAAGTTCGGCTCACCGTGGACTGGCTCATTGGGCTCCCCGTGTGTGATTAGAGCTGATAAGAGTTGGTGGACCTTCCTCGGACCATGGAGCTCCTGGCCTGGGGGATAAGAGTGGGGAGGCTGTCGGAGGCCTCTGAAACTGCCCCCCCCCCCCGCCAAAGCAGTCCAAGATAACCAATATCGCACCTGCAGCGAGGCCACCATCAAAGGCCTGAGGAATGGAGGCGTGGGTCCCTGTACATCTCCAGTTACTTCTCCAGTCAGCATCTGCAGACACGAGATGGGCCCCGGGGAATGACTGTGGACCCCCACAGGCCCGAGTGAGTAACTGCCCCGATCCTGCTGCTGGACCATAGTGGGGAGCCTTGCCAGAGCTTATCCCTGGTACATGCACGTGGCTCAGGGCCACTGGGTTGATGAATGCAATTTTCTATTCCAATGAGAAAGAAGGACGGAAAAAAAAGGAAAGAAAGAATGAGAAAGTTTCCATTCCCATGAGATGGACAAGAATATACATTTATAGTTTTTGCCCCGGGACTAGGATTGCCCGATCAGATACAGATGACCTATTCTGTTTGGGGGCGGGAGGGGGGCAATGAAAAAATTCTGGAACTAGATACCAGTGGTATTTATACAACATTGTAAATGTACTAAATACCAACGGATGTGTATGCCCAAAAATAGTTAAAATGGCAAATTTTATGTTACGTGTACTTCACTGCAATGAAAAAAGAAACAAAAATATAGGACACCCAGCTGAATTTGAATTCAGATCAACAATGAATTTTTTTTTGAGGATAAGTATATCCCAAATGTGTCTGTTGCTCAATAGGACTAATCATTTGGGAAACGCAAACCAAAACCACGGTGAGATATTCCCACATCCCCATCCGGTGCCTGCCATCAAGAGGCGCCTGGGGGGCTCAGTCAGTTAAGTGTCTGCCTTGGGATCGGGTCCTGGGATGGAGCCCTCGGTCGGGCTCCCTGCTCAGCAGGGAGTCTGCTTCTCCTTCTCCCTCTGCCCCTCCCCTCCACTTGTGCTCTCTTGCGCGCTCTCTCTCACTCAAATACAATAATAAAAATTGTAGAAAAAAAAAAAAGAACACCAAACACAAGTGCTGGCGAGGATGTGGAGAAACTGGACCCGTTGTGCACTGCTGGTGGGACTATGAAATGTACAATCGCTGTGGAAAACAGCATGGCCGTTCCTGAAAAAATTGAAACTAGATTAAATAATCCAGCCATTCCACTTCTGGGTAGGTCCCCAAAGGAATTGAAAGCAGGGTCTCAAACCGATGTTTGCACACCCACGTTCACAGCAACATTTTTTTTTTTAAAGATTTTATCCATTCATTCTACAGAGATAGAGACAGCCAGCGAGAGAGGGAACACAAGCAGGGGGAGTGGGAGAGGAAGAAGCAGGCTCATAGCAGAGAAGCCTGATGTGGGGCTCGATCCCGTAACGCCGGGATCACGCCCTGAGCCGAAGGCAGACGCTTAACCGCTGTGCCACCCAGGCGCCCCTCACAGCAACATTATTGACAATGGCCCAAAGGCAGAAGCAAGCCAAGTGTCGGTTGACAGAAGAATGGATAGCCAAGACGCAGTGCGTCCCTACGAGGGAATAGTATTCAGCCTGAAAAAGGAAGGCAGTTCTGACCCAGGCTGTAACAGGGATGAACCCTGAGGACATTACGCTGAGTGAAATAAGCTGGTCACAAAAGCACGAATCCTGTGTGATTCCACTTACATGAGGTCACTAGAATAGTAGGAGTTTTGGAGGCAGAAAGAACGGTTGGGTGCCAGGGGCTGAGGGAGGAGGATAGGGAGTTAGTGTTTAGTGGGGTTTTCATTTGGGAAGATGAAAAAGTTCTGGAGATGGAGCGTTGTGACGCTTGCACGGCATTATGAAAGTTCTTCAGATGACTGAAATGGGCAGGGGCGCCTGGGTGGCTCAGTCAGTCAAGCGTCTGCCTTCAGCTCAAGTCATGATCCTGGAGTCCTGGGATCGAGTCCTGCATCGGGCTCCCTGCTCAGCGTCTCCCTCTCCATCCGCCTCTCCCCCGCCTCATGCTCTCTCTCTCATAAATTAAAAAAAAAAAAAAATCTTAAAAAAAAAAGACTACTGAAAGGCACATTTAAAAATGGTTGAAATGGCAAACTGTATGTTCGTGTATTTTACCACAATTAAAAAAATTGTAAATGAAATTTGTTGCCACTTCTGTGAAACTCAAATTCATCTGGGTGTGCTTTTTAAAACACGCTGTTTGTTTTCTGGGTGTGTGTTTGTGTGTTAATAAATCTGGCACCCCGACCCTCAGGGGCGTGTTGACACTCCCGCACGGGTCTGCGGGGGGTTGCTGGGCACACAGGGACAAGCTAGCGGCTGCAGTCCAGCCTCGTGCAGGGGGTCCTGAGGGACAGGGGCATCCGTCCCCGTGAGCAGAGCTGTGAGGGAGACCAGGGCCACCCATTTTGTGGGGAGGAGAGGTGACCTAGGATGAGAGCATGCATGGATTCCTGGGCCGAGGCCACAGGGAGAAGGACAGAGACAAGGAGGTCAAGGGTAGAGGCATCCATGGGCCAGCGGGGCTGGACTCAGCGTGAGGATTTTCGTCTCAGCATCAACGTCCTCCAGAAGGCATCCGCCACGAGGGGCCTTGGGACCATTACACAGACCACATGACTTGGCCAGGTGACGTTGGCTGCCTTGGTCATTTCTCATGCGACAGGCTCACGAACAGAGCAGTCATGGGGCCGTAAAGGGGCGACACGTAGGCCAGCAGCAGGCACCCCCACTTACAATGATGATCCAGCTACTGCTGCTTCTGGAAGAGTCCTTCTAGAAGAGGACTCCTTCCACCTGGCCTGGACCTTCTCACAGCTCCCACCCCCAAGCCTCACCCCACCCTCCTTCCTCCCCTCCCTCTTGGAGTGGCGCCTGCACGGTCCGATGGCCCCACGAGCCTCTGTCAGACCCCCCGGACCTCTAGCACATCTACTCCCTTCTAGGTGCGCCTGGATGTAAGCTCCTTCCACAGACATCATCCATGCTTGGAAAGATGCATGTCTACCTCTCCCGTCTTTGTACCCATGGCGGTCCTGAGGGTACACTTCCTCTGTCCCAGCGTGTGCTGTTTTTCCCACTTACAGCATATCCGGCAGGTAACTCCTTATCTGTCTCCCAGCACTGTTTGTCCTCTTTTCATCGCGGTGACATTTACATAGCATAAAGTTCACCATTTTATTTTATTTTGTTTTTAAGATTTTATTTATTTATTTGACAGAGATAGAGACAGCCAGCGAGAGAGGGAACAAGCAGGGGGAGTGGGAGAGGAAGAAGCAGGCTCACAGAGGAGGAGCCTGATGTGGGGCTCGATCCCAGAACGCCGGGATCACGCCCTGAGCCGAAGGCAGACGCCTAACCACTGCGCCATCCAGGCGCCCCTCAAATAATTTTTTAAAAGATTTATTTATTTGCTTTAGAGAGAGAGAGAGAGCACACAAGCAGGGGGAGGGGCACAGGGAGAGGGAGAGAGAGCATCTTAAGAGACGCCCGTCGAGCCTGGAGCCCAACACAGGGCTCTATCTCATGACCCTGAGATCAGGACCTGAGCCGAAATCTAGGGCTGGCCGCTCCACCGACGGAGCCACCCAGCTGCCCCTCAAATAATCTTAATCAGTCCCACACAAAGTCCGCAGCCCCATTAGCTGCCACGCCCCCTCCCCCGCCGCCAGGCCCTGGCACCTGCCATATCTGCGTTCTGTCTCCATGGATTTGCCTGTTCTGGACATTTCATTCACATGCAATCCCACACGATGTGGCCTTTTGCGTCTGGCTTCTCTCACTCCGCACGATGTTTTCGAGGTTCATCCACGATGTGACGTATCAGGGCTCTGTTCTTTTTCATGGCTGAGTAATATTCTGCGTGCACACGACCCACGCTGTTTATCCGCTCCTCTCTTCTCAGACATTTGGGCTCTCTCTACCTTTTGGTGACGCTGCTGTGATCGTACATGTACAAGAATCTCGTCGAGACCCTATTTTCACTTATTTTGGGTACGCACCCAGAAGTGGAGTTTCTGGGTCATAAAATAATTCTATGTTTAACTTTTTGAGGAACCGCCAAACTTCTTTCCACAGTGGCTGCCCCATTTTACACTCCCGCTGGCAGTGCGCGAGGGTTCCAGCGTCCCCACGTCCTTGACAACACTCGTTATTTTCCATTTTGGACGACGATCATCCCAGTGGCTGTGACGTGGTCCATTTTCCTCCTGATTCTTTTGTCACCTCCTGACACACTACGCCAGTTACTGCTTCCTGATGACTTTGCTTATCGTCCTTCCTGCTGCTGGAAGAGGCCACACAGCTATCCGTGAACGGGGGCAGTGACACGGGGTCAGGGCCTCTAAGAAGGGGTTAGTTAGTTTCCCACCCCAGCACCTTCAAAAATAGCCACAGCGGAATTCCACCCAAAATATATCCCGGCATGCAGCCTGGTGCGGGAACAGAAGGGGGTCCCCAGGGGCTGCCTTCCTCCTCGGAGCCTTGCCACCCACAATAGAGCCTTGAGTCTCTGTGGGAACCAGAGCTTTGAGGCCAAGCCAAAACCCACCTCTCCAGACACCCCAAAGCATCCCTCAAAAAAGCAACGTATGGTCAAATTAGAATCAAGGTGGCCGCACACGGTCCCCCCCACCCAAGGCCTGCTGTGACCCATCGTCACCTCAAAGAGGCCGTTCAGAGAGCAGAGAAGGGCTATGAAATATACACACATGCCTATTTTTCTGTTCCCCACCAGCGTCGCTGGGGCCTTGGCCACACAGCCATGTTCCACAAAGGGCTCCTTTGAAGCAAGAACAGGGCCGCACAGGGGTGCCCACAGAAACCCACAAGAGCCCACTGTTCTGGGGGGCAGAACCCTACATGGGGTCCAGGTTTGCTGGAGCTGGCCTAATCTCAGCAAGGGCAGGAGGAGGGCCACATGTGTGGAAGCCAGGACCCCAACTTCTAAAAGGGCTGGTAGCTCGGCTGGGAAAATCAGCTGAATGATCCTAAAACTCCTTTTTCCAAAGTCGTGGAACTTCCCTGCGGCAGCCACAGCCGCTGCTTACCCTTGAGGGACCTCTCTTGGTGCGAGAGAAGAATTCCAGTTTCCTGGACTTGGAGGCTGGCGGGGGGGGGGGGGGGGGGGGGACTCGAGGAGGGGCTGGACCAGGATGTGGGGCTGAGCTGTGAATTCGGGACTGGCGGGTGGATTCGGGAGTGCAACCTGAGCTGGGTGAAACTCACCAAGTGGGACGGGCCTGGGATTGGCCAAGAACTACCCCGGGACCCAGCCTGGGACAAGAGAGACACACGCACACACCTGCGGTGGAAGCCCTGTGGGACTTCGGCATGGTGTGAAATGATTTTTTGTTTTTTAAATTTCAATGATGAATTGTGAAAATGTAGACAAAGCAAAGCAGAGCCGAGCATTTGTAAAGAGCTGCTGTCCTAAGTTGCACCCGTGGGGTGTTGGGGCCACTAGAATCCCATTTCCCGGGTGAGGCACAGAGAGGCCAAGACGTTTGAGAGAGGTCACACAGCAAGCCAATGGCAGGGCAAGGATGTGAATCCGGACCTGCTCTAGTTAACCCAGACTCATCAACAGGCTATCCCCTGTGGCTGAAGTGTACAATTTTTAAAAAGATTTTATTTATTTATTTGAGATGGAGAGCGAGAGAATGAGCAGGAGCTGGGGGAGGGGCCGAGGGAGAGGGAGAAGCAGACTTCCCACTGAGCAGGGAGCTGGAAGCGGGGCTCCATCCCAGGACCCTGAGATCATGACCCGGGCTGAAGGCAGCCGCTTAACCGACTGAGCCACCCAGGTGCCCCTGACGCGTATAATTTGATACATTCGGCATACGTCTACACCTATGAAACTCACTAGGATTAAGATAGCACAGCCCTCAGTCCTGAATGTTCCCTCCTGCCCTTTCTCATCCCTCCCTCGCATCTCTCTTCGGGCAACCGCTGATCTGTTTTCTGTCAGTTTATAATACTTTGCACTTTCTTCAATGGCGAATAAATGGAATGTTGCATCATGTGACCTTCCGGGTCTGGCTTCTTTCACGCAGCGTTAACGCCCTGGAGATCCCGCCTTTTCATCGTTGAGAAGTATTTCTTCCCGGCTTCATCCATCACCCCGATGATGGACCTTTGGGCTGTTCCAGTATGGGGCGATTACAGAGAAAGCTGCTGGGAGCCGTCTTGTACCCGGCGCTCGAGGGACAGACACCCACTTTCATTTCTCTCGAGGAAACACCAAGGAGGGGAAAGCTTGGCTCCATGGTGGGTCCACGATGAACCTGTGCGGAAACTGCCAAGCTGCCTTTCCAAGCGGCTGCGCCATTCTGCATTTCCAGCAGCCTGGACCAGAATCCCGGTTGCTCCCCATCCCTGCCAGCACTTGCTAGTGTCAGCTTTTTCGTGTTGGCACAGGAGTCGGGGTATCACGGTTGACACCGTGTTCTGGGTCGTGAGGTTCCGGTGGTTTTATATCCTACTTTTCTGTTTTGTCCAATTTTTTTTTTCTTTCCCAACGTCAAGAATATGTTACTTTTACAGTCAGGGACCCTCTGTCTCATACACACAAACCTTCCAGGTTTCTCCCAAATAAGAGAAACACACAAACGTTAAATGCTGATTAGACAGTGGCTTAGTTTTGCTTGGAAGTTACATTTAAAGGTACAGGGTTTCCTTTTAAGGTGATGAAAATGTTCTGGAGCTAGATAGAGCTGATGGTTGCACAATATCGTGAATGCACTAAATGCCACCGAATTGCCCAACTTTAGAGCCGTGAAAGTGGTACGTTTTTTAAATTTTTAAAAATTTTTAAAATTCGATTTTTTTAAATTCACTTTTTTTAAAAAGGTGCATCAGAATAACCTGACTACCTCAGCGAGATACCACTTTGCCTCCAGTTGCTTGGGCAAAATGACCAAGGGAGACAATACCCTGCATGTGGGAGTGGGGCTCCCCAGGGAGAATCTCACAGTTGGGGGGACTGTGTTTGCTGCTGTGTTTGCATGTGGAAGCCAGCTGGTTCTTCCTCCTGGAGTGGAATATTCACACGCCCTGCGATTTGCCCAAGAGAAATTGCTGGATGTGCTGGAGGCATCCACACCTGGGCAAACCTGGAATCTACCTCAATGCTGAATGGAGGTCAGAAAGCCAATCAGAAGCACGCCCTGAGGGATGGGCACCAAAATGGCCACAGCTCAGACATAGAATCACCACGTGAAAAGGAGTAAGGGCCCCTAAGATCACAGCTAGCACGCTGACCTTTCTAAAGTGACACACAATTCAACTAAAAATGTATATGCACTTTTTTTTTTAAAGCAGTCTCCATGCCCAGCGTGGAGCCCAACGTGGGGCTTGAACTCACGACCCTGAGATCAAGACCTGAGCTGAGATCAAGAGTCAGCTTCCTGGGATGCCTGGGTGGCTCAGTCGGTTAAGCGTCTACCTTCGGCTCAGGTCATGATGCCAGGGTTCTGGGATCGAGTCCCGCATCAGCCTCCCCGTTCAGCGGGGAGTCTGCTTCTCCCTCTCCCTCTGCCTCTCCCCTGCTTGTGTGCGCGCTCTCGCGCTCTCTCTCTCTGACAAACAAAAAAAAATTTTTTTTAACAGTCAGACGCTTAACTGACTGAGCCACCCAGGCGCCCCTATATACACTTTCAGTAATAAATAGAGGTAAAAAAATAGAGCACAAGTTTTGGCCAGAGAATTCAAGGTGAGGGCTACGTGGTGTGGGTCTTCTTTTGCTGGGGCTGCTGAAACACGTCACCACAGGCTGGGTGGCTTGGACCCAGGAATTTATTCTCATATTTCTGGACGCCAGATATTGAAGAACAAGGTGTGAGAGGGACCACGCCCCCAGCAAAGGCTCTCTGCGGGTGGGTGGGGCACTTACCGGCTTCTTCCAGCTGTGGGGGCTCCAGGCGGTCTTTGGCTTCTGGCCACATCACTCCAAACTCTGCCTCTGCGTCCACATGGCCTTCTTCCTGGGTGTGTGTCCTCTTCTGTCTCGTATCTGGACACCTGGCATCGGGTTCAGGGCACATCCTTGATCCAGGATGATCTCATCTTGAGGTCCTTCACTTAAGTACATCTGCAAGGACCCTTTTTGCAAATGAGGTCACATCCATAGGTTCTGGGGGTCAGGACTTGGCCCTATCTTTTGGAGGACCACCACTCAACCTAGTATAGGAGGCCAATGTTAATCACTGCTTGTTAGGTTTTTGAAAATGACTAGTAACCAAGTAAACAAAAGTGGTCACAGAAGCTCTAGTGATGAGAATTTGGCCAGACCAAGCGTTATTTCCTTTCTTATCCTTTCCATGTGACATCCTAAAAAAGCCCTCGGGGTTAGTGTTAAAATGCAGATGCCTGGGACGCCTGGGTGGCTCAGTCGGTTAAACATCTGCCTTTGGCTCAGGTGATGATCTTGGGGTCCTGGGATCGAGCCCTGTATGGGGGAAGCGGGGAGCCTGCTTCTCCCTCTCCCTCTGCCTGCCGCTCCCCCTGCTTGGGCTCTCTTTCTCTCTGTGTCAAATGAATGAATAAAATCTTGAGAAAAAATGAGAAGAGTATCCAGGTGAATCCCACCCTCCTCTCCCCCAGTGTTGGATTCAAAGGCAGTGTGTTTCACTGCTCTGAGCCTCAGTTTCCACTCCTGGAAAATGGGCTGATGCCACCTGCTTTCAGAGTTGCTGTGGTGCTGGTTGTCAGGTGATGCTATCCCCTTGTTGGTTTCTCCACCTCAGCACTTTCAACATTTTGTGCCGGATTTCCGGGTGGGCGGGGGGCGGAGACTGCCCTGTGTGTTGTAGGACTTCTAGCAGCACCCCTGGCCTCTACCCACTAGATGCCAGTATAGAGTTGCCGGATTCAGCAAATACAAACCCAGGATGCCCCAGGGGAAATATGAATTTCAGAGAGACATAAAATAATTTTTTAGCCTGAGTATATTCCAAATATTGCATGGCGTATATTTACACTAAAAAACATTGACAAGGGTGCCAATGCGATTCAATGGGGAAAGAACAATCTTTTCGACAAACGGTGCTGGGACATCTGGATGTCTGCACGCAAAAGAATGAAGTATCAGACCCCCACCGTATCCAGGAATAAATCTCTGTGACCTTGGATTGGGCAATAACTGATTAGAATGACACGGAAAGCACAGGCGACAACAGGAAAAACAGAGGAGGTGGACTTGATCAAAATCTAAAACTTTTGTCCTGCAAATAATACCACCAGGAAAGTAAAAAAGACAACCCATGGACCGGGAGAAATCATTTGCAAATCATTTGCAAATCATACATCTGACGAGGGACTTGTATCCAGAAAATAGAAAGAACTCCTACCATGCAATAATAAAAATACGAATAATTTAAAAGCGACAAAGGCCTCAAATAAGCAGTTCTCCTCCAGAAAACAACCTTAAAAAAAAAAAAAAGAACAAAATCAGAGGACTCATACTTCCTGATTTGGGAAATCACTCCAAACCACAGTAATCAAGACAGAGTGGTATTAGCATGAGGACAGACAAATATATTAATGCAATGGGATTGGGAATCCAGAAGTAAAGCCTGACGTTCGCCATCAGTTGCTTTTCAAGAAGGGCGCTTAGTCTGCCTGAGCTTCTATAATTCTGTAGATTAGGGGGCTTAAACGCCAGACATCCATTCCTCATGGTGCTGGAGGCTGGAAGTCCAAGCTCAAAGTGCCAGCCAATGCGATTCCTGGTGAGGACTTTTCATGGCTTATAGATGGCCACCTTCTTGCTGTGTCCTTGCCTGGCAAGAGGGGGGGGCGACACTTTCTGGTGTCTCTTCTTGTAAGGGCACGAATCCTGTCTTAAGGGCCCCAACCTCACGACCTCGTCTACCCTCCAATTCCTCCCAAAGGCCCCACCTCCTAATACCATCGCACTGGGGGTTAAGGGTGCAACCCATTCTGTCAATTATCTTTTCCCTTTCTTCATGGTACAGAAAAGTTTGCAATTTTCATTAGGTCCAGTTGGTCTAGTTTTTCTTTGGCTGCTGGTGCTTTTACTGTCAATGTCTAAGAAACCTTTGTCTATTTCAAGATCACACAGGTTAGCTCCTGTGTTTTCTTCTAAGAGTTTAACGGTTTTAGCTTTTCCATTTAGATCCATTTTGAGTTAATTTTTGTATATGATGTGAGGAAGGGTTCTGAATTCTCTCTCTCTCCCTCCCTCCCTCTCTCTCTTTTGCCTGTGGATATCCAGTTGTCCCAGCATCATTTGTTGAAAAGAATGTTTCTCCCTATTGCGTGGTGCATGAGTCAAGATTCTCCAGAAAAACAGAACCAACAGAACAGAAAGTGAGAGAGAGGGAAAGTGGGAGAGGGAGGGGGAGTGAGGGAGAGGGGGAGGGAGATTGAGAATTTATTTCTGACAGCTGGCTCACATGCTTATGGAAGCTTGGCCAATTCAACATCTGTTGGGTAGGCCACCAGGCTAGAGACCCAGGGAGGGTTGCACTTTGAGTCCAAAGGCAGTTTCCCGGCAAAATTCCTTTTTTCTTGAGAAGGCCAGTCTTTGTCTGTTAAGGTCCTCAACTGATTGGATAAGGCCCACCCATACTCTGGGGAGAAATCAGCTTTACTCAAAGTCTGCTGATTTAACTGTTCATCTCACCTAAAAAGTACCTTCACGGAGACATCTAAAACAATGTCTCACTAAACATCTAGGTACTGTGGCCTAGTGAAGTTGACACCGACAATTATCTGTCTTAAGTCCACCTCTTCTTAACTGGGCAGTCTTACACATGTCCTCAAATCATACTTAATCTTCAAATAAAGACACTAATAAGGTCATAATTTCACCAAACATGATACAACTCTCCTGAGTACAACCGGAAATGCACTAATCCTTTCTCCAGAAAGAATCCAAAGTCCTTGGGTGATGTTTATTCTTGACCCTGATATCCTATAGTTTAAATACTATGGTGTGAAGCTGACGACACTTAAATCCTATGATATAAAGTCAATGCATCATGTCACCTGAGAGGCGGAGAAAAGAAGAAAGAAAACAAAGATATTTGCTATCTCCATTATACACACATATTCATAACGAAAGAAGGAAGAAATTCTCATGACAATTACAATCCTCATCTCTGTAACTGGTTATATGGGCATAGCTGGTATTAACTAGCTTCTTCCACCAACCATTCCATATTGCCTTTGCCCTCAACAAGGACCTGAGTGGTCAGGGTTCTTTACTTCGTGGGGTGAGCCAAATCTTCATTCCTTTTTTTTTTTTAAAGATTTTATTTATTTATTTGACAGAGATAGAGAGATAGAGACAGCCAGCGAGAGAGGGAACACAAGCAGGGGAGTGGGAGAGGAAGACGCAGGCTTCCAGCGGAGGAGCCTGATGTGGGGCTCGATCCCAGAACTCCGGGATCACGCCCTGAGCCGAAGGCAGACGCTTAAGGACTGAGCCACCCAGGCGCCCCCAAATCTTCATTCCTGAAGGGTCTGGGCCATGAGCAGTCCTGGCCGAATTGCGTTGTAGTTTTCCATTGACCTTAATGGTAATACTAAGGGCATGGTAATACCAAGAGATTACTTCAGGGATCTCCAACATTCCAGACCAGACATGCTCTTCCTTACCTGCATTGCGGAGTCGCCGGCCAATTTCCCTTAGGGGTCAGGATCAATCACCCCCGCTAACACAGTAACTTCCTTCTTTGCCTATTAATTCCAAGGCATGAGGAATCTGGCGTGGCCAGGTGGTCATCTTAACTTCCAGCTCAATGGGATCATTGTTTCTCCTGGTCTAAGCATTCCTCTCTTCATTTCAAAGGGCCAGGAGAGCATAAGGTCATAGGGACGAGAAGCAGAAACTTTGCTAGTGGGTCACTAGGGGTAATAGTTCCTGGGTCCTTGATTCCTGGATCCTTGAATCCTGGTCAGGGGCAAAACAGCACCATATACTGGCCGCCGATTCGGAGCACGCGTAGCCTCCGGGAGAACCGCGCCCCAGCCCTCAACCTGAGTCTTCCAATGGCTATTCGACTGCTCTACCAAGCCAGCTGCTTCAGGGCAGTGGGGAACATGGGAAAACCCGTGAATTCCACACGCGTGGGTCCATCGATGCACTTTATTTACGGGGAAGCGGGTTCCTTGGTCGGAAGGAACTCTGTGTGGAACACCATGATGGCGGATCCTTCCCGTAATGGAACCATTGTAATCACCCTACCACTGGTGGCTGGCTGATCAGCTCAGGGAATGGGGCCATACTGGGGGCTCAGGGTTGGTCTCTGCTACTGGCAGAGTGGGCACTCAGCCGTGGCCACCCCCAGACTGGCCTTGGTGAGCGGAAGTTCATATCGCTGAGCATGACCTCTGTTCCTGCCACATGGCCGCGTGGGTCATGAGCCCACTGGGCAATGGCAGGGGTGGCTGGGGAAAGAGACTGCCTGGAATCCATGGAACAGGTTATCCTATCCGCTTGACTATGAAAATCCTCCACTGCTGAGGTCACTCTTTGGTAAGCATTCACTCGGGACATAAATATCTTCACACTTCCCCCCATTCCATGAGGGCTATTCACATACCTCTTTCCCAGATTTCTTTGTCATGAATTTTCCAATCGTCTTCCTTCCAATTCTGTGACCATCCAAACAAACCATCTGCAACAGCCCATAAATCAGTATCGAGTTGCTTGTTTGGCCATTTCTCCTTCCAAGCAAAATGAACAACTAAGTGGATTGCTTGAAGTGTCGCCCATTGGGAAGACTTCCCTTCACCGTTGCCCTTCGGGATGCCCCAGAGGGACAGTCGTGCTGCAGCTGTCCCCTTTAAGGGGTGCCTGCATATTGTATAAAGTTCGCTTCCTCTGTGAGCTGATCATAATGACCTTCACATGAGGCCATAGATACAGATACGTGAACAGTAGGCAGCAGAGCACAGGTGGGGACCATGGACATTTGGGCCACTTCCTCCTGTGGCTTACCTGTGCCTTTGGGATCTGCTTGGGCCAGATCTTGTATATACGCCACGTCCCTTGGATGGTGGAGCGCTGCTGTGCCTATCCACCTTTCGGGTTGATGTGTCAGACCGTATCAAGTTCATGGTGGGTAGCTCAGGTCCCAGGGTAACTTCGTGGCCCATGGGGAAGTAGTCAATCATTACTAAGGCCCCGTAGCAGGCTAGAGCTGTTTCGCAAGAGCAGCGTAGTGACCCGCAGAGGAGTGCAGGGCTTTGCTCCAGAATCCTGAGGGCCTGGGCCGTGATTCCCTTAGGGCATCCCCTTCAGCCACGGCCACTTTTTTTTTTTTAATTACTGTGAACTCTCACAGAGATTTTTTTTTTTAAAGATTTTATTTATTTATTTGACAGAGATAAAGACAGCCAGCGAGAGAGGGAACACAAGCAGGGGGAGTGGGAGAGGAAGAAGCAGGCTCATAGTGGAGGAGCCTGATGTGGGGCTCGATCCATAACGCCGGGATCACGCCCTGAGCCGAAGGAAGACGCTTAACCGCTGTGCCACCCAGGTGCCCCAGCCACGGCCACTTTGAGCACCATCGTAACTGCTGGGTCTCGTGGCTCAAGTGGCAGAGTCACTCGCAAGGCGGGCTGGGTCTGTTGCAGAGCCTTCTCTTGTCCGGGCCACCGTCCCCACCCCCCTTAAAACTAAGTTTTTTGAGTCACCCAGTAAACAGGCCAGAGGAGCACACCCAAATGAGGAATCCATTGCCTCCAAAATCAAAGAGGCCCACGAGGCGTTGTGCTTGCTTTTTGGTTGTGGTAGGGGCCAAATGCAACAACTTACCCTTCACCTTAGCAGGGGTATCTCAACATTTCCCCACACCACTGGATCTCTAGAAATTTCACTGAGACAGAGGGTCAGATTTACTTCCCATCTGCGATATGTGACTGTCTTGCCAACAAGTCTAGAGGATTTTCTCCTTCCTCGCTAGGCTCAATCAACATAATGCTATCGATGGAATGGCCTCGAGTGGTATCTCGTGGAAGGGAAAGACGATGAAGATTCCTGATACCTAGATTATGACACGAGGCTGGAGAGTGGATATACCCCCGAGACAGGACTGTGAAGGGGTATTGCTGACCTTGCCAACTGAAAGCAAATTACTTCTGGCTGGCCTTAGGGACAGCATGGGAGAAAAAGACATCTGCCCGCCCAGGAGCTGCACACCAGATAGCAGGGGGTGTGTTCATTGGCTTCAGCAATGAAACCACATTGGTAGAACAGCTGTAACTGGAGTCCCCACCTGGTTAAGCTTGCAATAATCCACTGTCAGGCTCCGAGCTCCCTCTGTCCTCTGCACAAGCCACACAGAGAGTTGAATGGGAATGTAGTGAGAATTGTAGCACTAATCTCCAGAATCCCAAGAGTATGGCTTCCGTTTACCATTTTCTTAAGTAGACACATTTCCAGTGGCTTTCACTTTGCTCTGCCAACCGTCCCCCCCCCCCATAATAGCCCTTACTCCACAGGTCAGGGAACTGATACGAAGATTCTGCCAAGTGTATCTATTCCAATTGTGCAATCCAGAGTGGGGAAATAACCACAGGATGGTTTGGGGACCCACCGGACCCATATCTCACCTCCAGAAGGCTGTACTCTGATTGGTGGACAACAGCGATGTTTTGGGTCTCCTGGAATTAGTGTCAGTTTAGAGCCAGTGTCCAGTAATCCCTGAGAGGTCTGATTGTTGCCTTTTCCCCAACACACAGTCACCCTGGTAAAGGGCCAGCCATAGCATGGGGAGGCCTCCCCTTTATTCAAGGGTCTTGGGTTTGTGAACTGGCTCAAGTCCGGAAGCTGATCGAGGGGCTGTAACTCTCTGTTTTTATGACTCGAGTTAGGCTTTTGTTCACTTGATCTAGAACTCTTCTGCTTATACAGAACAAAGAAGAATTCAGTAAGCTTCCCATCTATTTCACTTCTGGGAGTACCATGATCAACTAGCCCAAACCATAGACTATTCTGATTGCTCCCTTGACTCTGCTACCCATTATGGTAACCACACCTATCTTGCCTTTGGTGGTTGAGGGCCAGCACAGGGCCCCTGCCACTCCAGAGTCCAATTACTCTCATTACATTTGGGCTTCCCAGTTCAGTGGCCTTGGTTGCCTATAAGTTCTGGTCTACAGAGGTGAGTGATCAGAGAGCTCATCTCAAGGATACTGAGCCCCCCCCCCCACCTCTGCCCCCACAAATTTACTTCTCACAGTCACAGAGAAAAGCGTGTCCTCTGGACCCTCTGAGGGTGGTCTTAAATGACAATCCACTCCAACATTCCAATCTCTGGTAAGTCTTTGACTTCTTTTTTCTATTGTAAACCATAGTTACTATTATTGTTTCTTTCTCCTTTCAATTTTACCCCATTTTGCCTCATGTATTTCGGGACTTTGTTGTTAGGTACATATATATTTATAATTATTATATCTTCCTAATAGATTGAAACTTTTATCATTATTTAATGTTCTTTGTCTTGAATAACAATTTTTGTCTTAACGTTTATTTTATCTGATATTAGTATGCCAATCCAGCTCTCTTTTAGTTGTTGTTTGCATGGACTATCTCTTCCCACCCTCCTACTTTCAACCTATTTGTGTTTTTGAGTCTAAAGTGAGTCTCTTGTAGACAGAATCTAGTTGGATCATTTTTAAAAAATATTTTATTTATTTATTTGAGAGAGAGAGAGCATGAGCAGGGGGGAGGTGCAGAGGGAGAGGGAGAAGCAGGGACCCTGAGATCATGACCCGAGCCAAGGCAGACGCTTAACCAACTGAGCCACCCACTTACCCCTATTTGGATCATTTTTTTTTTAATCCATCTGACAATCTCTGCCTTTTAAGTGAAGAATTTAATCCATTTACATTTAGGTAATTACATATAAGGACTTATTTCTGCCATGTTGCTATTTGTTTTCTATATGTCTATGTCTTTTCCTCCCACAATTCCTCCATGACCAACTTTTTTTGTGTTGAATAATGTTTTTAGTGTATCATTCAAAATGTCATTTTGCAAATGTGACTGTATATAGAAAATAAGGAGGAAATCCTTAGAAGTGGAATTGCTAGGTCAAAGGAGGGAAGGAGGAGGCTTTTAAAACTCTGATAGGTGTTACTAGATTGGTTTTAAATGCTTCTATCAATTCAGTTGAATATTTCCCAAAGAAGGCTTTGTGTTTTATTGAAACCATCCATTGGTTTGTTGGAATTTCCTCTTAAACTGTGTCTTCCTGGGGACCTAATTATTCAATTTCTATATTTCCACATCTTAATGCATGGTAGGAGGCCAGAAAAGATGTAAAGAAAGAAAAAGGAACCTCTTATCATGCGGTGACAGGAATATTGGAAAATGAGGAACCATGAAGGATCAGGAACTTTTAGTGGAGCTGTACAAACCAGGAGCCCTGTGAACTGACTTCGAGTATTTAGAGGGCCCCAGAATCTTGCGACAAAAAGGGAAGTGGAGGTGGGGAGGTTCTCCGAGTTACTATATAAAAAAGGAAGCTGAGGCTTGGAGTTAAGTTCATAAATCAGTAGCTGAACTCGGACAAACTTTTCCTGAGCACTTACTGTGTGAGGGCATTATTCGCCCCTTGGGGGAAGACTGTGTGATGTGAACAAAGCCCTCTGTCCAAGTGGAATTTTCCTTTATAAATACTTAAGGGAGTGAATAGTAGTTCATGTATTCTTCATCCCATTTTTTAAAATATTTTTTTAAGATTCTATTTTTAAGCAATCTCTACACCCAACATGGGACTCCCAACTCACAACCAGGAGATTGGAGATTGAATGACAGGCTCCACCCACTGAGCCAGCAGGCGCGCCCCTCTTCATCCCATCTTAATGGATAGTATTTCCCTTTCCCAGGGGAGGAAACTCTAGGCCCAGAGAGGTGAAGTCACTTTTACAAAGTCACACAGCTGGCAGGTGTCTGGGTCTCAAAGTGCTCCCAATCACTTTGCTATATACTGGCTCTGAATAATAAGATTAAAAATTATTACGTAATTATAATTAATGTAATTAATAATTACAATATATCATGTTATTATAGCTAATATAATAATTATTATATTAATAATTAACATTATTGTTATGATTATCGTCCGAAGCAGCAGCAATCACCATTGCCCTGTGCCAGCCTCCGTGCTAAGGACTGTTCCCATTCCTTTATTCAATCAATGAATACTGAGCACCTGTTCTGCGCCAGGCACCCCCATTTTACAGATTGAGAAACTGAGGCCCAAGGAGCTTCTCCCAGAGATGGGGGTACATCGTTCCTGCCAAGCCTTTGGTCCGAGACCACCTTTGTAAAGCAACCAGATGGTGCTCAATTAACCCGAGGCACTGTCGCCACTCCTGCGGAAACAACCACCGCAGTCACGCCGCCGGGCTCCACTGAGTAGCGGTTGGGGCGGGACCACGTCCTCGTGCGGCCGCCGCGACGGCGGTTAGAAGCCCCGCCCCGCGCGCTTGCGTGCTAATTGTTCCGCCGGCCCGCTCTGCCGCGGGCGTCCGGGCGCGGTTGGAGGAGTCCACGAGGAGCGCGCGCGCCTGCGCCGGCGTCGGGCTCGCGCACGCGCACCTGCGCCGGCGTCGGGCTCGCGCACGCGCACGGCGGCGGCGGCGGCGGCGGTTCCTGCCGGGGGTTGCGAGCGGCGGGCGGCTCCGAGGGGAGCAGCGGCGCTGAAGGGCTCGGCGGTAGCGGCGGCGGCTCGGCACGCGTGGCTCTTGGCCCGGCTCGCGCCGCGGCGGGCGTTTCAGTCCTGTTTAGGAGCGTGGGCGCGGCGGCGGCGGCGACCCAAGGCCTGCGGCCTAGGCCTCAGCGCGGCGGCGGGCTCGAGTGCGGCGCGGAGCCGGCCTGAGGGCCCTACTCGGCGGCACCATGAGCGTGGAGGCGTACGGGCCCAGTTCTCAGACGCTCACCTTCCTGGACACCGAGGAAGCCGAGCTGCTCGGCGCCGACACACAGGGCTCGGAGTTCGAGTTCACCGACTTCACCCTCCCCAGCCAGACGCAGACGCCCCCGGGTGGCCCCGGCGGCCCTGGAGGAGGTGGCGCGGGCGGCCCGGTGGGCGCGGGCGCGGGTGCTGCGGCCGGACAGCTGGACGCGCAGGTGAGCGGCACATGGCGGCGCCGGAAGCCCGAATCGGGCTTCGGCGCCCGGGAACTTGCCCCTGGGTCCTGCACTCTGGCCGGGTCCGGAGTAACCTGTGCCTGGTTCCCCACTCAGGCCCGACCCGGGCTGACCTTCCCCGGGTCCCCCAATTCCGGCCGGGTCCGGAGTAACCTGCCCCGGTTCTCGGTCTCCAGCCGGGCCCGGGTAGACATGTTTAGAGTTCGGCTCTGGTTGGGTCCGGGTGATTTGCTCATGATCTGTCTCAGGCCGCGTCTTAGGTCACCTGCCCGAAGTCCCTTCCGGGCGTGTCCGAGGTGACCTGCCCTCGGTCCGTCCCTGGCCAGGTCGGGGGTGACCTGTCTCCGAGTTTCCCTCCTGCTGGGTCCGTGCCCTGCTCAAGCCAGCTCCGGGGTGGGGGGACGATCTGCCCCGGTCCCCCCTCTGGCCGATCCGTCCTCCCTGCCCCACCCCCCACCTGTGGTCCCAGCATCCCCCACCCCTCTAATCATGCCCCCTGAGCAGCGGGTTCAAATTTCCCCGGGCCCAGGGACGCTGGAGAGGGGAGGGTCGAAGCTCCCGGAGCAGAACCGGAATTTTTGCCTCCAGTAGAGAATCCCATACTCGGTGGCTATTAGATTATTCAAGAGACAGTTTGCGTTTTTTTTCCTCCTTGCATTGCCTGTTGCTGAAACCGACCTGTTATGTAACTCCCACAGCCCTGCCTTGGAAAAGTTAGGTTTGAGTTTGTTCCTCCAGTGGGGCAGTGATAGTGGGTTTTACATAAATAGTACTGCCACGTTGGAAAATTTTGCTTTCAATGATGTGAATGTTTAGGGAAGGCTACTTAGGTGTTTTAAGTTTGGGTTTGTGTTATGGGAGGTATCATGCTTACACTTCTTGTACCTAGGTCCCTGCCCTGGAGTGTTAGAGGGTTAGGGGTCCCTTGGCATGAGGACCCACTGTCAGGCCTGGGGGAGCCACCGCATCTCAGCCAGAGTGAGCTTAGACTCTGTCCTTGGGGGAGGAGGGCTTGCATTCTCCTTGATTGAGTCACTCCCGTGGGTAGACCACCCACTTGGATTTTCTTTTAGCCCCTAATAGAAGCAGAAAACATTTGACTCATTCTAACCCCAGATTCCTTAAAAATAGATGTCTGATGGGCGGAGCATCAGGGAGAACAGGTGTGCAAGTATGTGTGTTTTTTCAGTTTGGTTTACATATGGTGGAGGAAGGTAGAGACGGGAGAGTTTGCCTGGAGAAATGAGTGAGCTGTTGCAGGCTCGTAATACCACCTGTAGTTTCATACTCTGTAGACCTCTCTGTTTCCACAGATGTAAAAAGGGGGTATAGGAGTTTTATTTTTGTTACTTTTAAGCATACATGAAATCTGAACTCATGTTTAGATGGACCAGATAGCACTGTCTATAACTTGTGTCCAGTGTGCCCAGGAGGCTGAGGAGAAAGATCTCTCAGTTGGGCAGTGTGCCATGATTCATGGCAGCTCAGGATTGGGAAAGGTAATTGTTTTATTGCAAATTCTTTTTAAACTGTAACTAATACAATACAGCAGCTTTGACTTCTAGTTTTGTTCTTTGCATTCTGTTTGCCGTTAATTACAGGGCCTGTCTTTCTCTTTAAGTTGAAATAATCTATTTTTTTGCACCTGGACACTGAGCTGTATAAACTAAGAGTCTTAAGACTCCACCGTAGGTAAATGTTGCTTGCAGTTGAGCTCCCTGGATTTCTGACGACATCAAAAGGGTTTATCCTTCCTTGCCTTTAGTTAGCTCTGATGACCCACTCACCTGTAGCCTAACTTTTATGTTAGGGGGAAATGGGAATAATATCCTTTGTATCACAAGAGAAGGCCCTGAATTTGGGGGCAGGAAAGTCTGAATAGAATTGGAAAGTGGAAAAAAGTTGATTATCTTCTGTGCCAGTTGGTGGCATTGGCTGCCTACAATTTTGGGATTTTCCTTATTTGTCCTCAGGAGTTGGCTGTGTAGCTAACTTTCAGAAAGACTCAAAAAACCCATTCTGAATGCCTTTTGATTTTTATCTTACTGGGTGAGTGGCTGTGACTTATCAAATGCTCTGCAGCCGCTTCTGTTTCACAGCTTTCTTGAGATAGAATTCATAGACCGTATGTTTTACCCATTTAGAGTGTACAGTTCATTACCTTTTAGTATATTCACAGATGTGCAGCCATCTCCTTAACCAACTTTTAGACATTTTCATCGCCCTAAAAGGAAACCCCACACCTCTTAGCCTGTCGGTCCTGCCTTCTCCAACCCCAGACAACCACTAATCTTAATGTCCTGGGTTTACCTACTGTGGACATTTGATATAAACGACCATGTGTGGTCTTCTGTGTCTGAGTTCTCACTGAGCCTGTTTTCAAGGCTTATCCATGTTGTAACACATATCTACTCCCATTTCTTTCTGTGACTGAATAATATTTCACAGCACAGATAGACCACATTTTGTTTATCCACTTGTCTGTTGGTGGACTTTTGGGTTGTTTCCACTTTTAGCTATTATAAATAATGCTGCTGTGAACATTTGTGTGCAAGTTTCTGTGTGGCTGTAGGTGAGATCGCTGCGTTGTGTGGTAGCTCTGTGAGTAACCCCTCCAGGAGCTGCCAGACCGTTTCCCAGTGTGCAGCCACATTTGATACCAGTTTTGCTTGGTTGGTTTTACCTGAAAGTTTGTTTAGAGGCAGAATGTGTGTCCCTGCCAGAGTAGGAGAATGGCGGGCATGGGTGACTCCTGCTGAGCTCTGAGTCAGTTCAAGTAACATTTGTTTTCTTGTTTATGAAATAAAACTGGTATTTCTCAAAGCCCTTGAGATCCTGGGATAAAAAGTGCTGACATAGCCCTGTCAGGTGTCCTTAAGATACAAGGGACCATCTTTTTTTGCTTATCTGAATCTTTCCTGTGGGCCATCCCCCCTCCCCACCCCCGAAAGGGCAGGGAAAGGTAATTTCAGAAGTGCTGTGCATAGTAGCTGGTGTTACAAACCTTCTGGCCTGTCTAGTTGGAATATTTCCTTTTGCTGGTCGCTACTGCCATGTTTTCTTCAAATATGGGAATTATGATAAAAATCTGAGTCGGGAACACTACCCGGCTTAACAAAAGGGAATGAACTGTTGATACAATGATGTGGATGCATCTCAGAGTAATTACACTGAGTAAAAGAAGCACTCTGACAAAAAAAGAGTATATTCTCTGTGATTTTGTTCATATAAAGCTCTAGGAAGTGCTAGCTAACTAATAGTAATAGAAAGCAGACGAGTGGTTGGGGGAGGAAGGAAAAAAAGGGAGGGATTGCAAAGGGCATAAGGAGACTTGGTGAGGGATGTATTCATTATCTTGATTGTGGGTGTTTACATACATTGATGTATGTCAGTTTATAAAATTGTACACTTTATTTATTTATTTATTTTTTAAAAAAGATTTTATTTATTTGACAGAGAGAGAGACAGCCAGCTCGAGAGGGAACACAAGCAGGGGGAGTGGGAGAGGAAGAAGCAGGCTCCCAGCGGAAGAGCCCGATGTGGGGCTCGATCCCAGAACGCCGGGATCACACCCTGAGCCGAAGGCAGATGCTTAACGACTGAGCCACCCAGGCGCCCCTAAAATTGTAGATACCACTACCCACTCATAAGAGTGGCTCAAATTTTTTAAAAGGCTGGATGGAAAATCACTTGGAACTTTCATACTTTGCTGGTGGAATGGTTCACACCCACCTCTTTGACCCAGCAGAGAAACAAAGGCAGTTGTCCACACGGTGGGCTGCTCTGAGCATTATATTATGAGAGCCCCAGACTGGAAACAACCCCAGTGGCCATCAACAGATAAACAGAGGCTCCTCATGAGTTGTGTTCTTCTTTAAGTAGGCTCCGTGCCCAGCGTGGGGCTTGAACTCATGACCCTGAGATGAAGAGTTGCTCGCTCTACCAACTGAGCCAGACTGGTGCCCCATCCGTTGTAGTCTTCAGTACATACACTTGGGCTTCTTTTTCCTATTCAAGTGGTAAGATACTTGGCTAAACAGTTGCTACTTAGTCTTCAAAACCATAGTCCTGGCTGCCTTCAGAGTTCATCATGGAAGGCTGTCCTGACATACTCATGATCAGCCCAGTAAACAGATCATCTTCTGCTTACTGGCCTGTAGCTTATGAAAGAGGAGGAATGAGTTCGATACAGTCCAGGGGTTCCTGAAAGTGGTGAGTTTAAAATTTGAGTGGGACTTTTTCCATCTGGTTTCATGAACACTCAGTTCAGCTGGGATATAAGCACACCTTGAGAAAATTGGAGATAAGACGCTGGTAACTTTGCAGGAGCTCTGGCAAGTGTTTGTCCGGCACTTTCCCCTTCCTGGATTTCCCGGGTTTATTTCCAAACGGTTAGGACTCTGGGCGATTAGGGGAGAGAAAGGGCTTAGGTATGTGTCAGTCACATAAACAAAATGACTTCTTACTTTATTTATCCCAATTTCTTAACCCAGATTCAGTATGATTGGGGGCAAAGTTAACACTAGTACAATATCAGTATTAACTAAAAAAGTTCCTTCTCCAGCTCCCACAACCAAAAAAGGAGGAGACACCTTTCCAATAGCTTTACTGAGGTATGATCACATACCAGAGAGTCTCGTTTGTATGTGTGCAGTGCAGTTTAGTGTTTCCTAGTAAATTTGGGGAGTTATTCGATCATCCCGCAGTTGTTCATTGTCTTTGATTTTCCTTCACTCCTCTTTTTCTTTCCTTTTCCTTCATTTTTGTTCCTGTTAATCTTTGTAGTGTCTCTTCAACAGCTCTAATTCAGGGAAATGGAGTGGCCCCAGGCTCAGCTACTCCTAGTCACATGTTGGGGAGATTCACCACCCTGTGTGCTGGGCCCTCCGCTTGAGTTCAGAGTCAGGAACTGGGGCCTGGCCATGCCGCTTTCAGGGTGAGCCCTCATATATCTGTTCATATTTACTTTTGTCCCCACTGTACAGACTGTCAGGGCAACCTCTTCGGCCTGGTCCTTTGCTCTTGCCCCTCTCGGCAGTTCCTGCTTCCTTGCCTTGCTGTGTTCTGTGAGGGCTGGGGGTCAAAGTGAATCCTTTGCCATCTGTAGCTGTTGTGTTAGAAATGACAGGTGCTGCCCAGACTGCAGTTGACCTTAGGGATCTTGAGGGCCCAGAAGAGGGAGTGGTTTGCCCTGCACAGGGAAAGCCTTTGTGAGTGAGTAGTGGTCCTTGAGTTGTTCAGGAAGGCATGCCTGGTAGGCAGAGGGGTGGGCATGGGACACTATGCTTGGCTTGGTGTAGAGGGAGAGTGGGTACAGGCACAGGCTGGTATGCCATACCCAGGGGCTCGGGCTGGATCCTGGAGCTGCTGAAGGGTGCCGTAATCTCACTTGAGAGGCAGGGCCCTTAGATGGCGGGTAGACCTGGCACAGTGTGGACGAGGCCAGAGGGGAGCTCAGGCAGAGTGCATGGTGCTCGGATATGTGCCTGTGTGCGCTGGCACATGTGTGTACCAGTGAGTGTGCGAGCTACCATGGTACCAGGCAGCCAGAGTGGCCACTCTCCTGGGATGTGTTCACTGTGCTGGATACCCTGTTGGCCCTGAGTCCTTAGAAGGAATTAGGGCTAGAGTAGACACGAATTCCCGTCTGTGGTTTTCATCAGGGCCCGTGAGCCCCCAAGGGTGAGGCAGGGCTCCCCTCTGATGGGAGGTATGGGTGGGGGTGGTGCTGGTTAGCAGACCCTTTGGAGGCACTGCCCTGAGAGGAAGGGCGAGAGGCCCCACCAGAGCAGCATGCGTGGAGGCTGGAGGGGGCAGATTCTGGGCAGTGGCTCTCAGCTGAGGGGCAGTTGGGGTTGTCGCCCTGGCAGGGTGGTCTTTCAGTGTGTGCAGTAGTCCTGACCACAGAGAAGGGTCATGACATCTAGGTCTGCTCAGTGGGACCCAGAACAGAGCGTAGCTTGGAAGGCGCAGAAGGGCAGCAAGTCTGGCTGAGTCTTTGGTGTTCCTTGCCAGGTCTCAGGGTCCACTCTCAGGAGGATTTTGAAGTCTTCCTGCCAGAGGAGCTTTCCTTGAGAGCAGAGCCCTGCTTCCTCTGATAAACACCGGGATGCTGGGTCCTGGGATCCCATGGCTGGGAAAGGGTCGTTGTGCCGTTTTTACGTGTCAGCGTGTGAGCTGGACTACCGAGCCAAGCCAGGCTTCTTAGGATCCCTGCAGACTGTTGCCAGGATGGCTTCTAGACATCGGCTGCTTGCTGAGCTCTGTGGGCAGCCCTTTGTCACAACTGAGGGTGGCACCTTCCTGTCTGCTTAGCTCCTTGCAGAGCTCGGCTGCCGGGGACGACAGTGAATCTGGGGAGGTGGCTCTCCTTATCCTGGATCGGAAGGCGTTTGGTCAGAGCTGTGCTAGTTTTCCGTTACTCTTTTTGAGTTCATGGCTCTACAGAGTTAACCCAGACTCCAGGAGGCCGCCTCATCCATTTGTATGTGTAAAAATGTTGATTTACGAATTCTCGTAAGTAAACCCTGACCATCCATCTCCTTAGTTCAGCGGTTGTGAAGATTTTCCTCTCCCCTTTTTCTTCATCGCCGGAGAGTTTTAAAGCAAATCCAGCTTGTCATCTTGCCCTTCCTTCTGAGGTTGAGCCATATGAGTTAGTGATAGATACCCAGTCATTTTGACCTATCATACTTAGTACGCATTTTTAGAAACAAAAGGCATCTTTCTGTCATAGTCAGTACTGCTGTTGTCAGATGAACAGCACCCAACAGTAGTTTTTTTGGGATCATCTAATACGTGGGGCTTCCCTTTCTCCACAGTCAGATTCTTCATTTGTCAAAAAAATGTCTTTGCTTGGTCTGGTCCCCTGTGAGATCCAGCATTAATGTGATTGTCTTGTCTCCTGGTCCTTCTCTCCACGGCAGCCCCTCCCTCTTCCTTTTATGCCCCTGAGTTGTGGGGTTCAGTCTAGGTCATTGTCCTATGAGGTATCCTGGTTTTTGGACTGAACCCCTCCCCCCCATCACACCCTGGCTTCTCCCTGCAGGTGTGGAGTGGGCTTGTTTGAGAGTGGTGATCCCCAGGATTGGGCAGGCAGGGGCAGCCCAGGACGAGCTGGGGATGCCCCAGACACATCAAGGATACTTTGAGCATTGAAATGAACTGTAGGGCTGGACTCAGCATGCTGACCAGAAAAAGGGTCCACTGTAAAGGGAGAGGCCAGTGAAGATCTGATCTGATCCTCTCCTTTCCTTTCCTCTTCCCTTCCCTCTTCCTTCCTTCCTTTCATTCATTCATTTTATTTTTTTGTCAGAGACTGAGCCTAAGCGGGGGAAGCAGCAAAGGGAGAGAGAGAAGCAGGCTCCCCTCTGAGCAGGGAGCCCGATGCAGGGCTTGATCCCAGGATCCTGAGATCCTGACCTGAGCGGAAGGCAGACGCTTCACCAATGAGCTACCCAGGTATCCCTGAAGATCCTTTTCATCCAGAACCTGGGGACCACTCTCTTTTGAGTGGGACCATGTGACATCATCTTTGTAGGTCAGAAATGGTTGAATCTCAGCTATTACATGTGTTAAAACTAATGAATTAAAGAAGGCTAAAGAGACATCATAAGTAACGTGTTATCTAGGTCTTGAACGTAAAAAACTGTAAAGGACATTCTTAGGATGTTGGGGAATTGTGACTGTGCTTATTAGATAGCAGTATTCGGTCAGTTTCATCAGTATTATTCCTGAGCGGGAAGCTTGTGATTATGTGGAGAAAGTGCTTGTCCTGGGGCCTGTGACTCTGAAATGGATCAGGAAAATAAACGTGTGTATGCGTGCAGAGGGGGAGAGCAAGCATGACAAAGTGTGAGCGGCTGGTGGATCCAGGTGACAGGTGTGTGAGTTGTTCATCCTCTCTGGTGTTGGAACTTTCTCAAAAGCTGGGAAGAAGCCAGAACTTCTGTTAGCCTTTCCCTGAGGTGAGGCTCAGAGGCTCTGCCACACCCCTCTGCCTCGGGCCACACTGAGGGAAAGGTGATTTCCCACTCTTTTTATTTAAACCTTGAGATAAAAGAATACTTGACGAGTTACTTTACATTCCAGCCTTTATGTTTTTGGATGTGAAGATACAGCCTATACTATGAGGGCCTCCCGGGGTGTGGGCTTATTTCTAGATGCTGGGGTGATAGCAGGAACCCCTGCTGTGGGGCCCCACAGATGGGGTCAGTGGAGGCCTCCCTGGGAGATGCCCCTTTGCAGTGGACCCAAAGGACCAAGAGCCAGCTGTGCAGAAGCCAAAGGACTGTGAGTGCAAAGACCCTGGGGCACTGGCAGCCTCAGGGACTGAGGGACTGTGAAAGGTTCATTTCTTCCTGAGTGATACAGTGCTTATGAGGTTTGGAGTAAAAATCTGTGGTCTAAAAGTTCTTAGCACATTTAGGAGTAATTTTTGAATTTACATGCTTTTCCTCTGTGGGTCTGAAGTGACCTCTCTTCCTGCTACTCTGATGTGCGCAGTCTGAGTTCTGTAGTCGGTTGTATGAAACTGTCCCTGAGCAGAGAACATCTGCAGGCCTTGATCAGCTCAGCAGCTCATAGATGTACTTCAAATAGTACTTGGATCAGAGGTGTGTAGAGGGAATCATTTCCCCAGTGCCTGGGGGTAGGCTCCGCGTTCCTGTGGGTACTGGTGGGGGAGGGGCGGTCCTGCCCCCATCAGCCTAGCAGGCGCGAGGGGTCCTAGCTGAAAGTCAGAGGTTGATAACCTCAGAGGACCTCAGTCCTGTACTGGCCAAGGTCAAGCACCCTTCATTGCTCCCGTCATGTCACCTGGCATGGGTTGTGGACCTTCTCTGTGCCGGGCACTCTCTAGTGCTTTGTTTTAACTAATTTAATTATAGTTTCTAAGGTCAAATGTATTTTTGAAGTTAATGTTTATCTTAAAACTTTCCAGAGAGTAGAGGGAGAAACTAACAACCCAGCTATAGAAGTCAGTTTATGTTGTGGCCAGACCACAGCTGGGCGGGAGTGGGGCTGAGTGGGAGCTGGGGGCGGGGGGCATGCACATGTTTCCCAACCAGGAGACTGGAGGGCTACTGGGCCTTGGGAAATCTGGACTCTTCTCTCCAGCCTCCCCAGCTTTAGTGGAGGTGCAGAGAGTCTACCTGACCTCGTATCTGTATCATACTGTCTCCCAAGAGTTGTGAGAGCAGACCTAAATTTCCTGCCCCTTCTTAACCTGCCCCAGGGCTAAGTGTGGTGCAGGGAGGGTCCCCACATGGCTGGTCAGGGTGTGTCCTCTGCTGGTTCAAGCCTCCCCCTGGTGATGGGAGGTGAACTGTGGGATCTGAGGCCCAGATGAGGCAGGAGTGGGTTGAAAGAGGGCACCTGGGTGGTGTGCATGTTTCTATATTGCTCTGTGTACTAATTTTGATATTTCAGGAACGTAAAGATTCAGGTATCACCAAGGACATTTACATGTATAAGCTTATGTAACCTCATAAAAAGTTTTATGAGTTGTTCTAGACAAGGAATCTGTAAATATTTTCTTTTTCTTTTTTTTTTTTTTTAAAGATTTTATTTCTTTATTCGACAGAGAGAGAGACAGCCAGCGAGAGAGGGAACACAAGCAGGGGGAGTGGGAGAGGAAGAAGCAGGCTCATAGAGGAAGAGCCTGACGTGGGGCTCGATCCCAGAACTCCGGGATCACGCCCTGAGCCGAAGGCAGACGCTTAACCGCTGTGCCACCCAGGCGCCCCTGTAAATATTTTCTTAAAGGACTAAATAGTAAGTATGCTAGACTTTGTGGGACAAGAAGCACAATTGAGGATATTATTAGGTATTTAATCCAGCCATTTAAAAGTGTAAGTACCGTTCTGAGCTTGAGAGGGGGGCCCACATGCTGATTCCTTACTGGACTACCTTCTTAGCCCTCTGAGTTTTAAGGTGTTTTTCCGCTGAGATTAGATTGGAAAAGTAGCACATTTCTCTCTGGAAAGATGAAAGCTGATCAAAGTTAAGTCATGAAAGGTGTCAACACCCATTTATCTAAGCTCAGGTTACCAGATCTATGGAAAGAATAGTTTCAGATCAAATGAAAAGTTCGAATTTCATAATATTCTTAAAAACTTTGTTACCTCACATACTAGAGAAACCGGTTTATTGAGTTTAAGGGGTCACATATGTCCATTTCTGATTGCTGCCTTCCGTACTGTGATACGCATACTTCCTTCACTTGCCGTAAGGTGAAATCCGGGTGCCAAAACTTGACTATACGCTTTCAGAAAACCAACACGTGTGTGCCTAGGCACTGTCACACCAGGAGTGGCCCCTGCGAGTAGCCTCGCACTAGCGTCGCCACTGCATGTGTCAGGAGAAGCGCTGTGAACCAGAGAGGCAACTCTTTGAAGTGGTAGCCAACTATCCGAATTTCAGAGCACAGCTCAAAAATCTAACAGTCAATTAAAAATGGGCAAAGGACTTCAACAGACATTTTTCCAAAGAAAAGATTTACAAGTGGGCAACAAACCCATGAAGAGATGCTTGGTTTCATTAGCTATCAAAGAAATGCAGATCAAAGCCACAATATCACCTCACGTTCGGTAGGATGGCGATTTAAACACAAACGGGTGCCGGCGTGGCTCAGCCGTTAAGCATCTGCCTTCTGAAGCATCTGCCTTGATCCCGGGTTCTGGGATTGAGCCGCACGGAGCTCCCTGCTCAGCAGAGAGCCTGCTTCTCCCCCTCACACTCCCCCTGCTTGTGTTCTCTCTCTCGCTGTCTCTCTCTGTCAAATAAATAAATAAAATCTTTAAAAACTAACAAAAATGATAATGAGTATTGATGAGGCTGCGGAGAAGTTGGAATCCTTGTGCACCGTGGGTGGGAATGGAGAATGGTAGCCTCTGCGGAAAATACTATGGCAGTTTCTTTAAAAAGTTACACATAGAGGGGCGCCTGGGTGGCTCAGTCGTTAAGCGTCTGCCTTCGGCCCAGGGCGTGATCTGAGGGTCCTGGGATCGTGCCCCGCATCAGGCTCCCTGCTCTGCTGGGATGCTTCTTCCTCTTCCACTCCCCCTGCTTGAGTTCCCTCTCTCACTGGCTGTGTGTCTCTCTCTGTCAAATAAATAAATAAAATCTTAAAAAAAAAATTTACACATAGAATTACCATAAGATATAGCAAGCCCATTTCTGGGCATATCCCCAAAAGAATTCAAAGTGGGGACTTGATATTTGTATGCCATGTTCAGAGCAGCCAAAAGGTGGAAGAAACCCAAGGGGCCACTGAAAAATAAATGGATACACAAAACGTGTAACTATACAGTGAAATGTTATTCAGCCTTAAAAAAGGAAATTCCTTTTTTTTTTTTTTTTTTTTTTAAGAGAGAGAACGTGTAAGTGCGGCGAGGGGGGAACAGATGGAAAGGGGGGGAGAGAGAATCTCAAGAAGGTTGTACACCCAACTCGGAGCCCAGTGTGGGGCTTGATCTCACAACCCTGAGATCATGACCTGAGCTGAAATCAAGAGTTGGATGCTTAACTGACAGAGCCACCCAGGTGCCCCAGCCTTAAAAGAAATTCTGACACCTGCTACAACATGGATGAACCTTGAGGACATTATGCTATGTGAAATAAGCCAGTCACAAAAAGACAAATACTGTGAGGCTGTTTATTTATATGGTGTCTCTAGGGTAGTCAGATTCAAAGAGACAGAAAGTAGAATGGTGGGCTCCAGGGGCTAGGGGATGGGAACGAGGACCTGGTGTTTAACGGGGACAGAGTTTCAGTTTGGGAAGATGAAGAAGTGCTGGAGATGGATGGTGGTGATGGCTGCGGAATAATACGAACGCACCGAATGCCACTGAGCTGTACACTTAAAAATGGTCACAGTGCACTTTATGTGGCGTGTATTTTACCACAGTTTTAAAAAGAGATCAGGGATTCACAGAGAAGTGCTCGTAATTATGGTATAGCAACATCTTCGCATTAAAATCCAAAAGTTGACTTTGATTTTTCTTTGGAAAAAAACTTTTCTTTTTTTTCCTCAGACAAAGCATAGTTTTCTTGCATTTAACTTGGTTGTTGCCTACATGAAAAAAGTACGTTAAAGTAGTGGCAGAAGCTGCGAAATGGGGTTCTGGACTGGGCCGAGACCAGAGTGTTCACCCCCTACTTACAACCCAAATTCACCACTGCAATTTCTGGAACGCCCCCTAGGGGGCAATGCACTCCCCCCCCCCCAGTTCCCGCCTCGGCCCCCATCCCCAGGTGAACTGTCTTTATTTATTTTTTTAAGATTTTATCATTTATTAGAGACAGCGCAAGTTCATGAGCAGGGGAGGGAGAGGAAGAGGGAAAGACTCCCAAGCAGACTCAGCAGCACAGAGCCTGACTCAGGGCTCAATCCCACGACCTTGAGATCGTGACCTGAGCTGAAACCAAGAATCCGATGCTCAACCGACTGAGCCACCCAGGCGTCCCTGAACTGCTGTCTTTAGAATCTTACAGGTGACTTGGCTGGAGCAGTGGACAAGGAAAGGCCCTGTGGGCGCTGCTGGCTCGAGCTGCACTGGCCTGAGCTGGCTCCACATGGCATGGCTCTATGTGGCAAGGGCTCTTTGAAGGAGAGGGTCAGTGTCTGATCCTCTCTAACGGTTCAGAGAAACGTGGCGCCTGTCCTGGGCGTCCTGTCATTCCTCCCTGTCCTCATCAGCACTCCACGCCCCTGCTGCCTGACCCAGCCTCATGTGTCATGTCACGGGGGGGGGGGTGAGATGACAGGGACTGTTGACTGCCACCCGAGGTTCCTGGGGATGGCTTTAGGAATGCCTGTTACTCTTTGGCGAGCTGAATCCTTGTGCCTCTGAATGGACATGTGAGCTCAGCAGAAGTGCCTGTGAAATTCATGGCTTATTGTGAATGTTGCCTGTTTGTGTATTTGTGCTGTTGTAACATATAAAAGGTAATACATGTAGTAAGGTTATAGCCTGAATTTAGAAGGTTATCCTAAACATTGAACTTCTAATGAAGAAGGGCTGCCCTCTGGAGAGGGAAACTGGCAGTGGAGGAAGTATGGTGACTAACAAGAGAACTACTCCAGTGGACACAGCCTTTACTTCTGGCTTAGGCTTTGGCAGGAACCTTCACTCTGGTGGGATTCCAGGCCTCTGGCCTGACATTGTGCAGCTGTCCCCAGAGGGGATTGCAACTGCTTTGGAAAAAGTCATCTTGTCCTTGTGGCCCCCTGTCATGGGAACAAAGCGTCTTCTTCAGCATCCTGCTTTGGTCATGGCTCTGTGAGCAGGTGGGGTTGGACCTGGATACGCAGGAGGCAGGTGGGTGACGTAGGCCACCAGCGCCCTGTTTTTGGCCGGGAGGTGGAGAGTGTGAAAAGTCCAGTCAGAAGAAGCTGAACTCTCTCAAAGTGGAGGGCAGGCCAGTGCTTCACGGCAGGGTTGCCGTGGCTGCTTGTGCGGGGAGAAGCCGTGGGCCCGGTCTAAGGCCGGAGAGCTGCAGCCTTGCGTGGTGACGCCGCTCCTCTGCTCTAGGTCGGTGGGCCGGAGGGCATCCTGCAGAACGGGGCCGTGGATGACGGCGTGGCCAAGACCAGCCAGTTGTTGGCTGAGTTGAACTTCGAAGAAGATGAGGAAGATACCTATTACACGAAGGATCTCCCTGTACATGCCTGCAGGTAAGTGCCGAGGGCAGAGGCGCAGACTCACTTCCCGGAGCTCTTGTATTCTGAGTGGGTTTGCTGGCTTGAGAAGCCCATTTGAGATGGTGGACTGTGACGTTTGGTATTACAAAATAAGAACGTTCTTCGGGCCAGTGTATACATAGTCCTTGTTACGGGGCAGGAGGATGGGACCAGCCCCCTCTGATACCGCTGATTCACCCAGAGGGTAGGGAAGAGGCTTCCCTTCTCTGCTTCCTCTCAGGTCCTGGTGGTTCCCGCTACCTGTCCCACTCACTCATTCAAAACGAACTCACATTTGGTGAGCACTTGGGTTTAAGAGGGTAAACAGCAGCTAAGATTTCTTTTACAAAGAGATAATTGTAAGATACTTTTAAATATCTGCCTCTCTGATGTGTTCAAAATTCCCCCAAAATTGGAATTGAATAGTCAGTGGATAGATCTGCTTGTTGACCACATTTGGAATTCTCATCCACAGCAGGACCTGTCCCTTGTATTTGGACCCGTAAGATTGGACTTCTTAATTTTTTGTTACATGTACACAAGAAAATTGAAACCAGAAGAGATGAATTGATCTTGTTCAGGGCACCTGGCCGGTCAGGGCCACTTTGGGCCTGGGCCATGACACTGTCTTGCCGGCCTCTTGGGCACACTGCCCCTCCGAAGTCTGTGCCCACCACAGGACAGAGTGCTGCTTCTTTCCTTGCTCTGTGGGGGAGACCTTTTGTTTTGTTTTGTTTAACTTTATTTTGGCTTTTTGTTTTTAACTTTATTTTGTTTTATTTACAAATGTTTTTACATATGTGTTAGTGTTCCTGTTATCTGCACATTTGCCGGTGAAGTGGTTCTGGTAAAGCTGCAGGTGCTTAAAGTTTACACACCCCCTCACCTGCCCAGCTGTCCCTGTGGTGGGGGGTGGGGGGTGTTGGGGGGGAAGGTTCTTGGCTGGAGCACGTTCTAGTTTGAGACCGAGGCTTGGCTTCATACACATACAGAACTCTGTGGCGACTTGGTTTTTGTGTTTGATGTGTTGATTTTCAGAAGAAAGAGGCTGGGGGCTCTCTTGAGGTGCTTCTTGCAAGCTTGAGCTCAGGCTGCAGCGTGCACCTGGAGACCCTCTGCTGCTGGGGCTGAGCTGAGCGTTCCCGGGAGCATGGCGCCCTCTGCCGGAGAGTGGAGCGCTTGTGAACACAGCGTGGTCACAGCTTAACTTTGTGTGCCCAGAGCCAGGGATGCTGATTTCCCTGCTTATAAGTCACAGTTCCTGAAACTTAAGGCCAAAGTGGGGTGGCTAGGGGTTGCTTTGGGGCGTCAGGCCTCTGTTGTTGGGTTCCCCTGGCACCTTCCACAGCTCTCATCCCCCACATGGCAGGGGCTTTGCTGTTGCCTAGGGCCTTTCTCGGGAGCTCCCCCAGCACCCTGTACCCCTTCCCTGCATTTGCAGAGTCGGGAAGCCTCTGCAGTTAACTGATTGGATTTTGCTAGTGGGATCATTGGGTTTGAGTATGTGTTTAATGAAAAATTTAAAAATGTTGTAAGAGGAAAGAATTTTACATCCTGCCAAATTAAAACCAGAGAGAGACCTTCCAGCTTTAACTGTTGATGTTTTGACTTTTTTTAGTTACTGCGGAATACACGATCCTGCTTGCGTGGTTTACTGTAACACCAGCAAGAAGTGGTTCTGTAACGGGCGTGGAAATACTTCTGGCAGGTAGATAATCAGACCTCCCATGTGTCTTTAATCAGTGCTGTGCTCAGATTTGTATGTAAATTATGGAAATGTTGAAGCAAAAGCACAATATAAAATCACGCTAACAAACCTGGTTTTTTCCCTCCTCTGTGACTGGTTTAACTTGAAACAGATGGTGGTGTGTGAATGCCTTAATGTATTTACCCTTGATTTATTCTCTGTGGTTCTTTTTATTATGCAAGTAGGGTTGGCTTAATTCTCGTTCCCAGTTTTTATTTATATTTTTCTGCAAGATGAGCTCCTGGCACGCCCATTCATCTTCATTACTGGGTGCCTGGGGAGGATGTTCCCAAGACAGTAATGGGCATCCATGGGAGCTGCTTCCTGAGAAGGCTCCCTCTGGCCTTAGCTCATCGGAGCAGTCCTGAGGCTAATACGGGCCAGATCCTGAATCATCGGATTAAATTAAGTTCACTTGACCGTCGTCTCTGGGCTTCCCTTCCTGCTGTTGATCAGCAGCAGCTGTGACTGGGTCTCTTGTTTTGTGTTTTGTGTTTGGGGTGAGACCAGTTTTGTGCTGGTGTTTGGATTCCAGGGGAGGATCCAGTCCTGGTGGCTCCTCCAGAGCTGCGGTGGCATGTGACAGCTCACGCCACTGTCATAGGGAAGCAGAGCAGAGTCTTGTGGGACAGGGCTCCAGGCCACCAGCAAGAAAGCAGCATCTTCTGGGGTTCGTGTTTCGGAGACATAACAGTGACAAAACCCCATAGGCAGGTTTATTTGCACAGAGCCCCCACCCTTCCGGTGTCTTCCACAGCTGCAGGCCAGGCCTCACCGTCTCGTGCTGCTGAGGACACAGTGGTCAGAGCTCGTGTCATCTTAGAGTTAGCAGTGTGAACTGTGGGATTCTGGGTGAGGCAAGAAAGTAGGCTGGTGTCTAATTCTAAAGATTTGAAAGGAAAAGCATCTTTAGGGTAACCAGATACATGTCCCATTTTGAGAATGTTCTGGGTAAGTTCAGCATTACTATGTTTGCATTAGTTCCTCTCCTGCAGGAAAAGCAATTAAATAAAACTTCTTAGCTGACAACCCCAGCTTCCGGTCAGCAGAGCCAAGATCAGGGAAGTGAGTGAAAGGCCTCTAAGAGAAAACAGACTCCATCAGCTAGCAAAGTGTTTGCATGAGGCCAGATGGTAAAAATGGTGGGGCAGCCACTTGCCTTCAGGGAGCTTCCAATATAATGGGGTGAGGTGGGTGTAGAAAAGACAAGAGGAAGTCAGAGCCTGGTCAAATGCCCAGTTGTGACACCTTCAGAAGAGTGGGCGCTTTCTGGGTGCAGAGAGTGGTGACAGCTGGTTAGATAACCTGACTGGCTTCGTGGGTTAGAATGGGCCAGAGAGGGTTAGAATGTGGCTTCTGAGCTGAAGTTTGCAACAGAAGGGGTTTCCCCGAGGGGAGGACGGGCGGCAGCCAGGCAGGCTGGAAGCCCAGCAGGCGTGCTCGGCGTCTGACAAACCGGCAGCACGGCCGGCCGCAGGTAGCTGGGAGAGCCTAAGGCAGAGCCATGCACCACCCGTGGACCCCACACAAGGCTGGCTTGTCTTGAGGCGGAGTTCGCCAGCCCTGTGTGTAGGTGAGCTATGTCCCGGAAATGGGAGGGACAGCAGAATCCTGGCCGCGCGGCAAGGAAAGAGCCGAGACAGCGGGGTTTCAGACAGTTCAGAGTCGGCCCTCCGCTTCCTGAGAGTAGCCCTGAGCCCCACTGCCTAATATTTTTTACTGTCCTCGGGTTTCTAATACATTTGGTTATCAAGTTTCCTGGCCTGCAGCAAATTAGGAGGGGCTGTTGCTCCTGGAAGCAGGCACAGGGGCCCGGAGAAGCAACTTCGAAAGCAGCAGCAGCCGCCGCCGAGAAGCCTCAGCAAGAGGAGAGGAGCGGTGGAAGGGGGCAGGCCTCTTGCCTCTCCGGGACAGCAGCCTTGGCCCCAGCGATAGGTTCATTCAGGCCCCGTTCGTAGGATTTCAAAAAGCAGGAACTAAAAAAAAGAAGCAGGAACTATGTGAAACGAGTTAGGAAAGTTTTCCTTAAAGACTGTTCAAGTCGGATTGATTTTTGCGCTCAGTGGGGAGCCAGTTCAGGGGCGGGCTTGTCCCCTGGGATGCCAGATGGATGAGGTGTGACCGCCCCTGCTAATGGACTGTGAACGGTACCGGAACTTTTAACGGGGGGCTCAAAAATTGGAAGTGGTGAAAAGCCAAACTTTGGGTGTTAACTATTTATCATTTCCTGGTTTCAGCCACATTGTAAATCACCTCGTGAGGGCAAAATGCAAAGAGGTGACTCTGCACAAGGATGGGCCCCTGGGGGAGACAGTTCTGGAGTGTTACAACTGTGGCTGCCGCAATGTCTTCCTCCTCGGCTTCATCCCTGCCAAGGCTGACTCAGTAGTGGTGCTGCTGTGCAGGTGAGGGCGGGGCCCCCATTCAGAGGGGGCGGGGGCATTCAGCCCCAGTGGGCCTCCTTCTAGAGAGGTATGAGGATATTTGGGGGCTGGGGCTAGTTAGAGAACTGGGAATGCTGAGTAACTCTTTTGGGGTGTGTTCTGGTTAAATCGTAAAAAGAATTCTGTAAAAACAGTGTTAGGAGTTTTAAGAGTTCAGAGCTCAAGTGCATGGGGAGAGGCAGTGTATTGCTAACAATTTAAAGGTAATATGATCACATAGTAAAATGTAGGGAATGTCACTTTGAGATGAAAGATGAGCCTTGTGGGCGGAGGTCATCCTCACCTGGGCTCTCCCTGCCCTTGGTGTTTCTGTAGGCAGCCCTGCGCCAGTCAGAGCAGCCTCAAGGACATCAACTGGGACAGCTCCCAGTGGCAGCCCCTGATCCAGGACCGCTGCTTCCTCTCTTGGCTGGTCAAGATCCCTTCTGAGCAGGAGCAGCTGCGGGCCCGGCAGATCACTGCCCAGCAGATCAACAAGCTGGAGGAGCTCTGGAAGGTGAGGGCCTGCTGAGAGTGCAGATCTGCCCCAGCACGGTTCTTGTCCAGGGAGAGCTGCTGGGACTGTCTTCCGAACAGGAGATTCTGGAAGGAATTCGAGGGAGAGACTGCAGTCTCTACCTGGAATGGCCCTTTGGTGGAATCCCACAGGCATCTCCTGCCAGGCCTCTGGGAAAGCACAGCTCCGGTTGTTGGAGTTTTTCTCTTGTTGCAGAGGGAGAGGGAGAGAGAGGGGGTGAGGGTGAGTGGTGGGAAGGAGGGAGACCAGAACTGGCCATGGACAGCTGTGGGTGCACATGGCAGGAGGAGCCGGGCCTGGGGAGACAGGACTGTGAGGGTGCTGGAAGACCTCGTTGGGCCTGTGACGTGTCAGAGCCAAGGTGACACCAGGCCAGGGGTGAATGTTCAGGGGAAAAGGGGTCTTGGTCACAAAGGTCAAGAGAGGCAGGGCCCACTGCAGCTGGATGAGTGAAGGGGAGGGGTTTCCAGGTTGGGTGGTGGGGTGCCTGCCCTGCCTGATAGACCCCAGTTCTCCAGGGAAGCCCTTCTCTGGTTCTGGTAATTCAGCTTTTATGATAAAGTTTTAGTAATTGGGCTATAAATTTTAATTAGGGGCCCGTATAATCCAAAATCTTAAATGTGAATGTATTTTCACTTTGAATGCAAGTCAGAATATTTCTCAAGTGTCACGTAGCAGGGTACCTTTGTGCTTCAATTTTCAGACGGCCAGAACTCTTTCACGCTTCCTGTTCATAGCCGCACAGCCCAGATACCGCTGTGTCCCTGAGGGGCAGAGTCTGTCACCCCTATAGGTGCAGCACAGGGTCAGGAGGAAATTGGGGGGCTGGTGGGGGAAAGAAGGGCCTCCCCTTCTGTTTACACCACCAGAGAACTAGCGGTCTTTCTGGCAGCCCGAAAGAGGTACTCTGTTTCCCAGTTCCGGGGCTAGGCGTTTGTTGGGGAATGGAGCCCTTTGATGGTATAGGCGTGTCAGGTTGTGTACCTGGGGTGTCATCGCCGGTACTCACCCTGTTGGTGTAGCCCTGGGCAGGGGAGGGTGGGGGCAACAGCTGAAGGGTAAGCAAGGACCCGGGCCGGTGTCCACCTCCGTGTGCCACGTACACTTGCCCATATGAGGACTCCCCTCGTGGGGTGGACACAGCTGACCACCGGTGCCCTCGGTGTGACAGGCCGACATCGCCTCGTTCTGAGGGGTGGTGGGTAGGCCTTGTTCTTCTAGTGACTAGTGAGCCTGCGTGTAGTTCTTCCGTATGTAGGCGAAAATGGGGAAGAACAGGCGCGGTGCTTGTCTTCTAGGAAAATCCTTCTGCCACTTTGGAGGACCTGGAGAAGCCGGGCGTGGATGAGGAGCCGCAGCATGTCCTCCTGCGGTACGAGGACGCCTACCAGTACCAGAACATATTTGGCCCTCTGGTCAAGCTGGAGGCCGACTACGATAAGAAACTGAAAGAGTCCCAGGTGATGTGTGTGCAGGAGGGTGTCGGTCATGTTAACACAGCGTCTCTCCTAAGGTCTGGGGAGGGCGGTTTCCTCTGCAAACTGCGGACGCTGACGTGGGCCAAGGCGCAGGGCCCGGAGACGGAATGGTGGATTGAGGGCAGGCAAGGGAGTGACCCTTGGGCAGATGCCTGGTCGCTCAGAGCTAAACACCGGCCTGAGTGTTTTCTGATTTAAAATCCAACACAAATCCCTCACAGTCGGGGTCGCGGCCTTTGCCCCACAGCTACAAGAGTCAGAGCCAAGGAGCCCGTGGCACGCCGAGGGCACTCCTTGTACTGGTCTGGCGAAGAACACGGAGAGGAAGCGGGAGCTCTGAGGATCGGCCGCCAGCTTCCTTCTCCCTCCGTGGGTCACAGAGAAGCCGCCTCCGAGAGCAGACGTTGTGTGGGGGTCTCCTGGTCATCTTGAGCGGGTTCTGGGGGTCCTAATGACTTCTCTCCCGGATGTGCCCTTGTTGGTGTTGCAGGCTGTTGGGTGCTGCGCACGGCACCCTGATGTCATGGCTCGTAAGGTCGCCGTAGGGCACCCAGCTGTGGAAACCCAGACACGAGGAGTCCAGGCCCGTGTCTGTGTCTCAGGCTAACAGGGCTCTTATTTTTCATGTGCTCAGACTCAAGATAACATCACGGTCAGGTGGGACCTGGGCCTTAACAAGAAGAGAATCGCCTACTTCACTTTGCCCAAGACTGACTCTGGTAATGAGGATTTAGTCATAATTTGGTTAAGAGGTGATTTTAAGTTTTAAAATATTTGTGACCATAAGTAGCATAAAATTCCTAGTTTCACCCTTGTAAAGTGTCCCTTAATTTGAACTCTTCTTGGTGGCAGCCTCGGCACGTGTTGAAAACGCTAACTTTCTTGCTGTCTTTTCTCTGTAAGACATGCGGCTCATGCAGGGGGATGAGATATGCCTGAGGTACAAAGGGGATCTGGCACCCCTGTGGAAAGGGATCGGCCACGTCATCAAGGTCCCTGATAGTATCCTTTGTGTGAAGACGGGTGAGCTCGTCCTGAGCACAGGCGCTGTGTGGGGATCGCCACAGGTGGAGGAAAGGGCGGCGTGGCCGGCCACGGCTGGGGGTGGCCTCTGAGTGGTGTGTGCCACTGAGCCCTTTCCTCAGTTGTACTCTGAGGGTGCGCCATGTGTATCAGACGGATCAAAGAGCTGCCCAGCCGAGGCTGGGGTGCTCCCCGCTCTGTGCCCCATGGCTCCGGAGGCTCGGTCAGAACCCCCGCCGGACCGCGGCCCCCCATGCTGGGTGCTGGCTGGACGCTCACAGGGAGGGTGCAGGAGCTGGTAACGTCTGTCCTGAGCGCGGGCCGGGCGGGCGGAGTTTTCTGTGTTTGGCGCAGAGGTGGGCCTTTTTCCTCCGTAACCAAATGAAGGCTCCTCAGAAAGGTAAACCCAGCTTTTGACAGCGATGACACTTAACTCGGCGGCACAGATTATGGCGATGAGATCGCCATTGAGCTTCGGAGCAGTGTGGGTGCGCCCGTGGAGGTGACTCATAACTTCCAGGTGGATTTCGTGTGGAAGTCAACCTCGTTTGATAGGTACGTCCACCTCGCCCCCGTGGGCGCCACCGTGTCTGCCTCGCGGGGCCTCGTTGGGGTCGCAGCTGCTGCCTCTGGCGTCTGGACGATGGAGCCCATCTGCGAGGGCCTGGCTGCGCAGCGCTCCGTGGTCGCACGTGCCGCTGACCCCGAGCTTCCCTTCCAGGATGCAGAGCGCGCTGAAGACGTTTGCCGTGGATGAGACCTCTGTCTCGGGCTACATCTACCACAAGCTGCTCGGGCACGAGGTGGAGGATGTGATCATCAAGTGCCAGCTGCCGAAACGCTTCACGGCACAGGGGCTCCCCGACCTCAACCATTCTCAGGTTCTCACCCACTCTGGGGGCTGGAAGGGGCCTGGCCGGCGGAGCCTGCTTGGGTGGGTGGCCCCCCACTCCCCGGGGCCGGCTGCAGCCTAACGACTGCCCGTTCTCCGAAGGTGTACGCCGTCAAGACTGTGCTGCAGAGACCGCTGAGTCTGATCCAGGGACCACCAGGCACGGGGAAGACGGTGACCTCTGCCACCATCGTCTACCACCTCGCTCGGCAGGGCAATGGGTAGGGCTCGGCACGGCCTGGGGTGGGAAGGGAGAGACCTGTCTGCCAGGACGCCTGGGGGCGCCTGTTACCTGGCACACTGTGTTGTATGTTGTTTGTATGAGATCTGGTCTCTGGTTGCTTTTAACAAGTGAGCCTACGGCTCTGGTAGAGGCCGCGGTGGGGCAGCGCAGCCTGGCTGGTGGCCCTGTGCGCAGCGCGGAGTTCTGACGGTCTCCACGGTGCAGACAGCAGGGCGAGGATGCGGGATTCCATTAGTGGCGTTGCCGCACGTGAGAGGTGTGAAAACCAGCTGGGAACAGGAGGCTCCAGACCAGTTGGATTTTAGCTCCTTCAGCTTTGTTCACTCCTGGCTTTAGTCTTAGTTCGCGAGTGGGGAGCTCCACTGCCTAGGATTCAGAACAGCAGTCCTGGCAGTTAGCATTTCCTGAATTTCCTCCGGCTGAGCTCTGAGACGTTTGTTCACCTTGTATTGAAGGCCTGTGCTCGTCTGTGCTCCGAGTAACATAGCTGTGGATCAGCTGACTGAGAAGATCCACCAGACTGGGCTAAAAGTCGTGCGGCTCTGCGCCAAGAGCCGCGAGGCCATTGACTCCCCAGTGTCCTTCCTGGCCCTGCACAACCAGATCAGGAACATGGATAGGTGGGTGTTGGGTAGCCTGCCTCGAGCGCGGCGCGTCTCCGGTGTATGGTCCCTGGCGACAGCTGGCTCCCGTGCCTGCTGACGTGTCGCCGTGCTTCCAGCATGCCGGAGCTGCAGAAGCTGCAGCAGCTGAAGGACGAGACGGGGGAGCTGTCCTCTGCTGATGAAAAGCGGTACCGGGCCCTGAAGCGCACCGCCGAGAGGGAGCTGCTCATGGTGAGCTCTTAACCTCTGGGCCCTTTTATTCCGTTTGGCTGTGGGGCCTCTTTCAGTGTGTAGAGTGTACGACGGTGCCTTTACATCGATTTATTTTGCTTTTGAGAAAGAACTTCGATACCTCCCATATTTGCCTTCTCAGTGGTTGCACATCTTGGCCTGGAGGTGGGTCTGGGACACACTCCTGCTCTTTTATAACAAACCAACCAGCGTTTCCCCAGCTCAGCACTGCCTCTCAGAGGCTGTCTTGAGGCACAGAACCACATCCGTGCTGAGAGGTTTTTGTGACGAAGCACGATCACTTAGGATCTCAAAAGATAGTGCCACTACAGCCTGGACGTAGATACTGTCCAGGTGGGACAGCGGCCTCTTTCCGTAGGTGTTGGGGAGGGTGTGAACCTGTGTCCTGTCCTGTCCCGGCTGCCCTTTGGGGCCTGGTAGCATGTATCATGCAGGTTCCCTGATGCCTTGCCTGCTCTCGTCTCCAGAACGCAGATGTCATCTGCTGCACGTGTGTGGGTGCAGGGGACCCAAGGCTCGCCAAGATGCAGTTCCGCTCCATTTTAATTGACGAGAGCACCCAGGCCACTGAACCAGAGTGCATGGTCCCTGTGGTCCTTGGCGCCAAGCAGGTGGGCCATTTGCTGTCATCCGGTTCGAAAACCAGTGTGTATTCTCTGCGTTCAGTTCCGTGTCCTTCTCAGTGCTGGCGGCTTGTTTCTGATAGTGTTCTGTAATGCCGTATGATGGCCCGGCAGCGTGGAGGGATGCCCAGCGGGCTCATCAAGGGGTTCTCGGAAGGATGGGTGCCCCACAGAGCACCGCTTGTGGGTCCTGAGTGCAAGTCTGTGTGTTTATATATAGGTTTCCCCCGCTATCCAAAAGTCAAACGCTGCTTTGAAACCTCTCATAAGCCAAAATGGGATAAAGCGAAGAATATCCCTACTTTCTGAAAGTTCATATTACACCACTTTGCTTTTACAAAAGGTCGACGTTAGTACCTATTTTTGACAACCAAAAGAAATCGGAAGAGGATTTTTGCTTTTATGACAACCATTACCATACTAATGTAGGTCTTTCGTAAGAGAAGTGGCAGGACGTGAACTTGTTCAGGAGAGCCGGACATGTGTACGTGGTGGGCGGCTTCCTGCGCTGGTCAGCTCTCACTGCCGGAGTTCCCAGGGCTGGGTGGTCTCATAGCACCAGGGCCCCTTTGTGCCCTGCGAGCGGATGTCTGTGCTGTTTCATACTTGAGCTCCTCACCTGTGTGCGCCTCTCACCACAGCTCATCCTCGTGGGTGACCACTGCCAGCTGGGCCCTGTGGTGATGTGCAAGAAAGCAGCCAAAGCTGGACTCTCTCAGTCGCTCTTCGAGCGCCTGGTGGTGCTGGGCATCCGTCCCATCCGCCTGCAGGTCCAGTATCGGATGCATCCTGCACTCAGCGCCTTCCCGTCCAACATTTTCTACGAGGGCTCTCTCCAGAACGGCGTTACTGCAGGTAGTGCTCGGCCCAGTGTGGGGGGCCTGGAGGGAACGGCCCGGGGTGTTGAGACCTGTTGTCACGGCCTAAGCGGCCTTACGTGGTGATCACTTTTGCGCGGGGGGCACCTCAGAGACGTACAGTGGTCTGTGGATGGAGTGTCCGCTCTGGAGTGTGGGACATCTTGGCGTGTGGGCAAGGGGGAGCTTGTGCTTGTAGAATGCGGAGTCACTACATGAGAATTCACACTGGGGGCGTATCACACAGCGGACGGAACAGGAGGTGGCAGAGCTGACTGTTCTCCCACTCCTTACCCTGTTCTTCTCTAAACGCGGGCCCTGGGGCTTCACAGGACCGAGGTCAGAACTATTCTCCTAGTAACACTGAGGCATCGCGTGGCGCCACACGGACGCTCATGCTGAGGGTGCAGAAGCAACCCTGGAGGGCTGGCTGCTGCTTCAGCCTGAGTGGGGACAGTGCCGCCAGACTGCCACGTGTTGTCACCGTCACATGCTTGCCGCAGGCAAGACCCTGAATGCGGCAGTGAAGAGTACTCACTTTACTGACCCCTTAGTGCACATCTGTATGACCCTGTGCGTGACGAGGTAGGGAGTTCTCCTAAGACACTTGGTAGGCGTGGTAGGTGCTTTCAAAAGGACTCAGGGACACAGTGTGGTCTGTCATTCAGACTGGGGTGTTCAGCAGGTGCTTTCCCAGAAGTGATCAGAGTGAGTCAGGCTGTGGCTTCAAGGAAAACAGTTGACAGTATTTATCTCCAGTGGTAAAACCTGAGGATTCAAAATGAAAATCAGAATTTTGGAAACCTCATGTCCCTAATCTGGGCTGACCAAGTCTTTCCAATACCGAGTGGCTTTTCTGATGAGAACTGTGGTGGTGACAAATGTCTGTGAAGCGTGTGAGTCTTTGGGAGCTCTGCTTGACTTGGTGAGCAAGTACTTCTCATTCTGACGTGTTACAAAATCAGAGGCCATCCCAAGGGCAGGGTAGAGGAGAAAAGCCATCATCACCAACCTGCAGGGTCACCTCCTGTCCAGCTTTGGTCTGGAACCAGGCAGAATCCCACGGTTGTACAACGGGAAAGTTAGAAAACACTCTTCCCTTTTCCAACTACGTGCATCTGCGAGGCCTGCTTGTCCTACTGCAAGGGCTGACGGGAGACTGAGCACAGAAGCAGAGTCAGCCACATCGCGAACTGAGTTGCAGAACCTCAAGAGCTACGTATTTTAGTGGAAAATACTATTTTTCGTTTTAAAAAAAAAAATGTTTTTGCTGATATGTTTATTTTGAAAGGAATTCATGAATACTTTGTTTCTAGGTTTTAAAATACAGTAAATGTCAGTAGATAGAAACTACGGAAACGGTAGCTGCTTGGATTCCTCAACTTTTTAGGGTATATAAGGGGTCCTGAGACTGGCATTCTTAATGTCTGGTTAATGCCAGCAGCCTGCCATGCCGGCCTTGTGCAGCCCGCCGTCCAGGGGAGACAGGCTGAGTGCGCGCCTGGCCCGGCCGTGTAGCCACGGGGCCGGCAGTCCTGGGATTTGATGGCACTGTGATAGCATCCCTGTGACGCTTAGAACGTTGCTGGTCCGTTGGGTGCAAGGGTAGGAAAGGCCAGGCCACAAGGAGCTTGGCTAAGTTGGGAAAGCCCCCGCTTAGCACCGATTCTGACCCTTACTGGCCCTGCTCTGTCTGCCTCCCTGGCGGCGGCTCTGGGGGACAGGGGGTGGTCATGGTGGCGGCTCCCTGCCGTGTCTCTGCGCCCGGCGCATGGTCAGCACCCAGGAAGTACATACGTATACATGTATTTTTTCATTCAAAGATTTACTTATTTTAGAGTGCGCGCGCACGCGGAGCAGGAGGGGCAGGGAGAGGGAAGAGAGACTCTGAAGCAGGTTCTGTGCTGAGTGCAGAGCCCAATGTGGGGCTTGATCTCACCACCCTGAGAGCCCAACCTGAGCGGACGCTTAATTGTGCCACCTAGGCACCCAGAGTACATTTTTTTTAATTCTTCACTGAAGTGGAAAGAAGTGCCCAGATCCTAAGTGTTTAGCTTGGTGAGTCTTCTCTAAGTGAACATACCTGCATAATTAGTATCTGAACCCAGGACACAACCCGACCAGCTCCCAGGGGCCCCCTTGAGCCCTGAGGTGGCTCCTGGCCAAGGCAGTGCTAGCACACACCCGGACCCAGTCTTGGGGTGGCCTGACATTAGCTGTGGGAGGAGCATTTGCACCACAGGGGCGCCTGGGTGGCTCAGTTGTTAAGCGTCTGCCTTCGGCTCAGAGCGTGATCTCGGAGTCCTGGGATTGAGCCCCACATCGGGCTCCAGCCCCATGTCGGGCTCCCTGCTCCACTGGGAACCTGCTTCTTCCTCTCCCACTCCCCCTGTTTGTGTTCCCTCTCTCGCTGGCTGTCTCTCTCTCTCTGTCAAATAAATAAAATCTTTAAAAAAAAAAAAAAGCATTTGCACTACAGAACTTGGTGGGTGTTACAGACCAGCCCCGCCCCCACCACCCCCAGTGGTCAAACGTTTGTTAGCAGGCCCCTGGGCTAATGTGCTACTGAGCTAACCAATTGGCTAGTGTCCTTGCTAGAAGGATGGAGATGGACGTGGTCTCTTTCTCAGCTTGACGTAAAGTGGGTCATTGATGTTAAGCTGTTTTGATGCAGAAATGCCGTTTTTCTCCTGCTGGTCTGTTGATTCGATGCAGCTCCAAAATTCCCAAAGGGGTTAGTGGGGCGTGTGAATGGATGAGCTAATTTTTTAAATTATAAGGAAGCGCACAGGGCCTAGAAGAGCCAAGATGAGCATGAAGAGCCCAGTGGAGGGGGTGGCTCACACGACCAGATGTCCCGAGGTACTGTAGACCTGCAGTTGCCAGGACAGTGTGGGCACGGTGCCCAAGGTAGGATCAGAGGCAGACCCACCGTCCATAGGCTTTGTTTTGTGACAGGATGAGATTGACTCAATAGTGTCATCCACAAAAGCCAGTTGGAGAGACTTACGGGTCCTTTAAGGCACTGCAGTAAAGCTTCTAGAAGAAAACAGAATATCTTTGTGACCCTGGGGTAGGCAGAGATTTCTTAAACAGGCCACAGAAAGTGCCATCCGGTGAGAGAATGTTCGGTGAGCGAGCCAGCCTTGTGCACACTCAGCGGGGTGTTGGTACGCACAGCTTCACTTCATCCGGGGCATTTTGGGGCCATGGACCCGCTCTGGCGGCCTCAGCCTCGTTGACGAGGGTCTCTTGGCCAAAGCCCGCTGCTGACTGCTCTAGCACGGGCCTCTGCCTGTGATGGCATGGTCTCTGCGTTGCTCCATCTGCACTCAGTCGAGATGGGCTGTGGCTTTTTTCTCTAATGGGAAGTCTTGCCTCTTTTCCCTCCCCGGTGACAGCGGACCGAGTGAAGAAGGGATTTGACTTCCAGTGGCCCCAACCTGATAAGCCGATGTTCTTCTACGTGACCCAGGGCCAAGAGGAGATCGCCAGCTCAGGCACCTCCTACCTGAACAGGTAAGCAGAGACTCGCCCTCCTCGTCCTCATTCTCTGTGCACCTGGGAACCAACAGCGCATGTCCGCCTCGCGTCTTCAGTGTGCGTGCTTGTACCGAGCAGATACTGCTAAGCCCGCGTGGGAGCCTCTCCCATCCCCTGTGACTCCCTCGGTAAACGACGGGGAGCCCGGCTGTGGGCGCGGCGGGCAAGGCCGTCTCAGGGCTGCCCCGGAGGGGGAGCCGGCCCCGCGCCTCCCACAGCCTCCAGCCTGGGTCTCTGGCCTGCGGGGGCAACCTAGGAACTGAAAGGCGGGTTTTCTTAGGACGGAGGCTGCCAATGTGGAGAAGATCACCACGAAGTTGCTGAAGGCGGGCGCCAAGCCTGACCAGATTGGCATCATCACCCCGTACGAGGGCCAGCGCTCCTACCTGGTGCAGTACATGCAGTTCAGCGGCTCCCTGCACACCAAGCTCTACCAGGTGCGCGGCCCACCGGGACCCCCGCCTTGACCTGACCACCTGGCCAGCGGCCTGTGACCCGGCACCGTTCTGGGAGGGCACGTGTTCCTTCAGGTTCTTCTCAGGATAGTTTTCAGGGCAAAACCGAAAAATAATTCCAAGTTGAACCGTACGGTGCGAGTACGTGCCAGCCTTACAGCGGATGTTACGTAGTCATGAAAATGCCGTTCACATCTGTATTGTGGCCTGGATGACACGTCCAGGCTGTGTGTGCTGCAAGGGTGCAGGACAATGTAACTCTTTCTCTCCACGGAAATGAGCCAAAATGCAAAGTAGCAACTGAGCGATAGTGACAGGTGGTCTCTGTTTTGTTAACTTGGGCACAGTCTGAGGTCTTCTGTGGCAAGCACGTGTGCTTTTATTATTGGGAAACAGAGTGCCACGGTTAAAAAGACAACAGAAGCACAGGAAGGCCAGGAGAGTGGGGCTGGGGACCGTGAAGGCCCAGTGGAAGCAGGTCCAGCCAGAGGGGCAGCGAGCAGGTGGCTGGCGCCGGGGGCTCTGCAGGCTTCAGGTCCCAGGCTGCTTGGTGGGATTGGACAGTCATCTCAACACCGTTCCCGCAGCCAGCTGGCTGACTGTGACCATGTGTCCCTTGTAGGAGGTGGAGATCGCCAGCGTAGATGCATTCCAGGGGCGAGAGAAGGACTTCATCATCCTTTCCTGTGTGCGAGCTAACGAGCACCAAGGCATCGGATTTTTAAACGACCCCAGACGGCTTAATGTGGCCCTGACCAGAGCGAGGTATGGAGGACTGCGTCCCATTGTGCCTTGCTGGTAGCAGGTGCCTCCCCTCCTGCCGTGGGAGTTCTTCGGAGGGACTTTTCCCTTAGAGTCTGGAGCTGGGAGGGTCTGCCCGAGAGCTGCTCCCTGCCTGGTTCGCCTCTGTGTCCGGTTCTTCTGGCACCGCAGCTGAACCTTGGGCTGCACACAGGGCAGGCCCGGGCTTCGCCAGCGCCAGGGGTCAGAGCACTCCCAGGCAGCGGTTCAGAAAGAATGCCTCCCCATGAGATGCCTTTGTTTCCTGTCCTGGTGGGTTTCTGTGGCCTCAGTTTCGTGGGAAGGGTCATCTAGGCCCTTTTGACCTGAGATCAAAACCCACTAGTGCCGATTGTGTCCCTGCTGAGACATTTAATCCCAAAACTTACCTTTTGGTCTTGTTTACCTTTTTGGCCCTAGAATGTATTGTTTTTTGAAATAACGATGATAGCAGAGGGGACCCAGAGAATAAGGTGGCCTTTTGTCACCCTTGAGTGAAACCAGACCGCAGCTGCTCCCATACCAGCCGGAAGTCGGCTTGCTTCACACTTTGCTTCCTTCCCCCGTCAGGACATGGCGGTGGTTATCTGACCCTCCCCCGCTCAGGGTGCTGTCTTGTTTGGTGGCCAAAACTGGGGCAAGGGGGTCCTGAGACAGCTGGGTGGGGTGAGCGTCCACCAGAGAAGCCAGTCCCTGGCTTGGTCGTTGAGGTCTGTGCCCTGGTCCGTTGGGGTTCCTGAGGCCACGGAGCCTGCTGGGACTGCGGCTGACCTCCCAGGAGGCCTACCTGTGGCCGCGAACAAGGAGACTCGTCTGAGCTCCTCTGCTCATGGAGGAGTTTTGATGTCTGGGCTCCTCGGAAATTGTCTGCAGATACTCCCAGTGAGCTGTGGGCAGCTTGTGTGGTGGGCTCCAGTGCCAGGTCACGGTGACCCGTGGTGTGTCCGTCTGTTCCCGGTGCTCGTGGTGGGCGCTGTCATAGGCAGGCCAGGCGTCTGGGCGGGGAGGTAGATGGGGTGCCAGGAGAGCGGCCTGTCCCCTTGGATATGGATTTTGAGTTTTTGTTCAGTCTTGCTTCGTTGCGTTACGTGGTGGTCCGCTCACCATGCAGAGCCCCACCCAAACACCGTGGCTTTGTGCCCACACCTTGCAGGTATGGGGTCATTATTGTGGGCAACCCAAAGGCCCTGTCCAAGCAGCCGCTCTGGAACCATCTGCTGAACTACTACAAGGAGCAGAAGGTGCTGGTGGAGGGGCCCCTGAACAACCTGCGGGAGAGCCTCATGCAGTTCAGCAAGCCCAGGAAGCTGGTCAACACCATCAACCCGGTGAGCAGCGGCGGCCAGGGAGGCGTGGAGGAGCACAGGGCCAGGCTTGCGTTCCCGGCACGTGGCAGTGGGCGACGGCGGACAGGAGCTGAGGGCAGGCATGTGTGTCCGTGTGTACAGGAGTGATCGTGCTGGCCTGTGGTCACAGAGCTCCCCCGTCCCACGTCTCCAAGCTTTTCGACTTGGCCTTTTGGGATGTGAAGTCATGGGTGGCCCTGGGAGTTTGACATAGGCAGTTAGGAAACCCTGTGAACCAGGGTGCTCTGGGGGACCTAGGAGCTGTGGTGCTGCGTGAGGTGAAGCCCGAAGACCAGAACCGTTCAGCATCAAAGGCCAGGTCCGTGGAGGAGGGGCGGGCGAGACCCAGAGCCCACCAGTCAGCAAGCCTCAGGGTCAGCCTAGGTGTGGCCTTGAAGGTGGCCAGGCTCTCAGATCTTGAGAGAGTTCTTGTGTCGAGGTGATAAATTCCTCACCTATCTGAACCCTTTGCAGGGAGCCCGCTTCATGACAACAGCCATGTATGATGCTCGGGAGGCCATTATCCCAGGATCAGTCTATGATCGGAGTAGCCAGGGTGAGTCTGCTCTGTGGGGGACCACACCGGCCCTGTGGGTGTTGGTCATTCCCACGCCTGCAGCTTTCAGCCCTGTCACTCCTGGGGTGACCTCCCAAGCCTCTGTCCACAGAAACCTGCCTGACAGAGTTCCTTCTCACCTTCCCTTGTCTAAAATCAAAGAATTGGCCTTTGTCAGTGTCTAAATACAAATTTTTTTAACTATCACAGCTCTGCTTGTGGCGGTTTGCAAGCAAATCCTGTAGCTCTGCCTGTTTGCTCCTGGGCCCCAGGCCTTGGTGCTCCCTGCCCACCCTGCCCTTTGCTCGCCCACTCAGTGGGAAGGCCACCCCTGCAGCTCCTCCAGGCCGCCCACAGTCTCGGTTCCGGTTTCACCGGCTGCCCATTTCCGCTTGCTCTCTCAGACCGCTGTTCTGTGTGGGGTCTCTGTCCCGAGGCTGAGCCTTCCCGCTGCGGTGTGCAACACTTCCTCTTGCCTGAGCCAGTGTCCGGATGGTTCCCATTCATCCCCCTAGGTCCCTGCCTCCTGGGACCGTGCCCCGCACCAGCCTCTACAGAGGGTGACTGGCTCACCCAGGTGCGTGGTGCCACACGCCCACATTGTACACTGAGCTTCGTCCCCTGTGGGCTCACCGGCCATCCTGGGCCAGGTGCCCCCCAGCAGTTCCTCTCACGTGTGAAGCGGGCAGGCCCCCTTTTCTTGCTTGCCCGGTATTCTCCAGGTTGTTGGGCTCAAGTGACACATCTCGTTGCCACACCCAGTGAGTTGCTGTGTAGGGTGCTCTGGGCCCGTCTTTCAGCCTTGAGCTCACCATGGGCTCAGCGAAGGCGCTTGGCCCTTGGGGGCAGACCAGAAGGCTGTGCTGTCGTGCCTTGGCCCCTCTGACTTCCCAGCCCCTGGGGCAGCTCTGTGCGGATTGGGATATGCATAGCCCGGGGGGTGCCTGGGGGCCTTCATTTCCAGTGGGATGCCTTGGTCTGTCCACTCAGGTGTTTTCTTGCTTTTGGTGGTAATGGTGGCAGGGGGGTGTGGGTAATGTGAGTATAAAATTTTCCCTACGAAGAACATTTTTTTTTTTTCAGTTGGAAATGCAACGTAGCTTCAATCTTTTGGATGCTTGTAGGCCAGGGATTCTCCAAATCCCCTGGGAGAAAAGCCTTGTTCCCGGAAGCCAGACCCAGGGAGGCTGTCACAAGTGGGGGTCGAGTTGTGAGATCTGTATCACTCTGGTGGCTTCGCTGTTGGGCTGCACCGAGAAACTCTGTGACAGAGCAGCGGCAGGACGAGAGTGACGTTCCAGCCGTTCCAGCTGCCATTCGTGGGGCGGGCAGGCTCAGCGGATATGGCGGTGACGCCTGCCGTCCACCTTGTGTCTTGCAGGCCGGCCCTCAAACATGTACTTCCAGACCCACGACCAGATCGGCATGATCAGTGCAGGCCCCAGCCACGTGGCTGCCATGAACATTCCCATCCCCTTCAACCTGGTCATGCCCCCCATGCCACCGCCAGGGTATTTTGGACAAGCAAACGGGCCAGCCGCAGGTGAGCGCCGGGCGGCAGCACGTCGGAAAAAGCACACTGGTGTTGGAGTTTGTTCACATCTGGGCTTCGAGCAGTTGGGCTTGTCGGTTGGGTGCAGATCTCCTTCAAGGAACCCTGGACTGCTGTCTTTCAGGCCGGGGTACCCCAAAAGGCAAGACTGGTCGTGGGGGGCGCCAGAAGAACCGCTTTGGGCTCCCTGGACCCAGCCAGACGAATCTCCCCAACAGCCAGGCCAGCCAGGACGTGGCGTCGCAGCCGTTCTCCCAGGGCGCCCTGACCCAGGGCTACATCTCCATGAGCCAGCCCTCCCAGATGAGCCAGCCTGGCCTCTCCCAGCCCGAGCTGTCCCAGGTGAGTGGCGGCAGGGCGGGCAGGACGGCTGGGGGCGCCCTCCGCCTGTGCTGACCCCACACACTCAGCCCTGAAGACCTGAGTGGGGCTCCGCGTGGCCTCCTACGTCGGTCCCCCCTCAGCAGGGAGACAGGGGGTCTAAAGCCGTACATTCCCCATGCGCTCGTAGGCAGATGGCCTGGGTGACCTGTGTCCGATGGTGAGGTGACCAGTGTGGGTCTCCTGCCACTTTAGGCTTCAGAACTGGGTTTTCCAGAGCCTTCTCTGGGGCAGGTTCTCGAGGCTGGAAGGATGTGAGCACATCCTCCAAGTGGCTGCTTATCTCCCCGACTTTGTTTTTCAGGACAGTTACCTTGGCGATGAGTTTAAGTCACAGATTGATGTGGCGCTGTCGCAAGACTCCACGTACCAAGGGGAGCGGGCATACCAGCACGGCGGAGTGACAGGGCTGTCCCAGTACTAGAAGGCAAGCCGACCCCTGCAGGAGGTCTTTATCGGGATCTGGACCTGATGGGAAATCAGGGAAACGTGTGGTAGGGGTCTCAAGTCCCCAAGAGGCCAGCTTGTCCTGTGGCCTGTCACTGTGGCCCCCTGTGCATCTGCTCGCGGTGGCAGGGGGTAGGAGCGTCACGAACACCTCCCTGCACGGCGGGCCTTTCCTGAGAGAGTCCTGGGACTTCGTGAGGAAGGGGTGGATGTGGGAGTCCTGGCCCCAGCTACGCGGGGCACCTCTGCACGTGGGGTTTTGGGGTGCCGTTTCCCCTGAATGTGGCATGACCAGAGCTGGGTGAGCCGGGCCCAGGTCCCCTGCCTGTGTGTGTGCTGGGTGAGTGGGGTGGTAGTGCCTCTGGCAGAAGGGCCCTCCTTCTCTTTGGGTGGGGAGACACTAGTCTGGGCACCGGCTAGCCTCCGAGGTCCCATTTCACAGGCACACAGTCAGTGGGGGGAGGAGCCCTGCACCTTCGGGTGGCCAGGCTGCTCTGATGGCCCCTTGCCCTCCTCCCTCCCTGCAGGTGGCAGCGGAAGAGCTAAGCTATGTGGCTTAGTCCATCAGCATCTTATTCTGGGTAATAAAAAATAAAAATAAATGGATACCTGTTTTCCACTGCTAAAACTGAAGCACCACTGTGAGCAACAGGAGAGGGAGAGGAGCACCCGAGGGAGAGAGGAGCCCGAGACAGAGCGAGCGCCCACTGCTGGCCCGCGGCGGCGAGGAGAAGGAGAAGGGAGAGCGGGAGGCGGGCGGCCTCGGAGGACCGCCCGCCAGCGAGCCCTGCCAGCCCCGCTCGCCAAGGAGGCCCAGCGCTCGCCGCGTCCACACCTGGGTCTGCGACCAGGGCGGAGGGAAGAAGACCCTCGTCTCAGAGTAGCCCTTTCCTCTGTTCTTTTCTTTCTGTTTCTCTTTTATTGAAAGGGGACTACGTTTTAGCAGGAAAAACTTCACATTTCTGTGCCGAGCAGGCTCCTTGCCGGGGCAGCCGTGCCGGGAGAGCCCCGAGGAGGTGTGGGTTCTGTCCCCGCCAGCTCTGAAACTGCCCTGGGCATGCTGCCTGTGTTCTAAGAGGGTTTCATTTAAAGAAAACACGGTTTGGGGTTTTTCTGTTTGTTTTTTAAAGATTCTTTCAAAGGACTACTGAAAAGTATACTTTCCTGAGTTTGTCTCTCAAATCTTAGTGGTGGACCTGGGAGATGCGAGAAGCTTCCAGAAACGAAGTTTAAACAAGCCAACACATCTCAAGATTAGGATCAACACCTGTGACGGGATCGAGAGGAGGATTTTTGTTTTCAGTTTTAGCTTCCAGCGGCTTCTCCCTGCACATCAGGGCGGTGAGAGAGCACGGTCTCGTCCCGGGCCAGGCAGCCCCACGGTCTCCGCTGGACTCTGAGAAGCGAAGCGCTTCCCACACGAGGCGGATTCATGCCCCCCCCCCCCACCCCAGGATGGGCCTCGGGCAGGACTGGCTGTGAGGCCAGAGGGTGGGCAGGTGGCTATTCCCCGGCCAGAGGCTTCTTCCCCAGGGTCCTTCCTGAGGATTTGGTGGAAGACAGCAGCCAAGAGGACCCATCCCCAGGGAGGCACCCAGTCCCTGTGGCTCGTTGGACACGCCAAGTGCCCCACCTACCTTGTTCTTGACCCCACCCTCCAAGTTGGGAGACCGTCTACCTGTGGGTACAGCTGTGATGCGGTGGGGTGATTTCTGCTTTTTTTGGGAAAAGGAGTAAGTTTCAGAAATAAGTTGGTTCTACGCCGAAGGGGCTTGGAGCAGCTTGTCACGTCAGCTGGTCGAGGGGGTTTCTGTCTGGTGGGGTCTGGGCCACGACTCAGAGGTTATTGTACCTGGGAGAGCCACCCCCAGCTCCTTGCACATCACGGTGGGGTAGTAGTCTCCCTGACAACCGCCTATTTGGGGACTGTCCCCTGCCTACCCAGGCCCTGGTGACCCTGACACCCCCCCCCCCAAGCTTCCCCGTCCCTGTGAGGCTGACACTGGTCCTTATCAAAGCCTCCAGATTCCAGCTCGTACTTGGGAGACGGGGACACGCAGGGACACACAGGCCACCTTCCTTCTGGCAAGGCCTCTTATTTATTACCATTGCTGTAGGGCTTTCGGTTTCCCCCTTCTTTTGATAGGCCACGTAGAGGCATAGAGTTTGGATAGGTTTCCGCTGACCCCTTGTGCGACACACCCCGCGGGCAGCACCTGCGCCCACCCCCGTCCCGTTCTGTTCCCTGGAACGCTTTGCCTCTGCCGCACGCTGTTTGCTTTGTTCCCCGCTTCACAGCAGCAGTTACTGTTTTCCAGATGGAGCATCTGTACCGAGGCAATGTAACTTTTGATTTTTGGTCGATTTGTTTTCAGCTCTATTGTCACCAATAAAATCTTAATAAACAGCTCTTGTGTTCCCACCGGGGCAGGTGAACTGCAGGGAGGTGGCAGAGCACTGGTCTGGGGCCTGGCTGGTTGGGAGCCTTGGGGTCACCTGACGGCAAAGCGGAGAATGGCCAGATCTGCATGGCCTGGACTGGGGCGGGGGTGACCTCAGCCCCTACAGCCGGCGGTACCCGGGCCTGCTGTGGACGGCTAGCTCCCAGGCTCTTTGGGGAGCTCAGCTGTTGGGCTCCCTGGAGAAAGGGATCCCCAGGACCTCAGCCCTGGGAGACCTGGGCAGGTGGCGTCACTGAGGGTCACTGTCCCACCACCCTGGCCGTGGGTGCTGATGGAGGCGGCTGCTTCCTCTCCCACCCCCAGGCGACCAGACTGGAGACAGGGGAACGGACCACGCAGTGTTTATTGTTTGGGCCCCCGTCTGGCTCCGTCAGCGGCAGCCACACTCGTCCACCACCATGTCCTCGTAATGCCGCAGTACCACGTTGTCGCTGTTGTCGAAGAAGAGCACGGAGATGGGCGACAGGCGCGCGGGCACGCAGCAGGGCAGGCCGCCGGCGCCGGGGGCAGCCGCGTGCATGAGTGCGCGCAGCACGGCGTGGTTGAGCGGGGGCGTCCCGCCGGGGCCCGACAGCGTGGCGGGCAGCGCGCACTGGCCCTGGCAGTAGTTGGCCAGGAAGCCACGCGGCGCGATGACCCAGCGGTGCCAACCCACCTCGCGGAAGCTCACGTAGAGCCGCCTCGTGCGACACGTACCCCCGGGGCTGCCGCCCACGGCGGGCTCGGCTTCACGCCGCAGCCGGGCCAGTGGGTGGCACAGGCGCGGGTCGAGGGTTACCAGCAGCAGCGAGGCCTCGGCCAGGTGCGCGCAGGCAGCGGGGACCCGGGGGCGCAGGGCAAGCGCCAGGCGGAGGCTGCGCGGCGCCGACGCGTTGCGGGGCCAGGCGGCGCCCAGCAGCTCAGCTCGCACTGGCGTTCCCAGGGTGGGCACCGCCTGACGGAGCAGCACCGGCCCGGCGCCCTCGCCCTCTGCCGCCTGCGTTATGCTCAGCTCCCAGCCGGCCGGCACCTCCGCCGCCGCAAAGCGCAGCTCCAGGCGGGCTCGGCTCGGGCGCTCTGCGGGTTCCACAGCCGACAGGTCGAAGACGACGGTCCACTCAGGGCACTGCCCCGCGGCCCGTGCGGGCTCCGGGGGCCGGGTGGGCGCACCTGGGGAGGCAGTGAGAGGGCTGGGCTCGCGTCGCGTCCCCGCGCCCCGCCTGGCCTGCCCGCGAGGGGGTTTCTGTTGCAGACCGGGAAAGGTGAGCGCCTGGGGCTGGGGGCGCCAACTGTTAGAAGGCGTCAAATGGTGTGAAGTGGCGCGCGGGGGGCGGGGAGTATGGGAGTGGGGGCAGGGCATCGTTTGCAAGTAAGAGGAGGCCCGGCCTGGTGCAGGGCGGCCTGCCCGCCGGACCTAGGCAGGGCGAGAGATGAACAGATGCCTGGGGGCCGTGGGGAAGCGATGCTGGCTGGAGAGGTGGTATCTGCAGGAAAGGCATCAAATGGTGTGAAACAGCGGGGGAAAGGAGGGGAGAATGGGGGCAGGGCTTCAGCTGCAAGCTGGGGGCCTTGCCCGGTGCAAGGGAGCCTGGCCTTGGGACCACTCCAACCGGTCTCCGCAGGTGCCCACGGGGACGAGCCAATGGAGTGCGGAGGTCCAGGCTGCTCGTGGGCTGGACGGGACGGGCGGGGACATTCAGAGCTGCTCTGGCTTCCCCCACGCGGCCCTGGAGGCTCGTGGCGGGGCGCACAGCAGGGTCTCAGCCTCCCCGACACACGCCCCCAGCGCAGGCCCCACTCACCGCGGTCCGGGATGTGGCGCACGATGTTTCCGGCGACCCCCAGCTCCTCCACGTGGCACGGTCTCAGGGTGGTCCCCTGGGGCGTCCGCCGCGGGCCCACCCTGGCCTCCTGGGGGTCCCGGTGGCGGAAGAGGCGCCACATGACTGGAGGTACGGGCCGGGGCGTGGGGGCGCCCCGGTGCACGTTAGGCAGCCAGAGAGCCTGGAGCAGGGCGGCGGCGGGGCCCGGGGGCGCTGGGGCGCGGGCTGGGGGCGGTGAGGGCAGCAGCAGGGCCAGGAGGAGGAAAAGGACGCGGCGGCCAGGACGTCGGCGCGGGGGGTGGCATCTTCCTCGCTGGCGGCGGCCGGACGAGTGCTCAGGGGCCGCCGGGCACCCTCGACTTGCAGGCTGGGGGCGGGGCCGAGGTCGCTGGAAGGGCCTGGACGGAGGTCTGGGGCTGGGCGGGGTCAGGGTCCCGGGGGACGTGGCCGCGGTCCTGAAGCCGGACGGGGGTAGACCCCGGGGGCGGGGCAGGGGTCCAGGGGGAGGTGACCGGGAGTGGCCAGGGCCCAGGTGGGGCGGAGCTGGACGGAGCCAGAGTCCCGGGGGAGGGGCGTGGTGGATCCCTGGGGGGCGTGGTCGGGCGGGGCTGGGTCCTAAGGGGTGGGACGGTGATCAAGGAATTCAGAAGCGCTTGTCTTTCACCAGGCCGTTCCTCAGCGGCTTTCTGGGGGCCAGAACCGGGCCCCGGTTAGCCCCTGGACCTCATGCCCCGCACACCGCCCCGTCTCGCCTGCATCGCCCTCCACATCCCTTTTTCCTGCCAGGCGGAGGCCCACCTGGGCCCTTCGTCCCTGCCCACGCGGCCGTAAGACCTTGCCTTCCGCCCAGTGGGCATGGCGTCCCGGCTCCTCCTCTCCTCCCTCCTGAGCTACCCACGGTCGCGGGAGGGCAAAAGCCCTCCGCCTGATTTAACCCCAGCACTTCGGTCTGGATAAACCCTGCACTTTATACTCCTCCCCTTCCAGAGAGTGGACAAAACTGGCCAGAGCTCCCTGACCCTGCGCCCAGAGTAGGGCTCCTCCCGGGCTCTGGTGGCCCCCGCTGGCTCACGGCCCAACAAGGAAAGTCTTCACAGCCCCTGTGATTCTCCGTCCACTGCCCTCTGTCCACATCTACCACAGCCCCTCCCTTCCTTCCACGTTCTGAAAACAAGTTATGCGGTGTTTTAAAACTCTAATCAGTATGGTAAGTGTTCAGGTTAAGTCCAGAAAAGGCCCCTAATTTCTAAATAACGTATGGTTTGCATATTTCAAACTGTCTATAAAGATGTCTTCTGGGGGCGCCTGGGTGGCTCAGTCAGTTAAGCGTCTGCCTTCGGCTCAGGTCCTGATCTCGGGGTCCTGAGATGGAGCCCTGCTCAGCAGGGAGTCTGCTTCTCCCTCCCTCTCCCTCTGTGCTCTTTCTCCCTCTCTTGCTCTCAAATAAAATCTTAAAAAAAAAAAAAAAAAAGGGTCTTCTGCACCCCAATGTTCCAGAAAGTCGACACGGAGACTGCTGCTGTGCGCATCACTGCTCGCCAAAAATTCCATTTTCCTGCCTGCGTTAGTGGCAGGTCTCAGGTTCCAGCTCGGGGTCTGCCCCGGCCACCTCGCCAGATTCGACTAGGGTTTCCGCGCCTGCTCCTTGGTGCCTTTGTCAGCGCCTACTGGTGCTGAAACGGCATCTTACTGGGGCTTAATGTTCAGGGCACTGGCTACTCCTGCTCCCGCTAAGGGGAGCCCCTCATGCCTTTGCATATCAGTCTATCCGTGTCTTTGCAGCAGTGGGTTCTGTGGTCCGGTTTACGTACAAATGTATTAGGTTTTCTGAGCCGGGACTATATTCTCACGATCTAGACCTCAGCAAGCACAGAGCGCTCACGGTTCGCCTGAGCCCCTCCCGGAAATCAACCTGGGTCTCTTGCTTCCGTGTAGCACTTCGCACACATCTCGCTGGCATCTCCCACAGATCCTGGCACACAGGGTGTTACCACCCCCTGCATCCCCTCGCCATGCGGAGCACTCTAGCTCAGAGACCCTTTCATACACGAACCTACTTCCCTCGAGGTGACCGCAGTCACTTGAATTCATTCTTCCCTTGGGCTGGAGCCACTGGACGTCCCTTCCTGGGAGTGTGCATCCCACCCTCTGCCCACTTTTCCGAGGCTTGCTGCCCTTTCTCCCGCTGCTGCCCCCAGCAGAAGCCCTTGATCTGTGAGGTTAGAGATACGGCCCCTAGAGAGAAGCCCTCCGGCTGTCATCAGTTTTTGCCTGTTGCTGCTCTAGATGGAGCAGAGGTGGGGGCTTCCGGCTTCTGGACTCTTCTCCTAGCTCAACTGCTAGACGTCACAATCTCCCTTTTCGGCTCCGGTTTCATTTCCCAGCTTCTGTTTTGCCTCGACATCTGATCCATGGGGGGTCTGCCTCTGGCTGATTAAAGATACATAAGTTTGCTCTTTTCTCCAGATGGTGGCCAAGTATTCTGACAGCTCTTCCCTTCCAGTGATCTTTAGGACCGGAGTCTGTTCTATTTACAGACTCGGCTCGGTTCCGCCCTGTTTTAGTTCCTATACTTTTATAGCAGGTTTAATACATTCGAGGATCGGTACCCAGCCATGCATCTTTTTATCAGAACGTTCCCAGTGATGCTGGTTTATTTTTCTGTACAAGCTTCCAAGCATCCCTTCCCGCTCAAAACCAGGGATGGTATTTGGCGAGGGGACGGGGGGCTTCTCTGGGACGTCAGATTTGAGCTCAGTTTCACTGCACCACGATGGGAAAAAGAGAATCAGGACAAGGGTAGAAACTGGAGGGAGATGAAGGCAGACAGCATCTCGGGAGGATTCTGGGTATTTCCTCAGAGGTAAGGAGGACAGGGAGTGAGGAGTCTCCCTAGGGTTCGGCACGGTTTCCCTCCACTGCGATGGGCAAATGTTCCGGAGAGGTAGTTTGGGGGGGGAGGGGGGCTGATTCCAGATAGTTTCACAGATGCCGGGAACGTCAAGCAGACCTGGAGACAGAGAATGGCGCGCAGAGGGGCACCGGGAGCTGGGGAGAAACCTGGAAGTCAGGGGCTGTGGGAGGGGAGGCCGGCGGGGAAGCGGTGGGTGCCGCGAGGCTGGTCAGCAGACCCAGTGGGGTGGTCCCAGCAGCCCGAGGCAACAATGGGGGCTTCAGAGCAAGGGGCTGGGTCAGGACCAGGGCACGGGGCCCCTCCAGGGGGGCTGACGGCGGAGGCGGTGGTGGTGGTCCCCGAGGGTGGTCTGCCAGAGGCGCAGGGGCTCTGGGAGGGAGAGGGAGACGAGAGAAGCAGCTGGAATGAATGAAGCCTCGCACCACGAGGAAAGGGGCGGTGCTACTCACAGGCCACGTGCTTCGTTTCCAGCTCCTGAGTTACTTCGCCGTGGTCTCAGTCATTTCCTCACTGTTCTCATACCTCGCTGAATTTTCGTCTACGCAGCCTGCACAATCCCGGTTCTGGGTCCTGGAGATTTCCCCTGTGGCTGGGTTTGGTCAATTCTGAGAAACGTCCTGTGCTTAAAAAGAACATCTGTTCACCCTGCTTCTGACCTGCTTGACGAGGAGCGAGGACTTTCCATGGTCCCGTCACGCTGAGATTTAGGGTTGTATTACGTGGAACGTTCCAGATCAAGGTTTACATCTGAATTTCTTGTCCTGTCCTTTTACTTGCAACGTTCACGTATCCTGGACTTGAAGTCTTTTAACCAGTGGAGAGGTGAATTAAAAAAAAAAAAAAAAAAATATATATATATATATATATATATATATATATATATATAGTGGGGCGCCTGGGTGCCTCAGTGGGTTGAGTATCTGACTTGGCTCAGGTCATTATCTCAGGGTCGTGGGATCAAGCCCCGTGTCGGGGGGTCCACATTCGGCAGGGAGTCTGCGTGAGATTCTCTCCCTCTCTCCCCACCCCTCCCCACTGTGCTCTAAATAAATTAATTAATAAAAATTTCTTTAAAATAAAATAAATAAAAACCCAATCTTGTAACCATCACGATTTTTCCACGCATGATTATTTGGCTGCATAACATTTGAGAGCCTACCCTCTCGTTTTGCTTTCCTTAATCCTGCTTTTCCTAACCTTCTTTTTTTTTCCATTTATTTTGTTGTGCCTGTCCCGGGCTCCCCTCTGCACCCTGCTAGCGTTCACGGAAGTCTGTAATACAGCCTAAAGGTAACCCCCAGTCCCATCTCAGTATTTACTACTTCAGTTCTCATTTTTTTAAAGCTCAAATCAGGCATTTAAATTTTTTTATCCAGATATGCGTCATTTCACCTGCTGGTCTACCTCTTGGGATAGCTTTCTTGGGTTTTGAAATACACCCCTCAAGCTTTGTGGGTGGGAAATTTTCCTAGTTTTCGTTCTTGTGGGTGTCTTGTCTCGTTTTTAATTTAAAGATTTTATTTATTATTTATTTTAAATATTTATTTGACAGAGAGCGAGCACAAAAGGGGGGAGCAGCAGGCAGAGGGAGAAGCAGGCTCCCCACTGAGTCAGAAGCCCGATGCGGGACTTGATCCCAAGGCCCTGGGATCAGAAGGCAGACGCTTAACCGACTGAGCACCCAGGTGCCCATTTTCTTAAGCCAACTCCACACCGAGAGTCGCGTGTTCTCCTGACAGAGCCGGCCAGGTGCCCTCAGGCAAATGTTCTCAAAATTGTGTATGAAATTCCCAGTTGCTGGTTCCTTCTTTTCAGCACTGGCCAGGATAGTTCCCTCCACACTCGTCCAGCATCCCTTGCTGCTGTGCCATTGTCACATAGGCCATCTCTCCTGTGGCTGTTTTGCATTTTTCGCTACGATGTGTTTGGGGCGTGAATGCCTTTTTATTCACCCTCTTTCTGATTTACGTCGTTACATCTGGAAAATTCTCAGCACTGCGTCTTCTCTTGCCGTCGCCGCCTCCTATCCGAAGTCAACGAGGCCAGGTGTTTCTTAGAATTCTAGCCGTCATCGTTTCCAGCTGTGGTCGCTGTGACCTGGGTCACTTCTTCGCAGCTTCCAACTTCCTGATCCCCTCTCCAGCAGCTTCTAATTGTAGGAGCCTTAACATCCACAGCGGGTGGAAGGGCGGTCCCCACAGCCTAATCTCTGGAACCTGGGAATGTGACTTTATTAGGAACAAAAGCTCTGAGTGAAGGACTCCGGGCTGAGATCAGACTGGATGCGGGGGCGGGGGGTGCTAAATCCGAAGACAAGCGTCCTTAGAGAAGAGCCAGAGAGCAGAAGGTCACGTGAAGACAGAGAACGGACCCTGGAGGGACACGGCCACAAGCTAAGGGACAGTGGAGCCCCGGGAGGCTGGGAGAGACAAGGCAGGGTCCTCTGCCGGCAGCATGGCCCTGCTGCCAGTGTTAGACTTCCAGGCTCCGGCACCGTGAGAGACAAACATGACATTCAACGTCATTTCTGACGCTCTTTCATGCCCTTTTTTTTTTTTTAGTAAGGTTTCTATTTTAGGGTGATCGTCGGTTTGCGGAGATGTTGCAAAGCAGGACAGGGAGCCGTGGGGTCGCCCTCATGTGAGAGTAACCACCGCCTCACGCCGCCACGTTCATTTGTCACCACTAGGAAACCAAGGCTGGGACAGTGCTATGAATGAAACGCCGACCTCATTTGATTTCACCCGTTTTTCCGCGGACGTCCTTTTGCTGGCCCACCGGCCCACGCTATGCTCGGCCACCGTGTCTTCGTCTCCTCTGATCGGGGACAGTCCTGCAGCTGCCTTGCTCTCCACGACCTGAGGGTCTGGAGGCGTCCTGACCGCTCTTCGGCAGCGTGTGGCACATTCTCCTCGCTTCCTACCCCAGTCACACCCGACTGCGCTAACTCTGGCCAACCTCGGGGAACCGAGTTCTGCGGGTGATGCCCGTGGGGCTGGAGCATGGCCGCGCGTTCCCCGGCATGCCCTGTCCTCTCTGTGCGGAGGTCACGCTCTCATCCTGCTGGCCGTGCTGGCCGTGCAGCACCCCCCCACCCCACGTGTTGGCCGGGTGTCCTCAGGACAGACAGACTAGGGAGCCGCACCGAGTGGGGCTAGGTGGTCTGGACATCTCCACCAGGCGTTCGCTGGTTTGCAGCAGGAAGATCTTTCCCATTTTTAGTTTTGGCCAAGCAGGTGCTCCCCTCTCCCACCCCCTGCTTTAGCCATTGCTTTCTCTGGAAGCCGCTGAGGGCTGGTCAGGCTCCTTGGTGAGACCTCACGGATGTCTTCATGGAATTCCCAACTCATGCTCCCTGGACAACGGACGATCGAACAGCCCCCAAATTAGACGCCTGATTCCCCTCCTCCCCTCGGCGGGTGCACACAGCCCTGCCCCAGCTCAGCCCCAATTTCCATCTCGTAAATGGCAGCTCGAGCCGGAAGTCTTGGATTGTCTTTATTTCTGTTTCACCTTAAGCAAGTCCGCTTGGTTCTACAGCAGAGCTGGGGTCTGACCACGCTCGTCCTGGCTACAGCCCCTGTGCCCACGTGCCCCGAGGGCAGGGCCGGCCGCGTGGTGATCACTCACCCTCGCCCACATGTCCCCACACCATGCAGCTGGGGGGACCTCACGGGCTGCCCAGGCCTCTCATGCCCGTGACCCCTGCTCGCCGGTCTGGTCCCTCTCGGGCCCGGGCGCTGGCTTTGTGGCCTTGGCGCCCCCCACTTGCAGTTCCATGCTTGGAGGGTGCAAAGTGCTTTTCTTTCTGTGAACTGGCCAAAGAGCCCTCAGCTCTCCCCTCCGGCAACCCCCAGTTCTCTGCTCCCCTTCTTATGTATTCCAAGGAGATTTTCAAAATCTCTGCTTCTCTCGTCCTCCTCCCGGCCCATTCTGACTCACGTCTTCGATCTCCGAGCACACTGCTTCCCTGAAAGCCCCTTTCCCAGGTCGGTCCCGGATGAGCCCCCCAGAAGCCAAATCACAGGGTCCACTGACTCGGTACCTTGTGAGCCGTCAGCAGCCCCCCACCCTGCTGCAGCTCAAACACCGCCTGTGTTGCCTCCGGGGCGCCATCTACCCTAGACTCTGCTGGTCACCCCAACCTGCCTCCATTAACTCCTGGGGCCGCTCCAGGCTGGGGGCATTGGACACCATGTGGCTTACGGCCTGGGGCTGGCGAGTACCGGGGGTCCTACCTCCATGTGCTTGATGAGGTCCCTTTGTCCCTCCTTCCCTAGGACTCCTGCCTGAGTCCCCAGCCCCCTCTCCTGCTCGACTGACCGGTGGGCTGCCCTGCTGGACCTCAAGGCCAGGGAGCGTCAACACGGACCACCATGGGCTCTCTGGGCCACCATGGCTCCCCCCCGCCCCCTCCACTGCCAGCTGCTTAGAGGCTCCGCCCTGGCCTGGCTCACGGCTGCTCACCCACTGGACCAGCGACTTGGCTTGGCCCTCGCGCTCCTATCACTGAGACCCTGATTCTCTGCCCTCGCCAACACGGCCCACCCCCAGGCCGCTCTATCCACTTCCTGTCTGGCCCGAGGGCATCTAACTCTGTCGCTGACCTTCCACGCCTTTATTGCCGTCTCTCTGGAACGGAGGCTCTGGGGGGCAGCGTCCGTGGCGCGGCGGCATCACCCGCTGCCTCGTCTCCAGGGCCGGCCCCCAGAGTGCGCGCGGCCGGACAGACGCGGCTAAAGGAATGAACCAGGGCGGCGGCCCCTCCACACTCACTCAGCTTTGCTGGGCTTGGGGCTCTGGGCCTCTGCCGTGTCGTATTCCCGCACGTCCTTCAGTTCGCGTACCTGGCCAGTCAGCACCTTGGCAGCAAAGGCCACGATGTACTGTGGGGGAGGGGGCACAGGTGAGAAAAAGCCACCTCCCTGACCCTGCTGCCCTCCCGATGGCCGTATGCTCCTGCCACCGGCCCTTTGCACGTGCTGTTCCCGGGGCCGAACATGCCTTTCCCTGGGCGTGCCTGAGAAGGGCCTGCGCCCGGACCACTGCTTGGGGACCTCCAACTGGGTGGACAAGGAGCTGTGGGCTGCCGACTCACCAGGAACCAGTAGAGGTTCATGAGGGTGAGCAACAGAAGGAGTGCGTTGAAGAAGAAGTAGAAGGGGATGTCAGGCACTGAGCGCAGGCTGCTGTGGCACGTGGCGTACAGAACCTTGAGCGGGAACCAGTAGAGGCGGAACCAGAACCTGCAGCGGGGAGGGGGGCTTGGGGAAGCTGTTGGGGACAGGGAGAGGCGTGCCCCCCAGCCCCGGAGCCCTGCGCTGTCCCATCTGGACTCATCCATCTGTCCCTGCACACCCCCACCCATCCCTGTCCCCCTGCCCCCTCCTTGTCCACCGCTGCCCATCTGTCTCTATCCTGGCTCTGTCCTTTTCGCCTTCTGCCTGGTCTCTGGCTCTGCCCTGTTCCGCTAGGGACAGGCCCTGCCCACTTTACCAGGCCCCACCCCTTTCCTCAAGCCCCACCCCTTCTCACCAGCCCCACCCCCTTCCCTGCCCCCTCACCAGCTGAGGCTGAAGCTGAGGCAGCCCAGGTCCGCTGCCAAGGCATGGAGTCGGTGGTGGGAGCCTCCGCGGGACTTGAAGTAGACGTTGAGCTTGGTGAACTCCAGCTGCACGTCGCTAATGTCATGCAGGAAGAGCACGAGGATGCCCACATTGTGGTACCTGGGGAGGGGAGTGGGATAGGAGAGGAGAGAGGGTGGGTTACACTGGGGACCCTCACCCACTCCAAGCCTCCTGTGGGTCCCCTTCAAAGCTGTCCTCCCTGGCCCACGTGATCTGCCCGTTCCCCCGCCAGGCCAGGTCAGTGGCAGCACCCAAGCTGTGCCTGCCCCCTGGCGGCCCCACCCACTGCCTCACTGTCCCCAGGTGACCCAGGAGCCTCCATGCAAGTTCCTTATGTGCCCCTCCTCGTCTCTGTGAACGCAGACCCTCAGTGGCCTGGGCCATTTTGCATCCAGATCCCCTGCAAGTTTGTCCCTCACCTCCAACATCACTGCCACACTGACCCTCCTAGGTCTGTTTGTTTAACCTGAACATTGCTGCAATCTGCAGACCTGCCTAGGAAAATCCCCACCAGGCTCTAAAGAAGCCCGAAGGCCGTCCCCCCATCCCTCCCCAGCATTCCACCTGACAGCTGCTTGGGCCACTGGACTTAAATTCAGCCTGGACATGGCTGGGCACCTCTCTCACTCTGCCCTCCTGACAGCTCACGTGCCACAGGCCCTTTGCACGTGCTGTTCCCATCGCCTAACACGCACCTCCCCAGTGTTCATGGAGCCTTCCTTCACCTTTCAGACTTTGCTCACCTGTCACCCAACCACCCACACCTCACCACCCCCACGGTCCTTATCTTCCGACTTGATTCTTCTGCATAGTTATCACCTTCAAACAAACTATTAGTTCTTTTCTTGTCTGTTTGCTTGTTTGAGTTTTATCATCTGATTCTACTTAGAGCAGTGTGATCTTAAAGAACTTTCTAGAATGCTAGGAATGTTCTAAACCTGCATTGTCCGGTATGAGAGCCAGCAGCCACGTGTGACCGCTGAGCAGCTGACACGCGGCTAGTGTGGCTGCAGGACAGAATGTGCGCCTTTATTTCAGTTGAGTTAAAGCTGCCGTAGGCCCCGCGGCCCGCAGCTGGCCTCCTAGAGGCAGAGAGCGGCCCGTCCAACAGGAACAGCACGGGAACTGTGTGTGTTATCTCAGATCCTCTACCAGCCATATTTAAAACAGGAGGTAAAGAAGAGGTACAGTTAAGTTTAATGCTATCTTCTAATTAACTGTAAGCCCAAAACACTGTCGTCTTCACATGTGACCGACACAGCAAAAGCACTGGCGAGAGAGTCACGGTCCGCTGCCTTCGAAACACAGGGTGGATCTTACACGTACAGCAGGTTGAGGTGCAGACGGGCTGCATCTGAGGCCCTCGGGGGCCACGTGTGGTGGCCACAGTGGATTCTAGAATGCCAGGGTGGGTCTGCTGTGTTCCTAGCCACAGCCCCGCAGCAGCCGGGCATGGCCAGTGGCCCAGTAAACACTTGCGAAGTGTCCCGGCCAAGGCTGCCACCGGGTGGGAGGGGCCGGAGGGGGATGGATGGGGTAGGAGCGGGCTGGGGGTTCTCTGCCCCTGATAACACCCCATCCTTCTGCAGTCTCTCACCCACCCACCCCCACGGATACCCACCGTGGCCCCCACCAGCCTCCCCTCTGTGCTCATGCTATGCCCTCTGTCCCCTGCCCGTGCCCGGACTCACCGGAAGGCATAGGAGGAGACGATGAGGACCAGGGTGACCACGTGGTGCACGAGCATGACCACCGAGTCCTTGCGCCAGGCGTCCATGTACAGCGTGGCATAGATGGAGTGGCCGTAAAAGCTTCCTTGCAGCAGGTAGGCGGCTGCGATGTCCCGGGGCACCGCCATGCCTGGCGTCCAGTCTGGGGAGAGCAGGCCCGTGTCGTCAGCGGCCGACGGGAGGCCCCAGCTGGGGCGCGTCCTCCACAAGCCGCGACGTACCGCCCACTTGCGCAGGCGCGCTGGCCGCACCTCTTCTCCTCCCACTCTCTCCCCGTTGTTTCTTAGGAATGGGTGTTCTTTTTTTGGAGTGGTTCTAGATTTATAGAAAAGAGTGCTCCTCCCTCGACAGCTGTCCCTTGCAGGAGGTCCAACTCTGGCTTGGGTTCCCCTTCCTGTCTTCTCTTACTCATCAGGCTCTCTGGAGACAGCATCAATGCCTGGTCCTGGGCTCTCCCATCCTGGCAACACCCCCCCCACCCCCCACCCCCCCCCGTGGGATGGAGGCTGCCACCTGCCTCACTGTGTCAGGCGGGGCCACTGAGGCAGAAAGCCTACCGGCCAATGCCATTGGGAATGGGCTGTCCCACTCAGTGGGGTGTGGTTCCCCTCTACCTGCTCCTGCGGCCACCGCACTCCTCCTGGCACCTGTGCCCACCCACTCAGGCTTTACCCCCCCCCCCAGTGACACTGACCCCCGGCTCTCCCCGCTTCCTCTCTCAGGACCATCACCAAGAGGCCCTTGCCTGCGTCGATCTGGACTTCCCTGGCCACTCCTCTGCTCGTCCCCCAAAACGGCTGCCCTGGGCTCCCTCCAGGGCCTCCTGCCTCTAGCCTCAGAGACCCAGAGCCAGACCCTCATACCCCCTGGAGCCTGGCTGTCCCCTAACACCCCCCCTCGGCGACAATTCTTCATCTGCGCCTTGACCCCTCATGCAACAGGGACCCACCCATGTGGACCCCCGATGGGGGTCCCTCTCCGTCCAGGCCTCTGCTCACTTCCCCTGCCCTCGCCACCCTGACCCTGATCCAGGCACCGCTGTCTCCCACTCGGCTCGGCCCCAGCTCCTCCTGGCCTTCCTGAGCCTGTCCCCGACTGTCCCCCCTCCCCATGGTGGCCGCAACGGCCGTGAACACGCGAGCCCCATGCCCCAGCAAGTCCGCTCCTGGTGAGGTGCTCAAGGGAGCTAAAGCCAGGGCTCCTTGCACACGCGCGTGCACAGCAGCACCGCCGGCCGCCACCAAACGGTGCAAGCAACCCAAATGCCCACAGACGTGCGAGTGGGTGAGCAAAACGGGGTCCCTCCACCCAGCGGAATCCTAGCCAGCCGCACAGGCAGCGAGGCACAGACGCCCACTACGGCGCAGATGAACCCCAAAACAAGACGCTGAGTGAAAGAAGCCAGACACAAAAGGTCACGTAGTGCATAATCCCTTTCCATGTCTAGGAAACGTCCAGAACAGGCAAATCGGTAGAGACAGAAAGCAGATCCGAGGGGAGGGGATTGGGGGAGGGGGAGCGACTGCCCGCGGGGTCCGGTCTCCTTCTGCGGACGATGGGGGCACAACACGGTGAGTGTGCTACGTGCCACTGAACTGACCACTCGAACACGGTGAATATTTAAAAACTACGGGAAATCACGTACCACGTGAACGCTGACACCTCAGCCGTTTCTACACTCGGCAGCGTGACTGTGCGGACAGCGTGGCGCGGCCACCCCCGGAGCGCGGCCACCTGAACCTGTGTCCGCTCCGCACCGGCTCCCCGTGCCCCCCACCCCCACCCCCAGCCCCGGCTCCTGCTCCACGAGTCCGGCTGCTCTAGGGACCTCGCGCAGGCGGACAGTACCGGCGGCTGCAAATTACGCTGACTTGGCGTCATGCATCTTCTACCTAATTAAAAAAATCCCCTCAACGGATTAGATCTCCTCCCAGCACTTTGTCAGGTCCAGAGGCTCCTCAAAGTCTGAACACTTCGGCAGGGCCCTCCGTCCGAGTTTCGCGGGAATGTCGCAGCCGGCAGAGGCCCCCCCAACACGCACGCCTGCCGGGCGCTTCTGTCCCGCTCGAGAAGAAGCGCTGTAGCGGCCCCTCAGGGCACACAGCCGGCCCGCTCTGCAAACAGGACACCGAATTTTCCACCGATCGATCTCACTGGCAAGACTTTTACCATTGGGAGAGGGTCCCCCTCCAGCCCCGAGCCCCAGATCTGAGGTGGGGTAGGGAGAGTGCGGCACACACAGGATCACCCGTCCAGACTCCGTCTGCGCCCCGCACCCCCCCCCCCGCCCCCGCTCGCTCAGGGGGCCACGGAGCCCCAGCCTGTCTCTGCGTTCACATCCTACCTGCGGCTCTAAACGCTTTGTCACCCCCACCGCATCCCCCTCCCCGGCCTCTGGGAACAGCGCCCCCGTGTCCCAAACCCAACTCCTGCTCTCCCTGAAACCTGCCCCCTATCCCAGATCCCAGCCCCTGGTGTCATCCCCACCCTCCCTGCTCACCCCTGCCTCTGGCTTGACAATGAATCCTATCAGGTCTGCCTTCAAAACATTTCTCAAACCAGCCACTTCTCTCCCATTCTGGACCCCGTCCTGGGCAGAGCCCCCTTGTGACCCGGTTCGGGCCCTCAGCCCCCTACTCAGTTGGGCCTGTCAGTATCCCCCCTCTGCTCACAGCCCTCCGGTAGATACCCCCTGTCCCGGGGGGCTCCTTGCTGCCTCTGAGCATTTGCCAAGAGTGTGCCCATCCCACAGGGGCCTTTGCATTTCCCATCTGCCCCAGGCACCTCCAGGTCCCCATGCAAAGGTCACTTTTGGTGGGGCCGTCCTCATCTCTGTAGAACATTCCCCCCCTCCCCGGAGTTTTCTCATCAGCTGTTAACAGATTTCGTACTTCCTTGTCACCACAAGACATCAAGGCGGGGGGCTTTCTCTGCAGCACTCACAGCTGTGTCAGCACAGTGCCTGGTACACAGTAGGTGCCCAATAAGTGCACATGCAAAGCAGCAGCTCACCTGCAAGCATGTTATCGCAGCATAATTTAAAAGAAAAAGCCAGAGGCAACTCCATGCCTGAAACTGACAGGGATCCATCATGGTTCATTCACACAAAGGGAAATTGAATGACAGCCAAAACCTGCCCTCTAGAGATTTATAACAAGGGCAATGCACGTGGGGAGAGCGGCCATGTGGGTGATACAGTCCCACCAAGACAGACAGGTGTCCAGCAAACGTGGTGCTTGTCACTGGCACACCAAAACACAGAAGCTCTGTGCTCAGCCCTCAGATGGGAGCGTGGGGCTCGGTGCCACCAGGAGGCTTCAGGAACTGTTAACGTCCCGTGGCAGGAAACATGTCCGTGTGTGTCCCTGGTACCCAGCCTGGGTGATCAGCACAGGAATAGAGAAATCCCGACACCCCCATCACAGAGCAGGTTTTCTAGAACAGCCTTCCTGCGAGTGATAAAGGACACTGCAGCCACCCTCCTCCTGCCTATCCCACCAAACTCAGGCCTTGACGACTCCCGCATCTAATCCAATCGATGGATGCAGCCATTTCTCACCATTTCTATCTCTTCGCCAAGCTGGTCCAAGGCACATTAGCCCTCACCTCCCCACTGGGCCACTCTCTTCCTTATCCAAGGCTCTCCTGCCTCCACATGGCAGCCAAAAGTTTTTATGATCCACAAACCCATCCCATTTAGAATGAAACTCAAACTCCTCCTACCCTTCTCTCATCCTCACGTGCCAAGCTCATGCAGGCCCCAAGGCCTTTGCACATGCTGTTTCAGACACCTGGAATGCCCACCTGGGTCCACACAAGGGGTAACCTCATTCAGGACATCTCCCTGGGCCCTAATAGCACCAGGTCCTAAACAGGACCCTTTCCTGTCCCCAGAGCCCTTTAGGCACCCTTGTCTTGGGGCTACCTTGGGGTGGCCCTGTCTCAGGGCAGACATCCAGCATGAGATGTGTGATGAGTGTCCAGATCCGCCATGCAGACCAGAACCCTCCCCCACCCTGCTTTGTCTGGCAGGGCCCCTACCGTAGAAGACAGAGGGTGGGTCGTGAAAGAAGGGGTAGTCGGTCCCGAAGAGCAGGTAGGCGCTGTAGCTCCAGGCGCCCAGATAGAAGAGAAACTTCCAGGCGCTCTCAGGCATCTTGGCGGCATCTCTAGGCTGGAGGCGACACCGCTTGGCCAGGGGCTATGGGTGAGAAGGTGGGTGGCCATCAGTGCTGGGGGCCAAGGGCCGGGGACCACTCCTCCAGGGTGGGTAAAGCCAGGCTCAGGGGCTCTCCAGGCTGGGCAGTATTGGGGAGGGCCCAGCCCCAGTACCCACTGTGGCCTGAAGCGTAACCGGAGTCCACATGCGCCAGCCAAGGGCTAAACTTAGTGCCCAGCTGTCCGGAGCAGTGTGGGGAGGAGAATGGAGGAGACCTGAGGGAAACATAAGGGAAGACCGTGGCGACAAGGAGGGGGACATGTGAGTAGAGTGCAAGGGAGACCAATGGGGCCAGCCCAGAGGAGACGGGGGACTTGGGGGTCCCAGAGGGAGGTGGGGCTATACCAGGGAGAAGGGGGATTAAAGAGAAGATATGGAGGGGCCTGTAGGGGTGAAGCTGTGAAGAGAGCATGGAGGTGAGTATGGGGGCATCTGGGAGAACATGGGGAGGCTGGAACCCCAAGTGATCCTCATGGGGGAGAAACCTGAGGGGAAGGGGTACGTCAGAGGGAGAATTTGGGGGTAGGCTAGAGAGAAAAAGAAGTTGGGGAAGATGGGGTGGGTAGGTGGGGGAGAGCATGAGAATGGGGGAGCAGGGACAAAGAAGGAGAGAATGGGGTAGAGACAGAGGGGGCAGGGCAGGGGAAGGATGTACAATGAGATAGGAGACCTGAACTGAGCCACCTAAGGACACACCAGGGAGGACTGGAAGGAAGAGAGGTCATGCAACGCTGAGGTATGGAGGAATTTGCGGGGCACAGATCCCTGGGAGTCCAGGAGCCGGGGCCTCCAGCTCCCTGGGGGCGGGGCTCCAGAGCTGCTGGGTCAAGCCCGCCCCCTTCCCCCCAGAAGAGGCTTGAGGGGGCCGGAGCACCAACAGTTGCCATGGAGACAGCCAGAGCCAGTTCCAGTCACCCCTGGCAACCAGGCGGCTGCCAAGAAGATGAGCTTTGGAAGAAAGGGCAGCCCCTCCACCGATTTCTTGGGAAGGGCGAGCCTGGAACTGCTGTCGCCCCACCCAGACTGGCCGGACTGGCCGGAGCTCCAGGGATTCCAAAAGGGAGGTGCACATGCTCTTGCTGTCCCCCACCAGGCTCCCTCATCGCCAAGCCTCCTCCTCCAGGAGGGAGACCGCTCCACTCTGGTTGTCCCAGAGCGACAACATCCCCTCCTGGGCTCTGACCCTCAACCTCCTGCACCTTCCACTTCCCAGCTGGAAACTGGGAAAGCAGGGGTACCAACAACGCAAGATGGGGACAAACGCTGACCCTTGGAGGGGCCCTCATTCCCCCTCCCTGGAGAAGGGTGGTGGCTGGGTTCTCTTCCCCATGTGGGTGATAGGGGATGGTGGTGGGGACAGTGGCCGCCAAACAACACCCTATCCTTGACTTAACAAGGGCCAGCCTCTTCCCAGCCGGCAGAGAAAGGCTCCTTTGTTGGCGCCGGACTCTCTGTCCCTGCAGCCCCTGCCACCTCCAGCCAGATTGGGGCGGGGTGACCCCAGTCAGTCCATGGGGGAGTCGCAGCCAAGCTAGGGGCCCAAATGCCTTCCCACCAGTTCCCACAGCAGCGACCCCTCCCTAAGGATGGGGGGAGGCCAGGAGCCAATGTCACCCACAGGGTCACTCTCCAATTGGGGCGGTAACCTCCCCAGACTCGCTAGAAACTGGGCAAGTCGGACGCAGCCCCTTGGAGGCAGCCCAGTCCAGCTCTGAAGACCCAGGCCCTGCCACCTCCCAAGACTGCGACCACCGGCGTGGCCGGGGAGTCCAGGCCTTTGCCTCCCCAGGTCGGAGGGTGGCGCTGACTCGAGACATGCGCGAGGCAGGGACCGGGCAGCTCCTGCCTCTTCCCGGGAGCCGCGCACAAGTCCGCTCCGCCGCCGCGTGGACCTCGAGCCCCGCTCCGGGTCCGGGCGCGCCCCGCATGGCCCAGAGGCGCAAGGCGCAGGCGGCTTCTGTGCCCATAGCCCACCCCGCCCGCGTCCTCCGCTCCTCGGTCCCCGCTTCGGCCCTGCCCGAAAGAGCGCGAGGTGGCCCGGGCCCTCCCACCGGCCGGGGCCCCCTTGTCCCGCACCGACCGGCATAAGTCGGCCCCTGTTCCCCCACATCTCGAACACCCCATCCGTGCGGGGGTCCCCACGTCCCGGGCTTCCTCCAGCTTGGCCACACCCCCGCATCCACCCCACCCCCACCCCTCTCAGCCCGAAGGGGACGAGCTCCTCCAGCCCGAGGCCCCCACTACCAGGGACCCGGCCTGTAGAGGCAGCAGAAAGGGGTACGCGAGGGCCCGGGGTCCGTGTCCCGGGCCCCCCATAACAGCCGGGTCCCCCAGCCCGCCGCCCCACGTCCCGGCCCCCGGCGGCACTGACCCGAAAGAGGCGCGCAGTGGCCGCGGAGCGCAGCGCCGTCCAGCCGAGCGCGCCGAGCGCCAGCAGCAGCAGCTCGGGCGGCGCCAGGTGCGCGTGCTCGGCCAGGCCGCGGCGCGCCAGCCCCCAGCCGCAGTCCGCGCAGCCCCGCGCCGCCGCTAGCGCGCTGCCCCAGCTGCGCTGCACCAGCTGCGCGTAGCTCGGCATGGGCTCGGGCCCAGCCGGCTCCGCCGTCGTCCCCGCCGCCGCCATGCCGCCCGCTCGCCGGCCGCCGCGCCGCTTGCGCCTGCCCGCGGTGGCCGCCGGAGCCGCGCGCCCCGCGTCACGCGCCGCAGCTGGGCCGGGGGCGCGCCGGCCGGAGCTGGGGACGGGGGGCGGGGCCAGCACAAGCCCCGCCCCGGAGGGGGGCGCGGGCGGCGGGGACTTGGGGCCTGGTCGCGACGTCCGAGACCTGAGGGCGCTCGGGCGCTCGGTCTCCCCAAGGCAGCGGCGGCGACCACGGGCGGATCAGACCCGGCGTTGTCGCGACGCGTCCTGGAGACGGGCCCGGGCTCCTGCCCATTTTCCAGTGGAGGAAACCGAGGCGCAGAGCGGCGGGGTAGGGTGTCTGTCGGGCGCCCGCCCATCCTGGACCCCGTGTCCACACACCCCGTCCCCGCTCCGTAGTGCCCGTGCCCACCCTGGGCTCCACCATCCCATCACTCGGTGTCTGCGATGTGGGGCACGGTGAGCACCAACAGGCAGTGTCCTTCACCGGTAACTCTTTCCCGGGCCCCCCACCTCTCGGACTGCCCCATTCCCTGCCCGCCACCTGCTGCTATCCTTGACCCTGAGGACCTGGCAGGCCTCCCCTCCCATGCAGCAGGTTAACACAGGCCTGCGGGAGAGGCAGAGGGAGTGGACACCCACCTGCTGGGACTCAGAGGCTGGATCAAGACTGCTGGCTCCATTGGGACCACCCCTGGTGATACTCTATTGTCCAGTGACCAGGCCCTGTGTCTGAAGTCCCCAAAAGCTGTGACCAAGGACACTGGTCACCTGTTGGGGATATCACCTTCCCTGACACTGACAGCCTCCCAGGACTCCCACATTCCTTGTTCCTCCTTCCCTCCCACCAAGGAGGTCATCCCAAAGGCTTTAAGATGCAGAGTGAAAACTGGTGTGGGCCCTGCAGGAGGCCTGATCTGATCTTCGGGTGCATGGGGGAAAACAGGAGGACGGAGGAGACACACATCTCCCCTCCTTCCCCTCAACCTTCACCCGGGTCGAGCAGCACACTCAGTTGGCTCTACCTCCAAATGGTCACGAATTCAGCCACTTTGCATCTGCACGGCCTCCTGTGGCCCTGGGCCCCCCAGTGCCTCTTGCCTGGTACCCCGGCTTCCTCCTTACCCTGGACAGAGGCCAGGAGCCTGCTTGCAGTCCTTCCTCTGCTCACAGCCCCCATGGCTCCCATCATGCAGAGTAAAAGGCCAACTCCTCACTGACCCACGACCTACTGTCATGCTCTCCACTCCACCTTGCTCCCCATACGCCACACTGGCCACCTCACTGTTCCTCTAGTACCCCTGGTACAGTACTGCCTCAGGGCCTTGCACTGGCTGTTCCCTCTGCTTAGAATGCTGTTCCCCCAGGTGCTAGCAGGGACCCTCCCTCACTTCCTTCAGACTTTACCTACAAATGTCACCCGCTCAGTGCACCCCTCTTTCCCATCAGTCGTCTTGTCAGTTGTCACCGTCTGCTCACTGTAGCTCCTACTCATTATTCTTGAACACACACTCTGTGGGGTCCGGGGTCCATCCGGCCCATCAGACCAGGAAGTGACAGGCCCAGCATGTTCGGGTATGAGGACTGCCTGGACTGGTTAAGTATTAAGGCTCAGCCAGAGGCCAGAGATCTAATGCTGCAGCTTGCCTAGCGGGCAGAGGGGGACTCAGGGAGCCTCAGCTAGCGCTAGCCGTGCCCCCAGAGGTCCGGCTGGGCCTGTGGTGCAGCCCTGGACATTCCGACTCCCCCACCTCCGCCCTCCCACCCAGCACTATCTGTCACTATCTGGTCACCATGACAGCCATCAGTAATGTGAGAGGCGCCCCCGCCCACCAGCCCAGCCCCAGCTGCCTTGAGTTTCATCTTGGCAGGGCCGGCTGGGAGGCCACCAAGGGGTGGGTGCAGGGCAGAAATGGCAGGTGGCTCCTCGTTCTGGCAGCTGGGACCTGACAACGGGCTGCTAAGGCCCCAAGGCTGGCGCCCCTTCCCTCTTCCACCTGAGGGCAGGCCTCCTTTCTCCCGGGGAGCTGATCCCCGGGGCCCCCACCCCCACCACATGCCTCTGTCATCTCTCTCTCCTGCTGAGCTCCTCACCAGGCAGGGAGCGGATAGGGATGGGCCCTGCCCCTGGGAATCCTGATCTCTGCGTCCAGTCCCCGCGACCAAGCGCCAGGTTTCAGGCAGCCACCTCTGAGGCAGATGAGGCCAGACTCTGGCAACACAGGTCTTCCCTCCTTCCTGGGAGAGGCCCAGACACTGACCTAGGGACAAAGGGCACAAAGCCCCGTCCAGCTCACGGAGCCCAGTGCAGCCTCGGAAGCTTTGCAGGGGCTGTTCATGCTGCCTTGAATGAATGCTGGTCCCCCCCGGAACCTGGCCTGGCAGATCCTTCTAGTTGTTTGGGTGGTGACCTCCTCTGAGAGGCCCAGCCAACAACTCTCCCCTGCTCACCTACCACCCTCTCTCTGGCCTCAGTCTTGGCTGAGGACTGCCCACAGGGCAGCAGCCCCGAGCAAGGGACGGTCGGGCGGGGCAGGGCGGGGGTGCATTTGCTCCCTGCACACACCCTCCCCATGTGACTGAACTGAGGCCTGAATGCGTCCTACCTCCCTCACACCTTCAGTCCACCCCGGGATACTGCTTTCGAGTCCGGATGCCCCTGGTGATGGCTGTCACTACTCTGTACCTCAGTTTCCTGGATGCCAAGGGGGCTTGGGAGACGCGGCTGTGCCACCTGGAGCTCAGCATCATGGGGTCGCTGCCTGCGGGGTGGGGAGTCTGTGCTGCTGCTGCTCACAGGCCCTGGTCTCCAGGGCTCCCCTCCCAGCAAAGCCCTGGGGGACGGTGCCCAGCACCCTCCCTTCTGAGCCTTGGTTCCCACACGTCCCTCCCAAAGTGGCCAGAGCAGACATGGATCAGGCGGGGCTTCCCATGGCAGAGACGTTTATTGACAAGAGGGGCACTGGGCTGGGCTTCCAGCATCCGCCTCTGGCCAGAACAAGTGAGAGAGCCCAGGAGGGGCGCCCAGCAGGAGGCCTCACTGAGCCAAGGCCCGGAACCACGGCTGGGGCCAGCCTCACGCGCTGGGAGCGTACTGCAGCACCAGCCGGTCAAAGTCATTCTCCTTCAACGTGGAGGGCGGACGGCGGGGGAAGAAAGAGAGAGAGAGAGCATGAGTCAGGACCCCAGTCATCAGCCTCCCCCGGCCCCACCCAGGGGGTCTGGGGACCTGGGACAGACCGTCCCCTTGGGCTCACCTTGGCCTGGTACTCCTTGATGAAAGGGTGGGACCGGTGTGCGTCCTTCAGCTGGGACAGGTAGCGGTTTGTCACCTGCAGGGGAGAGGAGGCCAGATGAGCTGAACAGGGGCCCCTGGGGCACCTCTCATGTACAGGGCAAGGGGAGGGGTGGGGGGGTAAGGGCTGCCGAGCTGACCCCAAGCAAGGGCCCGTCTCCCATCACCTCCATCACTCTACCCTGAAATCTGGCTGATGACAGGACCCTCAGGGTCAGGCGGGAAGACGGGGGCAGCTGGCTCAGAGCCTACACTCGCTCAGCACACGGCGGAAGCATGCTCCACACGGTTCAGGGAGTGGGTCGGAGGGACCCAGGCCCTGGGAGAGGGCAGAAGGCCAGGAGGAGTGCAGGGCAGGTCAGGGGGAACAGGGTTGGGAGGGGAGGTGGGTTTGTTCTGGGCACACTGTACAGAGAAACCCAAGATCTTGCTATTAGAACGTGGACCCCAGACAGCGCCCCTTCTGCCAACCTCACCCCACCTCCCCAGGCCCGCCCTGACTACATGGGCTGGGGGCAGCTGTCTCCCCAAGACTAGGGGTCCAGTGCTGTTTCTGGGGTGAGTGGGAGAGTTGTCCTGTCTGCTATCCTACGCTATTCTACGCTAGCCCCAAGGCTGCCCCGGGCGGGGGGGGCTCGTACAAGGGATGGGTGACAGACTGCCAGGGACCCTGGGGGTGAGTCCCTGGCCAACTGGGCCAGTCAGCCACCTGAACAGCGGTGCCACAGAGTTCTCCCTCCCTTTCCACCCTCAGACAACGTGGGCTCACAGGGACTGCTCCCCTGGGCCCCTCTTCTCTGCTCTTTTGCCCACCGCCCACCCGGACGTGGCACAGCTGGGGGTCCCGGCTCAGCCGGCCCTGGCTTGGGCACGCTCGGAGGCACGGCCCGCTAGTTCACAGGGCCCATGGGAGCAGCTGGCCTACAGCCTCGGCACCCGCGACACCGACTTCCCAGGGCCCCTCGTGATGGCAACTGCACCCCCTCCAAAGGAGTGGGCTTCTCCCCGAGACCCTGAGCTTCGTCCGGAGCTGGGGCCGCACCACAAGCTGGCACCACAGAGGCTAGAAAACCTCCCTGCACCAGGGGGTCCTACCTCGGGGGGCTTGCCCAGGTGCTGTGACAGGACAATGAGGTTGATCAGTGTCTCCGGGTGGCCACTGTCCTGGAAACACAAGAGACACCAGCGAGCTGGGTCAGCTCCCCCAGACCCCCAACTCAGACTGCTCACCCCCATCTCTGGTGGGAAAATGGCTCCCACCCACCCAGGGTGAAGACATGACCCATGCGAGGTCACACCCTCAGAGGTGGGGCAGGGGGACCCGAAGTGCGCCTCCTGGCCACTCTGCAAGGCGGTGACCTCAGGGCCCTCCTTTCTGCCTGGGCGGCAGCATGGTGGCAAAGGGGGCTGCAGCCCCAACCCGCCTTCCCCCCTCCCCGCCTCTCCGCAACAGTGGCTTCCCCTCTGAGCCTGCTGTCTCATCTGCGGGCCAGGATGAGACAGGGCCCCCCTGCTGGTCGTGGTTATCACACCAGTCGCAAAGGAACAGAGCCCAGCCCAAGGCAGCCTGCCCGCCCATCATAGGCAAGCTGTCCTTCTCGCTGCAAAAATGAGGTCTGAGACCACGGGGCAGACCCCACCCGCCCCTCCTGCTCTCCAGGGGCCTTGGCAAGAAGCTGCCGGGAAATTACCAGAACATTCAAGTGCGTGACCTCATCCCACCCACCCACACAGGGCTCTGAGGCACAGGGAACCCTGGGACCTGGCCCAGGACCACCTTGGCCAGGAAGGCCAGACCGCTGCAGGGAGCCCCGACTGGGCACTTGGAGAGACAGAGCAACCCGGACACGAGGTATTGCAGGTTCAAGGGGCTGCACGGACCCCAGCCTCCTGCACAGACCCGGCTCCACTCCACGGCTGCCCTTCTTTGGGGAGACTCAACTCCCCCCCTTAGTCTCCTCAGCAACTGTCATGGGGGACAGTGGCACGTGCTCACAGAAGCAAAACAAGGGGAACGCCAAAGGAGTGGGAAGGACAGTGGAAAGCATGGGGTGGCCCACAGGCGCTGGGCCGAGTGAGGCCATGACATGCCTCGGGCATTGGGGGGGTCAGGGCCACGGGGCAGCAAGCCAGCCCAGGCGGGGTCTCAGAGAATGAGGACAGATGGATGTAATTTAACTGGGGACCCTACCACCCTCTCCTTCTGGGGCAGAGACACCCCAGCACGCCAGGCATTCCTGCATCCAGCAGTCCGGTGAAGGTCGGAGCCTGTCAGGGAGGCACGGTGGCCAGCATGGACACAGGGCGCCTGGCGGGGCAAGGCAGCTCCACGCGTGCAGCTGATGGCCCCTGGCCTGTCCCTGATCAGCAAACAACCTCCTGTCGGTAACCTGACCCCTCGCCCAGATACAGGGGAGAAAGCTTCCTGCTGGTGTCTGTTTCTCACTACATCAAGAAATGTTTTCCAAAAACAGAAAAAACTTCGACGTTTCCTCTGATTATAAAAATAATACACAAGACTTCACGTGTTGGGGGAAGACGGCGGGGGCTGCCCTGCCAGGGCCTCACTCGTGGTCCCTCTTCTAGACCCGGACAGGCCCAGGCAACGCCTCCCGTCAGCAGCCCGCTCTCCCCTTGGTAATGAATGGCGGGCATCTCTTCCAAGCACTGGCTCGGGTGAGGTGTCACATCAAGAGGCCCACAGACCGGGCAGCCAAGGTGACAACGAGACCTTCAGCGCAGCTCGGGCCACCTGAAGCCCAGGACAAAGGGATCCTCCCATTTCCAAGAGAAGCCACAATCAACGTTTCTACTTGCAATCCGCGTCTTCACTGATGTGGTATTAAAACAAATCCCCACGTGGTCACGGGCCAGGCCCGTGGGCTCCCTCTGCCCGGTCTGCCTCTGCAGCAAGCCCCACGGCCCCTGCCGCCCCCACCGGGAGCCGCGGCGCGGGCCGGGCCTGCCGCACCTTGTCCAGCGCCTCCTGCAGCACGCCTTCGGCGGCCTCCCATCGGCCCTGGGCCATGTGGCAGGCCGCCTGCCCGTTGAGCAGCAGCAGCGTGGATGAGCACTTGTCAGCCATCTCCTGAAAGATGTAGTAGGCGTCCTGCAGCTTCTCGCCACCCTGCGGGGACAGTTCCCACACCACTGGTTTGCCGCCCTGCTTCCCAGCCCCACCACCGCCCGCTCCCTCAGAGCAGAGGGACGCCAGCACGCCGCCACTTTGCTGACGTGATGCCGGCCTGGCGAGCGCGCGGCAGGCAGTCCCTGCACCCCTCTCTGTCACTGGCAGTCCTGACCCCGACCGCCCTTTCTGAATGAAAGGTTCTGTCTGCCCGCTGAAGACGCAGCATCACCCTTACAGGGGAGCCTGAGACCAAGACGTGCTTCTGAAAAAATGCAGAGCTGGCGAAGAGTGGGCAGGGTTCACCCCACAAAACTGCACAGATACCGGAAACTGGCTTGGGTGAGGCCTCAGCCCCCCAAGGCCAGTGCAGGCGCACGCGGACGGGGAACACATTTTAAGCAGCCCATACAAAAAAACACGACTTAGAGAGAGGAAGCCCAGTGCCAAAAGCCAGAAAAAGGGCCGCTGCCAAGAGGGCAGCGGGGGGGTGGGGGGGTGCCCAGGCATGGGAGATGGGGGCTCGGCGCAGGGGAAGGTGCGAGGGGGACACTGGCCACTGCCCAGTGCCAGGAGCCCACAGAGCAAGCTGAGCAGGAGCCACGCTTGGGGTGGCCCCGGGAGGCTGCACGGCCAGGCTGGCCCACGCGTTCCATCAGGTCTGCGTGCAGAGCCCCCCCCCCCCCCAGCTCATTCACTCTGGCTCTGGCCAAGCTGCTCAGCTGTGAGGACCCGGGAATAGGGCTGGGGGTTCCCCTGGGGGATGGGCCCTGGCCCCAAAGGAAGCAGCAGGTCCAGTGTATCCAGAGAAGCCCTCACCGGCACTCTCCCCACAGGAGCGGCCGGTGCCGCATGCAGGGGGCACCTCCCCTTTCCCAGCTCTCCGATGCGCCCTCGTTCCCCCAGCACGGCCCAGGGGCTCACCACGGCCAGATTGACCCATGCGGTGGCCAGCTGTGTGAGGGTGGCATCCTCGTCCTGGTCCTGCATTTTCTTCAGCTCCTTCCTGGGGACAGAGGAGAAGGGTAGGAGGGAGCCCCCCCGCATTCCTGCTTACAGGGCAAACACCGGGGCTGGCTCGCGGCCCCCGCCCGGCTGCCCCCACTGCACACTTGGGAAGCCCACCCCAACTCTGCAGGCCCCACCGTCCACAACACAGAAGGAAACTGAGGCAAGGACAGCACCGTCCCTTGTCCCAGGCAAGCACCCCACAGGGAACAGCAGGTACACCACAGGGTGTCACCCCAACGGGCTACAATGAAGTGACTAAGGAAGCGATCGTATCACTAATGCTCTGGGCCTCCGAGAGCGCCCGGGGAGGGTCCCCATGCTGGGTGCCCCCTAGCGGGCAGAGGCCTGGCTTCTGGGGAGCATGGCGTCCTGACATGGCCTGGCCGCTGCTCAGACAGCCCTGAGGCCCAGGCCCGAGCCTGGGAGGCACAGGTAGGGACACATGGGAGAGACGTACCGGGCGAGGTCCAGGCGGTCCAGCTTCAGCAAGATCTGCACGGTCATGGCCATGCTGCAGGACAAAGCGGCAGTCAGCCGGCACCCTCGTCACTAGGCTGCCTGTCGGGGCTCCCTCCGCACAGGCCCCACCTCCAGGAACATTCCTAGGAGTGCTTGGGCGGCCAGCGCTGCCTCGCCGAGGGCAAAGCTGAGCCGCACTGGACTCAGACCCAGGCACTGTGTGCCGGGCCAAGTCTCCCACTGCTTCCCGGGGCCCTGGCTCCCCCATCTCACCACTGAGCACACTTGGGGCTGGAGATTTCGTGGGGTCCCAAGTTGTCCCACTCTGACTACCCTGAGGCTGGGGCACCCGGTCCGTGCCCCACTCCTGGTGCCAGGGGACACCGCCCCATGGCAGGAGTCCAGGGAGCAAGCTGAGCAGCCTAACCCAGGGTCAGCCCCCAGAGAAGGCTGGGGGTCCAGTCCCAGAGGTGCTGTGTGGGGCAGGTGCTCACCCCCTCCGGTTCCCGCACCCCTGGCTTCCTTCTCTGCCTGACAGCTGTGACCACCAATGATGTATGCAGTCACTCGTCCCCACATTTTCCCGCCCAGATCAACCCGTGTAGGAGTCTGAGAAATAGTAACAGAGTCTGCTGCCTTGTAAGCTGCTGTCAGACCTATTTCTAAGCTGCCACAGATCCGTTTCTGGATGGAGGGGGGATATAAACAGATACAAAAATGAACCTGTGACCAGCGAACCAAGGGACAGCAGGCACCAGGGAGTTCACAGGGAAGGGCTGTCGCACCCTCTGGGCCGGAGCCCTGGACACAGCGCCCCAGATGCAGGGCTGGCCCAGAGTCACCTCCTGCGGTGGGGGGTGGAGCCCAGGGTGCACTGCAAGGGGCTCTGGCACCCCAGCTCTGGAGTGCCCTGAATGGGGGCCAGCCTCAGGGGAGGGCCTAGGGGAACGCGGGGAGGACATGGAAAGGCCAGGGCCCAGGAACACAGGGCTCCGTGGTGGGGGTGGGGGTACAGAAACCACAGGCAGAAACAAAGGTGCTTTCTCCTCTGCCATCGGGAGCAGAGGGTTTCCAGCCCTGGGAGCCGTGTCCTTGGGAACAGCAGCCTAGCCGTGCAGAAAGGAGTGTCTCCTGGACCAAGAATGGGAGCTGCAGCCTGAATGGGAAGCCTGGGCCCCACCGGTCTCACCCAGCAGTCCCCCACTGTTCCCATGACAACGGCCAATGAGGCCTTGAGCAGCCTGGAGACCAGAGGGGCCGCTCAGGCCTCCAGGCCTTCCCCCTGGAACAGGGAGGACACTCACCACTCCAGGCTGTCCCCCTGGTGCAGGGCACGCAGGGCCGCATCTGGGTTCTGGTCGTGGAAGTAGATGGAGGCGGCCATCAGCAGGAAGGTGGTGTTGGTCACGTCCACACTCCTGCTCATCTCCCGGTCCAGCTCGGCCACAATCGAGTCCCTGCAAGACAAGGCTGCTGAGGGCCTGTGGCCAGGGGTGGGAAGCAGCCTCGGCCCTGTGGGAACAGACAGGTCCAGAGAGGGTGGGTCAGGCCCCCAGGGGAACACAGCAGCTGCAGGCAGAATGGGCCCAGCTTGGGGCACCAGATGTGGCTCAGATGGCTGGGTGTCTACCTTCGGCTCAAGTCATGATCCCCAGGTCCTGGGATCGAGCCCCATGTCGGGCTCCCAGCTCAGCAGGGAGTCAGCTTCTCCCCCTGCCTCTCTCCCTGCTTGTGCTCTCTCTCTCTCCCCCTCAAATGAATAAATAAAAACTTAAAAAAAAAAAAAAAAAAAAAGGAACAAACGGGCCCAGCTGTCTCCGTCGAGTCCCACTGGGTGCCAGCTTCACCGCCTTCCCACTGGCACTTCTCACCCTTACGCAGAGAAACTGAGGCTGGCTGGTTTCAGGCCAGCTTGTGAGGAGATGTGCTGCAGGAGGGGCCATGTCCACAGAGCAGCACAGATCACTGCCTAGGCCTACAGATCTCCTGGCCCTCAGAGCTAGGGGGCTGTAGTGTCCACACCATCCCGGATATGGAGGGACAGGCTGACTTGACAGGGGTGCCTCTCTGGAGGCAGGAAGCCACACAGATGAATCTCACACGAGTGACATCGCTGTCTTCCCAAGGAGGCCGGCTGCTCCTGGCAGGTGGGCCACATGCTGGGCTGGGGGCCAGGCTGGCGTCAGGGCTCTGCCAAGGATCAGCTGGTTCCCCCACAGGCCACAGGACGCCCGAACCACAATCTGCCTAACTAGAAAACAGAGCGAGTACCCTCGTTTCAAAAGGCTGCTGAGCAGCTGACAGGAGAAGGGAACAAGGGCCAGGCCCTGAGTCGCTGCCAGACAAAAGCTGCTGTTCAGGGCCCGCAGGATCTCTGGGGGGCTGCTGGTCAGGGTCTCCGTCTAAGGCCTTGGAGGATGGGGACACACCTGTCACTGTCCTCGTGCCCACCAAGGTGTCTGACGGACAAATGACTTCAAAGCTGGGACTACTTCCTGCTCTGCACACCCAGATCGCTTACAGGGGGTGACAGAGTTGGCGTGGAGCCCTCATGGTCACCACACAACGTTCCCTGCCTGGTTTGTGGTGCCGAGAGTACACACAGCGCCTGCTGTTGCTAATGTGACGGGAGCGTCACACGCTGTGACTGTAACACGTCATCGTTCACCTACAGGTCCCGGGACTTTCTCCACAGCCTGCCTGCTGGGCTGCCTAAGGAGTTTGTGCCGCCGGGCCAGACGCACCCTGAACCCCTCCGCCTTCCCGAGCCCCTGCCCCAGGCCACACAGCAGCCCCTGCTCCGAGACGGCCCAGAGTCCCCTCCTCCTATGAAAGGAGAATAGAGCTTGTCACCCCGGCTCATGAAGTGTGGAGAGGCAGAAAGGACGGCCTCAGGAGCCTGCCTGTCTTGGTGTCCTGGGGCTGCTGTCACAAAGCATCACAAACTGGGAAGATGCAGCAGGAACAGACTCTCTCACGGAGAAGTTCTGGAAGGCAGAAGCCCGATATCCAAGCATGGGCAGGGAAGTTGCTTCTGAGGCCTTTGAGGGTGAATCCATCCCCAGCCCCTCTCCTGGCTTCAGCATGCTGCCCACAGTCCTTGTCACCCCTTGGCTTCTGTGTCACCCCAATTCTGACTCCATCTTCACGCAGGCTTCCCCTCTGTACCTTCTCTGTCTTCTCGTTTGTCTCTTATGAGGACACGAGATTCAGGGCCCACCTTATATCCAGGACGATCTCCAGATCCTTCACTAATCACATTTGGAAAGACCTCATTTCCAATGACGTGGCACTCATAAGTTCTGGGGATCAGAACCTGGGAGCCCCCATTCAGCTGTCACTGCTGACAAGTAAATCCCCCCGGAGCCTCAAGCTTCAAGGGCGAAGGAGCCCAAACAGGAGACGGGGCACAGAATGCTGCCCCCCTTAAGGGCAGTGCTGGGGGTCACAGCAGGTGGTCTCCCTCACACCCAGGAGCCAAAGACACCGTTGGTGGCCCCGGAGAGTAGCACAGTATCAACAAGGCCATGATCAAGTCCTGGTCTAAGGAGTTCCACTGGGCAGAGACTGGGGAAGGCCTCTGTGTGAGGCTCCAGGTCACTACAAAGGATGCTCCAGGGTGGCGGGAGGTCTCGGGGCTGGGCAGGGGGGCAGGGGAAGAGCCACAGAGCAGAGCGTCTCCACGTCATGGGCCAGGCTGTTCCCTATCCCAGGCACCCTGTGGGGAGCAGATATGAACGTAAAAGTTCCTAATCCCGGGGGGCCTCACAACCAGCCCTTCCTGGGGTGGGGGAAGCGGAGGTGCAGAGGCAGAGCCCAAAGCACCTGAGCAAGTATCCTGGCCGGCAACAGAATGAACGGCTCACACAAATGGCCCAGCAGGGGAGGAATGTGCTTTCACTGAGGCCCCAGGAGGTGAGGGCGGGGGAGACGCCCACCCCTGCCCTCCCATCCTCACCTCTGGCTGTCGTTGGCCAGGTACTCAGCAAACATGCGCACGGCCTGGAGCTCGGGGGCCGAGGAGGGCTTGATCTCGTCCAGGACCACACCGTATTTCCTCTGCAGTCAAGACAAGCACACCGTCAGCTTGTCCTGCTCTCCCGTGGGGCTCAGCCCTCAGCCCCCAGGAACACACGAGAGCTTTCTTAGGGCTCTAGCAGCACCCTGGCAGAGCCCCAACACCTGGAACCAACGGCTGCCACGAGAGCCCACCACCAGCATCCACCACCCCCAGGGACTCCTCAGCCTGCCAGCGGCCAGCTCTGCTACGGCATCTGCTGGGAGCCAGCACAGCGACACCCACCACTCCAGCTGGAGACCCCAGCTGCTCACTGTCCAGCCCCCAGGGCTGGGGTGACAGGGCGAGTGCCCTGCCGCTCTGGGGGAAATGCAACGTCTGGGCGTCAGGACATGCACCCCCTCCCTGCTACACTCAGAACCGGTGGTGGTGGTCACTGCTGGAAGGGGAACTGGAGTCCCATTTTCACCGCATCCCTTTCTAGGTGGTTTTGATGTTTTTGCTGCCGCCTACAGGTGGTCCTTCTTTTTAAACACGTGTCTACACCACAAGGAGATTCCGATGACGTACATGGGGCAGCCCCTCTGCTGGGGGCCACACATACTCTTCACCATCAAGGGCGGGGGGCGGGGCGGGTGTGATCAATGGGAAGGTGGGAGGGTCCCATCAGGCTCCAGAACACTCCACAGAGGGCAAGACGTCAACAGAACCAGGAAGCCACCCAGGGCCTGATGTGAGGTGGAGGCAGCCACAGAGCCATGTGCCCAGGACAGATCAGTGTCCAAGGCGGAGACTTGGGGGAGAAGGCGGGTGGGAGGCCGGCTGCTGGTGGGCCTTGGCGGGGAAGACCGGGGCAGGGCACAAGTCGGTCCTGTCTGCACCATCTGGACTGCATGCACGCCCAGAGCAAGAAGAAACACTGCCTGTGGGCTGGGGGCAGGTGCACAGGAGTCTCTCCGCTATCTACTTGGTTATTCTGAAAACCTAAAGCTGTACTACACAAATCAGAACCTATTCGTTACATCCAATCAAATCAAATCAATTACAGAAAATCAATCAAAACCTACTGATTACATTAAAAGAAAAGAAAGAAGAGGGAGAGGGGCGCCTGGGTGGCACAGCGGTTGGGCGTCTGCCTTCGGCTCAGGGCGTGATCCCGGCGTTACGGGATCGAGCCCCACATCAGGCTCCTCCGCTATGAGCCTGCTTCTTCCTCTCCCACTCCCCTGCTTGTGTTCCCTGTCTCGCTGGCTGTCTCTATCTCTGTCGAATAAATAAATAAAATCCTTAAAAAAAAAAAAAAAAAGAAAGAAGAGGGAGAAATCCCTATACTGGTCCTTGGGCCTGGTGAGTCCACAACCTGGGGAACAGGGCCACCTACTTGTGGAGGCCACACGGGCTGCTCCAACTCCTGGACTCTGCCCTCCTTTGTCTGCGTCCCCACCCTCGTCCCCGCCCAGCACTCTGTTCCTTTACTCTCCTGTCCCAGGGGCCTTGGAGGTCACAGGCCCACACTCACCTGTGCAAGGTATGCTCTGTACAGGAAGACATCCCTTTCCACGTCTCTCTCCGGGCTTGAGGGCTGCAGAGAGAGACCGATCAGAATGCTTGCACCACGTGTCAGACAGGTCCTCAGGGGAGGCCAGGAGCAAGCAGCTTCCTACATCCCAGCCCTGATCTTGTCGCAGACCCTCACCACCCCAGGAAGGGGGCTGATCCTCACCCGCCTCCATCCGGGTGAGGAAAGTGGGGCACCCACTCAAGCTGCACAGCAAGGGGCCAGGGTGGAGCCCATGCCTTTAACCACTGGACAGGCAGCCACTCATCCTGACGGGGGCCCCCAGGGTGCAGTGAGTCAAAACAGAAGCTGCTCAATGGCAGGGGTGGTCCAAGATGTTGGGGGGAAATGCTCCAGTGTGCCTGGGTTTATAAAAGTAGAGAGAACAGGGGCGCCTGGGTGGCTCAGTTGGTTAAGCGTCTGCCTTCGGCTCAGGTCGTGATCTCAGGATCCTGGGATCGAGTCCCACGTCAAGCTCCCTGCTCAGGAGGGAGTCTGCTTCTCCCTCTGCCCCTCCCCTGGCTCGTGCTCGCGCTCTCTCTCTCTCAAATAAATAAATAAAATCTTACAAAAAAATAGAAAAGTAGAGAAAACAGGCCTGGGAGGATTCCCATCCAGAGGTGGATGGGTGATTCCGCAGAACAGACGGGCCCCTGGAGACGTGCAAAGGGACTGTACTTTTTGTAACAAATACTTCTATGCAGCCTGTTCCTGCCCTGTTTTTGTTCCAAAACACGTTCGAAACACGGAAAACAAAAGAGAAAGGTTTGCCTCGCTCAGAGGAGCTCTCTGGGAGAGCTCGGCGGGGCTGCCCGGGCACGAGCCCTGGTGAGGGGACTTCACACACTGCTCGCTCTGGGACTACGGGGAAGCCCCCCGAGCCCCGGGCAGGCCACGAGGCTACAGGGGCACCGGCCACAGCCAGGAAAGGAAGAAGGCGCGTAGGGATCGGGCGGAAGCTGTGCGGGGAGTGCTAGGTGGATGCCCAGATCTGAGAAAACAGCAATGGCGTCTTTCTAGGCAAATCCTTCCCCGCCTTTTGCGGCTTGGGGATAGCTCGCCAGAATCACGCGAGAACCAAGCCCAGAGGCCCACGCCCACCAATACCGGCCGACCGGAGTGGCCCCTGACTGCCCCCTGCCAGTCCTGAGGAGAGCGAGTCCCATGGGGGGTTGCATCGTGATGGCGTGGGGGCCACCGTCAGGATGGCCACGCCGGACCTTCAGCTCCTTGAGGCTTCCTTCGCTGCTTTGTCCCCAACACGAGGCAGTACCTACCATCTTGCGGACACTTAAGGAATGTCTGACGAGCGAGGCAATGGCACGAGGGTGACACAGCACTACATCCGATCAAGGGCAACGACTGACACCCCGAGTGCTCCACGTGGGGCCACCTCAGCTCGGGTCTGTCAGAGATTGCTGGGGCCACTGTAACGAACCACCATAAACGGGGTGGCTGGAAATAACAGAAAATTCTTCTGTCCTGGAGGCTGGCAGCTCAAAGTCAAGGTGTCAGCAGGACCACACCCCCACCAAAGGCTCTGCAGAGGGTCCTTCTTGGCCTTTTCCAGCTTCTGGGGGCTCCAAGCATTCCTTGGCTTGTGGCCCCATCTCCCCGATCTCTGCCTCTGTCTTCTCCATCTGCCTCAAACCTCTCTTTGCCTTTCTCTTAGGAGAGCACCACTCATTGGCTTCAGGGCTTATCCAAACTCCTGGCTGACTGCACCCAGAAATCCTTTATCGAATTCTATCTGTAATGATCCTTTTGCCAAATAAGTCACGTTCACAGGTTCCGGGTGAACATATCTTTTAGGGGACACCGTTTAACCCAGTATAGGCTGCCCAAGAGGGTTTAGGCGGCCCATGGACCAGAATTAAATCACATCAAATGGCTCAGTGGGGACAGTATGCCCATTCTGGATGCATCAGGGAGAATGGCATGGTTTTGGGCCAGTGTATGTGTCCCACATCACCAAAGAGAGAGCAGCTCCCTGGCTCAGAGGCTGGGCTGCAGTATGCCTCCACCCGCAGTGACCACCAGTCCACTGTCCGTGACTGTCTCCAGTCCCTCTCGAAGTATAGCAGAGCGCTCTGGTTCTCCCTTTCAGCAGTGACGGAAAGACTAAACGTAATGACAGGAGAAGACTCCAAGAACATATTGCCATGAAGTAAGCAGAACAGACACACAACAGAAGCCAGACAGCAGAGTGTGAGTGTGACACTGAACCTCACAGTGACCCTGGTGAGACAGGTGTCATTGTCTCCATCGGACAAGAGGGGAGACAGGCGCGCAGAGGTGCAGTGACTCGGCCCTGGCGGCACAGAGCATGTAACAGAAGCAGAGTCAGCACAGGTCTGTCTCGATCTTCTCACTGTCTACGTGACCCAGGAAGGAGGCATGCAATGTGTTGGCGAGCCGAATAAGGGACGCCCCCCTGCGAAGTCCATGCCAGTCCCTGGGACCTGGGACCAGCTTCCGTTCTGTCACCAAAGGGACCTTGAAGATGTGATGAAGGTTATGGATCCTAAAATGGGGAGAGTGTGCCAGGTGATGGGGGAGGCCTAATCACAGAAGCCCTTCGTAGCAAGAACTTTAATAGCAGAGAACAGTCAGAAACAATGCGGCAGCAGGAAAAATCCAAGCCAGCCCAAGTGTGAGAAAGATTCGACCCGACACCCTGTGGTTGGTTCTGACGTGGAGAGACCCCATGCAAAATTGAGGACCGGAAAGAAGCCTCTAGGAGCTGAGGCTGGCCCCTGGCTCAGAGCTAGCAACCTCAATGAGTCTGGAAGCATATTCTTCCCTAGAATCTCCAGAAGAGACACAGCCTGGCCAACCCCTTGACTTTAGCCTGATGCAAGCCATGCAGGACTTCCGATCTACAGAAACTGAGCGATAATGAACTTGTGTGGCTGCAAGCTGTCGTTTGTGGTCATTTGTCACAGCAGCGTCAGAAAACGAATACAATCGCGCAAGAGTCATTTCACGTGAGACAGCTTCCTGAAGTCCTTTTTTAGGCTTTATCCCCTTGATGCTCTGCGAAACCAAGCACTGTCAAAGGCCAGAAGCATGAACAAGCAAGGCCTTCGCTACTTCAGAGTCCAAAGTCCTCCCAAGCCTCTGGCTGCCTTGGTAAGAACTCAGCCGGTCCTTTGCTTGGTGCTCCAGTGACCTCCCACACCTTCAGAATAAAATCCGAACCCCTACTGTGGCTCCCGAGGCCCTGTCTTGGGCCCTGCCCACTTCATTCTCCACCCTCCCCCTGCATGCACTCACCTCACTCCCGCCACACCAGCCTTTAATGCTCTGACTACCCGGAGCTCATCTCTGCCTCAGGACCTTTGCGGCAATTTATGGAGTGAGATGCTTCTCAAGGTTCAGTCTCACGTTCAAATGATGGTCAGAGAAGCCAGGGCTTACCGGACCACTCCCAGAGGAAGCGGCCTCCCCCCCGGCCCCCATTTTCCAACTCAGGAGAGTTTTTGTTGTTTTTTTATCTTTAAGAGAGGTGTAGGTGTTGGGTTCTTTTTTAAGTTTATTTATTTATTTTTACTCATCTCTACACCCAATGTGGGGCTCGAACTCATGACCCCAAGATCAAAAGTTGTATGCTCTTCCAACTGAGCCAGCAAGGCGCCCGTCCAACTCAGTACATTTTATCTCACCTTGCCCCCTTAAGCGCTCAAGTTATTACATATTCACTCGCTTCTTTACTCTTTTAATCTCTCTAGGACACTAGGCTATGTGAAAACTAAAAACAAAAAAAACAAAACCAAAAAAAACACCACCACCACCACCACCACAAAACAAAATCTCGTTGAACATAGAGTCAGGAGGCCAGAAGGGGGAGCTCTCAAACCCTGACACTCCAGGTCAATGGCAGACCCCAACAGAAGAGAGGTACCATTCATTCCCCACAGGAGGAAGCCTACACTTTACCACACCCACAGGAAGATGAAAGATTTTCTCCTTGCCTGGCAATTGCCTAGCCAAGGAGACTGTCACAACTCAGGCAATGAGAAGCCACTAGACTTTGAGCTCCCAGTTTACTCCAATGGATTTTTTGTTTATAACAGCCCCTCTCAATTCCCCCTTTCCCCTGTGGAAGAGCCACCCTCTCTGTTCTCTGGACTTACCTATGGTTTTCCCATAGGTTACATGTCCCAAAGTGCAATTATCCATTAATCCCCAATAAACCCATTTTGCTGGTAAAATAACGGACAATTTTCTTTTTAAGGTTAACAATGAGGGCGCGCAAGACTGTCAATTTCACTGCTCTTAAAGAATCGCCAATAGCTCACTCTCAAAGTGTCAGTAATGTTCATGTCCCTCCCTAAAAGTTCCTGCTAAAGGACCTGCCGCCTCCTCTTGTCATCCACGGGCTGGCCCCTGCCTACCAGGGCTATTTTCTAGCTTTCAAATGGCCAACCTCATTCCCATCACTGTCCATCACATCACCTCCTGACTTCTTGTTTATTTACTCATTTACGGTCTCCCTGAGGAGCTTAAGGTTTCCAAGAGACCTCAGAGTTTTATCTATCATCTCTTTGAACCCAGCACAAATACACTGCCTGGCCCATAGAGAAGCTCGATGAGGAATGAATGAATGGATGGATGAATTAAATGAATGGGCAAGTCTGGGGAGAAATAACCCGGCTAGTGAGCAGGGTAATGTCCAGGAAACCATTTCTCTCTTGAGCAGCGGTGTTCACATCCTAAAATGAGAATAAACAACAGTCCCTACTTCCCAGGTATGGAGGGTATGGTGACACACGTGGGCTCTCCACAAATGAAAATCACTATTACTATTACTATTACTATAGTAGCATAAACACCTCCTTACTCAAATAACCTTCCACGGCGCAGAACGAGCTTTAAGTGAGAACTATAAAAAACTGTCACGTCTTTGAGTTTCGTCATAGGCAAAGGTAACTCCTCACAGCGTTCTGAAGAGATACACTGGGGGGAAAACGTCGCGAGGAGGATTTTAAAAATCAGATCGCGACAAGTGACCACCAGGAAGCGGCTTTCGCCACCACTATCCCCTCGCCCCCGAACCTTCACCCGCTGCGCCTCGTTAATGCACTGCTGGTAGCTGCCAATGTAGAAGGCATTCTTCACGTCGAACAGCTCGTCCACTTCCCCGGAGCCGCCGGAGACCGGGCCGGGAGCCGGAGGCGCCATATCTCTGTGGTCCCAGTCGCTCCTCTTCCGGAGGGACACGTCGGCCGGAAGCAGGGGCTCACCGCAAGGCACGCTGGGAATTGTAGTTTATTCTTTCCTGCCTGGCAATGAACCAAACAGGAGTTAAAGGGCGGGAGTCGCAAGAGCGACTCGCAGGGCTTTCGGGAATTGTAGTTTGATTTTATCGCGCGAGCCAATGGAAATCGGGGAAACATGGCAAGCACGTGGTTGAGGCTGGGACTGGCAGAGTGAGCTAGAGGTGGGTGGGATCACGAAGTTGGCGATCCAGTAAACGGGAGGGTTTCCGTGACGTCAGCGGTACGCGCCGGAAAGCACAGCTCACACGGGTGCTCATACGGAGCTGGCCAGGAGGATGGCTGGTTTTGCGGAGCTCGGGCTGTCATCGTGGCTTGTGGAACAATGTCGGCAGCTGGGTTTGAAGCAGCCCACGCCTGTACAGCTCGGCTGCATCCCTGCCATCCTAGAGGGTAAGTGTGGCCCGGCCTCTTTCCCAGGAAGCCTCCCCACTCTCATCGGCTCCCTTTCCTTGGCGCAGCGTTTGCCCACGCCACTTTTGCGGAGCGAGGGATACGCTTGGGCGTTTTGGGCATGCCTGGGTCCCAAAAGTAGATTGGGCAGTGTTGGCGTTTGGAATGCACAATTGACTCCCTGTGTGTCCGCACACAAGTGATGTAATCCCAGAGACTTGTCGTGACCTCAGAGCACAGGAATGAACAACTAATCGATACTACTGGGAAATTTTGGTAGTTTGCACTCCATTTTAATTTTATAAATGGTTGTTAAGATTAATTAGTCCTGGTAAATGCAGGACTCTGGTCCCGTAAATACTCCCCGCTCTAGTGGCCCAACCCAGTTTGCCATTAAAGAGATGCTCTTAGGGGCACCAGGGTGGCTTAGTCGGTTGAGCGTCCCACTCTTGATTTCCGCTCAGGTCATGATCGCAGGGTCAAGATCAAGCCCAGCATTGGGTTCCATGCTGGGTGTGGAGCCTGCTTGGGAGTCTCTCTCTCCCACTCTCCCTTTGCTTCTCCCCCTACCCCATGCTTTCTCTCTCTAAAAAAAGAGAGAGAGAGATGCCCTTAGGAAGCTTAGGAAGTAACAAGTTGAGGGTTGAGGGATTAAGTAAAGATGAAGAAATCAGTAGGGAGCCTAAGATGCAGACTGGGGGAGAAGGCATTTAGGTTTCCCCAAGCTGGGATGCTCTGTGAGGGAGTCAAAATGAGACAGGGAGTAGTAGCATCTTGGGTCTGATGGATGTGGGTTCCGCTGCAGCCTGCTACTCACTGGCTGTGTGTCCCGGGCACACCTCTGAGACTCGGTTTCCCTTTTTGTTCATCGGAGACAATAATGGTCACACCCTCTTAGAATTTGTCCGTCTGCCTATAATGTAAATGACATATCCATATGGTAACTGCTCATTAAACATTAGCTATTGTAAACTGTACCCAGTAGAACACTTGTCTACACCTGAGTGTGTTGATGTTCCTTTGCCTTCTGCCCAGGTCGGGACTGCTTGGGCTGTGCCAAGACAGGCAGTGGCAAGACAGCAGCATTTGTCCTACCCATCTTGCAGAAGCTGTCTGAGGATCCCTATGGCATCTTCTGCCTCGTCCTGACACCCACCAGGTGAGCCTCCCAGGCTTTCTGGGTGAGTTAACCATCTGTGTTTTCTTAGGCAAGCACGTTTAGCTCTCTGAGTGTACTTTCCCTACATTGAAAATGGGGACAGAAATCATTCCTGCCTCTTAAGGGAGGAACAGAATTAACCAGGATAGTGTGTGAGAAGTGCTGAGCACAGGGCTTGTCTCATGGCAAGCCCCGGCCAGACAGGAGCTATCAGTAGTCTTGTAGCCCAAGACAGAGACACATCTCCTGTTCTCGGGCAGACAAATAATGGCAGTTGACATGGTAAGTTCTCTTAGGGCAGGAGAGGTAGGCACTGTATGCTGTGAGGGTGTGGCCTAGGGAGGGGTGAGTCGAGGAAGACTTCATTCAAGGGGTACCTTAAAGGAAGATAAGGATCTCTCAAAGGGACAAGTTTGGGGAAATATACTCTAGGCAGAGGGAACCGCTAGTGCATTCGAGCAGAAGGGTGAGAGAGGCAGGGAACAGAATGGGTACTTGGGCCAGGCAGGTTAGAGCCAACTTGAGAAAAGCCTGGAATGCCAGGAAGAGAGTTAGAACCAATTCTGTGGGCATGTGAGCAGAAGAAGGCAAGACAGGAGGACAGGGAGTAGGTACATGGGCCAAGGAGAGGCCTGGGCAGAGCTGGGACCGAGGGGTGGGGAAGAAGGGACTTGGACACTGACCAGCCCCAGGGGAGAGGGGACTGACGCTTAGGTCTCGGGCTTTGGTGACTGTGGTGTCGAGGCCACTGCTGAGGAGGAGAGGCCAGTTTGGGTGAGACTGGTGGGAGAGGGTCGTGGGATGTCTGGGCCCCAGCCTTGTAAGGGGGGCCACAATAGGGTTCCAGTGCTCAGTATCAGAGCCTTTATCTAGAGGGAACTGGGAGCTGTGGTGGGCGTATAAGCAGGAGAGGGCTAGTCAGGAGGTCTGAGGGATGGACATGGGACTGGGAGGCAGGCACAGAACCCCCATCTAACCCAGCCTGGCCCCTTCACACCCACAGGGAGCTGGCCTACCAGATTGCAGAGCAGTTCCGGGTCCTGGGGAAGCCTCTGGGCCTGAAAGACTGCATCATTGTCGGCGGCATGGGTACAGGGGGCCCAGGGAGGCTCTGGGTAGGGGACCCCTGTGGCCTCAGGCAACCCACCCAGACCCACCTCTCACACTCTGCCTGCAGATATGGTGGCCCAGGCCCTGGAGCTCTCCCGGAAACCACACGTGGTCATCGCCACACCGGGGCGCCTGGCTGACCACCTCCGTAGCTCCAACACTTTTAGCATAAAGAAGATCCGTTTCTTGGTGAGTCGGCCTGGGGCCCGGATTCATCCATTTGGGACATGTGTCCCACAGGCCATCCAGAAGAGCCTTAGGAAGGGTGACAAGGACAGCCGAGGGATCAACAGGAGGCAGCCCATACTAGACGGGGCGGGAAGGGGAGGGCCTCTCTGAGACTCTGAGATGGTTGAGGGAGCAGATGTCCGAGATTTAGAGGGAGAACGCTCCAGGGCCCGGGCCCAAGGCTGGGAAGGAGGCATGTGGGGGAAGCAGGCCGGGCAGGGCATGCGGTCAGGCCTCGGACAGCGCTCTCACCAGATCCCCTACCCCCGGCCACTGGTGCTGCAGGTGATGGATGAGGCAGACCGGCTGTTGGAGCAGGGCTGCACTGACTTCACCATCGACCTGGAGGCCATCCTGGCGGCCGTGCCCACTCGCAGGCAGACCCTGCTCTTCAGTGCCACACTGACTGACACGCTCAGAGAGCTTCAGGGCCTGGCCACCAACCAGCCCTTCTTCTGGGAGGCTCAGGCCCCGTGAGTCCGTAGCCAGGTCCCAAGGGGCAGGGCAGGGCAGGCAAGTGGTGGGGTGGGGGTGGGGCACACCCAACAGAGGTTATTGGAGGGACGGTGCGGGACATTGGCTCCATTCAGCAGTAGGGGAAACTGAGCCCCCCCGCCCCCCATCCCCAGGGTGCGTACAGTGGAACAGCTGGACCAGCGCTACCTGTTGGTGCCTGAGAAGGTCAAGGACGCCTATCTGGTCCATCTGATTCAGAACTTCCAGGACGAGCACGAGGACTGGTCCATCATCATCTTTACCAACACGTGCAAGTGAGCATGGGCCTGCCTCTCTCTTCCTCAGACCCCTCCCATAGCCCTTTACGAAGGCCCAAGGTGTGAGGCACACAGCCGGTCTTGGCCCTTCAGCGCCTCGGCTCAGACCAGAGATTTCAGAGGAGTCGCTCAAAGAAGCTCAGAGAGGTCAAGCAATTTGCTGAGGCCACCCCCCCCCCCGAAGAGCCATGATTTGGGGTTCCTCAGGCCTGCTCTTAACCAGAAGGTCCAGTGGCCTCTGGCTGTCCCCCAGAAGCCCTCTGCAGCAGCTGAGAAGGCCTTGAAGCAGCCTCTTCACTCTGTCTCGGGGTGTCACTAAGACCCGGCACATCGGCCGCAACACCCGGGCCCTCCTCTCTACAGTCCTAGGGGCCTTCAGAATCCTTCAAAGCTCTTGGGAGGGTCGTTAGGCAGCTGTAGCATGAGCCAAAACAGATACATAGCCTACATCACATGGAGGAGACCTCCTGCCTGGCTGCTGCCCCCCAAGAATTTATGGGCTACCAGAAGAGGAAAGTCTGGATGCAGGGCTGACTCTCGTTAGCTTAGGCCAGGGAAGGGGTCGGCAGAGGATGTCAGCAGGCAGGATACCCCACACGCCTGCATCTCCTTCACCACTGCGTAGGGCCACCTCGTTGCGGTCTTGGGGTGCGCTGGGGCAGGAGTGCCTTCCCAAGACCCTGGCTCTGGAGGGGCTGACAGCGTGTCCTTCCCCCCAGGACCTGCCAAATCTTGTGCATGATGCTGCGTAAGTTCAGCTTCCCCACTGTGGCTCTGCATTCCATGATGAAACAGGTGAGCGACCAGGCCGCCCCAGAGTCCCTCCGGCCCTAGCCTTGCCCTGGCCGCGCGTCCCAGCCTCAGGCCCTTTGCACACGCTCTACCCTTTGCCTCGAACACTTCCTGCCACCCGTTTGCCTTGGTCTGTCCTCATGGGTGAGCCCCGTGAGGGTGGGACTAGCCTGGACCCACCTTGTTCCCACGCCTCACACAGCAAGGGCTTAAATATTTGCTGAGATGGTACCTGACCCCCGGTCTTCCCAATTCTTTCCCCGACGTGGCAACAGAAAGAACGCTTTGCTGCCCTGGCCAAATTCAAGTCCAGCATCTACAGGATCCTGATTGCCACAGACGTGGCCTCCCGGTGAGTGGCCCCGGGTACTCCCTCTCCTGTGCTGGCCCAGTGGCACCCCCACAGAGGGACTAGAGGGCCGACCCTGGCAAGAATTGGGGCAGCCCCCACTTCACGGCTGAGTGACCTGGGGTGAGTCCCGGCCTTGGTTTCCCCACGTGGATGGTGGCACTGACAGGCCTCTGCCTCCAGGGGCCTGGACATTCCCACAGTGCAGGTGGTTATCAACCACAACACCCCCGGGCTCCCCAAGATCTACATACACCGAGTCGGCCGGACAGCCCGTGCAGGTAAGTGGACAGGGCGGGGTGGCCTTCAGACCCACGTCCCTCCAGCCAGCCCACCCCGTGAGGAACTGAAGTCAGGAGCCGGTGGGAGAAGGTGTGGGGATAGAGCCGCAGGTGAGAGGCAGTGTTAGGGGAATCATCCTTTCAAAAGCAAAGGCAGGGAATATTCTGGTTTCTAAGATTCTCTCATGTAGGAAGAGACAGGGATTCTGGGGTGGCCAGACGGGGCCTGGCCCTTCTCTCCTGTCCTGTGGCCTGGGGCAGGGCACATCAGCTCTCTGGGCCCATCTCAGCAAACGACAGGTAGCAAGAATGACGCGTGTTTGGTGCTGCTCAGGGTCACGGGCCTCAGCAGCTGTGAGGGCTGTTTGAACGCCGTTACCCTCACCGACACGGGGAACGGAGAGACTAGCGTGCGCAGCTCTGCGCTGAGGCCCGTCGAGCCTTATCGCTGACAAAACGACCCTCCCAAGAAGTCAGCCACATCACCAGCCCCTGTGTCAGGCCAGCGTGGCAGGAGAGCCGCCTCTCCTGGTGTCCTGTGTCTCCTCTGGGAGGGACCTGGCCTCACCCCGTTCACCGAGCCCTCACTCTGTTCCCACCCAGAGGAGCCCTGAGCTGCCCAGGGGTCACAGCCTGTCTCCGTTGGCCCCTAGCTCATAGCAGGTAACTGTGGCATGTCCTCGCAGGGCGGCAAGGACAGGCCATCACGCTGGTGACGCAGTATGACATCCACCTTGTCCATGCCATCGAGGAGCAGATCAGTGAGTGGAGGGGGGGGGGGGCGGGGGCCTCTGGGTGAGATGCCCACTCATCCCCCACCCAAGACATCTGCCGGGCTACTCACTGAGCAGACGTAAACTGCACTTTCCTTCCTGTGCAACCCCAAATGAAGGTTTTTGAGCCCAGTTATCAAAACAAGCTTCCCACAGTGGCCCTCAGCCGCCGAAAGCCACATCCGGTGGGAAGGGACTTTGGTTTCTCAGCCTGAGATGTATGGATGGTCCTTGTGGATGAGTCAGAGGCCCCAGGGCCAGGGTCTGGGTGTGTTTAAAAATCACCCTTGGGTGGTTTAACATACAGCCCAGACTAAGAACCACTGGAAAATCTGTAATCACTGCACAGACTGCTCTAAAATTCAGAAACCTCTGGCCTGCAAAGGACGGTGTTTGAGTAATCTCTACGCCCACCATGGGGCTCGAGCTCATGACCCCAAGATCAAGAGTCGCACACTGTTCTGACGGAGCCAGCCAGGCGCCCCTAAAGGACAGTGTTTAAAAAAAAATACTTGCAGTCAAATTCGTAGTGTTGCTAACAACAACAAAAGGACAGCCTAGCTCCTTTAGGTCTAGAATCCCGGATCTTGTCCACCGACCCAGTCTTGCATGCCCCACTGCATGGGGAGCTCACTCCCAAGCCAGAACCCCTCCCCTTGTCTTGTCTGGCCTCTCCCGCCCCCTGGGACCCGTGCCTCTACAGAGAAGAAGCTGGAGGAGCTGTCCGTGGAGGAGGCCAAGGTGCTCCAGATCCTCACGCAGGTCAATGTGGTGCGGAGGGAGTGCGAAATCGTGAGTATCGGAGGCCGGGGGGCCCGGGGTGCTCCCTTCGAGATGAGGGCCCCTGTGACGGCCTCTCCTTCCTTCCCCAGAAACTGGAGGCAGCCAACTTTGACGAAAAGAAGGAGATCAATAAGCGGAAACAGCTGATCCTGGAGGGGAAGGTGAGGGCTGAGCGGGCAGGTGGGGGTGGGGGGAGGGCTTGCAGGGGGCACCGTGTCCCGCTCAGTCACCTGCGGGTCCTCCCATGACAGGACCCCGACCTGGAGGCCAAACGCAAGGCTGAGCTGGCCAAGATCAAGCAGAAGAACCGGCGCTTCAAGGAGAAGGTGGGGCAGGTGCTGCAGCGGCAGAAGGCGGGCGGGGCTGGCCGCAGGGGGCGTCCGCCCCGGGCCCCGCCTGAAGCGCCCTCCACGGCTCCCAGCCAAGGGCCGGCCCCGAGCAACCCGTGGCCCCCAGCCGCCCCGCCTGGGATTCCTTCCTGGAACTGATGGTCGAGGGCTCCTCCCCCGCGCCCGGGACCTGCTCAGTCCCTGTCCGTGGGACCCAGGGACACCCAGGTTGTGCACCACACAGCTTTCCACCTTGCAGCCCGGCTGGCCCCTTCCCAGAGCCCCTGCCAAGGGACAGGCTGTGGACGAGGAAGGAACACTGGCTGGGAGGTTGGGCTCAGCGCCAACCTCGTGACCCTGGATCACCTGGGTGGGGGGGAGTGGATGCTATCGGGCCCCAGAGCAAAGGTGTGTTGCTTGCAGGAGTCACTTAATAAATGGGTCTCTCAACATCGCCGGTCTGACTGTGTGGGAGTGGGGGCAGGGGAGGAGGGTTCGGCCGCTGGTGCTTTCCAAGTCCCCCAGAACATCATGTCACCCCCACCCCGCAGTTATCCATTCCCGTCGGGCCAGGCCAAAGGTTTGAACTACAGGGCTGGCCATTCTGGCCAGGTGACCTTGGGTTTGAGAAGCCCCCTCTGGGCCTCAATTTCCTCATCTGGAAAATGGGCACAGCAAGGCACCACTCTCCAAACATGGCCATCAGGTTCAGTGACATGATGCCCGTGTGTAGTGAACAGTACTATGTTCTAGGAGCTTCCCCACCTGCCTATCTGGTGGAATTTGGGGTTTGTAGCCAGAGTAAAGGGAGGGGTGCTTAACCAAGGGCCACCTAAGGGCAAACTGGTCCAGACAACAGGAGTTGAGCCCAAGGGGGTGGGGACAGCTGTGCTGGGCAGAGCTGAGCTCCTGGCTGTGTGGCGGGGGGGCGCTTCCCAGGCTTCCTCTTCTCACCTGCCAGCGGCTCACTAAGCCCTACAAAGATGGGGAGCAGCTGAGGTACATCGAAGAGGAAGCAGTTAGAGCGGTCCAGTGACGGCGGTTAGATGCCTAGGTGTCCACACAACACACACGAGCACAGCCACTCTTAGAAATGTAATCTGGGTGCCAACGCGCACCCTGGGGGTTCTAGAAATTCTACACAATGAAAAGCCCGGAAACAGCCCCTGAGCCGTGAGGGTCCAGGGCCAGCCAGCGCACTGTGGCCAGACCCTCCCCAGGCCGAGTTGGGCCCCCAGTCCCTGCCAGGGTGAACGGCCCACTGTGCCGCCCACAGCCCGGCTCGTGGCCCGGGCGGGAATCATGCGTCTAAAGCCAGCTCCTGCGGGCCCTGGCTCTCACGCAGATCCTGCAGCCAGGCTCAGGGCGTGCCCTCTGCCAGGCGGGCGAGGCCCTCTCGCAGCTCGCTCAGCTCAAACAGCCTGACGTCCAGCAGCTGTGCGGCCCGGCCCACCTCAGCCCGCGCCCGTTCCCGCTCGGCCCTCGCCTCCTCCAGGCTGCGCTCCGTCGCCCGCAGCTGGTGCTCCAGCTCGGCGTTGCGGGTCTCCAGGTCCTGCAGGGAGAGGGTAGGCAGAATGTGGGGCCCCAACAAGTCTAGGGTCACCAGCCCTGCGTGGGGCATCCAGCATCTGAGGGCCATCCTGTCAGACCCCACTCTGGGCCATGCCATGCTCCCTTCATCTCTTACTCTCCCTGCAGCTTCTGCCCAAGACACTCCCCGAGCCCTTGGCCAATTTGAAGGTCATAGAACTGATCACATCCCTCTTCTGCTCAAGACCCTTTTGTGACCCATCAGGCTGGGAACAAAATCTGCATCCCTTCCTCCCTCCTCTCCTTGTTCATTCCAACTCAGACTTGCTGGCTTCCTTGTGGTTGCTTGAACGTGTTGAGTTTCTCCCCCACCTCAGGGCCTTTGCACAGGCTGAGCACTCGGCCCAGGAGACAAGAGGGAGCATTTCCCCAACTTCTCTCTTCTGGTCCCCAGATCCTTTAACATCTTCCCCTGCTGGACTCACGGGACATTCCCCATGAACATATCTCAGGTGAAATCTTCAGTGAAAGCCAGGCCAGTCAGACCTGGGTTCAAATGCAGACTCCTGACCCTAAGGACTTGATGGGTTGAAGCATGGGAATTCAGCAGGGACTCAAAAATTGCTTCTTGAGGGGGGCCTGGGTGGCTTAATTGGTTAAGTGTCTGCCTTCGGCTTGGGTCATGATCTCAGGGTCCTGGGATGGAACCCCATGTTGGGCTCCCTGCTCAGCGGGGAGCATGCTTCTCCCTCTCCCTCTGCCCTTCCTCCACCCCCCCATGCTCTGTGTCAAATAAAATCTTTTTAAAAATTGCTTGTTGAATCAAAGAATATGAAACATTGTACTAATAACAACTGTCATTTACAAAACACTGGCTGCAACTTGGACTCTCCATGTCCCTGGTCCTCCCAATCTTTCACAACCTAGGTAAACCTCTTCCTGACCCCACTTACAGGTGAAGAAACTGAGGCCCGGAGAGGCACACAGCTGCCCAGGACCCAACAGCAAGGAAGGATCCCAGGTCTGTCCCGCAGCCGGGGCTGGCTGCCCCTGGGCCATCACCCCACCGCAAGGCGACGACACACACCTGCACCTTCTGCTGGGTCTCCTCGCGTTCGCTGGCGTCCACGGCCTCACGGGGTCCACCAGTCTGGCTCTTCAGTGTCTGGATCTCCTAGAGAAGAGTTCCCAGGGTCTATTCTGGGGGTCCTGGCTCTCCCGTGGGAGGTCAGGGAAGAGGAAGCCCAGGGACACACACTCAGTGCTCACCTGGTCCTTGGTTTGCACTAATGCCTCCAGCTGCTCCAGAGACTGGCCCGGCCCTTCCTTCTCACTGACTGAGGGTGGTTCCGCGGCTGCCTGGGCCTCCAGCTCAGCCACCTGTGTGGACAGGAGAGTCAGCCCCTGACACCCCAGCCTGCATTCTCCTGACCCCTGGGGACTCTGTCCCTTGCTCAGTCACACCCATGACGAGGACTCAGGCACTCACCCCCTCTGATTGGGGCTACCACCTTGCGGCAAGTAGGACTTCAGGGTTTGACAAAGGTTGGCATTCTCTCAGACCCATAATACAGAACAAGAAACTGAGGCGCAGGGAAACGACCGGCCGAGATCACACAGCCAGCCCGTGAACCCAGGACGGATAGGACATGAGGAGGCAGGGGGTCCTCAGCTGCCGGGGCCACTTGGAGTCTCTGGAAGGGGTCCCCTCACCCGCTGCCGCAGCCTCTCGGCCTCTGCGCGCTGGGCCTCCAGCTGCTGCCTCCACTGGGCGGCGGCGGCGTTGGCTTCTCGCAGGGCGCCCGCCAACTTGTTGTTGCTGTCCTGCAGCGCGAAGAACTCGGCCTCCCACTGCACCTCGCCCACCGAGCTGCAGGGACGCAAGGGTTGGCGGGGGCAAGGCCCGGCCGCACCAGGGAGGGGGCGGGGCTGGCCCAGGGGCGGGGCCATAGGTGGGGATGTCCCGGGGGAGGGCAGTCTTGTCGGGGGCGGGGTCAGCCCATCCGGGCGTGTTCAGAACCGGGTAAGGGTGGGGAGAACCCCGTGGGTTTTGAATTTGGTCGGGGAGGCGTGACCGAGGCAGGGTCAGCCCCGAGAAGGCGCGGTCAAGGGAGGAGCGCGTTCGAGGGGCGAGGTCCGTTCCGGAGAGGGCAGGACCTGAGTCAGGCCCCTCGCCTTCCCGGGCCTTGAGCACACAGTCAGGTCTCGCGGCCCGTCGCGCCCCACCGGCTTCGGAGAAGCTCCTCTGGGCGCCTTCCGTCCCGCCACGCCCTTTGCCCGCCCTACCCCCCCTCACCCCTCCGACAGCATCTTCTTGAGCCGCTCGCGCTCGGCGGGGCCGGGGACATCCGCGCTCTGGCTACGGAACAGTTTCTCATCGCCGGGGCCGTTGGCGCTGACGAGGGGAGTTGGGGGCACCTAAGGGTGTGGGCAGAAGTGGGGTCACACTGGGGGTGGCTTCGGTCAAGGACCGGTTAGGTCATGGTTGAGGTCGGGGCTGATGTTACTGGGGTTGTGACTGAAGGCAGGGGTCCTTACCAGCGCTGGGATGGGAGTGCACCCCTCCTCTCCTCATCCACTCTCTATGGCTCCCCATGATCCCTGGGCCAGAGTTCCGGGAACTGTACCCCCACCTTGCCTGCCTGGGCTCTCACCAAGCCCCCAGGAGCACACCTGATGCAGGCTCGCCTACATAAACCCACTGAGATACCAAATCTGCAAAGGTGGGGGAGCAATGTGAAATCTCTATGCTAGCCCCTCATGGCAATGCCCCTTCCCTGGGGCCAAATTCAACATGATTTTAAGATTCAGACAGGAAGCCCTCTACCAGGCTGAATTCACTGCCTGGACCAGGAGCCTGCTTTTCCATCTCTGTAACTCTTTCCCAGCCCTGGGCCTGGCACACAGTAGGTGGTCAGTAAATCGTGCTGAATAAATTAACGGGGGAAAGCTCCCGGGACAGTTTTTCACTCTACCGCCTGGCCCCTACTTGGCTATTTCAACCTCCAGGTTTTTACTCTGCCATCTAAGCTGGTTTCCAAGCCTTCCGTGATCCAAGGCTAGGCGAGACCCCCAGGATGTGCTCCTGACCCTTTCCCTCCCTCTGTAGGTCTAGCTTTACACGACCTGTGAGCATTTATCCTGGGCACCCGCACAGCACCTGGACCCTCCATATCAGCTGAGTGACCGGTAGGCACGGGACAGGAAGTACTGACCTGGTGGGCAGTGAGCCCCAGGGCTGGACTCGTGAGCTCCCCCCCATCCTGAGATTTCTCCCTCGCCAGCCTCGCTGCTTCCTTTACTTCCTGGAACTTCTCAGCAAACTGGGGGGTGGGGGGGGCAGAACAATCAATCAAAGAAAACTCAGCCTCCTCTCCCAGGGCCCCACCTGGTCACCCTCACCCAGAGCCAGCCCTGTCACTTTGGAAGGGATTTTAGGGGCCACACATATCCTCTCATCTCATGAACTGGAAGAGTGGTCAGAAGGCTTGGAAAATGTCCCAGTGAGTAGACTGAGTATCAGGGCGGGGGTGGGATGTTCATGGAAGCGTATTACACCGAGCCACCTTGAGAAAGGGCTCCCCTTTTCCTCTCAGCCAGGCTTATTCCAGCAAGGAGAGCCTCAGGTGGGTGCTGTCTTTAATGCCCGGGGCACTTGTGAGTATCTTTTTATAACGAAGAGAAAGCAGGTCTTGGGCTCAGAGCCTCTGAGAGCCACCTGTACACAGTGAGAACGTAAATCGCCCCGTTTTCATTCCTACTGCGTTAATGTTTACATTTACCACCGATACTGGTTTTCCAATTAGGGTAGGATACACTGTTTTTCATTTTAAAATAAATGTCTTTAGTTGGCAAATAATTTAGTTGGAAACTAATTTTTTAAAGAAAATGTTTACACACAGATGGCCACTTGATGGGGGCAAAGGGGCCAGTGCCATTCACGGCGGTGGGGGTGGGGGAGAATCATTTCAAAAAAACGGTCCAAGAGCAACTGAATACTCAGTGGGAAAAAATACTCCTGCCTTATACCACCCACAGAAATTAATTCAAGGCCTAAATTTGAAAGGAAAATGAAAGCTTCTAGAAGCAAAGAGAATCCTCATTAGGAATCAGAAAGCACTACCCATCCCGGGGAAACAATGGGATGAGACAATATTGAAGTCTGGAGACAGCAGAGGGTGGAGGGAGGCAATGATGAAGGTAGTGCTGGGGCGTGTGAGGGAACTCCCAGCCCGTCCCAGGCACCCAGAGAAGGGCAGGGTGTGTCCCAAACGGGAGTAGGTGGCCGCCAGAGCTGAGACATGGACCAGGGAACCAGGAAGGGTGGTCTAATTCCGAGGCCCATTCTGCAGCACCTGCCCAGGGGCCCCAGGGTACCCAGGAGAAGACCCAGGCCCAGCCCTGCCCCCGCCATGTAGCCCTGCAAGCCCACCTGGGTCAGATGCTGCTCAGAAGCAAAGCCAAGGCCGTAGACAGTGTTGGCGCGACTGTCTGCCCACTGCCCGAACTTCTGGGAGGTTTTGGTAAAAGTCATGTTGGGGGTGACAGTGCTGTTGATGATGGCCTGGGGGGGAGAACGAAATTCAAGGTTGGTGATACTGACAATAACACGAAACCCCCAGGGTGTCACTTTGCATTAGCTCCTGGGAGGTCCTTGGTGTGAGCCATTTCAGGAGGGAGACGGATTCTGGGCTCTTCCCAACTCCCAGCCCCCAGGCACGCAGCAAGGCCAGGACCGGACCCAGGCCTGTCTCTGAGACCCCAGGAGCCTGCCACCCTCCCTAGGCCCTGCCAGGACCTTGGCACCCCCGATGCTGATGATTCGGTAGACATTGCGGGTGGCATCATAGAAGTAGGAGACGGTGAGTGCGTGCTTGCCCGCGGGGATCCAGTTCCGCTTGGTGGCCGGGTCAATCTGGAACACGTGCGCCCGTGTGCTGAAGATGGGCTGCTCCCTGCATGGGGACAGCGTTCTCAGTGGGGCCGGGCATCCCACAGGGAACTCAGGGCCAAGCTGAGGAGACAGGGGCTCACCTGGCTGTGGACATTGGTCAGGCTGGGCTGGGTGGGCTCCAAGAGGCAGCCAGAGGGACGGCAGGAGCTGCGGGTTCAGCCTCTGGGGGGGAGAGGGGGCTTGTGAGTGTCCCCCCAGGACAGGCTTAAAGAAACCAAGCAAGTCCAACCTCAGGACCCACTGCCGAGGTACACCATTCATAGAACGTCAGTCAAAAAGGTGAGGGAATCAGATCACTCAAAGCAAAAAGACCCTGTCCCTGTCCATCTGGAGGAAGCCCCCCACACCCCGAGCAGGAGATGGCTCTCTGACAGGAGCCAGGTGGCCCCTGATATCCCAGCATAAACTTCCCAGCATGCTGGTTACTGAACCCCCAGTGAAAGCTGCTCAATCTTGGGGCTAGGTAGAGAAGGCCGAGGTGAACTCCTGCTTGGTATTTTCTGCGACATTCCCTCATCACTCCCCAAACCAGGATCTCCATCAAAATGTGGGGCAGCACCAGGCGCCTACTGGGAGACCAGTCCCCCCCAGAACCCACAGGGGGACCCCTCAGCTTCCAGTCTAGGGCAGAGGCACACCTTGGAGTCACAAGTCCAAATCCCCAGGGAGCTCCCAGCCTAGTTAGAAAGATAAGATGTAGGGGCGCCTGGGTGGCACAGCGGTTAAGCATCTGCCTTCGGCTCAGGACGTGATCCCGGCATTATGGGATCGAGCCCCACATCAGGCTCCTCCACTATGAGCCTGCTTCTTCCTCTCCCACTCCCCCTGCTTGTGTTCCCTCTCTCGCTGGCTATCTCTATCTCTGTCAAATAAATGAATAAAATCTTTAAAAAAAAAAAAAAGAAAGAAAGAAAGAAAGATAAGATGTAGCCAAACAACTTTACCCTGGTACCCACTACTGATCGCCCATGACCCCTCAACCCCAATACCATGCAGGGCTGTGTGGAATCAAGGACTGGGAGAGGGGGCTCCCCAGCCACTCTTGGTGCCTCTATCCACAACCCCACAGAAACCAGGAATGGCTGCCCTGGAGAATTCCTCACCCTCATCTCTGTGCCCCCAAAACCTGCATCAGGGGATCTGTAGGGGACCAGCAGGGACCTGGGGAAGGGAGGTGGCAAAGTGGGATAAAGGGAGGCCCCCTGCGGAGCGGCCTCCTAGGTCAGAGGAGGGATGCCCCCCCCACCCTGTCCTGGGCAGCTGCTGCCCCGGTCACAGGGTCTGAAACCGGAGCCCCTGTGTGGGGGAGGGGCGGCAGCTCTGGCCTGGGATGGGAGCAGGTCCTGGGGCGAAGCAGGGTTCCAGGGTGCAGGGGTCTCAGAAACTCAGGCCCTTCCGGCCCTGACGGCCCTGACTGTCCTGACGGTCCTGCCGCGACTTGCAGCTTTGGGGAAAGTTACTCACCAACTAGTCATGTGCCTTGGACGCCGCTGGCCCGCGGGGCTCGCGAAGGAGGCCCCGACCCCGCCCGGTGCCCAGGATCCCCAGTTGCGTGTGGGGGCGAAGCCCCACCCCATGCGCCCCAGTCCGGGGGGTCTGATATTCAGTAAGGAAGGAGTTCCCATCCGCGTCAGAAGCGGGGCGCCCAATACGCGCCCCGACTTCGGGAAGTGCCACCCTCGACCCGGGAACTTCCGAGATCCACGCGACGCCCCCCAACTCCGGGTCCAGAACTTCGGGGACACATTCTCCGCCTCCTCCAACCGCAGGTCCCGAACTTCGGGGATCCCTCGCGCCACCTCCGACTCCTAAATTTCGGGGTCTCCCTGCCACCTTTCCAGCCCCGGGTCCGGAATTTCGGGATCCCCTCGTGCCGCTTCCCTACCCCAGGCCCGGAACGTCGGGGACACCGCAGCCTCTTCCAACGCCCGGTCCGGAACTTTGGGAACCCCTCGCACTGTGCCCTCTCCGACCCCGACTCCGGAACTTCGGGGCCCCTGCACCCTCTCAAGCCCCGGAATTTCGGGGCTCCCCGAGCCACCCCCAGCCTCCCTGTCCGGAACTTCGAGGACCCCCTGCCCTCCCCCTGGCCCTAGAACTCCGGGTTCCCCGCGTCACCGGCGCAGGCTCGGACAGTAGGGCTCACCCTGCGGGCTCCGCGCCCCGCGAGTGTCCGGGCGCGAGTCGGGTGCTGCCCCGCGGCGCCGACTCCCCGCAGCCGGGCGCCCCGTTCGCTTGCTGGCTCCGGGGCCCGCGCCCTCCGCGCCGCCCTCCGCACCGCCCGCGCCTTTGTCTGCGCCTCCGCCGCCGCCCGCGCCGCCTCCGGTCCCATCGCGGCCGGTCCCGACGCGGCCGCCGCCCGCCCCGCCTCCCCGGGCCGCCGAGGCCGCCCCGCAGCGCCCCCTGCCGGCCCTCCGCGGCGGGGGGGAGGGGGAGAGGGAGGGGCGGAAGCCGGGAGGAAGGCGGGACAGGACCGGCGGGGAGGGGGTTAAGGGCGGGGAAGAGGGACTGGGGGTGGAGATGGGGACAGAGACCCAGACCCAGAGGCAGAGATATGGGGGAGAGACACTGGAGACAGACAGTAGAGAACGTGGCTTCATCGTCCCGTCAGGGGTGGCCCTGACCCTCCCGGCCTCTGCTGCCCTGGCTCTCACTGCCTGAGATCATGACCTTCTGCTTTCGATGGGAGTTCCTTTCCACCTGACAGGTACTTGGGGCAGGGGCACCCCTACCGTACAGAGGTGGGTGCCTGCTCACAGTAGGAGCTCCGTGGGCGTTACCAGGAAATGAAAGAGACACAGGCTGGGAGAGAGCTGGAAGAGGCTGATGGGAGAGGCAAACAGTAGGCATTTAATGAGGCTTGATCAGGGGTACCCTGCTCAGAATGCTTCCTGCCTGACTTCCCACCCAGCTCTGATCCCTGGTGGGGAGGGGCTTCTATCCACCTTGTCGCACAGGAGAGGAAGGTAACGATGCCAACCATGGTCGAATTACCAGTATTGCTATTGTACAGGGCCCCGAGAACCTAGGGCAGACAGAATGTTGGGGCCCGGTTCCCACCAAATGAGTGAATCCCCTGGAGGTCCTCAGGCCTGGGTTTGCCATCTCTGGTCAGGGGGAGCCCTTCATACACTTGCCAAGAGAGGGTCCTTCTGGAGATGAGCCAGGATGAGCCTCCCCAGGCCCGAGTCTACGTGTGGGACCCACTACTTGTCCATCCCGTGGCTGCCCTTTCTCTGGACTCTTCCAAAGTCACGCAGTGCCATCGGGCTCGTGGACAGAGGTGCTGCGGCTCCCCCAAACCAAGGCCTGCGGGTCCCTAAAGCTCCGAACCTCATGTTGGAACTTTCTGACCACCTCAGAGATTTTTTTTCGTCTCCTCTGTCCTGTCTCCTTTCCCTGTTCTTTTATTTCTGTTTCCCCCTGACAAGAATCCTACATCTGGGCTGGCAGGTATCTTCAAATTACCTTTAGGTGAATTCCAGGTCACGCCGTTTCTGGAGACTTATTCCCACGCCAAGATGGAGTTACCTTTGCCCAAGCTCTTCCCTTCACCTGGAAAGCCCTTTCTGCTGGCATATATTCTGGCTTGTCCTTTCAGGCTCAGTTCCACTGGCCTCTGTCCTCTTGGAAGCTTCTTTGACTATCCGGGGCTTGGAAGGAACCTTGCTGTGTTCTGCACCGGGCCCCCACCACGTTCTCTGGGATCCCTGATCTGTATTAGCTGTGTATTACTGCCATCACAGCCAGGTGTGGGCACTCTCTGGAGGGCTAGCCCATCCTGGAGCCCCAGCCTCACCCAGTGTGAGAGGAACTGCTCACCCCTGCTGGGGAAACTGAGCCTGAGCCTCAGTTTCCCCAGCAGCTTCCAACTTCACAAGGCATCTGCACAAGCAAAGCATTTGGCTTGGCTTTCAGGCCTGAAGCCACAAAACGCTTTGAACATTGTGGGGAACAAAGAAAATACCGTCTGTTCTGTGCGAAGAGTGACTTTTCCTTATTACCAAAAAATAATGAAAAAAAAAAAAAGTAACTGGGAAAGGTGCCGACAGGGCCGAGGCTTCTGGAAGCCACTCAGGGTGTGCTGAGTGCTGGCCGGCTTCAGAGCTAGGGCCAGGTGGCCATTCTGTGGGGGCGGCCAGGAGAGGGGCCCAGGCAGACTTTACTCCTTGTGTGGGCAGAAGACAATGACATGAGGAAGAATGGGGAGTTGAATCCCTTCCCTGGGCCCCCCTCAGGCCTCCAGGAGGAGATGGGATGGGGCTCACCTTGAGCAGCCTTGACCTGAAGTTGTTTACTCAAGTGCAAATTGAGGGAGTGGCTTTGTCAGTGTGGACCTCACTTTTTTCACTTGGAGAATGGGCTGACACTTGCGGGGCTGGGGGTAGAGGGAGGAGCCAGGAGAATCCAGGTAACACGAGCAGCTCCTCACCCTCCCCTGGGTAGAGACAGGAAGGGGCTGCCCCACGCTGCCACCTCCACCCTGGCCTGAGCCCTGAGCCTGGGGATGTCCTTACGGGGAGGGGGGGAGAGGCCACCACCCCAGGGTGGCTGATAAGAAGCGATAGCTTTCCCTTGGGCCTGAGAGAGGATGTAAGAAAACGAACTTCTGTCACAGAAGGGACCAAACAGAGACTTAACAGTTTATTTGGCTCTAGGGAAGCTGCATTTGCAGAGTGGCTTTCATGGGTTGGACTCTGGCCTCTGCCTAGTTAAAGCTGGCCCACCTGTGGACTGAAGCTAAATTGTCTCTCTTCCCTGGAGGGTTCCTATTATGCTAGATCAGGGGGAGTTGGTCACCCTTTCCCAAAGCCACATGCCCAACCTCGTGGTGTGGATGACAGTGGCCACTGAGATCTGTTTACGACATGATATGGTTACTGTCTACCTCTTCCATGGGTCTGCACCTAGAGCAAGCCTGACCTGCACCTGGTACTCTTTAAATGCTTCAAGAAGGAGAGGATCTCCAAGCCTCAGTCTTGGTCCTTGGTGGTCTCCAGAGTCATGTGACCAGGGAGTGAATCCCAGCCCTGCCTCTTATTAGCAGGGTGACTTTAAAGAAGCCATTTTCCCTCTCTGTGCCTTAATTACCCCATCTATAAAATGGTCCTAAAAATGGTGCCCATTTCTGATGTTTCCTTTAAGGATCCGACAAGTCCTTCTGTGAAAAGGGCATGACCCTGAGACCTTAATAAATGCTGGTTGTCGTAAACATTATGTTTATTCTTGGCTGTGTGGGCATATGGTTTTGATCCTGAGCCAAGTTCTCAAGATTTTCTTTCAGGGGTTGAAGGATCCCAACTAGGCATGAACTTCCAAGGACAGAAATAGATCCAACTTGGCATGATAACCTCTAAATCTTTAGCTAGGGGACCCTCATATGCTCCTCTAGTCACACTCCTCCTCTTTCTCCATGTCCCCACCCCCACCCCCAGCCATAGCTAGTTGGGCCAGTCAGCCTCCTGAGAAGCTCCTATTCATCCCTCAAAGTCCCACCTTCAATGCCCTCTTCTCTGAGAAGCCCTCCTATGTCTCCCTCTAGACCCTCCCCAACACCCTCCCTCCTTCTGACCCAACCCTAATCCTAGGGCCTAGCGGTGTCTGCGTCTAGTTCTCACTCCCCCAGCCTGAAGGCACCTCAAGGGCTGGGCCGAGTCTTCTTTGGGCTTGGCATTTCCCAGCATGGAGTGGCTGCACGGGGGTCATGCCTTAGGAGAATTGGATGACTCAATATTGGTGCTTTTTCATCACTTGAAAGAGACCCCACCTGAAATTCAGATCCAACTCACCTTCTGCACAAGGCCAAGGTTAATTCATTGAACAAGCAGCCCCCAGGAAGGCGTGCAGGGGCTGCGGGGGATCTGACACCGGGTGATGGACTTGAGCTCCCAGGAGCAGGGATGGGCGGGGGTGGGGGTAAGCAGCACTTGAGCCCCCTCCAAACTCCAACCCTGGATCTGTGGTTCGGTTCCCACAGACCTAATTACCCTCATTTGCCACGTGCACTAATTACCTCTGCGTTGCCAGGTGGCTGGGCGGGGCTGCCCCACTTTCGGGAGGTAGGTCGGGGCCCGATTATTTTTGGCTGTGTCGTCCTTGAAGGCTCCGCCATCCTTCTGCGTGAAGGGCAGAAAGTGGGGCGGAAAATCTGTGGCCACATCAGGAGGGACAGTGGGAGACTTAGGGGTCAGGTTGGCCCAGGAGCTTCCTGAGCTGGAGGTGGGGGGTTTGGGCCCCAGGCCTCAGGGTCTTCGGCACCCAGCTGGAGGCAGCAAGACCTGGAGGGAGTGAGAATCATCCAGCTCTAAGGTGCGCTGGTCTGGAGGCCTATTTTTAAATGGGGCACCACTGGTAGGAGATGGCTTGGGTGCACAGTCGGAAGGGCCTGGGTGCACAGGCTGCCTCCCACCAATTTGATGAAGGTTACTGAACATGTGAGCTCCTCTCTTTGCCCCTTTCTTGAGGGGTCAGATGGGAATAACAATTCAGGAAGAGTACTCTGGGCAGAGGGCACAGCATGTGCAAAGGCCCTGAGGTGGGGATGGGCTGAGTGTGTTGGAGGAAGAGTGGGGGCCCAGGGTAGCCAGAGAGGAGTCAATGGGAAGAGAGTAGGGGTCACCGAGGGCTAAGAAGGTCAGAGGAGCCAGGTGAGATCTCATAAGTGGTGGAGCAATGTGTGAGTTTTGTCGCAAGGGTATTGGGGAGCCATGGGAGAGTTTGGAGGCAGAGAGGGAGGGGCATGATCAGAATTACATTGCAAGTTCCAGGGCAGAGTTTCAGCTCTTTTTTTTTTTTTTTAAAGATTTTATTTATTTATTTGACAGGATAGAGACAGTCAGCGAGAGAGGGAACACAAGCAGGGGGAGTGGGAGAGGAAGAAGCAGGCTCCCAGAGGAGGAGCCTGATGTGGGGCTCGATCCGACAACGCCGGGATCACGCCCTGAGCCGAAGGCAGACGCTTAACCGCTGTGCCACCCAGGCGCCCCTAGAGTTTCAGCTCTTGAGAGAGAATCAGGTATCTGTACATGTACAGAATGGGGGCAGACCTTCCCTTTCTTCGAGCCTCTGTTTTCCCATCTGAGACAGAGGCCTGAGGCCCAGACAGCCCCAGGACACACTGGACCCTCAGCCAGGGAAGCTCCCTTCCCCCCAAGCTCCCAAATCCCTACATGGCCTCCTGTCTGCCTGCCCTCTCCTCCTACTCTCCTTCTGTGGGCTTGAAGAAGCAGCTGTGGGAACAGAGAGCGGGAAGCCGTGGGGAAAGCCACATGGAGGGGCTCCGGGGGCCGTGTTCCCGCTTGGTGACAGCCCACACGGGGCCGCTGGGTGCCGAATGTTCTTGCAGGAACCGGGTGACTCAGATGCTTCAGCCTCCTCCCTCGGTCTGCTAGGGGAGGCCAATCCCGGTCCCTAGGCACAGGCGAGAATCAGCATGTGCCCCTCTACGTAGCCCCCAAACCAGCTCCAGCCTCCACGGCAGGGATCCCCTTAACTGGATGCTTTGCTCACTTTCCTGCTCTGGTAGCGTCCGTGGCTCTTCTGGAGGCTTCAGAGGGAGAAGCTGGCTCCTCATTGCTATTGTCCTCACAGCTGAACCCCATCTCTGAACCTTTGCCCTTAGCCCCACCACTGAGCCTTTGCACTCAGCCCCACCTATGGCCTGACATGCCAGCTCTGACACCTTCCCCTCCAGGAAGCCTTCCCAGACTCCCTCCACTGCCCCAACCCTGACCCCACAGGACTGGGTGTGTCTGTATCCGGCTCTGTCCCCACAGCAGAGGGAGGGTTGGGGGAGCTGCTCCTTGGTGTCCCAGCTCAGGGCAAGGCCTCTCAGGGGCCCTATTGTTGCCCAGTGGGGGGAGGAGGAATCTCCTTGGCCCTATCGTTAATTCCTTTCTTTTTAAGAGGGGTGGGGGAAGAGGGGCAGAAGGAGAGGGAGAATCTCCGTCAGTGCCTGCCACGGGACCCCATCTCACGACACTGAGATCATGCCCCGAGCCAAAATCAAGTCGGACACTTAGCCGACTGAGCCACCCAGGTGCCCAACTCCATTTTTATAGAAAAGGAAAGCGAGGCTCCAGAGGCTCAAGCCATTTTCCCAAATTAAAAGCTGGCTAAGTGCGAAAGCTTGGCCTCAAACCCAGGTCTCAGAGACCAGACCCTGTTCTCTGCAGCTTTGGGGGCTTATTCACCCACGGGAGGGGGGAGGGAGCATTCACTGGCCTGCAGGCAGACTTGGTACAATCCGGGCTCAGGCTCCAGGGGCCTGACAGCCTGTCTCCATGGATGAAGTGGGGGCCTCCCTGGGAGTTTCGTTCTCTGTAAGATGGGGGTTCATCTGTTAACTCGTGTTTATTGAGCACCTCCTATGTGTCAGCCCCGCGGGAGGCTCTGACCCCAGGGCGCATCAGCTATCTGGTGTTTAAGACAAATAGAAAACTAGGTAGGATGACTTCTTCTTTTTTTTTTTTTTTTAAGGTTTGGATATTTCTTTCTTTTTTTTTTTTTAAAGATTTTATTTATTTATTTGACAGAGAGAGAGACAACCAGCGAGAGAGGGAACACAAGCAGGGGGAGTGGGAGAGGAAGAAGGCTCCTAGCGGAGGAGCCTGATGTGGGGCTCGATCCCATAATGCCAGGGTCACGCCCTGAGCCGAAGGCAGACGCTTAACCGCTGTGCCACCCAGGCGTCCCTAGGTAGGATGACTTCTGACAGCAATTTGCAGAGGAAAGAAAATGAGGCAGAGCAATAAGCAAAGATGGGTGGTCAGTGAAGGCTACTCTGATGCAGTAGTGATTCAGGGGAACAGCATGTGCAAAGGCCCTGGGGTGGGGATACATTCAGCTCCTTGGAGTAGCAGCATCAAGGAAGTGGGTGTGGCTGGAAAGGGTGAATTGGGGGGACGGGTGAGGGGCAGGCAGACCCATAGGCTGGGTCACCTGGGGCCTCGTGGGCCCCAGCAAAGAGTATGGGCTTTATGCTCCGAGCACCGGAGAGCCACGGGAGGCTTTGACAGATGGACGGATTTTAATACTTTCCTCCTCCACTGTCACGATGCAGAAGGTATCCTGGGGCTGAGCTTGACAAACAAATGACATTGTTCTTAGTACGATCACTATTTCTTTGGGGATGTCCACAGGCTCTGAGTTTATATCCCTCCCAGGGCCTCAGGGAGGAAGTCCATCTCAATAACCCTCTTTCCGCCTTGTCCAGCCTTCTTTTCTCTCCCACACATTAGCCCTGATGCTGGCCCTGGACTTATCGCTGAGATCCCAGGCCTCCGACTGGACGGAAACACCTGCTTCCCTGAGCGGCCCCGAAGGAGGTCACAGAGGAGCCTGCTGCCCCCGGGCTGGGGGAGGGAGACCACTGAGGGGAAGAGGAAAGATCACACACCAGGCAACAACTGCATACACAGGAGAGACACTAAGTCCGGGCTGCAATCGGGGGCCTTCTACAAGGGCCTGGGGTCCCTGGGAGCACCTGACCCCATGCGAGGCTCCAGGTGAAGTGGGGGAGGGGCAGGAAGGCAAACACACACCTGCAGACCTGGGAGAATGGCCACTCCAAGGGATGGCCCCAGCCAAATGGCCCGTCTCCTGGGGGCGCCTCTGAGCCCAGCTGGGAAACTGCAGTGGGACCCGCATCCAAGACAGGGTGCAGCTGGCCGCAGGGACCTACAGGTGACACCCTCTAGTGCCCTCCACCAACCGGCAGTCATAGCGCCCGGCCTGGGTCTCCGTGGTGTTGAGCAATATCAGGCTAGTTCAAGAGCAGCTGTCCAGGAGTCACGTGAGTGAAGGGGCTGACCCTTCAAGAGCCCCCTGGGGGGGGGGGCCAGGTGGGAGAAGGGGCTGCAGGGCAGGTGGCACTGTGGCCCGCCACCGCTGTGACATTCTACATTGGGGTCTCTGGGAGGTAGGTAGTAGTCGGGTGCTTACAGAGTGTAGAGGCCCAAGGCCAAGCGCCTCCTCTCCACTCTCATACCTCTTTGTCCACCTGCCCAACCACCCACCCATCCATGCACCCATTCACCACCACCCTCCTACCCATTCACCCTTCCACCCATCCCCCCATCTGCCCACCCTCCCATAAATGCAGGCATCATCCAGGATTCAACCCCAGCTTCCCCATTCATGCATCGGTGCGACTATTCTCAGTCTAGCACTCATTCTCCAAGACCCGGCTCTGTGTCTCCTCCTCCAGGCAGCCCTCCGGACTCTTCAGACAGAGCACCTGCCTCATGCCTGACCCAATGGAGCTGAGAGTGAATGTGTCTGACTTGGCCTCCCCAGACTGGGGGCTCTTTGAGGGCCTGGGGCTGAAGCTCCTTGAGGGCCCAGCAACCGCAGTGGGTGGTGGGTACTGAGGAGAAGACCGGTGATCTCTGCCCACAGCTTGTTGAAGAATCAACCAGGCCTCTTCATGGGGCATAATCTCCCCCATCAGTAGAAAAGCCACTGTCATAGGAGCCCAATAAAAAGGCCACAGGAAAGGAAGGAATTTGGGCTTGACCTGCGTCCGCTCTAAGGAACAGTACAGAGAGCTTCCCCTGACCCTTATATGCTGTGTGACGTTGGGTAGGTTACCTTCTCTCTCTGAGCCTCAGTTCCTCCCTCTGGAAATCGCTCCGTTTCATCTTAACTGCACATTTTCCAGGAGCCCAGACCTGCCCCAGGCCCCACTCTTGGTGAGAAGCCGGGAGGAGCCAGGCTGGAGGAAAGGAGGGGGACTGGGAAGGCAGAGAGGGCCATGGCAGGGGCAGGGAGGGCAGGGGACAGACACATGTATGTCTTCTAATAGAAGCATCTTCACGTGTTTTCTTTTCTGTTTGCCAAAGTAATATGCGCTCAGCATAACAACAGTTTCAGAGACACAAACGTAATGTAAATAACCGAAATAGCTCCCTTGTCATAGCATTTCCTCTCCTGAATGAATCTTTATGATGCACTTAATGACGTGCCTGGTGCTCACTGGCAAGTGTGCAAACCACTGGCAAAAGGAACTCAACCGAGACGCGGTCCCTGGCCTCAGCGCGGGCTGGCCCACACCGGGTACTCCATAAATATCTGTTGAGTGCGTGAGATTTTTACAATAAAATCAACACCCACAAATCATCGTTAAGAACATGATGGCTTGGGGCGCCTGGGTGGCACAGTGGTTAAGCGTCTGCCTTCGGCTCAGGGCGTGATCCCGGCGTTCTGGGATCGAGTCCCACATCGGGCTACTCCGCTGGGAGCCTGCTTCTTCCTCTTCCATTCCCCTGCGGTGTTCCCTCTCTCGCTGGCTGTCTCTCTGTCACATAAATAAATAAAAATCTAAAAAAAAAAAAAAAAAGAACATGATGGCTAATTTCATTCTAGTTTTTTTTCTTTTTTTTCCCCCAGCCGCAGCAGAATCTACTGTACACATGGTTTGTTTGTTTGTTTGTTTCAGATTTTTAATATTTATTTGTCAGACAGAGAGAGAGAAAGAGCACAAGCAGGGGGAGCAGCAGGCAGAGGGAGAAGTGAGCTCCCCGCTGAGCCAGAATCCTGATGCGGGACTTGATCCCAGGACCCTGGGATCATGACCCGAGCCAAAGGCAGATGCTTAACCGACTGAGCCACCCGGGCGTCCCGTGTACACATGACTGGCCAGTCAAGGACCATGTTCCACACTGATGGACACAAATCTACCCTCTTGCATTGACAGCCTTCATTGGGGTCCATCTGGGGCTCTCCTATGATTTATTAAATGGGTCCCCTATGGTTGGGTATCTAGGTTGCTTCCTGCAGGGATGCCTTATGGGGATTAAAAGTGGAATCAGGGGTGTCTGGGTGGCATAGTTGGTTAAGCGTCTGACTCTTGGTTTTGGCTCAGGTCATGATCTCGGGGTCATGAGATCGAGCCCTGAGTAGGGCTCTGCTCTCCGTGGAGAGTCTGCTTCAGACTCTCTCCCTCCCCCTCTTCCCTCCCCCCCAACTCACTGGGGTGTGTGCGCTCTCTCTCTCTCAAATAAATAAATAAAATCTTTTTAGAAAAGTGAAATCATATTTTCAAGGCTTTTGGTGGATACTCAGGGCCACACTGCCTTCCATCCCACGTACCCCACATCTCTATCTGTTCCCAGCAGTAGTGGGTGCCTGTGTCCATTTCCTTGAACATCTGACACTTGCTAATAAATATTAGAGATGTTTGCTTTGCAAGATGTGATGTGGATTAAAATCACAGACCCCCAAGGAGGGAATGGGGAGGGACTGCCCTTTTGGGGGAATAAAAATGTTCTGGAACGAGATAGAGGTGGTGATTGCATGACACTGCGCATGCACTCGATGCTACAGAATTGCGCACTCACAAGTGGTCCGTTTTCTTTTATGTGAATTTCACCTCAAAAAAGAAAAAAATCAGAGACCCTAACCTGGCATCTCTGGCTTCCAGAAAGTCCCCAAAACTCTGCTCAGATGCCACCTCCTCCAGAAGCTTCCCCTTATTACCACACCCAGCGCCCCCCCCCATATATTTTCTAGCACTTTCTATGTGTCCTTTTACTGCCTCCATAACTCCCATCACTCCCTGGCATTGTTTCATTCATGTATTTATTCACTCATTCCCTAGCCTTGCTGGGCACACAGTAGGTCCTCAGTAAAGAGTTGTTGATGACATGAATGTTTATGAAACAACAGTCGCAATCCAATGATTGCTGTCTTGTCCAGCAGAAGGGCCAGGCACAATGGACTGCAGAGAGCGGGATCAGGGCCAGGCAAGAAAAAGCAAAATCCACCCCAGCAAAGGCATCCTGGCAAGGTGAAGTGTGGGGCTCTCGGGGTGGAGGCCGAGCACACGGGTCCTGGCCTCTCTGCTTGTGTGCGTTTCCCTCGACGTCTAGCTTTATGAACAGCCGGAGGGCGAATGAATGGTGTGCCCCTCTAATCACACAGAGTGTGGGAGGTGGACAGAAACGCTTCCAAAGAGGGACTCCCCAAGGTAAGGGAAAGAAGGCATCCCGGAAGGTGGCAAACTGGGGGCTCTGGCCCTAGGGAGGGACCACTGGGCCTTGAATGGCTGGGCAGGAGGGCTTGGCCAGGGCTTTGGGCCGGAGGGAGAAGGGTAGCCCTCTCCTGCGGCTTGAGTTGACACCTGTAATTGTCTCCAAACATAAAACACGAGCCCTGGGGCCCCCTTGGTGGCCTTTCCTTGGTTCCTGGTCAGCATTAACACTCTCTGGACAGAGTTTAAAAACAAAAACAAAAACCCAACCTAAGACCCTGGGGGGGACTTGGAGGGAGATAGCAGAGGGGTCTCCCAGCTGTGTGTCTACCTACCAGCCAGGAACAGCCAGACACGCTTCCTTGATGGACACCCTGAACTAATCGCCCCCAAACAGGGAGCAGACAGGCTGAGGGCTGTAGTCCTGTCTCCATCCTACCCTTGCAAGCTGGGGGACTATGTGTTTTCAGCCTCGGGTGGCTTGTGTGAAAAATGCGAATGAGCACGGTCTTCCAATGGCCTTGTGAGGAGTCATCACAGATAAACAGAACTTAGCGCTGGATAGCTTGCATGCAATAGGCGCTCAATAAATGCTGGAAACTGTTATGGTTCTTATGGGTGTCCAAGCCCCCTGTGATCCAGCTCAGCCTTCTCTCCCACCGTTCCTACAGTGCAGTGACACCAGGTCAAGCGCAGACCTCAACATCCCCTCCCGCCCCTTCCCTTCCGCTGGAGTGCCCTTTCTCCTTCCCCTCTTGCAAAAGTGCTCAGCCTTTGAGGCCACTTGGTGCCTGCTCCTGAAACAGACAGGAGGTTCCCTGCTTTGAGGCTACTCGACACATCAATTATTGTTTCAGTCATGGGTTTCTAGAAGAGTGGTTCCCTCCTGTGAAATGGGAGTGGAAGATGCCCTCAGTCCTTGCCTCTGTGGGCTGGCCAGGGCTCGGGGATGGGGCTGCGTGTCCCGGGCAGGCCAGGGCGCTGGGCCGGAAGGGGGGGGGATGCAGCAGGTGAGGGGCGGGGTGCAGGAGCAGTAGGGAGGGGTCTCAGGCCATTAGCGGAAGCGGCACTACTCAGCTCTGCCAGGCTACAAGTAGGAGACTTTGTGCGACGGGGCCAAGGGGCTGCTTCACCTTTGGGTGAAGTGGACAAGGAGTAAGCCCAGGGATCTGCAGGCTCTTCTCTGGTTTCCTCCCCGGCCTCCTGGCCTCCAGTGGGCCCTGCACACCAGGGCAGGGCCTCCAGGCCGGCAGGGCTGCAACTGGGCCCTCCTTCTGGCACCTGACGGTCCTGGGGAGACATGAAGGTGTGTGAGCAGGGGAGGTGGGCCAGGCGTGACCCTCTGGGGTGAGCCAGACCCAGGGTCTAGGGAGGAGTCCAGGTGGGATCTGGGTAGAAGCCATGGGAACAGCGAATGGGATGAGCTGAAAAGTTGAGGACCAGGGACCTGAGTGAATGTGGGTTTGGGAGTGAGAGGCATCAGGGGCGCCCCCTGGTTTTAGGCTCGGGAGTAGGTGAGGAGGATGGTCTGAGACCAGGGATACTTTGGGGATGTGTGGCACCGAGACAGGGACATTTAGGGACTCCAGGTCTGAGATGCTGCGTCCTTTCCCAGCCTGCAGTCCTGTGGCTCACATAGTCAATAACTGTTTGTTGGAGAGAATGGAGAAGGGAGGTCCTGGCCTGGGTGGGGAGAGTGAGAGGATGGGAGAGGTTTATTCAGCATTCACTGAGTCCTACTGTGTGCCAACCCTGGGCTGAGCCTGGGATGCTACCGGAAAGGAGTAGAGACCTGGGCCTGTCCTCATGGAGCAATGACCCAGTGCACAATATACAGTCAGAGAAATGAATGTCTCAGTATGAACAGAGCTATTTGGAAAGAAAAGAATTTGTTCTATGAGAGATTATATCAGGGAGCCAGACCTGGGCTGGGGGAGTTGGAAAAGGCTTCCGGGGCATGGCTAGAGCTAAAGGAGGGAGGAACTCAGTGAAAGGGGCAGATACAGGAGAAGGTGTTCCTGTGGAGGGTATTGCACATGCAAAGGCCCCGCGGTGGGAATGATGGGAATGATGTATGTAGCAGTGCAAACAGAGGGAGGCGAAGAGTAGCCTGAGCTCACTTGGTGGGGACACTGGGAGGGGCCAGATGGGGCAAGGTCTTGGGGGGGAGTTTGAGTTCTATTCCCACCAGGCTGGAGGATCACAGGAGGATTTGGAGAAGCCCCCTTCAGCAGAATTAGGGAGTCACGAGAGGGTTGGAGACAGGACTGGGGGCTTCTGGGACGAGACTGAGACAGCACAGGTAAAAGTAGGTGGACTCAGGATGTCTTCGGGACTGAAGGGATAAGTTGTACTGACAGAGAGAGACTCTTGATGGGTCTGGCTGACGACCAAGGAGGTGGTGGTCTTCCCTTCTGGAAAGTCGGCTCCATGGAACCCACGACGGGGGAATCCCGGGGCCTCTTCCCTGCTGACGTCACAGCGGTCGCCCCGGGTTTTCTGCAGGTACCCACTGTCTGGGCCAGGACACGGGTGGGCTCACTAGGCTCATAGGCTTTGCCTGTCCCACACAGACCCTGGGGGCACCTGGGGTCTGCCCTGTCCTGGCTGTGTGACGGGGGCAGGTGCACACCCTCTCTGGGCCTCAGTTACTTTAGCTATGTGAGAAGGCATTGGTGCCAGGCTCGAGGGGTGGGTAAGGATTCACTGAGGTGAGGTGTGAGGAGCAACCGCTGGCGGGGTTCCCTCTGTCCCCCCAGGACCTGCCCGGTTCCTGCTGCCATTGCTCTGGCCTCAGCCCACTTTGCCCTCCCGTGGGGCTGGCCGGAAGTGCCTAGTCGTCCCTGGGGTGGGACCATTCTAGCATGTCCCCGAGGTCCTCAGTGGGACTGAGCCCCTGTTGCCCAGTGTCACCTGTAGGGCTCCCTCCCTGTCTTATGTCCCCACCCTGCACTAGGGCTTCCTGACATCACTTCTGGGGGTCCCAACTAAGACAACAGTGGCCAAACTGAATGCCACATGCACTGGATTTGCTCGTTTTCTCTACAGGCCTTTAAAGAGGACCCCCTCCCCAGCCCCTACACACACACACACACACCCCCAGCCAGATCCTCCCCCCATCTCCTGGACGTTTCAACCTCCCAAGCTCACACGATCATCCCCATGTCACAGATGCAGAAACTGAGCCCAAGGACTGTGATGGCCGCGGCCACAGGCCGGGAGCACATGGGGGTGGAGGAACGGGGCAGCACTAGGTGGGAACCAGGCCTGACTCCATACTCTCCCCAACCCCCAACCCCTCCCAAAGACCCAGGTTGTGTGGGGCCTGGAATGTGCACTGGGGGTGAGGTGTCTTTGCAGGGGCAGATGTGAGGAGATCCAGGCCGACTCCAGGCCAGGACTCAGTACCTGGAGTTGGCTTCTCAGCCCCTCCCTCTGCCACAGGCCCCCTTGAACTGCAGGTCAGTCACGCTCTCCCCTCCCACTCAGCTCAAGCCCGGCTGGAGAGGTTTCCTCTGGCCTCAGATGCCCAGAGCCTGCCCCTCTCAGCGCCTCCCCACTCCAGCCAGGCTCCAAATCTTGTCCTTAAAAGTGCCAAGCGCATGCCTGCCTCCAGGCCCTTGGAGCGCCTTAGGTCTGCTTGAGGCAGTGGCCCGCAAGCAATGTTTCTAGAATAAGGGTGGACCAACTGGGGATGGCTGTTACGGACACAGCCAGAGGGAAATCCCTCATTTCTAAAGCACCTATTCCGTGCTGTCACCGAGCCCCCGTGGGTGAATCCCCTTTGACCTCACCACCACTTCACAGGCCCATTTTGCAGATAAAGAAACTGAGGTTCCGTGCTGTTCTGGGACCTCAATCTTCGGCTTCTCCCTCAGCCAGCCGCCTCCAACCACAGCCTGTTTCCTCATCTCCCCTCCTGCACCAACTGAGCGAACAACCTCCAACATTTAGTGAGTGCCTGCTCTATGCCGAGCGACCAGTCTGCAGGCCCCAAATTCGCCCTCCCAACAGCCCACTGGAAGTGAGTAAACTGAGGCAAGAAGCAGCTAAGTGGCTGGGAAACGGGCAGGGTTTTGAAGAGGGAATGCGACCCACTACAGAAGGGTAGGCTGAGGTTCGGAGAGGTGAAGTGACACACCTGCGGCCACAAGCAAGAACGTGCAGGGGCAGATTGGGGGGCAGGGGTAGTCCCGTGTTCCCTGGATAGAGGGGAGGAGAGGCGCAGAGATCAGCGGGGTGCGGGAGGCCACACAGCCGCAGGCAGCGAAGGGGGGACTTGAACACAAAGGCGCTTGGCGGGTTCTATGCTGAGGCCTGTGCTGAGGCGGCGCGCGGCTTGGAGTCTGAGTTTGCGGGGGGCGGGCGGCGAGGTTGTGCCTGGCGGTGCAGGGCTACAGGCTTCGGGTAGGCAGAGCCGCGGGACTAGGGGAGGGGCTACCCCTTGGGGGCGGGGTTAAGTGGAGGAGCACCTGGTGGGCGGGGCCTGGGCGGGGCGGAGGAAGTTTACTGGGTTGAGGACAAACTTGCGGCCAGATGGGTCCGGGGTGATAGCGAGCTGGTCGGGGATGATAGCGCACGGATTGCGGTGTCCCCTCTGGCAACTCCAGGGAGCGGGTGTAGACGAGGCTGCCGGCCCACGTGGCCCACCCACTAGGAGAGGGGAAGAAGCCGCTGGCCTAAGATCCTCTTCAGGCCAATGAGGTCGCGATCCTCACGCCCTGTCTGCGCTCCGTTCCCTCTGGCCGCCCTAAGCCCGTCTCCACAACTGACAAATGGCACACCACGCCATACCCGAGCCAGACGGGACCTTTTGTGTACCAGAGCTGGACCCTTCTCTGCGCCCGGGAGGCTTCAGAATAAAGTCAGAGAACTCTCCTCTCCACCCACTCTTCCCTCCACTCTCCCTGGCTCGCTCCAAGCATCCCGGTTGGTCCTCTCACAGGGCAACAACATTCCCACCTCAGGACCTTTGCACACGCTGGTCCCTCTGCCTGCAGCTCCTTCCCTCAGCTCTTACTCTTGACTGGCTGTTCCTTCAGGTCACTTAGTTCAAATGCTGCCACCCTGATCAAAGAATCTCCCCACCCCCACCCTGGCCCCAGTTTCAAATCTATGAGAGGAAGAAGGTTGTTGGGACAACTGGAGAGTAAGACAAAAATGTATAAAATCGGGTCCATACCTCACCAGGTATAGTAGGATAATTCCTAACAGATCAGAGATGTACTTGTTAACACACGCCCTACAAACACTAGAAGACAATGTGTGCACACTCCTTCACTATTTGGGAATGAAGAGAGCTTTCCTAATGGTTATTCGGAGCCTAGAAGTAATAAGGGAAAGGACGTATGTGTCCGTGAATATGTAAAACAGAACAAACGTTTTGTGTGTCAACATATGTCATTATCGATGTAACATTAGACAATGAAGTAGGAAAAATACTTGCAACTTATGTAACAAAGAGTTAATATACCTAATATATAGTTCCCCAAAACAAATAAGAAAATCAACTATCCTATGTCCAAAAAAAGGGGGGGGGGCAAGAAATCACAGCAACTAAATGCAATGGCCTTGAAAATATGCTCTAATGAGAAATGCAAATTAAAATTACATGGAGGGCACCTTTTTGCACCTTCTCTATCCATTCCTCCTTCCCGCTACCTGGAATACAAATGATGGCTGGAGCTGAAGCAGCCACTTTGAGCCAAGAGACATTGCGCATGGAGGTCAAGATGGAAGGATCCTGAATCTCAGAGGACTTTGCGGAACAGTCACCAGGTTTGCCCTGGACCATCTACCTCTGAACTCTTACAAGAAAGAAATTAAATTTCCATTTTGTTCAGGAAAAAAATACACGGAGATAGATGTGTGACCCTACATCCTTGGTGAGGCAGCAGAGAAAAGGTACTTTCATTCATTGCTGGTAGGAATGTAAAATAGTATAATGGCGTGGTGATGGAGGGGAACGTGAAGGTATTAACAAATCTACACTTTCATCTACCCTTTGCACCAGCAACTCTGCTTCTAGGGATGCTTCCCAAAGAGATGTGCATGAAATGCTTGGTGATAACAGAGACTGTAAACAATCTAGAGGGGGTGGTGGGGGGAACCACCCATATGTCCACCCAGTGGAGCACGCAACTGTAAGAAGAAACGAAAGTAATCCTTCAGTATGTTATAAAGTGCAAAGAGCAAAGTGGGGGAAAGTACACAGAATATGCTATCCTTTATTGCTTCTATTTTAAATGGAAAAATAATCCTTAAAATTTAATAGTAAGAAACAGGATGAAGGGCGCCTGAGTGGCTCAGTCGTTGGGCGTCTGCCTTCGGCTCAGGGCGTGATCCTGGGGTCCTGGGATCGAGTCCCACATCGGGCTCCTCTGCTATGAGCCTGCTTCTTCCTCTCCCACTCCCCCTGCTTGTGTTCCCTCTCTCGCTGGCTCTCGCTCTCTGTCAAATAAATAAATAAAATCTTAAAAAAAAAAAAAAAGAAAAGAAGAAGGATGAAAAGGACAGTCTAAAAGCTGTTTCTCTGAGTTTACCTTATTTTCTAAATGCAATTTGGGGATCATGTCAGTGTTTTGTATGGTTATAAAACAAAATTAAGGGTGCCAGTTAAGCGTCTGCTTTCGGCTCAGGTCATGATCTCAGGGTCCTAGGATCGAGTCCCGCTTCGGGCTCCCTGCTCAGCGGGGAGCCTGCTTCTCCCTCTGCCTGCTGCTCTCCCTGCTCGTGCTCTCTCTCTCTCTCTTTCTGTGTCAAATAAATAAATAAAATCTTTAAAAATATATATTAAATGAGAGAGAGAAACAGACAAGAAAAAAACAAACAACAAAATAAAACCTTGAAATCAAAATGAGACAAAAGAAGCTATGGTTTTGAGTTGGTGGCTTAATGCCGCAAGCAGGAATTACTTCAGATGACTTTAAAACGCAGTCGTCTGAACACGGTGTGTGGTGCACAGTACATTCCCTGGTGGGCTTTACCCCAAGGACAAACAGAATCACAAAGAAATCTTAAACTGTTTTTGACAATCGTAGTGTTAGTAATAGCATTGGTGTTGTTACTCTGAAACTGTTATTTTTTTTGATAAAGCAAATAAGTAATTGTATGAATGTTAGCAATCAAGGCTTTCGATGTTAGAGGAAAGATGTACACATAAAAAAGCAAGAAAGTTAAATAAAATTCTGCCATCCTAAGTAACTGAATGGGAAAATCAGCAGGAACACAGAATGTATTATCTTCTTTTTTTTTTTTTTTAAGATTTTATTTATTTATTCGACAGAGATAGAGACAGCCAGCGAGAGAGGGAACACAAGCAGGGGGAGTGGGAGAGGAAGACGCAGGCTCATAGCGGAGGAGCCTGATGTGGGGCTCGATCCCACAGCGCCGGGATCACGCCCTGAGCCGAGGGCAGATGCTTAACTGCTGTGCCACCCAGGCGCCCCAGAATGTATTATCTTCTAAAAAGAAAAAGCATGCTTTGGCTCCGTCCATGAAAAGGCCTAGAAAGAGTGCCCACACCTGTAGCAATGAGCCCCTTTATGCCCACTCTGGTCTCACTTCCCACAAAAGAAGCCAGGGCTCCTTCCTGGAGGAAGCGCTAGTTCCATATCTGGGCAGGAAATGACCCAGAAGAGCCAGGAGTATATTGTGAGACCAGAAAGCAAGGAAGCTTCTACAGATCATCGAGGTCCTGTCAAAGGAGCAAACACTGAGGGGTGCCTACAAGCTAAATACGGGATGAGTAAGCAAGAAGGAGAAGGACCCGCAGCATTGAAGCACATCAGACGTGTTAAAAATCCATGAATATGTGTTGCCGCTCAAAGGAAGGAGGGAGGGAGGGACAGAGAGGGAAAGAGGGATTTCCTGGGTGTCTGATGGGAGGTGCTCAGAATCATCTCACGTTTCTCGAGCTGGACCACCTGTGCCTGGCACTCATCAGCATTCGGAAGCAGGAGTGTTTGGTCGCTTTTGCTGTCATCCTGCAATGTGTGCAGCCAGCCTGGACCCCCTTGTATCAGGACGAGCCTGGCTTTTTTTCCTACCCTCTCTGTGCCTCCAGGTGGGCAAGCCAACCTCCCTGAGCCTCAGCCCCCCCCCCCCAGCCCATCCTCAGCCTGTACTGGAGAGACCCAGAGAGAAGGTCTTCCTTCTCAGAGCTGGACAGGTAGGGAAGCATCTCTGAGCCTCAGTTTCCCCACCTGGGCTGCCGTGAAGCGCAGAGTACTGTGGATATTCCCTCCCTGGAATGGGGTGGGGGTGGGGACCCCCAAGGCCCCAATGCCCCATCTTCTCCCAAATCCGGGGGTTCAGGGAGGGCCAGAGAGATGAAGCATCCCCCCTGGGGCAGGGGGAGGAGAGGCAGAGAGAAGCACTAGGAACTCCGCAAACTAAGACCCAAAAGGAGGCCTGGAGTGTAACTCTGACTCCCTTCAGCATTGATTAAGCACCAACCGTGGCTCCCAGGCCTCCAGGCTCCCCCACCATCCCAGTAACACAGCAGCTGATGTGCCTGGACCCCGCCCTGGCCCAAACCAGGTGAAGGGAGGAGGGCAGGAGAGATCACAATGATTACTATGCCCGTTTTTCCAAGAAGGAAACTGAGGCTCGGGGCGCTGGCATTGCCCCAGGGCAGCACGCCAGGCAAGCACAAGGCTAAATCCAGTGGTGTGGAGGTGGGGGCGGGGCTGCACCCTCACCCTCCACCCCTACTGGCTGCTTCCAGAGGTATCCATCTCCAAATTGCGGAAGGTATAAACAGTCAGCCTGTAGCTGGGCCTCAGAAGGGGATTCTTGCCACTTCTGGTCCCTTAACTGTATCTGTCCCTCCATTCACTCATCCATTCTACAAATATATGTCAAGGCGTCATTACATCACAGGTTCTGGGCTGGGTGTGGGGGATATAATAAACATAAAAGGCAAATATGTAAACAAGGAGAGGTCACATGGCAATATGTACTGAGAAGGGAATCAAACAGGAAATGGGACATGGCCTGGAGATTGGGGGTGGGGGGTGTTCCGAGGAAGTGAACTTTGAGCTGAGATCTGAAAGAGGAGAGTCAGGCACACCGAAATCAGGGGGAAGGGTCACAGCATGTGCCAAGGTCCTGAGGAAGAAAGGAGTTGGGCATGTTTGAGGAAAGGAGCTGGGTGTGTTTGAGGAGCATCGAGGAGGGTGCTGAGGCCGGAGCAGGGTGAGCAAGGGGGAGAGGGAGGGAGAGAAGGCCAGGGAGATGGGAGGGGTTGGGCCTGGCAGGGCTGCAGGGAGTAAGGGGGCTCCATTCTAGGATGATGGGAGCCACAGGCAACTTTTTATTTTTCAAGTTCTGAAAAGCTCCCTGTGGCTGCTGTAGGGAGAAGGAACTGGGGGGTGGCAGGAGGCACAGAGTGTAACTATGGGTCTGTTCAGCACTGATTAGGCACCAACTGTGGCCCCCGGACCTCCTGGTTCCCTGACCATCTCCAGACCAAAGATGAGCTGGAGCAGCCTCTAGGGGAGAGACAGCCTGCCTGAGGGGGGATCGGGGAGCAATCCGGAGAAGTTGGCCAGGGTGGGGAATGTTCTGGAGGGGGAGGGAGGAGAGGAGTCTAGGGAGACTCCTGGATGTCTGGGTGTTTGATGAAGACTCTCCTTGATTTGGGGAGACTTGGGGGGGGGTTACTGGGCAAGTTTGAGGGTGGCCTGGGAGCCTCACATCCACGAATCCCAATGGACAAAGGAAAGTGCTGGACATGGGCATGAACTTGAATGTCCCCTTGGTGAAGACGTGCTGGATCTCCTGCATGGGGAATGGACACACAGCCAAGACATCCACCTTTCCCCTTGGAAGAAGGCAGGAAAAGGGAAAATATAAAAATAGGTGGGGTCAGAGCAGGCAGGAGGCAGAGCGAGATGTTTCATCGTCCCTGCAGGAAGGAAGCGAGTTAGAGCTGGCCTGTTCCTCCCCACCCTGCGTCCTTTGGCAGTGCTCTAGAAAGTCATTGTATTTTGCTGACAGGGCAAAGCTTGCTCAGCTGGCTGGCCGTTAGGACAGGCCCCCAGGGAATGTGGAGACTGTTCCGGCTTTGAGCATTGAGCCGACGGATCTGGCTTGGAATCCCTGTTCCTTCCCTGGTCACCTGTGTGAGCTTAGACACAGATGGCCTTTTCAAAAAATTGTTCTGGGGGACCCAGATATCCATGTGGGACCAATGAGACCTCGATCCCTACCTCGTGCCGTATACAAAATTTCAACCTTAGGCAAAGCCCTTTCTTACTCTGAGTCTCCTCTGGGAGATGGTCCCCACCTTGCAGAGCTGTTTTGCTATTAGATCCAGTAGTCCTGTTGTGTGGTTGGAACTCCAAACACTGCGATTATTATTATTATTATTATTAATTATTTCTTTAAAGTTCTATGAGGCGCACATGAGTGCATGTAAAACTAGAGAAATCTGAATAAGGTTTCTTGATTGCATGAATATCAACTTCCTGGTTATGATAACATACGAATCACGCAGGATGTTAGCATAGGGGGAAGTGACGTGAAAGGTAACCCAGACTTCTGTGTATTCTTTCTTTTTTTTTTTTTTAACAGCTTTATTGAGATATGACTCACATACCATAAAATTCACTCTTTTAAAGGGTTCAGTTCAGTGGCTTTTAGTGTATTCACAAAGTTATACAACCATCACCACTGTCTAATTCCAGAATATTTTCATCACCTCAGAAACTCCGTGCCCATTAGCTGTCACTTCTCATTCTCCCCTCCCCCCACTTTGTGCTAACCACTAATCTGCTTTCTGTCTGTATAGATTTGTCTATTTTGGACCTTTCATATACATGGACTCATATAATACGTGGTCTTTTATGTCTGGCTTCTCTCACTCAGCGCCGTGTTTTTAAGTTTCCTCCACATTTAGCATGTTTCAATAGCTCATTCCTTTTTCGTGGCTGAGTAATAGTCCACTGCATAGCTAGTTCACATTTTATGTGTCCATTCATCAGTTGGTGGACATTTGCATGGTTTCTGCTTTTGACTATTCTAAATAACACCGCTGTGACTATTCACGAATAAGTTTTTGTATGAACACATGCTGTCAATTCTGTCTTACTTTTTACAATTGCACATGAATCTAGAATTATATCAAAATAAAAAGTTTAATGAGAGGGGGGAAAAAAGATTTGCACGGGCGCCTGGCTGGCTTAGCTGGTAGAGCGTGAGACTCTTGATTTCAGGATTGTGAGTTCAAGCCCCATGTTGGGTATAAAGCTTACTTAAAACAAAAACAAAAGCAAAAACAAAAAAAAACTTGTAATGCTGAGGGATTAAGATCCCCTATCGAAAAGAACAGAAAACAATAAATATTATTTTGTAAAGTGGGGGACAACCTTTGTGAAGACGGTAGAACACAAACAGCTATTTGGAAAGGATGATGTGTGGGAGGGGCACAAGGGAACCTTCTGGGTTGACCTGGGTGGTGGTTACCCACGTGTGCCCATATAAAAAATTAACCAAACTCCACACCTAAGATCAGCGCACTTTATGCATGTTCGTGGGTGTATGCCATACCGTAATAATAAAACATGAAAAAGATAAATTTACATTTCACAACAAATTTGAAAAAATATTACAAAAAATGTGAACGGGGGGCTATGTGGTCCATTTAAGGGGAAAAAATGAGGTAGATCCACGAGGATAGATGTGCACATAATTCACAACACGGAGTTGGTGAGCGCAACAATTTGCAGATAGCATGTAGAGTAGAATCACATCTTATTAAAATTAAGAATATACGCACATACGTACACACACATTTCCGCATCTGTGTATTTATTCCTGGCAGGATACATGTCAAACTGCTCTCCAAAGGGTACAGTCGGGATCTCTTTTTATTCCGGAGGACTCTGTAAATTTGAATTTTTCACACTGAGCATATATCTTTTTTTTTTTTCAAGATTTTATTCATTGATTTGCCAGAGAGAGAGAGCACAAGCAGGGGGAGCGGCAGAGGGGGAGGAGCAGGCTTCCCGCTGAGCAAGGAGCCTGATGTGGGACTCGATCCCAGGACCCTGAGATCATGACCTGAGCCGAAAACAGGCGTTTAACCGACTGAGCCACCCAGGTGTCCCGCATATATCATTTTTTATCAAGATATAATTGACATGTAACATTACATTAGTTTCAGGTGTACACAGGATTTAATATTTGTGTCTATTGCAAAATGATCACCCTAACAAGTCTAGTTAACATTGGTGACCACACAAAGTTACAAAGTATTTTTTCTTGTGATGAGAACTTTTAAGATGTACTCTCTAGGGGCGCCTGGGTGGCACAGCGGTTAAGCGTCTGCCTTCGGCTCAGGGCGTGATCCCGGTGTTCTGGGAGGTTAAGCGTCTGCCTTCGGCTCAGGGCGTGATCCTGGTGTTCTGGGATCGAGCCCCACGTCAGGCTCTTCTGCTGGGTGCCTGCTTCTTCCTCTCCCACTCCCCCTGCTTGTGTTCCTTCTCTCGCTGGCTGTCTCTCTCTCTCTGTCAAATAAATAAATAAAATCTTAAAAAAAAAAAAAAAGATGTACTCTCTAAGCAACTTTTAAGTATACAATACAGTATTACTAACTCTAGTTACCGTGCCAGACATTCCATCCCAGGATTTATTTATTTATACCTGGAAGTTTATACTTTTTGACTACCTTCACCCATTTGTTTTGTTTAAGGAATTACCTTTTGGGGCGCCTGGGTGGCTCAGTCGGTTAAGCACCTGCCTTCAGCTCAGGTCATGATCCTGGGGTCCTGGGATTGAGCCCCTCGTCAGGCTCCCTGCTCAGTGCAGAGTCTGCTTCTCCCTCTCCCTTGCTCCCTCGTGCTTTCTCTCTCATTCTCTCTCTTTCAAATAAATAAGTTAATTAATTAAAAAAAAAGAATTACCTTTTTTCCTTATAACTTGGTTCTTTCATCCACATCATGGGTCAAGTCTGGGCCTTGGACAAGTCACCTACCCCTTTCTGGGCCTCAGTTTCCTCTTCTGTAAAATGGAGAGAAATCATAGACCCTGGGAAGGCAGATTTGGGTATACTAGCCCAGCTCCTCGCCCCAAGGCAAGACAAGCTTTGGGGTGCTCGTCCTGCTCCATCGGGGATCAGGCTGGGCTCTGCTGAGTGGGACGCCAGCCTTGCCCTTCCCACATCAGGTATTGTATGTGTGGTACGCATGTCTTATTTTTGTAAGCAGAGGAAAGAAATATACAAATTAAGTTTTTAAAAATGTCTTAGGTACAGCAACTGCATGATCTCAGTTTTCACTGTGCCCTTGGAGGATGTCAGCATGATTGTTATCCTTCCTGGTGTACAGACAAGAACACGGGGGCTCAGAGAGGTGAAGCTACTTGTCCAAAGTCACACAGCCAGTGGGAGGAGCTGGGATCTGAACCCGAGCTGTCTGGGTCCAGAGCCTTTGCTCGTAACTGCTTGCTATCTCTCATCTCATGAGCATTCGTATTCTGGAAAACCATAGAACTAGAGTTGAGCCGGGTTCGTCTCTGGGTGGAGGAACGAAAAAGCAACTGCCCTGCTTCTGACTACTCCGCATTTTCTAACTCGTCTGCAGTAGACGTGAAGGATTGCGTACAAAGAAAAATAAATGCTTGTAAGTATTAACAGTTCTTGTCTTGGAAATGATAGGTAATTTCTGTTTATTTTTTCTTTCTGCTTATCTCGTTGGTTGCTTTTTCTCCAGGAGAGTCACATTACTTGGATAACAACGACAACACAATAATGAGACCATTTTTTAGAGCCTGGAAGGCAGTGCGTGAAAATACCAACAGAGATTATCTCCGAGCTGAGCGATTATGGGAGAGGTGGTGACTTTTTTCGTTTGTTTTTTTTTCTGCTTCTTTGATTCTCCATCAGGAAATTGCCCAACATTTTTATAATCAGGGGAAAATGGTCACTGGGGTGGGGAAGTTACCCTGGGTGCACCCTCTCGCAGGGACTGATCTTGGGGGTGGGTCTCGGCCCCGTGCCCAGTTTGAGCTCCTGAGAGCTGATGGGTGCAGGCGGGGGTCACAGGCTCTGCAATTCCTTGGAATTGCACTCTGGATCCTTGAGCGGGAATGCTCTCTTGGAGGCTCAGTACATGGAGATCAGACTCTCTCTGTTGCCACCCCCTCCCTGTGTTGGGGTGATGATGAAATGGAATGAGGTAGGATCCAGGAGAGCAATGTTTCCACCTCGTCCAGGTGGTAGGTCAGGGTCACCCCTCCCCTGCAGACTGGGGTTCAAATCCAAAGCCAAGAACCTCCCTGAGTGGCTGTTTTAGCCTCTGACAACAAGAGGCTGACATGTGGCCAGTATGCAGTGGGTGTCACATTATTGCTCTCATGAGGCATAGAGAGGATGCCCACTTACCGCTGCAGCATAAGGATCCTGGTCAGAGCAAGTGTCTCCCTTGCAGGACGTTGAAGCGGAAGCTGGTCTCAGGACGGAACGGAGGAGGCCGACATGGAAGACATGGCTGATGTTTCTGCAGGAGCCGCTGCCCCCCCGAAGTTGCTCTGCAGCCAGGGGTCCCTGAGCCACGTCCCCGGCCTCTGTGTGCACACCTGCTCATGGTTTCCCATGTTCGCTCAATGCTCCTGCTCTCGTGCTCTTCCAGATTCCCTTTGTCAGGGTCACCCCCACTATCTCGCCCCCTGCCGAACTCCTATTCATCCTTTAATACCCAGTGCCTTTTCCCCCAGGAAGCCTTGTCTAACCACCCCCCCAGGCAGGGCCCAGCCCCTTACCCTAGGGGTCCCCCAGCCTCAATTCCTCCCTCTAGCCTAGCCCTGACTCTGTGAGGCTGGGAGTATCTGGGTTTGGTTCTGCTCTTCGACTGGTGGTGGCGGTTGGTGGGGGGGATCTTCAGGACTGAGGTCTTTCATGGATCCAGAATCACTGGGCTGGGGCCATGCACAGAGTGGAGACAGCCATAATATTTGTAAACAACAAATATTGAGCAAACATGAGCATTGTGGCACCTGTTCCTGGAACTACCTTTTTTTTTTTTTAGATTTTATTTATTTATTTTATCATTTTTTAAAGATCTTGTTTATTTGTTTATTTGACAGAGAGAGAGAGAGCACAAGCAGCGGGAGCAGCAGGCAGAGGGAGAAGCAGACTCCCCGCTGAGCAGGGAGCCTGGCGCGGGACTCGATCCCAGGACCCAGAGACCATGACCCAGGCTGAAGGCAGATGCTTAATTAACCCCCTGAGCCACCCAGGGGCGCCCCTCGAACTACCTTTTTTCTTGGGAGAAGTTCAGAGTGTTCATTTGTTCCAGGCTCCATTTGGAGCTCCGGTGGCTTTTCGTTTTGGAGCCAAGGGGAACACCGTGCAGGACTGGCTGTTGGGGACTCCATGACGGAAGGCCAGACGGCGGGGGCATCGGATACCCCTGACACTGTCGTTCTGTGAGAGGCAGCTGGAGCTCTGGGTCAGCACGGCACAGCTCGGCGCTCTTTCTAGGACCGAGGGCATTGGGAGCAGCCCCTGGCCCCAGCCCGAAGGGCCTGGTTAAGTGAGTGTCTCCATGACAGTGATGCTGCAAGCGGAGAGTGGGAATCGAAACAGTCCTCACGCACAGGAGACCATGTCCACACCAGCCGCTCCACTGTTGGGACATGCACCCCAGAAACGTGACACTAATGTGCCCAACAGTACCACTGCTAGTCACCCCGACCGGAGACCCCCCAAAATGCCCCTCCACGGGAGGATGGAGATACTGTGCTTGAGGCGTGCTGTGAGATATTACACAGCCACAAAAAGAGCTGGCTGCCCGCCCACGGTCACGCGGAAGGACCTCACGGTCATTATGCTGCAAAACCGCTCCCACTTCTGTGCGATTCTACCCTGGGCCAAACAAATCCACACACAACCGTCAATCAATGTGAATCACCACCCGAACAGAAGGAGGGATGAAAACCACATGACCATCGGATGCAGAAAGAGCGCTTGACAAAATCCAACACCCATTCCGGGTAAAAAAATATATTCAACAAGGAAGAGAAAGGGGCTTCCTCAGTACGATCAGGGTATAAAGCAAAACTCGTAGGTCACATCATACTCAAGATGAAAGACAGAAAGCTTTTCCTCTGAGATCAGGAACAAGACAAGCGTCTTAGTCCATTCAGGCTGCTGTAACAAAGCATAGACCAGGTGGCTTATAAAAACCAGGAATTTATTTTTCATGGTTCTGGAGGTTGGAATTCTGAGATCAGGGTTCCAGCAGGGTCAGGTGCTGGTGACAACCCTCTTTGGGGCTGTGGATGGCCACCTTCTTGTTAGATACTCACATGGCAGAAGGAGGGCAAGAGAGTCCTCTGGGGGCTCTTTTATAAGCCCCCTTTGGGGCCCCACCCTCATGACCTCATCACGTCCCAAAGCCCTCAACTCCTCACACCATCCCACTGGGGGTTGGGATTTCAACATACGAATTTTGGGGGGACACATTCAATCTAGAACAAGATGACCCATTTCCCACAATTCTATTCAGCTTAGTTCTAGAAGTCCTCTCCAGAGCAATTAGGCTAGAAAAAGAAATAAAAGACATCCAAGTTGGAAAAGAAGTAAAATGATCTCTGTTTGCAGATGATATGCTCTTAATGTACAAAGCCCCAAAGATTTCACCACAAAAAAACCTGCCAGAGCCAAATTCAGCAAAGTAGCAGGATACACGATCAACATGTCACAATCGATTGCATTTCTATACGCTAACGATGACAATCCAGAAAGGAAATTAAGAGACTAATTCTATTTACAATAGCCTCGAATGAATCAAATATTTAGGAATGAACCACAGAGGGGAGAGACTACACTGGAAACTACAAAATGTTGTGGAAAGAAATTAAAGAAAATATAAATAGATGGTAAGTCCTCCCAAGTTCATAGATTGGAAAATTTAATATTGTTAAGATGACAATATTACCCAAAGGGATCTACAGATTCAGTGCCTCCTGTATCAAAATCGCAATGACATTTTTTTTTTGCGGAAATAGAAAAAACCCATTCTAAAACTTATACGGAATATATCTCAAGGGGCCTTGCATAACAAAACACTCAAAAAGAAGAACAAAGTTGGAGGACTCAAACTTCCTGATTTCAAAACTACTACGGGGTGCCTGGGAGGCTTCGTTGGTTATGTGCTGCTTTCAGCTCAGGTCATGATCCTTGGGTGCTGGGATTGAGCCCTGCATGGGGCTCCCTGCTCTGCTGGGAGCCTGCTTCTCCCTCTCCCTCTGCCTGCTGCCCCCCTCCCCCCACCCCCCGCTCATGCTTTCTCTCTCTCTGTGTCAAATAAATAAATAAAATCTTAAAAAAAAAAACTTACTACAAAGCTTTAGTAATCAAAACAGTATGGTACTGACATAAGAACAGATATGTAGACCGGTGGAATAGAATAGAGAGCCCAGAAATTAACCCTCACATGTATACTCAAATGATTTTTGATAGAGATACCAAGACCATACAACTCAGGAAAAAAAGTCTTCTCAACAAATGGTACTGGGAAAACTGGATCTCCACACAGAAAGAAAGAAAGAAAGAAAGAAAGAAAGAAAGAAAGAAAGAAAGAAAGAAAGAAAGGAAGGAAGGAAGGAAGGAAGGAAGGAAGGAAGGAAGGAAGGAAGGAAGGAAGAAAGAAAGAAAGAAAGAAAGAAAGAAAGAAAGAAAGAAAGAAAGAAAGAAAGAAGAAAAAGAAAGAAAAAAAAAGTTGAATGCTTACCTCACACCATGTTCAAAAATTAACTCGAAATGAAAAAATAAGGGGTGCCTGGGTGGCTCAGTTGTTAAGCATCTGCCTTCGGCTCAGGGCTTGATTCTGGAGTCTTGGGATCGAGCCCCACATCAGGCTCCTCCGCTGGGAGCCTGCTTCTTCCTCTCCCACTCCCCCTGCTTGTGTTCCCTCTCTTGCTGGCTGTCTCTCTCTCTGTCAAATAAATAAATAAAATCTTAAAAAAAAAAAAGAAATGAAAAAATAAAAATTAGCTCAAAATGAATCAGAGCCCTCAACCTAAAAGCTAAAAATCAGAAAACATAAGGCAAAAGCTTCATGACTTTGGATTTGGCAATGGTTCATTGGGTATAAACACCAAAAGCACAGACATTAAAAGAAAAAAATATATATATATAATTGGAATTTATCAAAACTAAGACTTTTTTTGTTTTGTTTTTTAAAGATTTTATTTATTCATTTGACAGAAAGAGAGAGAGCACGAAGCAGGGGGAGCGGCAGGCAGAGGGAGAAACAGGCTCCCCGTAGAGCAAGGACCCCGATAAGGGACTTAATCCCAGGATCCTGGGATCATGACCCGAGCCAAAGGCAGACGCGTTACCGACTGAGCCACCCAGGCGTCCCTAAATTAAGACGTTTTTTGCATCAAAGGAAACAACAGAGCGTAAAAAGGCCACCCACAGAATGAGAGAAAATATTTGCAAATTCTATATCTGAGAAGGGATTAATATCCAGAATATATAAGAACTCTTACAATTCAACAACAAACAAGACAAACAGCCCGATTTTTAAATGGGCAAAGACACTTTTGTCAAAGCAGATACACAAATGGCCAATAAGCACGCGCCCCGATGCTCCACACCGTTAGTCATCAGGGAGATGCTGCGCGACACCATGGTGAGACATCACTTCACACTCATTAGGATGGTCATCACGAAGCCAAAGGGAAAGCGAGCGTTAGTGAGGATGCGAAGTCGGGGCCCTCATGCGCTGCGGGTGGAACGTGAAACGTACGATGACGCAGCTGCCGTGGGAAACCTGGTTACTGGCAGAATCACACGTAGAATCGCCGCACGGTCCAGCGACTCCATCTCTGGGTGTAACCCCCCAAAGACCTGACAACGGGGCTTAAAGAGACATTGGTACACCGGGCTCGTGGCAGCATTCTTCACAACAGACGAAAGGTAAAGGCGACCCAAGTGTGCGTTTATGGATGAACGGACAGACAGAGTGTGGTGCGTGTATAAGCTAGATATATCAGCCTTGAAAAGGAATGAAGTTTTCATTTGGACGAATCAGTATGGGCGCACCTTGAGGTCATCAGGCTGAGTGGAATAAACCTGCCACAAGAGGACAAGTACTATGTGATTCCACTGATACGAGGTCCCTGGGCTGGTCGGATTCATAGAGACAGAAAGTGGAACAGTGGGTGCCAGGGCCTGGGGGAGGGAAAATGGGAGTTAGTGTTCAATGGGGACTGAGTTTCAGTTTGGGAAGATGGAAAAGTCCGGGGGGGGGGGGCGCCTGGGTGGCTCAGTCGGTTAAGCATCTGCCTTCGGCCCAGGTCATGATCCCAGGGTTTTGGGATCGAGCCTCGCATCGGGCTCCTTGCTCAGGGGGGAATCTGCTTCTCCCTCTGCCTCTCACTTGTTCTCTCTCTCTCTCAAATAAATAAAATCTTAAAAAAAAAAAAGATCTGGGGATGAATGGGGGTGATGGTTTGTACAACCATGTGAACATACTTAATACCACTGAAATGTGCACTTAAAGGTGGTTAAGGTGGTGAATTTTATGTTCTATGTATATTTTACCACCAAACAAAAAACTGAAAAAAGTAATAATAAAGAAACTAAAAAATTTAAATTTAAAAGTTAATCACAACCATAATAGCATGCTGCGTGCTACCTGACGTGGCCCTCCAAGGCATCTTGTCACCAAGTTGGAGCACGGTCCCCTTTACTCGGTGACAAAGTGAGGCTCGGTGACGTCCTGTGTCCTACAGTGGATCCCGGCAGTCCAGGCTAGGATGCCTCCCATGGGGGCACCATGGGGTGGCCGAACTCTCCCCTGACCTCCCAGTCTCCAGCTTCTCATCTGTCAGATGAGTGCCCAGCGAGGCTGCTCGGAGGCTCGGGAGCACAGAGCCCTAGGCGAGATCCTTCCGTTCAATCAGTACAGCTTCTTGCAAGAAGGTGTGGTTTTCCTATTCTCGTCAGTCTTACAGAGCAACTAAACATCAAAAAGATAGAACATTCCTGAGAGGGGCTGAACTCTCTAAGACATGACCCGATGCTCCTCCTTCACCCACGTGGGACTTTCAAGCTTTTTCCCATTCCTTAGGGGAGAACTGCAAAAAACTGGAGAAGAATCACAACTCCTAGAAGAATCTGGAAACATCTTGAATCAAGTCCCAACTGCAAAGGGAAGGATGTGCTTGGCAGCAGCAGGTGAAAAATTTGCACCATCTTGTCCAAGTAGAAATATAACAAAGCCTTATGGAAAAAGATGGCGCTGCACAGCCGTGTAGGGTCCAAGGGGCGTCTGCTGCAGACATTCAGGGTCGGGTCCTTGACCTTGTGCAGCCCAAGGAGGTATTTCTGGCACTACGCCCACAGCTCAGGGCTCAGAATGATGGTTTAGCAACTCACATTTGTACATCCCAGGCTGACTCAGTCTACCCCCAGAATCTCTTGAATCTGCCCCCCCACCCCTATCCCCACAGCCCTTGGCCCAGGCCTTGCCATTTCCTGCCTGGACTGGGGCCCTGATCCCTGCTCCCCGCCCCCCTACTCAGGGTGCTAACAGACCCATAATAGCCAGTGATAAGTCTTGCAATAGTTAGTGTCTCTAACTATACCCCTGCCCTGCTCCAGTGCCTACTAGGGCTCCCCATCACCTGAGCTCCTTGGCTGGCCTTGGGGCTCTTGCCTCTGCTGAAATACCCCATGGGCCTCCACAGGCACCCCTCATGCCTGCCCTGCCCACTCTCCTTCTGGCCCCTTCTGCCCAGATGCAGCCAGTCACACACCTCCGTGTTCTCTCCTTTGTGGTGGGGCACATCACAGAAGGCTTCTCAGTGGACATGGCATTCTGGGAGTGGTGTGTAGGGGTGGGGAATGGGGAGCAGCATACTGATGGTTCAAATTTATGTGTCAACTTGGTCAGGCAATGGTGCCAAGTTGTTTGGTCAAACACTAGTCTGGATGTTACTATGAAAACACTTTCTAGATGTAGTTAACGTATCTGATCAATTGACCTTAAGGAAAGGAAGTTATCCGCGACCCTCTGGGTGGGCCTTATCTAATCAGTTGAAGGACATAAGAGCAAAAGCGGAGGTTTCCTAGGGACAAAGGCATTCTCCTCAAGACTGCAACATAGAAATCCTCCCTGAGTTTCCAGCCTGCTGGAAATAGCTTTCAGATTTATTAGCAACCATAATCACATGCGCCAATTCCTTAAAACGAACCTCTTCATATGTATGAAATACATATATCGTGTTGATTCCATCTCGCTGGAGAGCCCTGACTGATGCAGACAGCCAGGTGCCTGGCACGGGGAGGGGGGGGAGGCAGGGCTTGCTTTTCAGAGACGGGATTCTCTTGACAAACTGAGACGTCCAGAGGCAGGCTTCAGCCGCTTACCTTGGCCTTTCCCCGGCTGGACACACACCAGACTTTCGGCCTCGGACACTACCCAAGACACCTGCAGGCCAAGGACACCCATTAGAGGCCTCAAGTTTCACAGTCCCGGGCAGACGCCACCCCCAAGGTGCTGACCCAGCCCGCCACCCTCGACCAAAATAAACCCCGGGGAAGGTGCTTAGATCAGCCACCCCCAAAACCCCATGGCCTGATCTGGGTGGCAGACCCAGCTATTGCTGACCCCATGGAAAAGGCCATCTGTGGCCCCCAAAAGGCCTGAGATGTAGACCAATTGCCTTAGAAGAATGAAAATGTCATTCGGGGGAGATCCAGGCAAGAGGAAGTGATTACAGCAGCTGACAACTTTCTGCTCAGGGCGTCTTCGGGTCCCTCCAAGGCAATTGGCATAATCTCGGGCCCACGTGGTCCCCTTCACAGACGAGTCAGTGGGGGCAGATTCCAGCCCGTGTTCCTGATTTCTTTTTTTTTTTTTTTTAAGATTTTATTTATTTATTCGACAGGATAGAGACAGCCAGCAAGAGAGGGAACACAAGCAGGGGGAGTGGGAGAGGAAGAAGCAGGCTCACAGCAGAGGAGCCTGATGTGGGACTCGATCCCATAACGCCGGGATCACGCCCTGAGCCGAAGGCAGACGCTTAACCGCTGTGCCCCCCAGGTGCCCCCCGTGTTCCTGATTTCTAAGCCTGAGGGGTTGGACCTCTCCTCTACCCAACCCAGGTGACAATTGACTACAGTTTAACAGGGTTCAAAATAACCAGTCAACATGTACTGATCTCAGTCTACAGCTGAGATGAGTGGAAATATACATCCACACACACACCTGGACATACATGGTCATAGCAGCGCTATTCACAACAGCCAGAAGGAGGAAATTCACCCAAGCGCCCATCAACAGATGAACACATGAACACAGTGTGGCCCAGCCATGCAGTGGAATATTACTTGGCCGTAAAAAGGAATGAAGCTTGGACACACGCTACCATGTGGATGAACACTGCGAACATCATGACGAGTGAGAGAAGCCGGACACAAGAGGCCACCTGTTGTAGGATCCCGTTTCTGTGACATGTGCGGAACAGGCAAACCCGTGGAGACGGAAAGTAAATTAGTGATTGCCCGGGGCGGGACTGAGCCACCCAGGGGTCCCATCAATGAAGCTGTTTCTAGAAATCTTCCCCCAGGGTCCGCGGGTGGCTCAGTCGGTTAAACGTCAGCCTTCGGCTCAGGTCATGATCCTGGGGTCCTGGAATCAAGCCCCGCATGGGGGGGGGGTCCCTGCTCAGTGGGGAGGCTGCTTCTCCCTCTCCTGCTCCCCCTGCTTGTGCTCGCTCTCTCTGTCAAACAAAAATAATAAAATCTTTAAAAATGTTCCCCCAAATCCCCACATTTACTGAGTATCCATTGTATACCAGGCACTGAATTGGGTGCTAGAACAGGGCTCAGATGGGGAGAGTCATAGAGATGACCACAGTGCTGGGGGGAAGTCCTCTCTTATAACACAGAGAGGGGAAAGATGTAGCATTTATGTGGACATGTGAAGGCTGGAGGAAGGCATGTGTGTGTTGGGTTTTGAAGGATGAATAGGAGTTTGCCAAGCTGAAGATGGGGGCTAATTATGAACTCAGCTTTATCAAACCTAACAAAGAGAATAAAATAATATAATTGAGATAAGGAAAATGAAAATGAGTGCATCCTCATTCGTCTGCACGGACTGAAGGAGTATGCATGGTTAGACATTTCGCTACTCACCCTGAACCACACCTTGCTCATCCAGGCCAATTCCCGATGATGTCGTTCATGTCCACCGCAAAGACAGTGCCGTAAACAGCATTTCAATCTCTCCCTTCATTAGGAGTCTGATGATATAGAAATCTGGGGCCACCCACACCCTTAGCTGCTGTCTGTGAGAATAAACAGAAAGTCAAAGGCAGGCCTGACCTAGAACCTTCCCCAAGAGCCTGCGTCCTCTCAGCTAGGCTGGATTCTTTCTGGCCTCCCTTCTCCTCGTGTGGCCAGTGCATGGCTCTGGCAGGTGGCCACAGACAGTGAGGAGGACGGACGTTCTTGTCCGAAAATAAATCGTGGCCCTGAATGGGTAAACAAGAAAGTAGGGCGGAGGAGGGGGCCGGGAGGGGCCGAGGGGAAAGAGAGAATTGTGCCTTTCCCGGGAAGATGAATGCAGCCTTCAGAGGCTGGCCTCCCAGGGCTGGGCCGGCAGCCACGTGCTCCGCCTCTGCTCCCAAGAGCCTGGTACCCACTGTACCTTTCCTGCTGAGTCCTGACACCTCTCCCAGCGTGGATCCCGTAGATCCCGTCGTCACTCCAAGAAGCCCTTCCCTTGCACTCTCCGTGTGGGTTTTGTGTTCTGCAACCCCAGAATGGCCTTTGACTGTTCACTGAGTGCAAGATGCTTCCTTCCTATGACCCATTTTGCAGATGAGGAAACTGAGAAGGGTGAGAACGCGTATTAGGGTTCGGCAGTGGGGGACTCCCGGGGTCTTCCCCTGGCCCGATGATGGCGATTTTGAAGCTGGAAGTGTGTGCAAGGGTGAATGTGCCAGGACAAAAGCAGCTGAGATGACTCTACCTCAGGGGTGAAGTTCTGGGTTTGGATCCCGGCTCTACCCACTTGCAGGGTATGTTCTGTTCCCTCTGGGATCAACATCTTAGCGTGTATAGGCTTCTCCCTTCTCAGCTAGGGCACCCAGGCCCTGCCAATCAGTTTACTGTGGCCCTTTGGTCACTGTGATTGGTTCAGAGACAGTCATATGCCCCAGGCTGTGTCAGTAAGATGCGATCCTGAATGCTTCCTCTAAAGCTCTCAGACACCAGAGCTTTCGCAATGTTGCTTGAGCGGATAAGTGTCAGTTCAGAGTTGCTGGCTGCCATCTAGCCTGGGAATGGAGCTGACACAGGACAGCAGAGCCAAGAGATGGAGAAAGATGCTGCCCCGTGAGATGGGTTAAGTCCCTTGATCCAGCTGAGCCTGAAGCCATCATTTTCAATCCCATTAACCAATTAGTTCCCTTTTGGTGTTATGCAGCCAAGAGTTCCCACGGATATAACCTTTATTAATGGTGTGATCAAGACTGTTAAATAACCTCTCTGGGACTCAGTTTCTTCGTCTGTAAAACAGGTTGTGTTTGTCTAAGATGAAAGGAGCATGTGTGGTGAGCGCTGTGCCTGATGTTATAAAACATCCGATGTCATCAAGAACATGCCCAGCTCAACTAGGCTCCTGTTTACTCAGATACTGGAAAGTTTTCTGAGGGACACAGCCGAGCCCAGCCATCCCCGCCCACTGCAATAATCCACCAAGAACGCCGAAGACCAGAGGATGGAATGAGTGGACATCTCAGGTCTGGGCTCCGGGGCAGTGGTCACACAATGGCTGTTCCGACACAGCCTCACTGAACAGAGGCATCAGTGCACCGACGGAACTGCTTGGAAAATCCTTCCTCGTGAACGCACGGGTCGTTTTGCCAAGCAGCTGTCCAGTACACAGGGTCTGAGGCTCTGTTTCTCTTGGCCCACTCTGGGGCAGGAGTGGCTTGTACATGGGACTGGAGGACATGACACCCTCCACCCTGGCCTCCAGCACCTGTGGCCTGCCCCGGGAGTGGAGCCTCAGACAGGATTTGCGGGTGAGTGATTTTTAAAGAAAGCTCCCAGGCAGACCGGGGTGGGGAGTTTGTGAAGTCGGTGGAGGGAGGGGAGACTAAGTAAGGGGGTGCCTCCAGCGGAATTCCTTAGGCTCTGTCCCTGCTGGGTGGTCTGGAAATGCTTCCTGCTTGAGGGGAAGGCAGCTGGGGTATTCGTACCCCCACACCAACTGGGCCGGGCTGCCCTGGGGATGTCAATTCTAGCCCAGGGCAACCCCCCACCCAATCACACAGCCTGAGAGAGGATTTGCGGGTGAATGATTTCTAAAGAAAGCTCCCAGGCAGACTGGGGTGGGGAGTTTGTGGGGAAGGTGGAGGGAGGGAAGACTAAGTAAGGGGGCGCCTCCAGCAGAGTTCCTTGGGCTGTTAAGTGGGGTCGGGATCCAGGGGTGGGGATGGCGCCCACTTCCATTCCTGCCTTTCCAGGTTGTTCTTTTAAAAGTATAAATTGAGGGGGTCAGACACAAAAGGTCACATGGTGTGTGATCCTATTGATATGAACCGTCCAGAACAGGCAAATCCACAGAGACAGAAGGCAGATTAGTGGTTGCCAGGGGCTGGGAGGAGAGGGGGATGGGGAGTGATGGCTCATGGGCACAGGGGTTCTTTTAGGGGTGATAAAAATGTTGGGGAGTAACTACAGAGAGGTGATGATTGTACAATATTGTGAATGTACTAAATGCCGTGGGATTGTTCACTTTAAAATGGTCAATTTGATGTTATGTGAATTTTACCACAAGAAAAAAAGTATAAATAGGGCTATAACCCTGCTGTGCTCTGAAGCCTCCCATGGTTCCCCATTGCCTCAAAACATAGACTTATCTCTCACCCCCAAACCCCCCAAATCTTGACTCCCTCCTTCCTCTCCCTCCTCTTCCCACAGCAGGCTCATTTGTACCTCAGGGCCTTTGCACATGCCATTCCCTCTGCCCTGCATGACCTTATTTATCCTTCAGATCTCTCATGACGTGTCCCCTCCCAGACTGGGCCCCATGACTACCCTTTCTTTGTACCTTGGATGTTTCCTTCAAATCACTGACTGCAGCTGGTCATTTCATTGTGGTTTTAGAAGTTAGGTGGAAAGTTCCACCAGTTAGGTGTTCCTCAAATGCGTGGCAAATGAATGAATGAATGAATGAATGAATGAATGAATGAATCAACAGATAGATGAAGGAAGGCAACTGACAGACTCTGCCAGGGAGAAGCTGGAGCGACTTTCATGGCAGCCTACAGATGGAGGTCCTAAAAGGAAGCGACGCTTTATCCCCCAGTTGACATGGAAAGAGACTGTCTCCATTCAAATCTGGTGCTGTTTTCCTCAGAAAAGCACAGCTGTCTCCAAAACAAAGACCCACAATTGCTGGCAGCAATTTTTACTTCCTTTGAATATTCTTCAATGGATTTTCTTTCCAAACTGCACAGGCGTGCATTCGTGGTGCGACAGGCACGTGGAGGGGGAGGTGGGGGAGGGGGTGTGCAGAGGGGAGGAGTGGGGGTGGGGGAGTGTGGGGGGGGGCAGGAAGAGCCCCTGCCCCGCCCTCACCCATTTCCCCAGGTTAGAAACCCAGTCTTGTCTTCCTGCTGCTCAAACACAGCCGAGCCTCGTTGTCTATGGGGGAATCTGTCCACATTGTACAAAATTTCTACAAAAATCACATCACACTTGGTAATGGGATTTTATCTCCTAGGATCTAACTGCTCTCGGTTAAACGCTCTATCACATTTCGCATCTGAAGTTCCCTTAATTTTTCCCTTCCTTCCCTCTATTTGCTCTGTCCCTAGGATTCCGCCAGCCCAAGCAAGCCTCCTGGAAGATCTGTGGATAGGCCGCACCCCCTGGCTTGACCTCAGTGGGTTTGCCCTTTGTGAGGGAGAGGAACAAGGCTTTTAAAGACACCGGCTCAGATGGGTTGGCCAAAAGGCTGGAGGAGGGCAGAACCCCTGTGGAAAACAGCTTGGCACTTCCTCAAAACACAGAGGTACCCCACGATCCAGCAATTCCACTCCTAGGTATAGACCCCAAAGAAGTGAAAACAGATGTTCACACAAATCCTTGTGCACCATGTTCACAGCTGCTCTGTTCACAATCGCCAGAAGGTAGAAACCGCCCACACGTCCATCAGTGGATGAGTGGATAAACCAAATGTGGTCCATTGTGCAGTGGCTGCAGTGGCACCTTATTCAGCTACAGAAAGGAATGAAGCTCGGACACACGCTACAACGTGGATGAACCTTGAAAACATTATGCTCCAAGAAGCCAGACACACAAAACCCACATGGTATGTGATTCTATCTATATGAAATGTCCAGAACAGGCAAACCCATAGATTTAGGAGGGAGATTAGTGGTTGCCAGGGGCTGGAGAGGTTAGGAGAAATAGGGAGTGACGGCTCATGCGCACATGGTGTCCTTTTGGGGTGATGGGAATGTTCTGGAACTGGACAGAGCTGCTGGTTGCACAACATGGGGAATGTACTACCCGCCACTGAATTGTTCCCTTTAAAGTGGTTAATTTTATGTTTACATGAATTAGAAACCAAAAAGTTGGGGTGATACCCACGGAAGCCAGCGGGCGGGGGGGTGGGGGGCGTCGTCCTCGCCAGCACAGGCAAGTGCTGGGTGTTAGCAGTTCTAACATTTAGCTGGGCTTGCAGTCAGCGGGCGGGTGCTGCTTCTTGGGCATTTACTGGCTGCCTGCATCGCTGTCCTCTGATTCCCTTACACGGAAACTCTTCTCGGCTGATGCTCCAGGATGGGAGGAATATCCTTATTCTACGAATGAAGAAACTGAGGCACTAACGGGTGAAGGGAATTTTCCAAGGTCCCCCCTTGTGGCCCTTCCACCACATCACAGGGTTTAGGTAGAGGCTTGGGCCCTTCATCTGTAGCAGGAGGAGCGAGCCGATGGTAAACCTCAGTGACAGGGCCACAGTGACTTAGGACAGTCATCCCGTGCCGCTAACATCTGTGAGCGGCGCAGTGTCCTGCCCTAGGTTCTCAGAGCCCCCTGGCAGAGATCCTACTACTTTCCCATTTTACAAACGAGGAGACGCAGGCTCAGAGAGGCGGGTCCCTCGCCGCAGGTCACAGTACGGTGAGGACATGTTAAGACAGAGTATTCCAAACCTCAAGTTCCGCTTTGCTCTGAGCCGCCTCTGGGCAAAAAAGCAAGTCACCGACACGTGGATGTTGAAATCTCGAAGGCGAAAGAAACCTCACGGCTCACAACCAGACTAGGAACTCCAGGAACCAGGGGTGGGGGGTGGGGGGGGTGGCACTCCCCCAAGTCTGACCCGAGAAATCTCTGGAGAAAACTGGAGCAAAGCAAAGCTCAGCTCGCGAGGGCCCCTCCTGGGGTCTGAGGAAGTGGCTGGGGCCAGATGCAGAGCGGAGCTGAGATTCCTGGGAAGGTACAAGTTCCCAACCCCCTGGGCGTGTGCTTGGTGGGAAACAGAAACAGCGTCTACGCATGTGCCTGTGTGCACGTCTCTCCGCGTCTGCATACGTGCACGTCCTTGAGCTCGCACAAGCACACGTGTGTCTTTGGGTATGTGCATGCACGTGTGCCTACGTAGCTGTGCATGTGTGCACACGTGTGTGTGTGTCTGTGGGGAGCTTCAAAGCCAGGTAAGACCAAGCGGAAATCCTGGCGTTGAGTGTGGGTCTGGAGTCAGACTGTCCAGGGCCTCAGTTTCTCCATTGAGAAATGGACCAGCTTCTGCTGGATGCGAGGATTAGACTCCATGGGGACCAGCCACTCTCAGATTTGTCACAGTATACAGTCCGTGCTGTGGGCTCTGAAGTTGATGCCTGTGATATCCTTTGACTCTCAAAGCAAATCCAAGGCTGAGTTTATCGTCCACATTTTCATAGACACTTAATTTTCTGTCATTCTAAAATGATACAAGCAAAGACACCAAACCACACAGAAATGTATGCAGTAAATAGTGAAAACTCCACCCACGACCCAGCCCGCTTCCCAGAGGAACATCTGTTAATAGGTGGGTGTGGAGTTTTCCAGAATTCGTGACCACGCATTTACAGATTTGAGTTTGTATTTCTATTTCTATATAGTCCAATAAAATGGTGATGTAAATACTGTAAAGTGGGTTTCCACTTAACGGGGCGCCCTTGACCCCTCTAGCACACACCTCATTCTCCAATGTTACGGATGCAGGAAATGGAGTCCCTAGAGGGCATGGAGCTTGCGCAAGGTCGCCCGTTACACTCCCCCCCCCCCCCGACAAGCTGAGACGCGACTAGAGTCTACCTGTCTGTCCCAAGGCGGGTCCCAACTAAGGATGGGACTTTAGACGTTGTACACAGTTCACTTCTTCACTGTCCTTTCATTGAACACTTCTTCGATGCAGTCCCCTGTGGAGGAGGCCCCAGCCCGGGTGCGACAGAGCCGGGGGACCTTAGCTCAGGGGGTCAGGGACAAGCCTGCGGAAGCCAGAGGGGCAGCCAGGCCTCTGTCTGGAGAGAGCAGGGTGGCAAGTGGGCCTTGGAGGTTGAATGGAGGTCCCACAGGCATGGTGGGGACCAGGGGCAGGGTGAAGCGTCACCCCCATTGTTGGCCAGCTGGGTGGCTTACGAGCCTCCTCCGTACTTGACGTTCATAAGTAGGAACTGATACCCGACTCTGGGGCTAAGTTGTTAAGTCCCAACCACTGGCTAGAAAGGTTGCTGCCTGTTGCAACACGGTGCCAGTCCCACCCAGATGGGGAAACTGAGGCTGGAGCAGGTGTGGAGACTTCGAAGGCTTTGAAAGCCGGCAGCCAGCCTCTTCCTCTTTCTAGGCCTCAGTTTCCCCATGTGTACAACAGCTAGCAGAGCGGTAGCTGGGCAGGAATCTGGCTCCAGCTCCAGCACTGTCACCCCCCCCCCCCGCAACTGACTCTCCATCCCCCAAACACACGGGAGTTGCACAATTTACCCCTTTCTGTCTGACCCTAGGCCTCAACCCCTCCTCTATGGAAGGGGGTTAATTTGGGGGTGTGACCCCGCCCTCCAGCTGGCAGGGGAGCGGGGCCTGGGTGCACCGTGACTAGGCTTGGGGATCCTCCTGCACAAGGTCGCTTCCCAGGAGGCGACACAGCCTTAAAATGAGGACCAGACCCTCTAAACCCTCTCTCCGTGAACAGTCCTGGATTACTGCTTTGAACTCCGCAAGCCCAAGGCCTCATCTCCCTGGAAGGAAACCAAGGTTCAGAAAGTCCTACTGCTCACCAGGGGTGGGGAGGGTTGGCTGTGGCCTCCTCCCTGCCGGCCCATCTCTGGCCTTCAAGACTCACCCCCGTGGGTGGACACCAGGCAGTCACTGGACAGAAGGGGACATCAAGACCTGGAGGGACAAACAAGGTCACCTGCAGGAAGGTCAAGGTTGGGGGGCTCAGAGTGGGGGGAATCTGGAGGAAGCAGAAAGGGGTGGCAGCTGGGTCGCATCTGGAGCAGAGCATGGGGACAGGGTCTGGAGGGGTCAGGGCCCATGCTCTGTGTTACAGTCCACCTCCAGGGCAGAGCCTGCCTCTTCCAGGGACCGCAGCCCCCCACATCCTGGACAGGCAGGCAAAACTGGGGAAAACTGGGGTGCTAACAGGGTCACACCAAAAATCGCATGGCACAATAATGTTGTGGAGGGAGGCAGTGAGGTGGGGAGATTCCAGGAGCTCGCCGTGGTCCCAGAAATGCCATTTTCTAGGGCTTTATCCACAGATAAATGGGATGTAGGAGCCAAGGCTTGGGAACAACTCAAATGCCTCTTGGCGGGGAACTTAAATAGCCCATTACATACATATGTAAATTCTCTGGGGAAAAAAATTTAAAAAAAATTTTTTTAAGGATTTTATTTATTTGTCAGAGAGAGAGAGAACACAAGCAGGGGGAGTGGCAGGCAGAGGGAGAAGCAGGCTCCCCACTGGCAGGGAGCCCAATGCGGGACTCGATCCTAGGACCCCAGGATCATGACCTGAGCTGAAGGCAGACGCTTAACAGACTGAGCCACCCAGCCGCCCCTCTGGGGAACATTCTGAAGTGAAAAAAAAGCAATAGGCAGATGAGAATGTGCAGAATTTGCATTTTAAAGAACGGTTATACCTAAAATATGCCCGAATACACAACTGTCTACACATATGGGACCTGAGTGCTGAGGGTCAGGGAGACATTTTTCCACAGAACACACTTCTGTATCTTTTGATTTTGGCCAGGTGTTACTTACTCACAAACAGTACTAGAAAGTTTTACTCCCGTGAAGAAACGTGGAGCCCCCCAGTCGCATGAGGACATGAGTCTCCAGGCAGCATATCTGGTATCTTATTTTAAGAAGTTTTGATCCGATATTATTTTATACTTCATTTTTATGTGGGAGTGGGGAGGGGCAACTTCTGTGCTTCACTCTGCCCACACCTGCGTTCATCTTTTACAAAGAAAGTGTACACGTGTTGGTTGAACGTGCATGTTTGCACGGATTTCGCATCGTTACGTACGGCTACTTGCGACCACGCACAGCGAAAGCTCGTTTTAAACCACAAGCTGCTTTCAGTGTCCAGCGCGCCTTCTGTTTCTCAGGGCCCTGGGAGAATCCAGGCTTCCAGGAAAGGATGCCGGGGAGAAGAAGGAAAGGGGAGGGGCCCTCCAGGCAGAGAAAGGCGTATTTCAGTCCCAGTTAGCGCTAAACAAGAGAGCAGAGGAAACCTTACCTGCCGAACTAGAAGAAATCTTCCCCAGATCGCAGAGCAGAAACAAAACCCGAGGTCAAAGCCTAGATGGGTGCCCCGGCCGGAGACTCTTACTCCATGTGTCCTCATCTAAGCGACCTTCATCAGCCCAGGGAGGTGACAAAAGGTGTCGGCCAGTTAGGGGCAGCTGCTGGCGAGCCATTCTGCTCACCCCCTACCTCCAGTCTCCTGAGAAGGGATGGGAGATGAGGTGGGCCGCTGCGGGTCCTGAGTGACTTTCTCAGGGCGGGCGCTGAAGCCCGCAGTCGCACACCGCCCTCTCGGGCTCTCATGAAGTGAAGGCAAGGGAAGGAGGTGCCCGACTGGCAACGGCTCCCGTCATGGTCAGATGGATCCCTGCCACTCCTGAGCGGCCTCCAGGACACAGCAGGGAGAAGGGAGGCCTGGGTTCCCACATTAGCTCCTACGGGGCCCAGCTTCATCTGCCCCTAACTGGCCAACAGACTCCCGAAACCCTTCCTGGGCCCCCTCTGCCCTGGGTCCAACAGCAGCCTGGCGCCTCGTTACCACTGTGCCCTCAGGTGGAAGCCCCTGCAGGCCTGGTACGTGCCTGCGGTAGCCCTTGCCCTCACCCCTTCCCCACAGGGCCAGCTGTCGGTGGAGGAAATCAGACGCGGAGGGGGGCAGCACATGGGAATAGCAGGGAGCTGTGAAGATGCCCCACAGGCAGGCCTCTTCAGTCAGGGAGAGGCCTGGGTGGCCCTGTGTTTAACGCTTGACAGCTGGAGCCCCGACCCTGGGAGCGGGTCAACCCTTGAGGGGGGGCAGGTGAGCCATCAGCAGTAAGGCAGGTGTCCCCGACGCTCTCAAAGGTGGGTTTTCATACCCAGCAGTAACCCCCCAGTCAGAAGGGGGTATATCCCCCCCCCACCCCCACCCCCGTGGTTGGCACTGGTTCCTACCTGTTCTCTGGCACCTCCAGGCTTTCCCAGCAACTAAACAGGCCCCCTGGCTGGGGCGAGCAGGCAGAGAGGCCTGGCGGGCAGAGGGCACACTGGAAGGCTGCAGTGTGTCCAACCTGGTTCCCTGGAGGTACCCCAACATCTGTCACGTGGTCCCCAACCCACCACATTTTCAAAACACATCAACAGAGACCATGGAAAACTGGGTTTCCTCTACATTTATTGCAACTGCTAAATGATTAACAACATTCACAACTTCTTAGATTAAAAAAAAAAAGAAAAAGAAAAAAAAACCCAAAAACTTCCATTTTGTAACATCACAAATGTCTTCTAGGTTTTACCAAGGACCAAAAACGCTAAAATTCTCTATATGATTTCCAGTGATGGAAACAAGCCAGAGACAGTAAGCACCCAAAGTGGTGAGTTAGCACTTTCCGGATGCCTGTCGTCCTCATGGAAGAGACCCTGGAACTAGAATGACAGAAAAGACACTGTGACTTCGACAAGGCTATGCAACCGCACATCGCGCTCGCACGCACACTCCCTGCGGTCAGCCTTTGCCAGAGACAGCAAGGGCGAGCACAGAGGGCTGTGCGCCCTGGTCCTTAGCCAACAGCCGGCATGAGGACGCACCACCAGGCTCCGCCCCGGCTCCCATGTCGCCAACCCCATAGGAAAAGCATCACCTGAGTGCTCAGAGGACTTTCCAGGATCAAGAAGGAGGTGTTTCCTTTGACGTTTGCCAAAGGCTCCCAGGGTCAGCTCAAAGTGGGATGTCCCCAGAAGGAAGAGTGGCAGGAGGCTGCGGGGACAGGACTTATACCCTGGGAATTCCTAAAGCATTTTACTTACAGACAAAAGCAGAGAGAGCCAAGAGCGAATATACTAGCACAAAGTGAATATGATGGTCAGAGCTATCTATGCTGCAGGGAAAGAGCGAGAACATATTTGGGGCGTGCACGTCTTGCTCAGGGCCAATGGGCACTCTGAAAGGCCCGAGAGGACCAAGGCCCTGTTCTCAGAGTTCCATCCATGTGCTCAACCCATGGCCAACAAGGAAAGCTACTGGAAGGATTAGGAGAGAAAGGAGAGGAACCCCTACAGCTGTGGTTCCCCTATACCACACCACCCCTGCAGGCTGCTTCCTTTGCTGAGGCACCTCCACGGTCTTGCTGGCCATAAAGATCTGCCGGCTGCCCACACCAACAGGAGCAACCAGAAGCAAGGAGAGTCTGGAGGCTCCGCCTGACATGAAGAGACACAGCACAGGCCTGTGACGGTGGGTGTGGGCCCCACAAGACGGAGCCCGAGGAGCCTGGGACAATAGTTGGGGCCTGTGGCTTTAAGAAAGGGAAGACTGTCCAACAGGGTAACTCACTGCTGTGCACCCCCTGCCCCGTTCTCCCTCCCCTCACCAGCTTGCAGTGTCAGCAGGATGCCAAGGTTCCCAGATCTGAGCACGTATTTAAAACTTCCACACTGCTGCTTTACGAGAAAGGCCTGAGATCCCCACAGCCTGAGAACTTCGCACGTAGCTGCAAGGAGAGCGCGCCGGGAGAAGATGGAAGGGCAGCCATCACGCGCCTAGAAATAGCAAGCAGCTGCGAGCCCGCCCCAAGAGGACGCTTTCTGTTCTGTACAAAGGCCCTGATAACACAATTCTTCACCATGCCGCGCAAGCCAGAAATGAAGCCTCTTGAAGAGTTTACAGTCCCACCCCTTGGTAGAAGAGACTCCATATGTGGTTTTTAAAAAAGCAAACTGCAGCTTGTGGATTCTAGGGAGACATGTGAATTTGAGGGAAGTTTCATCAACGTAATGATTACTCCCCACCAAATACAGCTCTATTATCCTGTCACTAAACTTCCATTACGTCTCTTGGGAGGCATTTAAGAGCCGAGGCTCCGTAAATAACACGTTCGTGGAATCAAGTATCTTGTTCAAAGAATGCCCGTGCTCTAACCCGCAGGCTGTGTACCAGGGCGGACTCCGCTAATACCGAATCACAGCCCCTATTCACAGCCTGGAAGCAATGAAAAGCCGCCGTCTGTCATCATTCTGGCATCAAGTGTGCTAAGAGAGTACCTCTGAGAGCGAGGTTCCCTGGGATGGGAGACCCGACTAGAGCTGGTTCCTGAGCACGAATAGGGCACCGGGGCTTCCAAGGGCAGCGTCACCTTCCAAGGAGGAACCAGGAAAGACACGCAGGAGACTGGCTGCCACAAGCATTCAGAAGAGGGCGGAAGGGCAAAAGCAGACCAGAAATGGTGCATTCTTTTTTCCTTTGAGAAGAAGAAAAGCCAGCGGAACCTCCACACCAGAGCTGCAGAGACGCTCGTCTCTCTAGAACACACCAAACCTACTTGGGCACTGGCTCCAGGGCAGATCCGGGGCAGAGGTGGTGCTTTAAGAGTAATTGCTGCTTCGAGCCTTATTTTTCTCACCAATGGTTTCATCTATTCAGGGAGAGAATGGTTTTGTTCAACACTGAATTGGAAATTACAGGTGGGGAAGGCAGCTACAAAGAGAGGAGAAAGAAGGGGATGTTTATATAGGCCCAAGGCCCTTGAGAAGGAAAAGGACTTGAAGACGTTCAGAAAAGGGATGTGGCAAAGCAGCTGGCCTGTGCAGTGCCGGCTTCCAGATCGCCCTCACCCTCGAGGGGCACCAGGCCACTCCCGGGCAGCCTCTCCCCAGGACGGCCATGTGCCGTTGAGCCCAGGAGCCCTGCACCAATGCCTGCTGTCGGGCTGCACGCTTGCGAGCGCGGGGCTCGCTCCTTCAACCAAACCTGGAAGGCGAGGGGTGGGGCACATCCACATCCAAACACTCCTTGTTACCCTCAGAGAATTTTCTCGTGTGTGTGTGTGTGTGCGCGCGCGCGCACGGTTTCAAGTTTGGTGTCTGGGGAAGGGGGAACTCCGATTTCTCTGGAGAAACCGTCTCTCCGCACCAGTACGTCAGCTTAGGCAGAACGCCGCACGCGCCGGCTCCCACACATACCTATTTGTTGGCCCGTTTGTGTCTGTACATCTGCATCATCCTCTGACGGAACACGTCAAATGTGTCTTCCTTGCGCTCCTGCCCGTCCGCACCTAACCCCTCCCCTTCCGACGCAGTTCCCCTAGGAGCAAAACGGAGAGTTAGCCGCACCCGGGCACCGAGCCCGGCCACCAGGGGACTGGACACGGCACAAGCAGCGTGGGACGGAGGCACGTGGGACACACAACAGGAACAAAGGAGAGGGAAAGTGAAGACACGATTCACAGCGCGGAACAAGGGGTACTCACCTGCGCAGGTGTGCGGACTTTCTGAGGCGCGTGCTCAGAAGCCCGATCACAGCAGAAAGCCTCCCCCAGCAGGTGGGAAGCTCAGTTTAAATGAAATGCCTGCTGGATGTTAACGGGGCCTAACAAACTCTGGGCTGTGCTCTCCCACCCTGCCTAGCTGGCTTATGGGTTCCCGGAAAAGGGAAAGTGGTTTTTATCCTAACTACCTGGAATTACCATTCAGCTTTGATGACAGTAAGGAAATGTGTCTAAAATGCCAGGGGCCAAGAAGCCATCTAAACCGTCTGTGCCAGTGCAGCAAGGAGCCTGTACGCACACCTGCATATATAAATGATCTGCTTCTCCCCTCATCTCAAGACTCCCTTTGTCAGGGAAAAAAACCCTGCCAGCTTTAAGCCATGTTTACCATGAGGGGAGCCAAGAAATCAGGCGGCAAATTAAAGAACTCAGGACCAGAATCCCAAAGCACACTTCTCCCCAAGCACGCTGTCCATCCCCACCCCTGGCCCCAAGCGCCTGCTGCGTACACGCTGACGGGCTCCCTGATGCCCTTCCCACAGGAGCCCAGGCCGTGGCCCTCCTTCCAGCCCATCTTCTGCAGCATCTGGAATCCCAGGTTCTTGTCAGTCAGCTTCTGCTGGGCGAAGTCAAAGTCCTTGGGTTTCTGAGGAGAGAGAAGAGTATGGCAAGTGGTCTGCAGCAAAGCTCCCAGAGCAAGGCTCTGCCCATGCTGCACCTGACACGTTCCAGCATCCCCCCCCCCCCCAACTGTCTCTAATTCCAGACACTGGGATGAAGTCATGGGCCGTTTCCCAGTTCCCAACATTCCCTGGGTGGGTTGGAGCTTCTAAAAGTGGGGAGTCAAGAGATGCCCCACAGAACCAAGCCAGACCAGCCTCTCAGGCCCCAGTGTGACTGCACCCACTGTGGTGCTAAAACTATGAGGAAAACCCCAGGAGGAGCTGGGGGTTCCTGGGGCCAAGGGGTTAGCAGGAAGAGCCCTAAGCGGTGGTGACCTGTGATGACCAGAAAGTACCCCCCAGGCTGGGGGTAACCAGGGCACAGGCTTGAGGCAGGAAGGCCCCTAGTGTGCAAGAGTCAGAAGGGAGGCAAGGCTGACGCAGGGGTGAGGCAGAAGGGGGCTGAACAGGCCATGAACCTACTGTAGAGAGAGACTGTGTGGAAAACTGTCTCGCAGGGTCCTCCCTACTCCCCCACTCCATTCTGAATACTCTCTGTGGACTTCTAGAACTCTGAGTAGTGACCCCATCCTGGAAGCCTCTCTGGCCACCCTTAGACATTGCTCAACAAACCTGAATGATTTGTCTGTCTGCCCAGCTGCTCCTTCCGAGGTCTGGGAGCTCCCCAAGGGCAGAGACTGGGTTTTACTGGGACTCTGGGGTCCATGTCTAGCACAAAGCAGACCTCGCTGAGAGGCGGTACAGCTGGGAAGAATGCGGCTTGAGAAAGACTCTACAGGTAGAGGAGCAAGAAGCCCTGGAGAAGATGTGGGCTCCAGAGCCGGCTGTGTGAACAGAGGTTAAAAGGCCCAGGGAGCCTCTGGAGAAAGAGCCTGCCCAGTGAGAGCAGAAAATATTTCCATTTATGGGCTGCCTGGGTGGCTCAGTGAAGCGTCTGCCTTCAGCTCAGGTCAGGACCCTAGGGTTCTGCGACTGAGCCCCACATTGGGCTCTCTGCTCCACAGGGAGCCTGCTTCTCCCTCTCCCTCTGCCTGCTGCTTCCCCTGCTTATGCGCGCGTGCTCTCTCTGCCAAATAAATAAATAAAATCTTAAAAAAAGAAAATCTTTCCACTTAACTCATGAATATTCATAAGTACCCACTGTCCCTACCACCTGAGCCTATTTTTAAAAGACATTTACTAAACACTGAGGACAGCCTGGGTAGGCTGAGAAGGCTGCGTGTACTTCTGGGGAGAGGGCTCCTCCATCCTGATCAAGGCAGCTGATGCTGGGGGTAATGGTGAGGGTCCGAGGGTCTGAGCAGGAAGTGTGGGAGGGGAAGAGGGTGGGAAGGCAAGGGAGAGGCGGGCCACAGGTCCCCAAAGGGCAGATCCGCACCCCTTGGGGAAAGCTGCTCAGCTTGAGAAAGCTGGAAGCTCGTGGCCTGCAGTCACCCCCCGGAGAGACTGGAGCTTGCAGGACACAGCTGCACAGCAGGTGAACATGCACTTAGTTTCACTCGCAAGGCACCTCTGAACCACAGGGTAGGCGAGACTGCCCCATGTCACAGATGTACAAATGGAGACTCGGGAATTACATGCCAAGATTACGTGGCCAGGCTGAGCCTCAGCTCACCCAGACCACCAGTCGGGCCGCCAGATGCCAGCACAAATTCAAACTGGGCACATCAGTTAGGACCATGAACTTTAGGCCCAGAAAAGTCCCTCCTCCCTGCTGTAACTGGGGTTACACCAACACCTCTTCCGGCCGCTGAGACCGACAGTGCACTCAAACAGGTGTCTACCACTACCACACAGGCTTTCCTCACCACCCCACACCAGCAGAGACCTCACCTGGCTCCTGGCTCACCTTCCTGACCTCTAATGACCTGGGATGTCCCCACATATGTCCTAGGTGACTTTGCCCAGCCTTATCTGCCCCCACATGTCCACCTAGCTGTCTGGAGTGCACTCCATCTCCCTGATGACCTGCCGCCCCCCCCCCCCCACCCGCCAGGGGCTCGCCATTTCAGTCCGTGGCAGCTCCATCCTGCTAACTGCCCGGGAAGACAACCGTGGAGGTGCCCTGGACTCTGGGCTTTGGCTATTCCACACACAATCCATCGGCAAGTCCCACCGACGGCATCTTCACCCTCCCGGTCCCTGGCTCTCCCAGCCTCCCCGCCAACAGGCTGCTCTCAGCACAGTAGCCACAGCGGCCATGTCTTCCCTCCAAACTACCACCACGGGTCCCGGAGGACCTCCCCCAGAGAAGGAGCCTCATCTGTCTACAGGCCCTATGACCTGGGGCCTCACCACCTTTATTTCCTCACCTCCCCACCCCTATCTGGGTGCCACAAAAGGCTACCTGTTGACACAAGACCACCCTGGGGTCTCTCCCAGGCCTCCCTGAATAAATGACATCCCCAACCCCACATTATTCCCCATTTCCCCTCGACCTGCTTCTCCGCACCCACGGCATGCGGGCCACAAGAGTCTCACACATTCCTGTCACTGTTGGCCCTGCCTGCTGCTGCCATCAAGTGGGCAGACGGGGCCTGGCACATAGGCGTCTGCCAGTTAACGCACGTGTGTGCACACACCCATCCACACACTGCCTTGGCTCACTAGCAGAGCGCTCTTTAACCATTAGTACAGTCCGCTAAATCTGAACTTCTCAAGGGCCAGAACATTACTTTGCTCATCTCTACCAACACAGGCCTGCATCAAGCCTCGCCTATTTGTTAAATAAACTAATTACTACCCTCTTGTGCTTCAGGCAACACAACAGTTTCAAAAAATTCCTGAGAAAAAGGCTGCTTGTTATGCTTTATATACTATGCCAGTCTGAAGTACGAGTATACCTTAGTTACGAGCCAACGTCCTTTAAAACTCTGACAATTCCAACTGACTACGTCATGCATGAGAAGTCAGTCATGCTCACCTTCTTTTTGGACACCGGACGACCCCGAGGTCTGTCGTAGGCGATGCGAACTGGTTCATGAACTGGAAGACACAAGAAACGTATCTGTACACATACACATATTTTCTCCAAATTGCTCAGAAGACGAGAGGGCTGCAGTTCAGGCTCACAGCCCTTCTGCTGACAGAAGGTAGCCACCAGCTCGCCAGGGCGCCTCTCAGGAATCACGGGCCCCACAAACACAGAGGCGGGAACACGCAGGCCCGACTGAGGGCTGCTTGACGGGGAAGAGTCTACGTGAACGTATGACTTCCCATGTGTACGACAAAGGGCTCAATGCATGGATCATTTTCCATGACTGCAAGAACACGTTTTGTTTCAACAAACAAACCACTTGCAATCTCCTGCTCTCCTAGTGTCTCTGCAACTGTTCCACTGATAGAGTTAAAATCCACATACGGTATAAAACCACCACGCTTCTCATACAGAGTGCTGAATCACATTATATTCTTATTTTTGATGAAGCAGAGATCAACAGGGCTGGGCTTTTTTCTCTCAACCACCCAAGGAACTGAGAGCTTCCAAAATAGAAAGAGCTCCACTTATCCCCCATGAGGGACATGAGGCATTCGGAGAGGCTGCCACCGTCAGCAGAAAGTTCTGAAGGACGTCCGAACTGGGTAGAACAGCTGGGAATCGGTGATACCACCAAGGTTTCCAAACGCGAACCACAGGACTGTTCCGTTAACTGAACTGATGCTCCTGGGGGTGAGTGCGACAGTGTCAACAGTGTAGAGCACACAGGTGAGACAAGATGGGGCGCCGTTCGCCACGACCCTGCAGGAAGGTATGGCGGCACGAAGCACAGCCCAGGCCTGGCTTTGTGGAGACACCTGGAGTGGTGGGGGACACGAGGAATAACCTGGGCCATGGCTCGTCCATCAAAAGGCTGCACATGATGCCATTCTGCCTACTGATAGTCTAGAAAAGGCAGAACTACGAGGCCAGAAAATGGGGAGGGGACCTCAGAGAGAGACAGGCATTTCCGGAGAAAGGCTCCAGCTCCACCACACTGGAGGAGTTCATGCCTGTTTACAATTGCCAAAACTCCTCAAACTGTCCCCTTAAAAAGGACGCGTGTTACTGCTGTTAAACGGCACTTTAAGAACCTTAACCCTCCCCACAGAAGAGCAGGAGATGACCTTCCATGGCCCAGGCAGCAGAGCACAGGGCTCCCACTAACCACTGCCCAAGACCAGCCCCACCTGTGTCCTCCTTCCTCATCATCGCTAAGCAGGCATCACTGCCCTAGGCCTTCCAGGGGCTCAGAAGGCTGGGTACTCCCCAGGGTCACGGGCAGGAAACAGCCGAGATGACCAAGGCCCGTGCCCTTCACAGCCAGGGCTCCTCCACTGGACTGTGAGCAGTAACGGAAACACCACGCATATATGCTGCTAATACACCCTGCTGACTGACCTGGCAGCGCGTGCTCAGGCCACCGACCTTGCACCAGCTGGCTACGTGAGCTCCGCAGGGACACTGGGAGTGGTATGCAAAACCACCACAATTATTTTAGGTTAAAGACACAAGACCAAAGAACCTCATGTTCTGTTGGCCCTGGAGGGATTTAGGGGAGGTAACATGCAGGTTGGCAGGTGTCATCAGAGGTGGGAAGGGTGACAGGGAGGCGGGAAGGGTGACAGGGACCGGCCGGTCATCTTGTGGCTAAGCCTGGGCTAAGGGCCAGTGAATTCTTCCACACAGTCAGGTGATATGACCTAGTCTCTACAACTTTTCCTGGTCTACAACCGAGCAGCACGCTTCCTCCTTAGGTGCTAAACAGAAGCCCATGCTAGGGAAGCCACGATGATGGCCTAGCACTCACCTTTGGGCTCCTGGATGAGACACAGCCTCTTGGGAGCTGGAATCATGCCGACCTTCAAGGACTTGCTGCTGACCCTCTTCCGGGGGAAGCAGGCCCCCGAGGCAGCCTGTGACAGGGCAGGTGCACCGGCCGGGCCATCTTCAGCTGCCTCGCTCGGGAGGCCATCGGTGGGGGGTCTGCCCTCAGAGCCCTCAGACTTGGCAGCCCCTCCCGCTGACCTGGAGGCCCCTCTAGGAGTGGAGGCCTCTTCGCCCCCCTCCTCATCCTCCTCGTCCTCCTCCTCGTCCTCCTCATCCTCCTCAGGCATCACCTCTGGGCTTTCCAGCTCAGCCTCGTGCTGAGGGAGCTCATCTTCGAACTCTCCTTCCCCTTCCATGGGATCAAGGGGGCTTTCCTGAGAATCAGCGCTCTCACCGGCGTGGAGGTTCGGGGGAGAAGATGTAAAACAAATTGACGGGCATAGTTCAAATACTTTCTTTCGGTAGAATCTGAAGGCTGAACTATTTTGGTCATGGAGAAACCTGGGGCAAGGATGAAAGACACCGGTTAATCAGAGTCCTCTGAACGTTCATACTTACTCAGTTGTCCAGAAGAGATCTGACAGAGCTGCCGTGGGATCGAGGAACGAATAACCCAACCTCTCCCTACCAGCTGTGCTTGATGGCGCAGCTTCACAGCGGGACGGGGGCGGGTGGGGGCAGCAGCAATTTAACAAAGGAGCCGGAACGTAAGGGGCCTCGCTGCTTTCAGGGGAGGGAGGTGGAGGAGCAAGGTGTGCAGGAATGACCAAGGAATGTGCTGGAAAAAGCTCCAACACTGCAGCCAAGGATCCAACCTGGCGCTCTCCTCATCCCCTTCTAGTCTGTCGCCAGCCACTCTGGGACTCCCGTGCACTCACTGTGACTGCCAGGTACGGGGCAGAGGAAGGCGCGTCACTTCCGCCCTTCATTCTACAGTGAGGCCGAGTTAACGCAGTGGCAATACCGCCTCTCTGAACCTCAGAGTCCTACAGCCACCTTGACTCAGCACTGTGGCTGGTGTGAGAAACTGAAATCATGCACGAAGACACAAAATACACTTGGAACCAAGGAAAGAAGTCCTTGTTCTTGGCTAGAACAACTCAACCTCATAACGATGTCAATTCTTCCCTAATTAAAATATTAACACATAAACCTATCTCAAGAAATGCATCATTTTTTTCTGGATTTGAACGTGATTCTAGCTTTCATGGAGTAAGTAAATATGTAAGGGTATCCGGGAGAACGCTGAACAAAATCAGTGAAGGGTTCTGGCCTTACCAGGTATTTATTACAAGGTGTATGAAGCCTCTATAGTTACAATAGTGCGGTACCAGTCCTTGGACACACGGACAGAAACACCAAGACAAAGGCCAGAAACACTGGTATCTGATGAAGTCAGGTGTAGAGATTGCTTAAAACAAAAACAAAAACAAAAACCACCACACACAACAAAACACAAAAAACAAACAAAAAACCGATTTATTTAAGTAATCTCTACACCCAATGTGGGGCTTGAACTCATAACCCCAAGATCAAGAGTTGCATGCCCTTCCGACTGAGCTGGTCAGGCACCCCAAAAATAAAAATCTTTATAAAAAAAACTGAGAAAGAAAAACTCCAAAAAACCCAATAGAAAAAAGGGCAAAGATTAAGAACCTGAGCCCTCCAAAAGACAGCTACAGAATGAGAAAACAAGTCAGAGACCAGGAGAAAATATCTGCAAATCATACATCTGATAAAGGACTCCTACAAAGAAGGCATAACGAACCCTCAAAATTGATTAGTAAGTAAAGAAACGACCAAATCAAAAGATCCAAATGGACACTGAAGTATGGAAAGCAGCCAAGTACACCTGAAGACACGGCACCATTAGTCCTTGGAGAAACGAGAACCACAGTGCAACAGCGCCTCCCTGCCCTGGGAGGCTACTGTGAGACAGCTGCCGCAGGCAAAGCCAGTGCTGGCGAGGACGGGGAGGAACCGGAACTCTCCTCCAGGCTGCTAAAAATGCGAAATGGTGCTACCACTTAGAAAGGCAGCTTGGCAGTTTCTTCAAGAGTTAACCCTGGACCCACCACGGAGCCAGCCCTTCCTCTCCTTGGTATTTACTGGAAAGAAATAAAGACCTTCTACGCAACTGCTCACGGCAGCTTTATCTATAATCGTCCCAGACTGAAAGCATCTCAATGCCATCCACAGGTGACGGGGAAACAACTGGCCCAGCCACACAGTGGGATACACTCAGCAGCAAAGAGGAATGAACTGGGGATACATGCACCAAACACAGATGAATCCGAGTAACTGTGCTGAGTAAAGGGCTCAGACAAAAAGCAAGAACAAGCGCATTTACACAAAATTCTAAAAAATGCAAACTATTTACAACAAAGCTTTTTAAAAGGACAAACCTTTTTTTAAGAGACAAAGGAACAGTTCACAGGAAAATAAAAGATACTTAAGTTTATGAAAAGATATTCAATTTGACTCACTAAAAAATATGGAAACTAAAATCTCATGGCGGAAATGAGAAATTTCTCATGAATCCTACTGGCTCTAAGGCATGCCAAAAGGTGAGGGGTGGGGACAGGGACCCTGGACACTTCTTTGGGAATGGCCCTCAGGGAGCAGAATTTCCGTTATCTAACAAAATTACATTTGCAATGACCTTGGACCCCACAGTCCCCCTCTGGAAGATACATGAAGATTCTCTCCACAAAATTGTTCGTGAGGCTACTGATGGGGCGTAAGAACAACGTGAATGCCGATGTGACCCTGGTGTGGTTGCACGTGGAGAACAATAGTGGACAAGAGAACGAGAGGACAGGTGGGACAGGCACAGGCAACTTCTGGATAGGTTGTGAAGCGAAAAAAGCAAGGTGCAAATGACATACAGCAAGTTGCATGTAAGAAAAAAGGTGGAAATGGTAGAATAACAAAGGGGGAAATGCACACACCCACTAGAAGTGAAAGAAATGGTTTCCTGTTGATGAGTGGAGGGGATTCCCACTCAGAGACTTCTCTGAGTCTACCTTTTTAAATTTTTACTTTAGAACCATGCAAATGTTGAACTTATTTTTAAAATTAAATTAAAAAGGATAGAAAAAAATAGCCCTAAAATTGAATCTCTGGAGAAACAAATGAACCTGACTATATGTCAAATCGATGACATAACCACACACAAAAACGGAATTAACTCAAACAACTACTGAGCACGTTAGAGGTATAATTTTTCTAAAGAAAAGAAACACAAAGTCACCTCGACCTTTATTAAATACGTGTGCTGTTGGATGCAGTCATTCTCAAACTACCCTATGAGCCCTGGGCTGGGGGACAGAGTGAATCACTCCACCTAATGTGGCTGCACAATGGGGGACTCTGTGTGGGGAGGAAAGGGACAGCACCTTCTAAGGAACATTGCTCAAAAAGGCTGTCAGAAACGGTGACGAATAATCCCAAACCACGGCAGTGCCAGGTGCCCAGGATAATGCAGAATTCTCATTTGGGGAACAAAAAAACAACAAAAAACCCATAACCGATGACATGCTCCCGACTGCCCTTAGCGGAGCTGTCCTCTTCACCAGGTCTAGCCCAACTCTGAGGCGTGCTAGGCCCAGCTGGCCCCAAGGTCACCAGGCCTGTAAAAGGCAGAACTGGGCTGAGCCCTCAAGAAGCCATCAGTGCTCCACAAGGCTGGCCTGGGTCTCACAGGAAGCAGAAGGCACGCCCAGTGTACAGCCTACTTACTCCAGGTCCCCAACAAGCTGGAAGAGCGCGCTGGGTCCCTACTGGCTGCCAGAAATGCTCTCAGAGACGTGTAGTTTTCAACCATAGTCTTGATTAGACTAAGGCCTGGCTCTTCAGCATGGTAGAAGCAGGGCAAGGGTCCACAGTTCCCAGTCAATGGGAGGATACAATTCACACAGCATGGAAACCCCACCTGGGTTAAGGCTCGGGACCACGAACACGGGGCTCCCAAGGAGTCTCCCCCTGAAGGAGGTTCACCCTCGACCCACAGGGCGGAACAGGCTCCTGGTTCTGTCACCTGCAGGCTGTGTGGCGTTGAGTGGCCACCCCATCTGAGGAATGGCAAGGGTAACGGCACCCCCTCCTGGCAAAAGGATGCCAGGCCACCGTTACCTGGAAGTGCTTGCATCTTGCAGCTGGGCCAGGACCCATCCATCACTGCCCGGAGCACTGGTGTGACCAGGGACAGTGCCCTGCCCTCCTCCTCCCCCTACCCCACACCACTCGGCCTCTGCACGGGTTCTGGGGAACCTATTAGCCTCTCTACCTGGGTGCCCTCTCTCTTCCCCTGGTCAAAGCCCACGTGACCTTCAAACACAGCTTAAACTTCCCTCCAAGGGAGGTTTTTTCTGATGCCCCAGATGAGGGTAGCACCGCCCAACCCCCTAAGCGGACGCTCCTCCCTCACAGCCCTGAGCTTGGCAGAAGTGAAGCCATGACTTCTCGGGTGCCTCCTGGGGCAGAAGTGTGTCTGCCGGGCCATCCCTTGGCCTCTCAGGACACTCGTGGGGTAAACACTCAAATTCAAAGGGCACGACGGCTACATACCACAAGTCAGGGTTGTCGGTGCTGTTTTCTATGCTGAACTGTTCAATCTCTGGTCCCACCTGAGCAACAAATCTGGCCAGTTTCTCTGCAGTCTCCATGGTCTTCGTGTCAACTACAAAACAAAGCGACTGTCACATGTCAGTTCTGAGCTGCTGCTTCTAATTTCAACTTTGGGGGGGGTGGTTATGGAGCCTAATTATAAAGACAGCCCCTCGTGTCCCCTCAACTGCATCCTTGCCCTTCGCCATGGGACTCCGCAGCTCCGTCCAGCAGAGGTAGATTCTCTTCTCTCCCCCCAAAACTGGGGCTGGCCCTGGGACTCTGCTGACAGAAGGTGGCATCAGCGTGGAACCTGGGCTTCAGAGGCCTTGAGCACCTCCGCTACCCTCCTGGAGGCCCAAACCTGACAATCAGGTGAACAAATCTGCGCTGGTTGCTAGGGGCGATAAGCATGTGGCCCAGACATCCCTGTTACCTCAGTCAATGGCCCCACACAACCAGCTGCCGCCTACAAACAGACGTGTGGGCCCAGCCCGGTTCAGCAGCCTCGGAGCACCGGATACCCCATTTGAAGCCACAGTTTAGAATAGCTCGTTACAGAGCAATAGCTGGAGAATGTAGCAGTTGTGTAGATTTTTTTCCCCTCTACATTCCCACCTAGTGCTAAGTGGAAGTACTGGTCAGGGGCAGGCTTGTTACAGAGAAAAAGTAACGGCCAAGAGAAACAGAAGAAACTGCAGGTCAGCTAACCCTGAGGAAGGAAACCGAGACCTTGGGAAAGAAGGAGCAGAAGACACGAGGGCAGCCCTACGGAAGGTAAAGAGGGGCAAGAAGAGAGTGAGAAATGGATCAAGGCACTCAAAGCCCGAAGCATGCACCCACAGCACAACCGGGTGGCCAGCAGGAGGACCTTGCAAGGGAGCACGGTGAGTCAGCTCTACCCTCCAGACGGAGGAAGACCTACAGAACTCAAGGGCCAGCCCCTCTAGGAAACAAGAGGAGAGTGCCTCCATGTGCACCTGTCCTGGCCAGGTCCCAGTTGCTTCTGCCTGCTGCACAGACCGCTCAGACCACCCAGGTCTCCCACCCCCGACCCTGAGAGACGCCTGGAGATTGGAGAGTCGAGGCTGGGGCCCAGGAGAGGGGGATGGGAGTGAGCACCCACCGTCAGCAGATGGGCAGGGAGAGGAGGTTTGAGGGGCTTCAGAGACTTCCACTCCTGCTGGCTTGGGGGATGGGCCCGAGGCTTCTGGGCTGGGGTCCCCAGGAGAGGGTCCGGCTGGGTCAGGTGGGTAGTCCTTGGCAGTATCATTTCCATCTGGCTGGGACAGCTTTCCCTGCAATGAACCTGGAACCTGCCGGCCATGGTGTTTCAGCCTGGTGCCCGAGGAGAGGAGGGTCTGGGTCCCAGTGGTTGCTCTCCTCACCTTCCAGCCCCGGAGCCCTTGGGTGCGGAGCAGCCCCCGCCGCCGGCCTGGGAGGAGCCTCTTCTTGAGGCTCCGGATCGCCCGAGCATACAGCATGGCCCGGACCGCACACTCGGCCGCTGTCGGCTTTTGATCCGCTCCCGGCAAGGTGTGGCTCATCCGTTGCACTTCTGCCAGCTTCAGTTTGTAGTATTTGTACTCCAGACTGCTGTCATCAGACAAGAACCTGTATGACAAAACATGCGCAGAAGGACCTCGGTTAGACCACCACCACGTACCAAATCGTTGCTACAATCACACTGCTGCACACCCATTCTAAGCGGCAGCCCCCTGCCGTCTGAGAGGCTCTGCTCCACCGACGACGCAGGTCCCCGTCCTGCCCAGAGTAACTGCAGGGCCACGGGAGCTCTGATCCAGCACTGGTCGGTTCCTCCTTGGGTTTCACCATCCCCAGCGATGAAGGTGCTCACAACTCCTGGTAGCCTCGCAACACAGTCACTCTGGAGCCAGAGAGACACTGCCACTCTGTCGCATGTGGATGCCATTTTTGGGAGGTGACACCCTTCAAAGGGCTCAGTGAGGCTGGGTACTCAGAGACCCTTGCTTCAATTGCACCAAGGAGGTAAGAGCGCCGTGGCTGCGAAGTCATGTGCCAGGGTCATGAGGAGAACAGTACAGAGGCACCGGGGTGGCTCAGTCAGTTAACTGTCTGCCTTTGGCTTGGGTCCTGATCCCGGGGTCCTGGAATCGAGCCCCACATCGGGCTCTCTGCTCAGCTGGGAGGCTACTTCTCCCTCTCCCTCTGCCTGCTGCTCCCCCTGCCTTGTGCACACTCCGCAATAAAATCTTAAAAAAAAAAAAAAAAAAAAGAACAGTACAGGAAAGAGAAGGAGGTTGAGTCCCAAGTACTGACATATAAAAGACATCCAGGATGTGGGCAGAGAAGACAGCAAGCTGCAGAAGAACACCAACATCGATACGGACCACACGAATCTGCTTTGTGTACACAGATCCACGTGCATTTGCTTTTCTCACATAGGTCGAAAGAATATAAAGCAAACTTAATTAGCTCTGGGGAATGGACAGCAAGGGGCATGGAGGGGAACTTATACACTCTTTACTTTGTTTTCACTTCGTTAGCACCATCTTTCATCTCTATTAATCCTACCCTTCTAGGGCTGGACTTTTCTTGCCATTTCCTTCTGGCCTCATGTGGTGAATGGTGACATTCACTCCATTTCTTTCTTTTCTTTCTTCTTTCTTTCTTTCTTTCTCTTCTTTCTATCTTTCTCTCTCTTTTCTTTCTCTCTTTCATTCGTTCTTTCTTAGGTTGATTTTATTTATTTATTTGAGACACAGTGAGAGAGAGCATGAGCGGGAGGTGGGGGAGGGAGAGGGAGAAGGGAGCCTGAGCAGGGAGCCTGATGTGGGGCTCGGCTTGATTCCAGGACCCTGAGATCATGACCTGAGCCGAAGGCAGACGCTTAACTGACTGAGCCACCAGGCGCCCTGACATTCACTCTGTCTCTGACAAATGTGTCCCATGTTGCACTTTCCTCTACGTATGACCGCAGCTGCATTCGGTGTGCAGAGCGCCCCCTGCCTTCTGAAGAGTTTCTGATGTCAGCTGTCATTCCCCTACACTCAAAAGTTATTTAGAAGCAAGTTTTATTTTGGTTGTTGCTACTTTTGACTTTTATGCATTGTGTAATGTGGCCCATGTGACTTTCCTTTCCTGGGATGTGCTGAGAGTTTCTCTGTGACCTCACGCATAACAGGAGTTCGTGAATGTTCAATTTTAGTTTGTGTTCAAGAAGAATGAATACTGTTTGGTGGGTAGGGCAACATTTCAGGTGGCCTTCAGACTGCTTGACATTAGGAGGCCACTTACTAGGTGAGATTCCCGATCACCAATAACAGAAACCCCCTGGATGCCAGCTGGCTGCATGAAGCAGGGTGCTGGTAGCGCTGTGCGCCATGGACAGTCCCTGGTGGGCAGCGCCATTTGAAGCTCTTGCTGCTGCTATCTGCACAGTTAAGGTCCGGCTGGTTCTGAGGAAACAGGCTGCAGGCCGGCTCCATAGCAGCCCCACACACTCTGCTGGGCCAACAGCAGCATCCTGCTAGATGGCACCCTCACAAGCAAGGGTTCCCACATAAAGGAACACTGACTGAGACGGTCTGGTTTTCCTGGTAAATGCAGCCCTAGCAAGGGTACTCCTCACCCAGGACAGAAAGCAGAGTCAGCACCCAGGGGACCCAGAGCCCCAGGATACAAGCCCCTTTCCCCTGGACAGTTCTGATGCCAAGTGCAGTCTGAGGATGTCAGTCACAAATCCACCTCCCCAAGTTCTAGGGGGACATAACATTAAGAGCACAGAACATTCCCAAGCCAGCCTGCTGGGTTCAAATCCCAGCATAGCTACTTATTAGCCATGAGATTTACTGAACTTTTCTATGTCTCAGTTCCTCTATCTGTAAGAGGGATAGATAATAATAATAAACTACTTCACGTTTTTGTGAGGCTTGAGTTACACACTTTTCATTGTAAGAAAAATGCTTTAAATACTGTGTGACATTCATAAACTGCTCAACAAACATTAGCACATCATCTTTACCTATTTATGCCCGTTCACTGTGTTCTAAATATTCTCTTACTTGGATGACATCTCCCTGTTTCAGAGAATTATATTCAAGTCTCCTGCCATGATATAGATAGATCAATTCCTCTTATTATTTCTAAGTGTTGCTTATTTATTTACACAGCTCTAAACTATATAGTTCAGGCATCAAGATTCCCAACTACTGGGGTGCCTGGGTGGCTCAGTCAGCTAAGCGTCTGACTCTTGGTTTCGGCTCAGGTCTTGGTCTCAGGGTTGTTGAGTTCGAGACCTGCGTTGGGCTCCACACTAGGCGTGGACGCTGCTACTTAAAAGAAAAAAAAAGAGGGGCGCCTGGGTGGCGGTCGTTAAGCGTCTGCCTTTGGCTCAGGGCGTGATCCCTGCGTTCTGGGATCGAGCCCCACATCAGGCTCCTCCACTGGAAGCCTGCTTCTTCCTCTCCCACTCCCCCTGCTTGTGTTCCCTCTCTCGCTGGCTGTCTCTCTCTGTCAAATTAATAAATAAAACCTTAAAAAAAAAAAAGAAAAAGAAAAAAGAAAGAAGATTCCCAACTGTTGTAGCTACCTGATGACTGTCCCTGGTCGGTAGCCTATTTTGCCTCCTTTTGTGTTTTTCTCTGGTTTGTCTGAAATGACCTTTACATACCTCCTTTATTTTTGATAGCATCTGCTTGGTTTGTCATTTTCCGTTTTTCCCCCACTCTCTGTGTTTTACTTATCTCTGACAGGAAGCAATAACTGGTACTTTTAAACCCAAGTCCCTGGTAAAGGTGGTGCCATTGTACTCTTGTTTCCTATTTGGCCTCCTTTTTTATTTTTTTCCCTTTCTTTTTTTTTTTTTTTTTAAAGGTTTTATTTATTTATTTGACAGAGATAGAGACAGCCAGCGAGAGAGGGAACACAAGCAGGGGGAGTGGGAGAGGAAGAAGCAGGTTCCTAGCGGAGGAGCCCGATGTGGGGCTCGATCCCATAACGCCAGGATCACGCCCTGAGCCGAAGGCAGACGCTTAACCGCTGTGCCACCCAGGCGCCCCTATTTTTTTCCCTTTCTTGCTTTTCATTGGGATGAATACATTTTCTTTTTGGCTTCACCCTCTACAATAGTGTGGAAGTTATAAATCCCATTTCTTTGTCTTCACTGGCTAATCAATATACACTTAAACTATTATTTTCTATGTTCAGAACTAGTCACTAGCTATATCCTTTTTTTTTTGGGGGGTCAGAGGGAGACCAGGAGAGAGAGAGCGCACAAGCAAGGGGAGCAGCAGGCAGAGGGAGAGGCAGGCTCCCCGCTGAGCAAGGAGCCTGAAGCGGGACTTGATCCCAGGACCCTGGGATCATGACCTGAGCCGAAGGCAGATGCTCTAACTGACTGAGCCACGCAGGCGTCCTTATATCCTCATTTGTTCAGCAAGACGAGAACCTTAGTACCCACCTCTTTCCTGCTACTCACCACCTTACATATCTAGATTATCCAGGGTTTTAGGGTCCGTTCCCTCTCCTCACGCCCCCCCCCCCCAAGCATCAATTATTAAGATCTTATATTTGCTCTGAGGCCCTTGGACAATCCTGCTGGGGCGAGCCAAGAGGGATTCGTGCCCACCTGCTTTTTCCCGAGTCTGTAAACATGTGAACATGGGGGGCTGTCCCTGGAGAGCATGGTCCAGCAAGGGTCAGGGCCATCCCACTCCGAAGGGACAACTCAGAAGATTCTTTCACCTCTGCATCTTGTACCCTTGGGACCATTCTACGGACCTGCTGCTTTGCACTCTCTCTCATAGAGAACGTAGGAAGCCTTGCCAACTGGTACTCCAAACAAGGAAAGTTGCAGTGGGTGTCTGCACTACTGTTATTTTAGCGCATTGGAAGGGGCAGGCCGCCTCAGTGACAGGCAATAGCCAGTTCTGTTCACAAGGCCCGGCTGTGAACAAAGCAGTGTTTGCTCCTCCTTATGGGGAGGTGGAAATCTCACATCTATGCTGTACCTTGAAGGGCGGAGATAATGCAAAGCCTTCTTACATATATACTAAGGTCTGAACTTTTCATTTAACTAATAAAAGAACCTAACACAGCACGGAGCCTAGCAAGAAGGTGGTCTTCTGATGAGCAACTGAGAGGAGAGTGAGCTAAATCCTCACTTACCTTCATAGGGTATCAACAGTGATGACTGAAATGGATAGATCAAGAGCAACATAGGCTTATCATCAAGAGATAACCGTTAAAAGTAGCTTAAAATACCAAAAGAGACTGACTCCAAGGAGTAGAACTGGCATGGAAACTGGTTAAAGAGGAAACATTTTGCTTTTCTTAACTCAACTGGTATTTTTGATAAACTACATACATGTACTCCTTTAAGAATGCTAATGTACAGGGGCGCCTGGGTGGCACAGCGGTTAGGCGTCTGCCTTTGGCTCAGGGCGTGATCCCGGCGTTATGGGATCGAGCCCCACATCAGGCTCCTCCACTGTGAGCCTGCTTCTTCCTCTCCCACTCCCCCTGCTTGTGTTCCCTCTCTCACTGGCTGTCTCTATCTCTGTCAAATAAATAAATAAAATCTTAAAAAAAAAAAATTCTAATGTACAGGGACGCCTGGGTGGCTCAGTTGATTAAGCATCTGCCTTCGGCTAAGATAATGATTCCAGAGTCCTGGGATCGAGTCCTGTATCGGGCTCCATGCTCACCCGGAAGCCCACTTCTCCCTCTGCCTGCTGCTCCCCCAGCTTGTGCTCTGACAAATAAATAAATAAAATCTTAAAAAAAAAAAAAGAATTGTAATGTATACACCAAAGCCCTAAGCTTACTAGTTTCTTATCATTCTTTCTTGGCACCACATCTCCTCTGATAGTCGCTGGTAATTCCTTCTGAAGGAGTTTTCAGGGAGTCAAGTCTGAGTCCAGCTCCCTAATCTGTTCTTCGACTGGGTCTATTCTATCAGCCAACCACTGAGACTTTTATTTCAACAATTAGACTTTTTGTTTCCAAGATCTTTAACAGGTTCTCTTCAAAAACAAAAAGCTCCTGTTTTGTGGATACACCACCTAAGACTGTTAACTACACACACAGATTTTTTGACTAATTCTTTTTCTTATAGTAACTCCGTCTTCTCAGGTGTCGGCTCTATTTGTTGAGTTTGGTGACTCTCCTTCATGTTGTTGATTTTCCTCAAATATTTTATTTCTAATTCAATGCTTATTTCTGATTTTGTACTCCACCTCCCAAATATACAACTCTGGTTCTGTCTGTTACCACTGGCCATCAGTGATCATGAGCCTGGTGGGGCATGATGCAGAGGTGCATGTCCCCAGTCTTCTCGGGGTCCCCTCTCCTTCCAGCCCAATCACCTGGAAATTGCCCCTGGGCCTTCCAAGTCTGGAGAGTACCTGACCCAAGAGGGTTTGGTCTCTGCTTTCACCTGTCAATCTGAGGCTATCTAGCTTCCCTCCTTCAGCATGCACACTGACGGAGAGTAAGAGACTAGATTAGAATCTCAGCTGTCTTACTAGCTTTACACTCTTAGGTAAGACGCCTCTTTGAGCCTCAAGCTTCCTATCTGTAAAATAAGGACGACAACATACCTGCCTCACAAGGTTTATGAGGATTCAGTCAGCTAGTGCTTAAATCAGAAAAGTGCCAAGAATAGTACAGAATAGCAGAGAAAGCAAAAGCGTTTGATAATAAAGTTTTCAATAAATTATGGTGGAACAATTTGCTTATTGGGCTGTTTTTTTTTTTTTTTAAACTTTTAGTTATATGCCCACCTCATTCTAAACATGAAAATAATCCAAGTGAGTCTGAGAATTCTGTAAAAATAAAGCCTTACAAGCTCCAGCCCTCGCCCCTGGTAAATCATGCTGGTTAGGACCAAAACTCTAGTACTGTTACATGGAAATTTATGCCTTTCAAGCATTTTTAGCAATTACGACAGCAAGAATACCGAGTCCAGTATGGATACAATACTGATTACGCAAGACCTGAATAGACACTTAAAAAGAACTACAACTAGACGTACTATGAGGAAACATACAACCGTTGTTAATTAACAAAGGAATACGAGGTAAAACATCACACTATGAAATTATCTTTAAGTCAAAACACAGGTGAGGGGGCGCCTGGGTGGCTCAGTCGTTAAGCGTCTGCCTTTGGTTCAGGGCGTGATCCCAGAGTCTTGGGATCGAGCCCCTTGTCGGGCTCCCTGCTCCACTGGGAGCCTGCTTCTTCCTCTCCCACTCCCCCTGCTTGTGTTCCCTGTCTCGCTGGCTGTTTCTCTGTCAAATAAATAAATAAAATCTTAAAAAAAAAAAAAAACCCACAGGTGAGGGCACGGCATGCTTACAGAGGGGCAGCAGGTGTCAACTGGGACAGATAACCCATGGAAAGTAACCTGATAATAAAGATCGATGGCTTCCACCAGGGGCAACTCCCGCCCCCAGTGGGCAGCGTCTGGGATGGAGGACTCTACGGGCATCCAGAGTAAGAGGGAAGGCCAAGGATGCTGCTAAATATCCTGCAAAGCCCAGGACAGTCCCCACCAGAGGATTATCCAGTCTCAAAGGTCAATCATGCTGCAGCTGAGAAAAAGCGACAGAGAAAAAGCGACAGAGATCAAAAGCGACAGCTGAGAAAAAGCAACAGGGGTCTAAAGTTAACTTTCTCTTTAACCCAGCAATTTCACTCCTGGATATTACCCTAATCGACTGCCAGAAATGTAGACAGAAATAAAGGGAAAACATTGTTCATCATAACGGTATTTACAATGGGGAAAAATTGGAAAGACTCTAAGAACTCATCGATGGGCAATGTTTGAGTATCTTAGGGTACCTGTGTACAATGGAAGAGCGTGCAACCACTGTTAACAGGGACAGTGATGTTAGGTTTGAAACACAGGACACACTGAGAGGGAGAAGTGGTGGAGCTCTAAGTGATAGTATCTTTATCTTATTACTTTTTTCTATTTTTGCAAAAGACACATGCCACTTTTATGATGTAAAAAAAAATTAGGGGCGCCTGGGTGTCTCAGCTGGTTGAGTATCTGACTCTTGGTTTTGGCTCAGGTCATGATCTTGGGGTCCTGGGATTGAGCCCTGCGTTGAGCCCTGCGCTCAGTGCAGAATCTGCTGGAAATTGTCTCCTTCTCCCTTTACTCCTCCCCTGCTCACATGCTCTCTCTCAAATAAATAAAATCTTTAAAAATAAATAAATAAATAAATAAATAAATGCATACATATTTTTACAAGAAGTTAGAGTATGAACATTTTCCACTTGCAGCAATCTACAGTTAATCTTAAACACACAAAAAACCAGGATGCACTAAGCCATTCACTGAAGCAGTTTGAAACAGTATACAATCGAAATCATTCTGAAAGTCTAACCAGAGAGGGATGGCTAATTAAACTCTGGCCACCTCCTTTATGGACTAATAAACACAGCTCTCTGAAAATGTTTATGAAAAATAAGGAATATAAACATTTTCCTGTGTTATCTAAAATAAGCAGGAAAAATAAATACATAAACCCCAAAAGAGCAGGATATATTATATCATAATAAAATCACAGCTACGTTGGGGCGCCTGGGTGGCACAGCGGTTAAGCATCTGCCTTCGGTTCAGGGCGTGATCCCGGCGTTATGGGTTCGAGCCCCACATCAGGCTCCTCCGCTATAAGCCTGCTTCTTCCTCTCCCACTCCCCCTGCTTGTGTTCCCTCTCTCGCTGGCTGTCTCTGTCTCTGCCAAATAAATAAATAAAATCTTTAAAAAAAAAAAATCACAGCTACGTTAAACAAAACCCCAAATAGCCCATAGTGAGCAGAAAAGACTGCAAGCAAACAAGCAAAACTGTCAGTAGATGTTGATGGGCACACGGGGAGGGCTTCCCCCTACTTTCTGTTGTTCTTGACTTCCTCTAGTAAGTGCTGTATTTATGCTGAAAACTTTATTTTTTAAGATTTTATTTATTTGACAGAGAGAGAGAGAGGAAGAGGGGGAGGGAGAAGGGGGGAGAGGAAGAGAGAGAGAGAGAGCGCAAGAGCGCACAAGCAGGGGGAGTAGCAGAGGGAGAGGGAGAAGCAGACTCCCACTGAGCAGGGAGCGCAATGTGGGCTCGATCCCAGAACCCTGGGATCACGACCCGAGCCAAAGGCAGATGTTTAACCAAATGAGCCACACAGGCACTCTTGAAAACTTTAAAAAGTTGTTCCATCCACGTGAAGAGGCACCAAAGCAAAAGAAGAGAGTTTAACAAACAGGAGCAGTAAGTCACGAACAACTGCTGTGACACATCCCTTATCTTCATGTGCTTTTTGCATGAACCCCTCACCTCATCCTTAAGCCAGCACAGAGGCCTGAGGGGCCCCCGGCCCGGACAAGAGAAAGCCACATGGCAGGGCAGCAGCAGGGTTGGGGCTTGAATATAGGTGAACCCGACCCTCTCTCACACTCTTCCCACTGGCTAGTACCACTCCTCAAAATAGATACCTCGCCCTCTGCGTTGGACACCATCAAAACACAAATTTTGCCATGTGTTCTATGGAAGGGATTCGGAGGGCCAACATTTAAAGACCTACCAGTAAGCAGGGTCCTCCTTGAGAAGAGCTCTCTCTTTGGGAGACAGGCTGCCTCCGACAACACGAGTGACTAGCTGGTCGATGGTATCCACCACCTTGTGATCTGCTCGCTGGGGGACCGCTGGAACACACAAAAGGGCTCTTCTGAGAAACACACGGGAATACACAGGGCCTGGGACAACCAGGACAGAGTCAGAGGCTTAGGATGGAACCTAAAGCAGGCACCGGTGACCAAAATCCTCGTTCAAGAGAAATCAGCATTGAAAAGAGGAGAGCAGCATGGTATTCTAAAAACCGATACCCAAGATATTCTCCCAAAACACAGAACAGCACAGCCACTAGAAGAGAAAGTCACAAGCTTACAATGACTGTACAGAGCAACGCATGCATATATTCCACAGAAGGAATTGATATGTAGCAATTCTATTCTGCTTGTCAGGTATCGCTTAACTGGAATGCTCACATGAAGGGAAAAACATAAAGCTATATAAAATGTGACTAGGTATAAAATACATTAAAAAAAGATATCTAGGTTATGATTCCCACTATGGAGGAGGAAAGAAAAGATACATAAATATAGACACATAGAAAAAAAAGAAAGAACTATACCAGAATGTTAATAGATATTATCTATGGGTAGATTTACCAGAGACTTCATTTTCTTTGTGCTTTTCTATAAAAAATAAATACGCATGTTTTATAATCAGAAAACATATGTACAAATTTGCAAGGAAAAATTCCCTAATCAAAAATAGTCAGTGGCCCTAAGATAGGTGTTCACAGAATATATTTGCCGAATATATGAAAAGAAGAACATTTCTTAAAGTGTAAATTCCTTCCATATGAGGTGTGTGTTTTTTGGTTTTGGGTTTGTTTTTGTTTTTTTTTAAAGTAGGGTCCAGGCCCAGTGTGGAGCCCAACAGGGGGTTTGAACTCAGGACCCTGAGAGCAAGACCTCAGCTGAGATAAAAAGTCAGATGTTTAACTGACTGAGCCACCCAGGTGCCCCTCCTTAATGAGTTTCAATTTACAACGCTACTGGCAACACAGAAGAACATCTGGCCCTCAATTAATAAGACTGTTTCCTTTTCTGATATTTGCTAGTTTTAATTACACAGAATGGTCTGTTTTAGTCATTCGATAAAAACCACTCCTGAACTGGAGAGGTTTTCCAGTTTGTTCTGGGAGTAACTGCACCATCCTGTCCTTGCTTATGTCTGAATTGCAGCTTTGAGCTTATTTTAAACATCAGAGTGAGCTCTTTACACCGGCTAAATGGATTCTTCAACTGTCATGCCGCGGTAACTATTTCCCCTCTGAAACTGCTTCTTTTCCTTTCCTTTTTTGTTATCGGCCTCATCTTACAGAACTGCTAGTTTTACACTTTACCAAAGAATAAAAGGTTCAAAGCCAGAAGCTTTGAAAAACAATGCAATTTGTGGATCACTGCAACTACCTCTCAAGAAGATAACCATAAGCAAGTGTCCCAGCTTTGGCCCCACAGTCCTCCTGCCCTGACCATATTCTATAGAGGGGAACTTAAAAATAAAAAATAACAATAGTTGGGGCGCCTGGGTAGCTCAGTTGGTTAAGCGACTGCCTTCGGCTCAGGTCATGATCCCCGAATCCCAGGATCAAGTCCGGCATCAGGCTCCCTGCTCAGTGGGGAGTTTGCTTGTCCCTCTCCTCCCCCCTCATGTGCTCTCTCTGTCACTCCCTCTCTCAAATAAATAAAATCTTTAAAAAAAAATAACAATAGTAGTAATCAAAACATTCAACTGAAGATGCCATCTCCACAATTCTAACAGCAAGGGAAGCAGTGGCGGGGCAGTACCCATGAGACATGGGCGCTGGTGCCATCTACCTGCTGTCCAGACAGCCCAGGCTTGCAGATGTCAACCACAAGGGAACCCGGCTCTGCTCAGCCTCAGAGGCCTCTAGTAAAAGGCAGCATGAGTCCCACATCAAGGGAAGGGTGAGGTAATTTATGTTAGGTCAGTATCATGATGCAGCAAATACCGTAGAAACACAGAAAAAGGCCTTTGATGATCCTGTAAAAGAATAGACTGTAGTATTTTCAGTACAGCAAGACTGTTGCTGCGGGTGCACCTGCGTAGCAACAAAACTGGAAAATAGTGGGGGGCAACTTTAAGTTAATGGGTGTTTTTTTCCTCCTTCAAAGTTCTTCAGTATCATCATTACACTGACTTTCCACTCCCTCATTATGAGGGGTATGGGGAGGAGGGGTCCTGCTTCAGCCCTGAGCCCACTTCTGGAAGGCTCCCTCTCCAGGAGTAGGTGTGGCTGCCCATCCATGATGGTACCTACCCAGCGCCTGAGATTATCAGGGCTCCATAAGGGTGTCGAGGAGTAAAGAGATTCAGGGACGAACAAGGTTTTCCCACTTGGCTGGGGCAATGGAAGCTGAAAGGAGGTGGGGGGGGGGGGAGTGCTTTCTTGCTGGTCACATGGGCTACCACATATGCTCATGACCTCTGGGATGTCTGGGCTAGGAGAGCATTCATCCTAGGTGCTAAGAGGGAGAGAGAAGGGACAGACACCAAACAACGAAATGTTTATATTACTTTTTTTTTTTTTTAATATATATATTACGTCTTTCTTGGCCCTTCTGGAACCTCCCCAAAGCTGACTCATTAACTGCAGGTTACCAGATATATCTAACTGATCTATCGACTTTAGCCATTCTAGAAAAGTGAGTGAGTAGAAAGTGTTTCTACTACCTGGGCTGACATGGCTAATCTCTTGCTGGTCCCTCAACAGAGCTCAAACATGGTCTCCCGGACTCCCCTGGGCTAGGTTCTCTCTCATCCGCTTAATCCTGGCACAGGAGGAGCTGGCTTTTGTGACTTCTGTCCCTTAGGAGCCTGGGGACTCCCCAGAGCCAGTGCCCAATGTTTACTTTCCCCTCTACTAATACCTTGGGTGGGGGGGAATGCTGTAACAAGGGCTTCTTAACCTTGGCTGCAGGATAGTACAAACCACCCAGAAAGCACAAGCAGAATTGTGTACAAATATGTGTGCATTTTTCCTGGCAAGGGCCACAGCTTTTGATCAGATTCCCAAAGGAGTCTGTGACCCAGAAATGTCTAAGGACTTCTGTGGTAGACAGAAGATTCCTAAAATATGCTTACAGAATGAATGCACACTGGCCAGTATGAGTTTTCTACTAAAACTCTGATATTTCCAGTTGGCTAAAAAACTTCTGTGCGAAAATCTCAAAGAAAATAAGAGACATTACAAGAAAACATGAAAAACAAACTAATCACAACAAATAGGAACTTTCGGTGCTTTCCTTACCATCACTCAGACCACTCGGAGTCTTGGCCTGAATTTCGGGTTTGGTGGGAGGAACCATTTTCTCCTCCTCTTGGGTTGGCTCAGGTTCGGCTTTCTTGACTTGGAGTGGACACCCACTGCTGACCAGCCAGGCCTTCAGGTGATCGATGTATTCCCTCCCAAACAGAGTCGAGTCCTCGAAATTTGGAAATGCGGCAGGAGAGGGAGCTATATCTTGGAGGCCCACCGCTTCTAAGATTTTCTCCTGCCGGAAAGAAGAAGCCAAGGAGAAAGTCTGTCCCAAAAGGGCTAAAGATTTCCGGCAGAGAGAATTGGTGGTCTCCAGGGCAACCGCCAAGTCGAGGGGGTTACTGAGGGTCTTCATCTTGACGCTCAGCTCGTAGGCATTGCATGCCATGAGCAGGGGTGTGACACTCTTCAGGAGCCGGTCTTGAAGCCTCATTATATACTTGTCAAAGGGCTTTATGATTTCAAAAAAGCAATTTTTGGTCTTCACAGCACCTTTGTCTAAAAGCATGTTTAAAAACTCATTATCAACTCTGGGTGTTTTCAAAGCAGAGTGCTTTAAAAATTTGATAGTAAAAAAGCAAAAATCTCTGTGCTCTGGTTTTAAGGAGCATTTGAATGAAGCGAGCATTTTAGCACAGGTTTCGGTTTCAAGTTCAAAGAGAGTCTGGAAAAGCTGGGAAAATTTAACATCATCTTTTATGGTGTGGAATCCTGCCCATTTGATTATTTCTATCCCAAATCTTGAAAAAACATCAGACTTATCCATGAGGTCAAAGCTCATCTTTCTTCTGGGGAGCCGAATATCCTTCAGATTAAGCCCCAAAGGGATCTGAGTGGGAAACTGGATATCTTCTGTCCCTGGGTTTGTCCCCAGGGTCACATCAGGACTTGAGGTGGTTTTCTGGATTTGGTTGGTGCCCTGAGTTTTGGGAGTAATACGATTTACAATGGGTACTTTCTTCGTGCTCACACTTCTTAGTGTGACAAGTTTCCCGACTCCCCCTTTAGTTGGGAGCAGGCCCTGAGTCTCTCCCTTTCCTAAAAGGGCCCCTTCCTGGTCAACGATGTTTAGACCTCGGCCTCTGCCCTGGACTTGGGCACTGCCCCTAAGCACAGAGTCTGCCTCCCCTGGACGGTCCACGTCGTAATCCCGACTCTCTTTCTCCAAACACTCTTTCTCAATCAGCCTGGAGGAACCAAAGTCCCCCAGTAGTGCAGAAGGACCAAAATTATACTCCTGTGACCAAGGGGATTCTTGAGAAACGGGGTGGGCAAAGTCTTGTTCCCAAGAGCCACGGAGTGCAAATTTCCAGTCCTGAGAACGGAAATGTCCCAATTTCCGGTGGCCAAAAACCTGGTCTCGGGAATCAGGGTGGGAAAATTCCAGATCCCGGCTACACTCTTTGCGAAAGTAGTTGTCTTCACTTACAGAAGGATTGCTTGATCTGAAGGAAGGTCCTGGAAATACATCACCTCTCAGGCTTTCTCTTCCAGTGTCTCGAGCGTGGGCTACAGAACCAGCCAGAGTGTATCTGCTGTCACTAGGAATGTCATCATACATATCTGCTCTGGCTCTTGGGACTGTCCTCAGAAGATCTGAAATAAACGATCCAAAGAGGAACACAAAGGTAATTTAGACCAGAGGTTGCAAAATTACAGTCCACATACCACCAGCCAGCAGGGGTCCTTTATTTGCCAGAATGCATTTTAGAAATTTGTATTTGTTTCTAACATTTAAAATGTGTGTGGCTTTACTTAAAAATCTGGTTTTACAACCTATAAAAACAGAAGACCTACAAGCACTGGGCCTGCATGTGCCTGGATGCTAGTCCACAGAGGCTGGGCAGTAGTGCCCCTCACTCATTTGGCCTTCCTGTCCAGGCTCTGCAGGTATCTGTTTTATAAGCCCTTTTTTAGACTCAGGGAAGGGTGTCTGGTCCCCAAATAACCTGGACTTCTTTACTACAACTGGAACACTTGTATATTTCTACTTCTACCACACAGTAGACAGTTTCTCTGGAGGCTGCCTGCCCTCCCTGCCTCTGAGGAGAAAGTGTTAGATCACAGTGCCACGAAGGCAGGAGGCATGCCTGACACTATACCCACCACAGCCAACCACAGCTGAGCATCTGACCCAAAAGTGGCAGAGAAGCTCCCTTCGAAGGTCCACTGAGCCAACCAATCCTCTGAAAAAACAGAGAAACTAAAACAGATAAGGGAGAACAGAAGCTAAACAAGCCACAGCAAGAGAGGCCACAATGAAAATGAAATAGTATATGTAGAAATGAGAAAAATTGGAACCTAAATTTTCATTTGCTTATTCACACATAAAGAACCTTTGTAAGAAGCCAGGAACATGGGAATAGCGGGCCTCAGGGAGACTCTGCAGAGCAGCTTTCTAACTTTCTAGCTTATGAATGAGAATATTACCTAGTCAAGAAGTCAAATAAAAGGAAGAGAGATGCCAGGAAGTAGTAACGGGCCAAGAGACCACAAGAAGCTAAAGCTTTGTATAAACCCAAATTTATTTGTTCAAAAAGTACTTACTGAGCAATTACTGTGTGTGGGCACTGCTCTGGACAGCAGAGTGATATACAGGGAAAGGAGAGAACAAAATCCCTACTCCCCTGGATTTATCAGTTGAGGGAGCCAAACAATAAACAAAAATCCATCACATGTAAGAAAGTGCCGATAAGAACTATCAAGCAGGCAGGAACACGAAGAGGGAGAGCCATGTTCAGACAGGCTGCTGTCTGTCTGCCCAAGGTGGGCTGCTCCGACAACAATGTCTGCGCCGCAGAGGCCTGGTTTAAGGGGCCAGACCACGCAGTTATGGGGGAGGCCTTCCAGGCAGAGGAAGCATCAGGACAAAGCCCTGAGGTAAGACTAGCAGGGAACAAGTGTAGCTAGAATGGAACAGAGGAACACGGCGCAAAGAGGTAAGAAGGTGACTCCTAAACTCTACTGCACACTGGAGAACTTGGGGATCCCCAGGGATCTTGATTTAATTACTTGGGATGGCGTGTGGCCTGGGCATTAGGGTTTTTAAAGGGTCCCCATGGAGTGACTAGGTGTCTCAGTCGGTTGAGCATTAGACTCTTGATTTTGGCTCATGATCTCAGGTTGATGGGACTGAGCTCCACGTAGGGCTCCATGCTCAGTGTGGAGTCTGCCTGCCCCTCCCCATGCACGTTCGAGTGTTCTCTAGCTCGCTAAAATAAGTAAGTAAAATCTTAAAGGGTCTCCAGATGATGCTAACAAGTAGCAAAGTTAGGGAATCATTATGTGAACAGAATGGGATAACAGATCAAGCCAGGCCCTCAATGGGACTCTACAGTTTACTCTGAACAAGATGGAAAGCCATTAAGGGTTTGGAGCAAAGGGGTGACCTCACTGGCTTTTGTGTAGGGAATTCACCACCAGATACAAGAGCAGATATGGATGTTCCAGCAAAAAGTCCACTGGGATAATCCGCGTATTGACGGCTATTGATGGCACGGTTAGGGCAGCAGTGTTAGGAAGAGTGGTGGATGGAGTCTGCTACAAAAGGATTTTCAGATGCCTTGTAAAGCAATAGACTAGAACAGAGTGAAAGGCCAGTCAACAGACCATGCAGCTAGCTCTGTGACAAAGTGGTGGTTCTGGAACCATCTAGCATCCTGCTGGTTTCCTAGTACAGCTCCCGCCTCTCATCTTTCTTGAGGAAACTAAGATACACATTGATGTTTGAGTCTCTAGATAAAAATAAAACAAGGTTTAAATCTCCAGATTTGGGGTGCCTTGGTGGCTCAGATGGTTAAGCATCTGCCTTCGGCTCAGGTCATGATCCCAGGGTCCTGGGATCGAGCCACGCATCAAGACTCCCTGCTCCGTGGGGAGCCTGCTTTTCTCCCTCTCCTTCTATTGCTCCCCCTGCTTGTGCTCTCTCACTCTGTCAAATAAATAAAATCTTAAAATAAAATCTCCACATTTATACGTATGTGTATACATGTATAAACATATACACATAAATGTGTATAGACATAAACAATATGTTAAGTATTTAGGATTACGTAAACCTATCATAGACGAACTGAAGTACTCACAAAACACCACAGATATGGTTACCTCTGAGGAGTAAGGAAGCAGCTAAAGACTTTTACATTATACTCCTAACTACTACTTTTTTTTTTTTTAAGATTTTATTTGACAGGGGGCGCCTGGGTGGCACAGCGGTTAAGCGTCTGCCTTCGGCTCAGGGCGTGATCCCGGCGTTATGTGATCGAGCCCCACATCAGGCTCCTCCGCTAAGAGCCTGCTTCTTCCTCTCCCACTCCTCCTGCCTGTGTTCCCTCTCTCGCTGGCTGTCTCTATCTCTGTCGAATAAAGAAATAAAATCTTTAAAAAAAAAAAAAAAAGATTTTATTTGACAGAGACAGACAGAGCATGCGCACGCACGCACAGAAGCAGGGGGAGCAGCAGAGGGAGAGGGAGAAGCAGGCTCTCCGCTTAGCTGGAAGCCCGATGTGAAGTTCGATCCCAGGAGCCTGGGGTCATGACCTGAGCCGAAGGCAGAGGCTTAACCAACTGAGCCACTCAGGTGCCCTATACTCTTAACTACTTCTTAATTCTTCCACCCCTTGTAACAGGAATGTTTTTATATAAAAACACTCAAGCATTTTTAAAAATTGTCTGAAGACAGTTTCCAGGCTTCAGTTTCTCCACATCCAAAGTACACAAGTTATCCCTGCCCCAAGCACTTAAGACTCACTCGATCAACACTGAGGAAGTTTCCTCACTGGAAACTGGCTCAGGGGCTGGTCCAGGGAGCCCCACAGGCCTGTAGGAGGCCTGGAAGAGTCTGGCCCACCTCAGAAAAGGGTGTGCTCAGTGCCCTTCCCTGGAGCCCAGAGCACTCAAATCAACCTCAAAGCCTGCAGTTGTTTCCTGGAGAAAGGCGTGTGCAAGCTGGGTCTTAGGGCCTGAGAGACTTAACCAGGCTGAGGGATTCAAAGCACAAACAGGCAGCACAGTGTCACTGAAACATGAGCCCCAAAAGCAAGGAGATGAGGGCTGGGAGCCTTGTGTGCAATGGCGAGGGACCTCTCTGTCATCCTGCAAACTATGTGTGCACCATTTTTGATTCTGCTGGCATGACATTTCAAAACTTTCCAAGGGGAATGTTTTCAGGCAAGGCCTACACCTGGCAACTTCCCATTACCTCGTCTTGTACACACCACTATTACCTATTACCTGGTTGCTCCTGCACTTGTCTGAGGATGTAACCCCGAAATGGGGAGCCCCAAGAGTCCAAGCAGGGCCTTGGCCCAGCAAGGCTGGCATTAATAGATTCATCGGGGAGGGCCGATTTGAGGGGAATGGAGCCAGAAACTGAGAGACCGTTCAGGAGATTACTGCAATAATCCAGGCGAGAACTAGTAAGAGCTCAAATCTGGCCAGCAGTGGTGGGGATGGAGCCAGGAGATTGATTCAAGAACCCTTCTTTAGGTGGGGGAGGGTGCCTGGGGCGGAGAAGCTTCAGATAATGACAATACCCACTTCTGCATAATGATTTGACAGGTAGACCAAGAGATAACTTTATCTTCCCTTAACAAATAAGGAAGGTAGGATCGAAGGAATTGAATAGTTTGCCCAAGGCTTTGATATCCTCCTGTCCTGACCCTAAAAGAATGCCCAACAACTACCCTCCCCCCAAAGAAACCAAGCACTTTAATTCACCTTGTGCTTTAAACTGAAGAGCTTCACCTACGGCCTCACCACTGGGGTCCATGTGATATCGGTTAGCTTTTTCTTGCAATACAGCATCAAAAGTCTCCTGTGCAATTCGCCTAGCTGCCATGTTTCTCTGACCTGTAGTGAGAGGGGGAAAAAAAGACACTAAGAATGACAACTAATGCTCACACAGCCTGCTCAATTTCACCTAATCCTCTAAGTAATGAGACAGTCATCTATAATTCAACATGGTGCTTCAGAGGCAGGCCGAATTATTTTAAGGGGGCTTCTGCCTTCAGGGAGCTCACAGGTGTGTTGGTTAGAAGGAGCAAAACAAGCATGGTGATCTTAAACAATCTATCTTGCTTTTCTGAGCCCATTTCCTCAGAATCCCTATCTGTTGGGGTTTACTGGAGAACTGCAATGAAGCAACAGACACAACTGAACATAACAGTGTTGGAGGGGGGAGCATAACCCTCGCAAATGGTGGTCAGGAGAGATGCAATCTTTCCCATTTCTATTTTTCTATTTCACAGGCACACAAAGAGGCTCTGAGTACTGACCTGCCCTCTGAGAACAGCCTCTCAACAAGTGAGTGGAGAAATCCCTGGCTAGTGACAGAGCTTGCTCTGTACCAGGTCCTCTTGTAGGAAAGGGACTCTCACAATCTCTTTACTTCTTCCAACAACCCAGGGAAAAGAGGGTCCTGTTATGAATGATATTATACAGAAGAAGAGAAAGACTCAGGCTAAGTGACCCACCCAAGGTCAGACAGCCCAGACTGGAACCTGGAAAACAGGGCACTGGGAGTGGGGACAAAGCCCTGAAGACGGACTAGAAAAAGACTGAGAAGCAACGCTGAGGAACCCAGTGACGGTGTCCTTAAGCAAAATATCCCTTCCATCTTGGAACCTCCAATCTCAAGACCCAAACCTGCCCTTCCCTCGAGCCATTTCTTATAACCATCACCCCCTTTTCTCATTCTTAAGCCCTTTTCCTGCGGCGCCCCTTGTTCTCTGCTATGGAAGGACAGGGTCTCCCAGTCAGGCGGCTCCGGATCAAATCGAGGGACCGAACCTTTTTGCGCCTCCGTTTCCCCATCCATGGAATGGGCAGCTAACGGTGGGGGCTGCCGTGGGGACTGAACCAGGTAAAAAATGGTAGAGCCTAACACAGCGGTCGGCCGCAGTAATCCCCCTACGAACGGAGACGCTCCGGGCTCGGGTGAAATGAATGAACGAATGAACCCTTTCGGGCGTGGCCCGCCTCCTACCGGCCTCGGAGAACGAAGAAAAGAGAACGTCGGGCCTGGGAGGCCGAATACCGCCCCCCAGGCCAACCCGGCGGGGACGCGGCCGACGCGCAGCCCGAAGGCCGAGCTCGCGGCGTCATCGCGGAAACCCGGGGTCCCCGGAGCCGAACCCGAGCCTCCCACCCCGGGGCCCGCCCACCGACGACGCCGGGGCCCAGGCCTCACCCTGAACCCACCGCGCGCGGAGCCTCCCCCGCCGCCGCTTCAGGTTCCTCACCCGCCGCCGCCGCCGCCGCCGCCGCCGCGCGAGGCGGAGACATGCAAATGAGCCAACGGTCTCCGCAGCGCCGCGCCGCGCAGGCGCAAGCCGCCGCCGAGCCCTGGTGCGCAGGCGCAGGCGGCCGCCGCCAAGTCCCCTTGCGCAGGCGCGTTGCTCGCTTCTCAGGACAGACCCTCCCGAGGCGAAAGATTAATTTGTTGAGGGCTGCGGCAACGGGGAGCGGCCAGGAAGAGGCGGCAAAGACGTCGCCGCTCCACACCTGTTGGCTTTCTTGGATTTACCTGTGCTCGCGGTCACTCTTGATCACTCCGGGAGCGGTCCGTGGAGCTGAGGGAGGCCGAGGAGAGTTGGCGCCAGCGCGCCTGCGCCCGTACGGTGGCCGGAAGGGACCAGAGGTGATTCTGCTGGTGACAGTCGCGAGCCCCACCCTTTCCCCCCACGTGGCTGCGAAAACCGGGTGAGAAGCGGCGGCTGCGGAGTTCCCTCGCGCGGGGAGGGAAGTGGGCGCCGCGGGGTCGGGCTGGTGACTGTGGCGCCCCCCTCGGGGACTTGGTTTTGGGGACTGACTTTTACAGAAGCCGCCGGGGGACAAAATCCACCATTTCCCTGGCCTCCGCTTTCTTTTCATTCATTTATTGATTCATTCATAATCTATGTACTGAGTACCTCCTGGGTTTCTGGCTCCATCCTGGGTAAGGGGGGAAGGTGGTGAACAAAGTTGTCTGAGCGCCAGTTCTCGTGGAGGTTAAATTTAATTGGGGAGGAGGCTAGACAGTAAAAAGAAATAAAACAAATGAACCATGTCACTCCAGGTAGATATAGTATTCAAAAAGGATGATGCGGTAGGAGGGGGGAGCTGCTTTAACCAGAGTGGTTATTAAGAGTGTCCCTTGGGTGGCTGGGAAGGATGAGAAAGAGGTGGGAAAGCTCAGGTGAGAAGGTCTAGATGAGAGACCTAGGTAAGGTCCACGTAGAGAAAGTGCTGGTAAGTAGACTAGATTTTGTTGCTAGGGTTGGGATGCCAGTGCAGGATTTTGAGCAGTGAGGTCTCTTTGTGATTTCAAGTTTCTCCCTGCCTGCGGAGTGGAGAATAGAAGTACAGAGTGTGGCAGGGAAGAAGCTGGTGAGGTCACCCATAGGGAGGATTGTACCTGAACCAGGGTGGGTGTGTCAGGTGGAGGAAGATGAGGAGTCATTAGAGTCCCTGCCATGTCAGGGCATCGTTTTCTTGGTGAGTGGAAACCTGGCTTAGAAAAGGAAACCGGCTGTCCTTTGGGGTCTTGCTAACTCCCTTTCTTGCCTCCAGCACACCTTGGACCCATCATGGGGACTGGTAATGCTGTTTTCCCCCTTTCCTAGCCTGGACTGTTCCCGGGTGGCTCCCAGACGACCATTCCTAGGCACCGTCTTTCTCGTGAGCTCCAGCTATGTACTTTCATTCTGCCACCTAGCCCTGTGCCCAACCTAGGGGACCCCTGTAGGATATGCCATAGAGGTGGTCTCAGAGCTGGCCATTGATCTCCTGAGCTCAGTACCGGGCAGGGTGAGATTCATGGGGGTAGGGGAGCCAAGGCCAGAGAACACATACAGGTTCTAAGTGGTCAGGGAAGGCACCCAGGAGGAGGTGGCCTGGAAGCGCTAGCAGAAACTCTGCAGAGAACCCAGGTGGAGGGAAGGTGTTAATGAAGTAGGGTGGCCTAATGGCTAGGTCTCTTACTGCCTCTGTTCTCTGGCAGGTTCTTCCCCACTCTGAGCTTCAGATTTCTCATCTGTAAAGTAGCCATAATTGACATTCACCTTTAGGACTGTGCCTCTGTGACAGGGTGGCCACTCACTGTTGGCCCACTCAGGTCTGAAGCATGGCCAGGCTGGTAGAAGTATCATTTGGTGGCAGAGTCAGGAATAGAGTCCCTCCAACAGTCCCAGCTGGGAAGTTCCTGCCCCTCAGAACACCCCCACACACATACCAGCCTGGGTGCCTCCCTGAGAAGCTCTTTACTGAAACAGAAAATCCTCTTTTCCTTCACCTTTGACCGTGGAAATCTTTAGCAACCCCTGAACGGATCCTTATTCTTCTGTGGCAGAAAGAAGTAGGGGGGCCATCTGCAAGGAAGCAAGATGGGGTGTTTGATGCCCTTATGCCTCTCCCCCCCGATTAAACTGGTTGAATTACCTCTAAGCAACAAGGAAAAGGAACAATAGCTATGTTTATTGAGCTCTTACTCTGTGCCAAATCCTATTTAAGCACTTTATAGGAATTGACTGGTTGAATTTTCACTACAGCCCTATGAGGTAGATTCTCTGTTTATCCCCGTGTCACACAAGAGAGACTTGACCAACAGTGAGGTTAAGTGGAGCGCCCGGGATTCAAGTCCCCCCTGCTGGCCCCAGAGCCTGTCCTCCTCCTCCCCCAAAACATCTGCGCAAACCCAGATGGGATATTCACATCCTGTGCCACCTCCAGAAAGAGGAGCACGGGCTTGAGGGCCTGTTTCCCATGCAGCCCAAATTTGCGCTCGGATTTTAGCCACATTCCCCTCCTGCTGTCCTAGTACTGCCTGTGCCTCTGTTCCCCTAACATTTTCTGTGATGCACGATTCTCTAACAGACCTGGACCAGGAAAAATAATTGTTTTGAAAGACAGTATTAGGACAATTGAGAAAGTTGATCATGGAGTGTATATTAGAAAAGAGTAATGTATCACTGTTAAATTTCCTGTGTTAAATTTTAGTTGCACATCGAATGTGTGAGAGTGTCCTTTTCTTGGGAGATTCATGCTGACGTCTTTAGGAGGGAAGGATCTGATTCCTGGAGCATACTCTCACATGGCATCTGTGTGTGCAGGAACACACGCTCACAGAGAGAGATGAACTTGGCAAAATGTTAACAACTAAAGTTAGGAGGAAATAGGCGTTCTTTGTACTATTCTTGAGACTTTATTATAAATTTAAAAAGTGATCTATTTTAATGGAAACTTAATATTACCTCAGTAAACAAAGGAGAGGGGCGCCTGGGTGGCTTAGTAAGTTAAGCGTCTGCCTTAGACTCATGTCATGATCCCAGGGTCTTGGGATTGAACACCACATCATGCTCCCTGCTCAGCGGGGAGTCTGCTTCTCCCTTTGTCCCTCCCCCCACTCATGCTGTCTTTCTCTCTCTCTCTCTCTCTCAAATAAATAAATCTTAAAAAAAAAAAAAAAAAAAACCCAAAGTAGATACAGTGTAAGAAGCAAAATGAAAGGAATTGTTAACCCCTGTTAGGCTCTGGGCCTGAGGCCTGTTTCCCTCTTTGTTGAAAAGAGAGAGTGGTAGGGGCACCTGGGGAGCTCAGTCAGTTAAGCATCCCGGACTCTTGATCTTAGCTCAGGTATTGATTTCAGGTTTGTGAGTTCAAGCCCCACGTTGAGCTCCACTCTGGGTGTGGAGCCTACTTAAAATAAAAAAATAAATAAAATCTAAAAAAATAAATGAAAAAGGAGGCGCCTCAGTGGCTTCTACCCAGGTCATGATCTTAGGGTCCTGGGATCGGCCCCCGCGTCGGCCTCCCTGCTTAGCGGGGAACCTGCTTCTACCTCTCTCACTGACTCTCCTCCCCACCCCATGCTCTTTTTCTCTCTCTCAAATAAAAAAATAAAATCCTTAAAAAAAAATAAATGAAAACTACATGTTCAGTGCCTTAGTCACATTAGCTACATTTCAACTGCTAGAACCCACGTGGACAGCACAGATACGGAATATTCCATCATCACAGAAAGTTCCATTGGATGCATGGTCAGAATGGGTTTGAGTTTTTGGGAAGATGACTTCACAGGTGCATTTCACTCTTGTCAGGAGGCAGGTGGTGTTGGGTTTCTCTTCTGGTGATGTGAAATCACACAGCGGACGAGGGTACTGTCCCCTCATTGTCAGGCTCCCCATCAGTTTTGCTCCTTACAGTTTTGCAACCTATGGGGATTGTCGTCTAAATCTGCCCTGTTGTGTGTCATTAGTTGGAATTCATCTACAAAACAGAACTTTTCCTCTTCCCCTCTTTATAATCTGGTAATTATGTGAGGGAAGTAGGATGAATGCTGTATTCTTTATTTGCCAGTTTTCAGCAAAACGAGCATGGTGTGTGTTAGAACTATTATGAATGCATGGATTTTGATATCTATTGTTTTGTTTTGTTTTGTTTTGTTTTGGTGCTCACCTGTCACTTGGGCCCATGAGCGTCTCTTAGGGTTTGCTCCCAAGTCCTTTGACATGACCCTGATGGTTTTTAGAAGCTTCCTTGCTTTCTGGTCTGACAAGATGCTCCTGGCTTGGCTCCTCTGGCCTGTTTCCTTCTCCGTGTAGACTCAGCCATTCCTCCAGGAGTCCTGTCTTCTTTGTTGGGAGAATGGTACTTTGAGACCATTGGTGGTGTTTGGGGTGTTCACTACCGCTGTCGTGTTATTTCCTCTAGGCATTTTCAGTTGCTATCACTAGAAAATTGGTTCTTTGTTTGCTTAAGAGAAAAATACATTGTGAGTTTGTATTGATAATTCCAGTTCAGATTTAGTTCTGAGTTTTTACTTTTTTTGGATTTTTTTGTGTTAGAATATTTTTTCTTTTATGCTAATTCCTGAGGACGTAAACATTACTTATTTGCTATATCCACAGTGACTTCCAAATAACATTACTATTATCATTTCCAATAACACAATTACTGAAAAGTGTTGAAGGTTTTCTTTTATACTTCTTTCTATCCTTATCATACATCCCAGTAAGAATATATGGTTCTATCACTGTATTTTAAATTCCACATAGATATACTGTTAGATTCACGGGTTTCACTTTACTCTTGATTTTTAGGGATTGCTTTCATTTTTATTTTTGTTTATATTGATTTATTTCTTTTCCTAACTACATAAAGCACTTACATGGGTTCTAACCTTAAAACCATGAAACAGAGGGGGCCCCTGGGTGGCTCAGTTAGTTAAGCATCTGCCTGCGGCTCAGGTCGTGATCCCAGAGTCCTAGGATTGAGCCCCACGTTGGGCTCCCTGCTCCGTGGGGAGTCTGCTTCTCGCTCCTCTCCTTCTGCCCCTCTCCCCCCACTCATTTTCTCTCTCTCTCTCTCTCTCTGTCTCAAATAAATAAATAAAACTTTAAAAAACCAACAACGACCATGAAATGAGGTGCGTTTGGAGAGCATAATCCAGCTTCTAGTCCTGTCCTCATCACCCTTTTCCCTACTTCCCCTTATGGTAACTATTAGTTTTTGATTTAGCTTTCTATTTTATTTATTATTATTAAATTTTATTTTAAAACTTTTATTGATGTAACAGGATACCATTGTAAGTAGTTTTATTACATAGTTACATATGAAATACCTAACTATATAATAAAATATTATATATAGTATTACATATTACAACAAACATTGCATATCTTAAATAACGTTACATAAAATGTAACATCATAACCATGCTATTTTATTATGATTGTGTAACATATAACGTGTTATATTGTTAAAATATTGTATCCTTTTTTTTTACTTGAAGGACACATACTGTATTAACATCTTCTCTTTCTTCGATAAAATGTAAACTACTTGCCATCTTCTGCACTTTTAGAAGCTCTGCAGATGGTGGGCTATCAGCCTTCTCTGTGACCCAGGTTGTAAGAATTTTTCCTGGGCAGTCCTAGGCTTTGGCCCCTGATAGCTCTTCCCTAAGTGATAGCCAGGCTCGCGGTTGTCCTCTCGCTGTCAGTGAAGCTTTCTTCCTGCCTTGATTTCTCAGTTGGAGAGTGTCTATCAGGCGGGCACCTGCCGCCCCATGCACAGGAGGTGCAGATGGCCTCTAAGCGCATCACCCAAGAGACCTTCGATGCAGCTGTTCGTGAAAACATTGAAGAGTTCGAGATGGGGCCAGAGGAGGCAGTAAAAGAGGCCGTGGAACAGTTTGAATCACAAGGTAGGCACTGTGGCTCTGTCCCAGCACTGGTCTAGCTCTTTGCCCAAAAGTCTCTTCCAGTCCACAGCTCTTAATGTGTGAGAATGATTTCCTGCCATGGCTCTGTCTTGCCTGGCATGGCAGCCCTGGGCCCTGTCGCCCTGTCTGCACTCTGCCGTGAGCAGGCTGGCCACCTTCTCCCACTTTGTTCTTGCCCTCCCTCTACTTGCCTTGACACCACCCAGACATCTGCAGGGCTGAATCCTTCAAGGTGGGTCTCATTTTAATTGCCACTTCCTCGAAGAGGCTTTTCCTGACTGCCTCCCAAGAAACAGGGCCACCTGCCTCCCTGCCTCACGCACACTCCAGCTTGAGTTCATGGAGCAGACGGGGGTGTTGGTCACCAGCCTGTGGCATATTCAAAACAGGCTGTAGGGGACAGTGGTTAAGAGGGCACTATTTGTTTACAGTGGTGTGGTCAGGGTTAGGAGACCCTGCCAGCCACAGTAGGGACCTCCCTGGCCCCACAACAGGCCATGGGTGGGGGTAGGGAGTCATCTGGCAGAGGCAGAGGCAGAGGCAGGGAGCTGGGAATAAATACCCCACCCTCCCACTCCTTCTGATCTGAAGTCCTACTCCCCATTGGCCAAGCCAGGTCAGACACTAGAGGGCAAGGGAGCTCAGGGGGTCCAAACCTCAGAGGTCAGAGGCTGGTGTCCCTGGCACAGAATGGAATATAGATATTGACCAGGGATGTGAGGAGTACCCAGATGTGTCTCGTGCAGTGGAGGCTTCCCTTGGGGGGAGTGCCAGGGAGGGTGGGGGTGCAGCGGGGTAAGAACAATGGGAGCCCCAAGGGAAAAGGCTGTGGGGTCCCCTCCCCCCTTGGCCCACCAGGTAGAATGTGTCTCTCACTGCAGTGATGACCTGCAGCCTCACTACTGCTCTGATCCCATTTGTTGGACAGGGCCAAGGGGCAAAGACCCCCCCCCCCCCATATCCTACATGTCTTGTATGAATGTGGCTTCTGGGCCCTGGTAGGGAGGGGTTGGGGTGGGGAGTTGGGCAGACCCCCCCCCCCCCCAAGGCCTCCAGAGTGGGGTGGTCCCAAAAGAAGGGAAATGAGGTATGTTCTGGCAGGCCTATGGGGATGATGGCTGTCACCTGTTTCCTGACCCCCCTCCCCCGCCGCAGGGGTTGATCTGAGCAACATTATAAAGCTGGCGCCCAAAGGCTCTGCAGATGGACCCCAGGAACCTACACACGACATCCTACAGGTAGGAAGGGGTGGCCCATGTGGGCATGGCTGACCTTACACATGTGGTTCCACACACATCACCGTTTAATAGTCTGTTAGGGGCACCTTTCCACTGGTTCCCAGATGACAGATGCAGGTTTTGAAGGGCAGGCACCCAGCATGTACATGGGAGTCTGAGCTTGCAGCCAGGGCTCCCTGAGTCCACATTTGAGAGCCGTTTGGGGATGGACTGTGCTTGGGTTGCCCCAGTTGGCAGCCTTGGGGCAGAGAGCACCATGGAGGAGCCTCCCAGGAGGACCCTCCCAACCACTAAGTTTGCTCAGAGATAGACAGGAACTGCAGAAAGAGAGTGGGATCACAGTAAGGCTGTCACCTGTTGAGCACTGACTGTTCACCAGCACATTATACAGCCTGCCCCTTTAGCACTAAAACTGGCCTGTGAGGTAGGTGGTGTCATCCCTGACTTAACTGATGGGGAAACAGAGGCCCAGAGCCTGCCCTCACTCTCCAGCACAGAAACAAGGAAGGTAAAGGTCACAGAGGTTAAATGCTATCCTTAAGGTCACCCATCAAACAGCGATAATAAGCTGTTGGTAAAAAGGCAAAAGGCTGTAGTGTTTTTTAAGAACTGACTGTGGAGTCCGTTCTGTGCAAGATGCTTTCTTTGTGCTATCTCCGTTATTCTCCCAAAGACCCCTGCAAGGTGGGGATTATTATTCCCATTTTACAGATGGGTAATCCAAAGAGAAAAAAATGATTTACCTGACAGCAAGAGAGTAAAGTGACAAAAGAGGAAGTTGGAGAACACAGGTCTGGGTATGAACCCAGCTCTGCCTAAGGCAGGGTATTTACTTCTCTATGCTCTCAAGGTTCTCACCATCTCCTGCCTCACAGAGGTTTTGAGAAAATTATCTCATTGTTTTGACTTATTTACTAGTAAGAAATGAGTCTATTGTCTTGGCAGTTTTTTTACTGGGTTGTTCATCTTGTTCTTATTGATTTGTAGATGCCTTTTACATATGAAGGGTCTCCATAACAATAGTCTCTAATAATCACTGAGCACTTAAGTGCTCAGCATTGTGCTAAATCCTTAAAACATATTATCTCAACCTGTTGTTAGCCCATTTTGCTGACCAGGAATCTGAGGCTTTCTAAAGATAAATGACTCACTTATGGTCACAGCCAGTGAGGGGCAGAGCTGGGACCCAGACCCAGGTCCCTCTCCCAAGGAACTCAAGCTGGGAACAGCTCTGCTGTCTTCTACCAACAGTACAGAAAACTCCTTTTGTTTACAACCTTTGCTTTTTTATTCTTCTCAATTCGACTTTTAAATTTTATTTTTCATTACTGAAGAAGAATGTGAACGTGTTCTTGACATAAAAGATGTAAGCAATACTCAAGCATTTATAGCAAAATCTGAAAGTCCCTGTCCTGTCTCTCCCACCAAACCCCTCTCTTCCTTTCCCATGTGGGAGGTGCCACACACATTGGGTTTCATATCCTCCCGGCCTTATTCTCACCTTGCCATTGAGCCAGCCCCTTCTCATGCGCGGAAGCATTGACCTCTGCTGCTGTGTGTCCGACGCATGAAAAATGCTTATCTGTAGGAGAAAAATTCAACTCTGTGATGCCTTTTGAAATGAGTCTACCACAGTCAGGAAATTTGTTGCACACAGACTTATAGAAACAAAACCAAGAAGAAGTCTTGGAACTCTCTAAGGAGAAAATGAGCTGGACTGGTCTTATATGCGAGGCGTTTCAGGATCCAAGCCATCAGTGACAGAGAGAATGACCCCCGGGTTGGTGGACAGAGCCCCCGTCACCATGCCAAGTTGTCACAGGTGGAGCACAGCAGACTCTGCCACCTTCACTTCAGCGACTGTCCTCTCCTCAGCCACCCGCAGGGTCTGGGGTCTCGGGCAGCACCTAGGGACTGTGAAGACCACCGTCTTAGCCAACGCAGAGACTCGCCTTCTAGATGCCATCCAGGGCAAGAGGAGATTCCCCACAAACCGGGTGGAGACCAATGTGCAGTGTGTGGCCATTATTTTTTCCTCTCTTCTTTGACCAAACCCAGAGTGCTGTAACTCCAGCACTGTGCGTCTTAATGGCACTTGGGCTGCAGCTTTTCAGATTTCTTGCCAGGTTCTTGCTCCAGTGCTACATCCTCTGTTTTTGGTTTGTGGTAAAATGTATTATAACGCATATCCGCCATCTTCACTATCGCTAAGTGGACAGTTTGGTGACATGAAGTACTTTCACAGTGTTGTGCCACCATCCCCACCCTCCATTTCCAGGACATTCTCATCTTCCCAAACTGAAACCCTGTCCCCATTAAACACTGACTTCCTATTCCCCTCCCCAACCCCTGTCACCCACCATTCTACTTCCTGCCACTCTGAGTGTGACTCCTCTAGGGACCCCTATAAGTGGAATCACATAGTATTTGTCTTTCTGGGGCTGGCTGCTTTCACTCAGCAGAAGGGTTCATCCATGTTGGAGCCTGGGTCAGAATTTTGTTCCTTGTTGTGGCCGAATAATATTCCATCGTGTGGACAGACCACATTCTGTTTATCCATTCATCCACGGATGGAAAGTTGGCTGCTTCCAGCTTCTGCCTACTAGAATTAATGCTGCTATGAACACGGATACACAGACATCTCTAAGACTGCTTTCAGTTCTTCTGGGTATATACTTGGAAGTGGGTTTGCTGGATCATGTGGTAATTTTATATTTACTTTTTTGAGCATTTCCCTAACGACTAGCGATGTGGATCATCTTTTTGTATGCCTAGTGGCTGCCAGTGTGTTTTCTTTGGCGAATGTCCATTCAAGGCACATTCTCTGCTTTTAGCCTATTAATATTCTGTGTCGTTGCAACATACACTCAGTGAAGTCCAGCTCAAGGAAGGTGAGCCAACAGGCATCCTTGCCATTCAGGGCATTGGTGGCTAAATCACAGCCCTCTGGGTTGGGTTGATGGCATCTGCAGAATGGCCCTCCCTGGGGCCAGGGACCAGTGATTTCGTAAGCCCCAGGAGGCTCGGGTTCATCCTGGGCTCATTGCTGAGGCTGGTCTGGAGGTCATGGAATTGAATGGCAGCTAGACTCGGATGCTCATTCCAGATTGTTTCCTCGTTATTACCTTTTCCCCCCCAAGGGCTTTGACTTGAATTTGGGTAAATCAACAGTGTATATGGTGTGGTTTCATTTGGCAGATAAATATTTGTGGAATGAATGAGAGAGACAAACAGGAGACATCTGGTGTGGGCCGGTCTGGCAAAGGTAACTTTCACCTTCCTTGGAGAGGTGGCCTCTGGAGGGTTTGTTGGTCAGTTATAGTTGCATAGTAGGCAACCCAAAACAACTGTCATTTTCTTGTTCCTTACAGTTCGGCTGGGTGGACTGAGCTCAGCCAGATTGCGTGGGTCTTGCTTGGAGCCTCTTGCAATGGCAGCTAGGGCTGGAGTGTTGTCTGTGTCTGCACCCATGTGTGTGGCTCTGTGGAGGGACCCTGAGATAGCTGGGCTCTCTGTCTCTGTGTGGCCTCTGAAGGTCGAATCTCCTAAAAGCCCAAGTGCGGAAGCTGCCACGGCTGGACTGAATGTCCCCCGCGGGCCTAGATCCCAGGAGGGGCAATCTCACAGGGGGGCAACACTGTTGCTGTGGAACCTCTTTGGGCTGAGCTAACACTGAAGTTTCTCCCGTGTCCTCTAGGCCCTAGGTGACCTGCAGGAGTCCGTGGCCCGCTCTCGCCCCCAGGAAGTGTCTGCGTACCTTGCCCGCTTTTTTGAGCACTGCAAGCAGGACAAGGCTTGCCGCTTCCTGGCGGCCCAGAAGGGGGCCTACCCCATCCTTCTCGCCGCCTGGAAGCTTGCTGCAACAAGTGACCAGGGCCTTCTGCTCCAGACCCTCAATGCCCTGTCAGCCCTGACCGATGGCCAGCCCGATCTCCTAGACACCCAGGGCCTGCAGCTGCTGGTGGTCACGCTGGCCCAGAATGCCGACGCAGCCGATCTGACCTGTTCTGGGATCCGCTGTGTGTGCCACGCCAGCCTGAAGCACGAGCAGAATCGGCAGAGCCTGGTGAAGGCCGGTGTGCTGCCCCTGCTGACTGGTGCCATCGCCCGGCATGGGCACTGCGCCGACGTGGTCAGGGAGGCCTGCTGGGCCCTCCGAGTCATGACCTTCGACGATGACATCCGTGTACCCTTTGGCCATGCCCACGACCATGCCAAGATGATTGTGCAGGAGAATGGAGGTTTGAAGGTACTCATTGAGGCTGCCAAAGGTAGGAACAGGTGTGAGAATGAGAGTGGGGTTTTAGGACTACTTCACGCATGGCTGGCTCCAAGCTCCACTTGCCTCTTTTGGCTTACTACCACCCACATGGCAGCCCTAGTGGAACAGTGTCCTTACTCCTGGTTGCTCTAGGAGAGTTCCAAGCCAGGGCTCGTTGGCCAAGATCAGATCCTGTGGCCCATCTCTGGAGCCATTTGAGGAAGGGGCTTGGCTCTATCTACCCACACAGACTGAGAACATGTGGAAAGGAGCGCTCCCCAAAGGGACAAATAAGGGAGTTTCCCAAAGATGGGGGAGTGTGGCTGGTCCCCGATAGAGGTTACACTTTCATTCATATTTAGCCTCAAGTTGTTATGCACGTACATGTTCCTGACTGGGATGACCAAGGCAAGCCAGCCCTAGGGGATCACAGCGCTGAAGTCCCGACCCGAAATTCCCTGCCCCCTGTCAGCTGTACTCTCCAGAAAAGGCCTGACTGTAGTCTGGTGCACAGGTGCTAGAAGAATTAGTTCTTCCCAGCCTGCCTGTGGCTCTGGCTCTGTAGCTAGGCTTGTTTGTGTGACTCCAGCCCTATCTTCTGGAGAGGCAGGCCTGCCTCAGTCTCACACCTCTCGAGAGGGCGAAAACAGGTCCAGCCATCTGCAAGGTCGAGCTGCTTTTCTGAGGGGGAGTTTATATCTTTCTCATTTGTTGACAGGAGCTCCTATCAGTCAGGGTTCTACCAGACAACCAGTGGGATGTGTGTGTGTGTTTCAAGGAATTGGCTCATGTGGCCGAGGGGCTGGTGAGTCTGAAATCCGTGGAGCAGGCTTGGGCAGGAGCCAACACCATAATCCTCAGGCGAGCGGCTTCCTCTTCAGGGAGACCTCAGTTTCCTTCTTAAGGCCTTCAGCTGACTGGATGAGGCCCACTCAGACCATCAAGGGTCATCTTGAAGTCAGCTGATCACAGATGTCACCACATCTAGAGAATACCTCCATCCAGATTCATGCTCATGGCGTTGCTGGGGGCAGCACCCTGACCAGGGAGACATACCAGCTGACTGTCACAGAGCTCTGTATAAATTAGGGCTATCCCCCCCACACACAGCCTTCCACCCCCTACCACCTCCCTATATGAGCCTCAACGCAGGCCTCTCCTCCCTGGGGCCTCTGAGCTTCATCTTCGGCATCTGTGTTCAATTTTGCCCAGGTCAACTCTATCCATATGTCCCTGTACGGTTTCTGGGTTTCCCGTTGCACTTAGAAAGGTCATTCCCACCCCAAGAATATAAAAATAGTCTTGGATGTTTTATTATAGCACTATTATGGTTTTCTTTTTTTAGTTGAGATCATCAGTTGGTCTGGAATTTATCTGGGACACGGTGTGGGGGAGGGCGTGTTCGCGTGTGTTCTGCGGCCAGCAGGGGGCACTGCAAGCCCGAGCAGCCCTGGTGTTCAGTGGGGCTCTCCTGGTGTGTGTGTGGCCTCCCTGCCTGGCAGAAGGGCCCTGCTTCCCAGGTGGAACAGGATTTGTACCAGGACCGCTGGCTCCTGGTTCCGAACAGGGACTGGTTCTCTCCCTGTCCTCGGCCCCAGTGGTTCCTCTCCCTCCCTCTCCACAGCATTCTCTGACAACCCCAGTGTCCTGAGTGAGCTCTGCAGCACCCTATCCCGCCTGGCCGTCCGCAACGAATTCTGCCAGGAGGTCGTCGACCTTGGGGGCCTTGGTGTCCTGGTGGCCCTACTGGCCAACTGCAGCGACCACCAGGTGGGTGTCCAGAGCCCCTTAGCATGTGAAGCTCCCCTAATCACTTGGATTTCAATTTGTCATTTCTCTTGATGCCTCAGGAAGGTTCCAGACTTGCCAGTGAACTCTGCCCCTTTGAGCCCCAGCCACCCAGACAAGCTTGAATCAGAACACACTGGCCCTGTCTGCTGACCCTGGAAGCAAAGTGCAGTTTTCACTTCTCATTGACCTCAGGGCAGGAAGTAAAGTTTTAGGGGAAAACAAATCCACCCACTCTCTCTTACTGTCCTTTAACACCTTTGCATTTTCTACCAGTAGTTGGAGGAATGTGAGTGGGTGTTGGCAGGGGCAGGCCCAGGCCCCAGCTCAGGGGTGTGATGCTTGAGTGAGGCAAATCCTTGGTGCCTCAGTTTCTCCATCCATAAAATGGGGCGGGGACCCCTATTCATTATTCTTTCATTTAGCAACCACTTAACCCCCTCTCTACATGCCTGGCCTAGGGCAGGAGGACCTCCCCGTCCCGTGGCAGCAATGGTCCTATTGCCCCCAACCCTAGCTGGTAATATCAGCCAGTCTCCTTCTGTACAGCTGGCAGAAAGCTGAATTTGAACTGGCTTAAGCACATGTGGGAATGCATTTTGTTTATACTTCTGGACAGTCAGGGGGTGGGTCGAGGCTTAGTTTCCCTCCCATCGCTTTCTCTTTCTCTTTCATGGCTCTGCCCCTCACTGGGGCGGTGGACAGTCCCAGCAGCATCTGGTCAACTGTCCTCAGCTCAGGTTGGTCATTGCCCACCTGGGGACTCAACTGTGGCCAGGGGACCCTGTGATTTGATTCCTGGCCTGAGCCACATGCCCCCTCTGTGCGTGAGGGGTCGGTGTCAAGGTTGTCCAAATGCCTGGCCTGGACACAGGTGGACTACTTCACAGGGTCCACCTCCCCGAGCATCCTCTGCCTTTTCCATGCAGCGAGGAAGAACCCTGCCATTACAGGCTGCCCGCATGACCTAGGGCGGCCTCCGCCTGTTGTTCAGACAGTGAAGCAACAGACCCTCCCTCAAGACCCCACCCCCACCCCCACCAACCAGCAACCAAGCAGTTAGCGTCTGGCACAGCACAGGAGGACAAGCTGGCCAGAGCAGATCCCCACCTTGCCCTCCCTGTAGGACCTTGTGAAGCAAGTGTTGAGTGCCCTGCGGGCCATTGCAGGCAACGATGATGTGAAGGACGCCATTGTCCGTGCTGGCGGGACAGAGTCCATCGTGGCCGCCATGACCCAGCACCTGGCCAGCCCCCAGGTACCTCTCCCAGGCAGGGGGCACACGAGGTGGGGCACAGTGGCTGGAGTCCCAGATCAGTATCTGCTTTCGCATGGTGCTCTTCCCATTTCCTTAAGCAGGGCTAGGGCTGGGGTGGGGCCCGCACAAGTCCTAGGTTGAGACCGTCACCCCTAAGAGCGTGGTTTATGTTTTTATGATTCCTGTTATGACTGATCTGGTATATACATGGGCTGGCAGCAGTCTCTCCAGGGGAAACTGCAGGGCACTCACCTGGGGAATTAATAGTGGTGGCCATGGCAGGCCCTCTGGATGACGGGCATCTGACTGTCTCCGCCATCTGTGACCCCCACAGGTATGTGAGCAGAGCTGCGCGGCCCTGTGCGTCCTGGCCCTGCGAAAGCCGGAGAACAGCCGGGTCATCATGGAGGGCGGCGGGGCCCTGGTCGCATTGCAGGCCATGAAGGCGCACCCGCGAGAGGCCGGGGTGCAGGTGGGCCTGGGGGCAGGAGGGCGGGGCAGTACAGAGCGGCAGGACCCAGGCCCTCCCTGTCCCTGTCCCCATCCCCATCCCAGCCCAATTCTCTCAAAGTCTTCTTCCTTCCCAGGCCCCAAAGGCATCTACTTCCACTCTTTAAAAATGCACCCAATTCTCCCCATGGCTGTCTTCCTGTACCTTTGCTCTTCCTGCATTGATCTTTTCCTCTTCTAACAGTTCCTTTAGAAGGATAGGAAGAGGAGGAGGAGATGGGAGGAGAGCAGGTGCAGATCTGCTGGGACTTTTGGAAGATTCCCTGCCATTCATGGGCTTCTCCTTCATGTTCAGCACGTGGGACCCATAGTCCGTACCTTACTGGGGAGTCAGTGAAGCTGAGCAGTAGACGGGGCTGTGTGCGCCCCTGCCTGAAACCCACACACTTCCTTGTAGCTGTCAGGGCTCTCCCGACCTCCCCGACTCCCACCTCGCATACCCTCCCAGCACAGGGGCCTCTGTGTTCGTCCTCAGACACACCAGGCTCTGTCCCATTAGTGGCCTTTGCTGCCGATGGTGTCTTCTCTGGAACACTGTACCCTTGGTTCACCCATCACCTTGCCCACTCCTCACCGCCCTGGCTGGGCAGCCCCTCACACCTCACCTACTTCTCATCTAGTCTCCCAATGGTGGGGTGCTTTGTGGCACCCACACATGGCAGATAAGCAGGGCACAGATGTGAATGAATGAGTGATGATGTGATTGACAGGTGGGCCCTGTGCACGACTCCCTCTTCCGAATCTCTCTCTGCCCTCCTTTCCTGGGGCCCTTGCCCAGGCTCTTGCCAGCCACAGGGGAATCTTGCTCTGAGACTGAGGGTCCCACGCCTGAGGGATCAGCTGCACCTGCCAAGCACTTGACTGCCCTGAACTTCAATTTCCTCACCTGGGGGATGGGGAAATGAGCCCTGCTTCCCAGGGCAGCTGAGAGGAAAAAGTGGGGAGATGAATCTAGCCTGATGAGTCACAGCGTAGCCACCTACTATATGTTGGTTGTGGTCACCTTTGCCCTGTTATGATAAGGGCCCTGGGGTCAGAGTGGACCCCACCCACCGGCGCACAACCACTCACCTTCACTTCTCCCTCCCAGAAACAGGCCTGCATGCTGATCCGTAACCTGGTGGCCCGCAGCCAGGCCTTCTCACAGCCCATCTTGGACCTGGGGGCCGAAGCACTCATCTTGCAGGCCCGTGCTGTCCACCGTGACTGTGAGGATGTGGCCAAAGCTGCCCTGCGGGACCTTGGCTGCCGTGTTGAGCTGCGAGAGCTGTGGACTGGCCAGAAGGGCAACCTGGCGCCGTGACCCCAGGCTCAGTCTGGGCCATGGCTCTGGGTGAGTTATGTGACTCAGGAACAGGGAGGAGGTCCGTGTCCTGCCACTCTACTCCCCGGATTCTTCCCCCACTCAGTGGGAGGTGTTTTCTGATGGGCACCAGGTACAGACTAGGGTGGGAAGGGAGCATTGGTGAAACGTCTACACAGCAGAAAGCAGCCCCTGGGTCCTGGCCTCCCTTCTCCTTGTTCTCCTCACCAGCTGACAGCATTGGCGCTACCCGTCCTGCCCTCCCACTCCCACCCCGTGCCCTTTCCTACCAGAAGGGCCTCCTTAATATTGCTTGGGGGCAAAGAACTAACTGAAATGCGGGACCCATGCTGGCCAGTCTCACAGGAGGATGGGGACCCTGCTTCGGCTCCTACAAGTCTGTTTTCTCCCTTGCTTGTCTCTCACTTGTAATGTGGATTGTAGGTGTCTTGCTCTGCTGGACAGAGGGCAGGGACCAAGCTCTTCTGCCTCCAGGGGTCCCAGGCCAGCCAGTACTGCCCAGTAATAAAAGACTCTGTTAGTTGAACAATGGAGGGATCTCTTCCATAGCGCGGTGGAGTGTGGGGGCTGCCTCCAGTGGCCTCCGAGAATGGGAGAGGGGCAGACGTCTGGGGAGACCATGGGGTCGCTGAGGAAAGCAAAGGGGATTTGAGAACAGCCTGGGGATATATGATCTGCTGTCACTCCCAGACAGGCAAGTCTGCTGGGGTCGTGGTTCACACCTGGGGTCTCAGCCCCAAGGCCACCGTTTCTGATTATGTGTCACTCAGCTCTGTGGCCTTGAGCTAGCGACGTAATCTCTCTGACCCTTGATTTGATCCTCTGTGAAATGGGGAGGGGGGAAATGGAGCCCCCTCTGAGGGGTGTGCAAGCAGAGCTGGGCACATGGGAGGCACCCGATTGTCTTAGCTTCACCACTTCAGTCACCCTAGGACTGTCCTGTACTCGTCTGCCCGGCAGCTTGAGGTCGTTCCTCGCCGGGTGGCTTGGGCAGCCTGCCTTCCTTCTTTGAGCCTCAGTTTCCCCATCTGTAGTATGGACATCACTATTGCTGCCCCAAATATCTGCTGTACCCCCAAAGTGTTCTGGGGGTCCCCAGGTAGCTGTGCCTGGCAAACCCCAGCGCTCCTCTGCATTTACACTTGGGGTCATGTTGTGGTCACCCAGCAGCTTGCTCATCCCACGTGGCCCAGTCAGGGTTGGGTAGCTTCAGGAACCCTGGTGGGCTCCAGGCGCAGTACCTGACCTCTCCAGCCCACATGCTGGGAGCCCTTCACCTCTCTTGGAACACCCGGCCCGCTGCTTGTCATTCATCTCCCCTAGCTCGAGGAGGGCCTGAATCTGGTCCTTGATATCAGCTCAAGCCCTTTCCTAGAAGGCTCCTGGTTTCCGTGGCTGATGCGAATAGCTGGGGTCGGGGTGGCATCACCCTAGTCCTAACTCCCCATGGTGGCAAATTGTTCCCCACTCCTGGTTGGGAGGGCCCAGCCAGCTCAGGGGGGCTGACATGAACCTCTGACCCAGTCACCTCACCCTGACTCCCCCACCGGGAACTCACCCAGCATGTAGAAGGATCTTGCACCTGCTCCAGGCTGCCCTGCCTTGACTTCTGCCACCCATGTGACCTCGGGGCAATCTGTAGGCCCTGTGAGCCTTATGTATCATCATCTGTCTCATGGGAGGTGGGTGGTGCCAGCCCATTTCTGGGGAAGCCTGAGGTGCCGTTCCTGTAATTCCTGTCCCAGCTCTGCTCTCAATCTTCCCAAAGCTCCCCATTGTCCTCTCCATAAAACCAACTGTTCTCTGGGCCCTGCCCACCTCCCAACCTCATCTTCCCTACATTCTCTTTTATTTTTTTTTTAATTTATTTATTTGACAGAGATAGAGACAGCCAGCGAGAGAGGGAACACAAGCAGGGGGAGTGGGAGAGGAAGAAGCAGGCTCATAGCAGAAGAGCCTGATGTGGGGCTCGATCCCACAACGCCAGGATCACTCCCTGAGCCGAAGGCAGACGCTTAACCGCTGTGCCACCCAGGCGCCCCCCCTACATTCTCTTTTAGTTGTCTTTCTAGCCACATCAGCTTCCCTACCTCAGGGCCTTTGCACATGCTATTCCTTGCATGGAGCACCTTTCCCCCAGCCCTCCCCATGGCTGGCTCCTCCCTGGCACCATTTTCTAGCCCCCTCCCTGGGGAGATGCCCTGCTGTTCCCCTTCACTGGTACCCTGGTCCCATCACCTCTTGTGCTATGTCTCTGAGCTCTGAGCCTATCTGAGGTTGCCTTGCTTGTGTGCTTTCCTGTTTGTCCCCTACTGCCCATGAGTTGCATGTAGGCAGGCTCCTGTCTCCCTGCTCTGCTCCAGCTTCCTGTAAATAGTTTTGAATGTATACCTAAATAACAAGGGGGTGGTTTGGAGGAAAGGTCTCTGCCCCCACAGCGCTAGTGCTCTCCTCCCCTGAGCACCTGCCAGCCTTCCTACAGCTGCAGGCTTCTCTGGAGAGGCAGGGCTCCAGCTTATCAGTCCTTCACACCTTAGTCTGAAGAAATGGGTTTCGTCAGTGGGCGTGGCTCAGGGTCTGTTTGGAAGTCTCCGGGTTGGGTAGGCTTATCATTGAGGTTGGCCAAACCTGGGTTCCAGTCCCTGCTCTGCCACCTCAAGTGAACCTCAGCCTCCTCTTCTGAAAACAGATTAAGTGTGTTGCTATACAGGGCCACAGCCCCCAGCAAGGCACACAGCCCTTCTCTAAGGAGTGCTTGCCATCCTCGTTGATGATATTGAAACCAGGGCTGAGGAGGAAACCACTACAAGGGAGGGGCCAGAACATTCAGGCTATGCCTCTACTGCTGTGTGTTCTTGGATAAGTGGCACAGCCTCTCTCAGCCTCTGGGAGGCTGAGTGAAACTGCCTTGAAACCAGTCGGGCTTGGTTCACATCATTGCTACATTCAGCAGGTGTCCCTCCAGCCAGGGAAGGACCCAGGGTCCTGGCTTAGGAACACATCTTTGAGAGGCAGGGCCTACGAACCCCATTTTCCAGATGAGAAATAAACTTGCTGGCCTTTGAGGGGCCACAGTGCGATGAGAACCCAGCTTGGCCTGCCTCCACGCCCCTCCTCTCTTGCCAACGTTGCTAACCTGACCTTGGGCAAATGGCTCTCTGGCCTCTGTTGATTAAGCCCTGTCACTCTGCCCAGGCCTGGCTCACAGCCATTGTGTCAGATGATTCCAGGGATCCCCGAGAGGTAGAGGAGATTGGGGAGGGGGCAGAGAGACAATGTCCTGCCCAGAGCCAGCCAGGCTGACACGGAAGAGCTGGGATCCCAGGCACCCTGGCCAGGCATAGCTGAAGGGCCCACAGTGGGGGTGTCAGTTGCTGATGCCAAGGGGCATTACTGGCCTTTGTTGGAAGGCGGCAGGGAGGTTGACCGGCGCCAGCATGCTGACAAGCGAACAGAAGCCAGAGCCCAGGCAGTGCCTTTGGCACCCTCAGGAGAGGCAGCCTTGTGCTGGGCTGCTGCCTGACCCTTCCCTCAGTTGGCACTGTCCCTAGGGGTACCGTGGGACCTTCCAGGAGCTTGCTGCCTCCCTCCCAGGGCCTGGCAGGTGGGTGCTGTGGGTAGGGACTCCTGTAGCATAAATATCTTCCTTTTTGGGTGGCAAACCCCACCCATAGTTGGTCTATGTCCACATTCCATGAAGCGCTATTTACAGAAAGGGAAACAGGCCCCAAGAACAGTTTATCCGTCACCAACACTCAGCAAGTGCTGGCTGTGGACCAGTGAAGTTGTGAGTGTTTTACTTCCATTCATCCTGTTAGTGCTGCCATCAACCCTGGGAGGTAGTTGGGGAAACCGAGACAGAGAATTTGAGTCACTTGCTGAAGGTCTGGTGGCCAGCAAGTAAAAAACAGCAGGGATTCAAACCCAGCCTCAGGCCCTTTCTGCAAGGAACACTTGTAGTGTGAAGATCAGTTTTCTCATCTGCAAAGTAGGTGCTGTCTCCTTCCCCCACCATCTGGAAATGAGATGGTGTTTGGGAAGCACCCAGCCCATTATGGACCTGATACCCATTAGATGTTCAGCGGACCTCAGTGTCCTCCTCTTGTCCAGAGAGCAGAATGGAGACCAGGGCCTAGAGTTGGCTGGGAAGCAAACTACAGCAGGGGAGGTATGGGAGAGAGGTCCAGGTGGGAATATCATGGGAATATCATGGGTCAAATGGTAGCCTCAGGCTAGTGACATCCACAGTGTGAGCCTCAGTGTTTTCCCCATCCTCCATAGTCCTCCATACTGGGAGCCCTTTGAGATGTTGTTGATTAAGCACTAGGCAGGGGATTGCCCAGCCCTGAAATGTGAAGACTTATTAAGGCCTAGCTTACGGTTTGCGCCCTCCCAGCATTCCCTGGTTCTGAACTTGATCTCCACCAACCCCAGCCAGCACCTAGAGGAAATAAGAGCCAGTATCTGGGAACATTTGTAACCCTCTCCGCCCTGGAGATTAAGAGAGTGCACTTGGTGAGTCAGAGAACTGGGTGGACTTGGGGGGAGTGCCAATGACACAGCGGAGCACTGCACGGCAAGTGTCTTCTCTAAACTGCTGGCATCTGTCTGCAAAGAATCCCATGAACTTCACCTCACAGTGAAGCTGAGGCTCACAGGCCAGATGGCCCTGCTGAGGGTCAAATGCTTTCGTTGAAGGTCAAGGCAAGAGCTGGGATGTAAATTCTCTCCAAAAGAGGAAAGATCAAGGTGTAGGAATCGTTGTCCCCTGAGGAAACCGATCCACAACTACCTTCACCAAGGTTATGTAGTGGGCCAGTGGCTGGACATGAATTGGACCCAGATTACTCAGGCCCCTGGTGGTTCTTCTCTGACACTGCCTTACCCTACTTCCAAAGAGCAGGCTACTCTAAATTCACCCCCAGATTCAGCCACTTGAAGCGCTGTGGGCAAGGAGCTAGACCTCTCTGCCCTCTGGTTTGTGTAAAACATGGCCAGTGGTCGCTCTGACCTCATGAGATAGTGGTTAGTTTTCAGTTGATTCACAAAGGGCTTATCCGGGAGGAGGCCAGACGGGGATGTCATTGGATCCCGTAAAGGAGAAAGCTTGAAATCAGAGAAGTCCAACACTTCCAGAAAACCACAAAGCTCATGGGTAGGATTCCACCTGTTTCCATGTCTTCACAACAACCTGGAGCTTCAGACGACGAGCCTGAGTGACCTCAGAGAGTCTGCCTTCTCCGTGTCGTTAGCAGGGAAATAGCGGGGAGTGAAGGAATGTAAAATTATCCAGGAGTCTTTCGGCCGCGATGGCCCATGTTCACAGCCAGAGTTGGAGGTCCTGCTTCTGCGCTGCGTGGTCTGAGGGCTAGCCTCTTCGACACAGCCTTAGGGAACCCCGCTCAGGGCGTCTGAGGCCACCTAGGGTCGCCGTGCTCCCGGCCAAACTCTGCACCTTGCGCTCTCCCGCCCTGCCCCGAGACACACCGCCCACGGCCCCTGCGACCGGCCGCAGGGCCTGCTCGTCTTCGGCTTCGCAGCCAATCCTCATCGCCCTTCAGACTACGCCCTCCGTTCTTCTCGCGCCAGCCGCGCCAGCCGCGCCAGCCACTTCAGAGCCCCGCCCTTACCCCCCAGGGATTGGTCATGAGGGCTGCTCGTCTTCTGCCAGAGCTCCAATCCTCGCCTACCTCCCGGCCCTCGCCTCTCCGCACCTCGCACCCTGCGGGACCACCTCTGGGACCAAAAACCTCACCCAATAGCCCGCCTCTATCAATCAGTGATTGGCTTCAGGGGCTGCCCGTCTGTTACATGCCAACCAATCCCTGTCTTTCCCAACGCCGATTTGCCAGCGTTCAGCCAATCGGAGTTTGGCGTGAACCCCTCCCGCGGCGCGCGCCGGGGGTGCGCGAGGCGGGGCCGTGGTGGCCGGAGGCGGCGGCGGCGGCGGCGGCGGCGGTGGTGAAGGCAACGCGTCCCAGCCGGTGAGGGGGAGCAGAGGGCGCGGGGTGGCGCAGGCGTCCGGGGCCCCGCGCCCCTCGGGCCGAGCGAGGGCGAGGCACGGTCTTGTCGTGGGTCCTGGGGCGGGGGCGGGCGAGGCAGGGCGTGACAGCAACGTCGCAGGGGTAGGGAGAGGTTAAAGCCCCCCCTTCACCCCGCGTCTGGTGCTTCTAGGGGGCCCTCCCAGCCGGATCTGAACACTCACGGTCAGTCCGCGCACACCTGACACCACATCCCTTCTTGTTGACACCCCCCCCCCCCAGTACACCTGAGACTGTCCACTCGCTGACATCCCCCACACCTCTGGGGCCGTGTCCCTAGGCGCTTGGCACAGCTGGGTCTTCACACCCACACGCACTTGAGTCCGTGTCCCCACCGATATTCTCCCTCACACACCTGCCACCTCCCCCGCACTCATGGACACCCTCCACATCACCTAAAATCGTTCCTCTTGATGAAACCTCCACACCCAGATCCATGCACCCCCACGTCTGCCACTGGGCCTACACCCCCTCCATCCATGCCTGAGCCTATGATGCTGAACTCGTGGCCCCCCCACTCACACCTGGACCAGGTCATAGCCCCTCACTGATTTTGCTCACATCCAGGTCTTTGCCCCTCTCTCTTGCTTCCTCCCCTCAGCCACTTGGGTCAGGGCCCTCAGGTATTCTCCCCCACCCCTCCACCTGCCCTGTGCCTTTCCAGACCCTCTCTCCATCACACACCCCCAGTCTGTGCACCCACCTGTACTTTCTTACATGTGCACCTATATTTGTGCCCCTCTCTGTAATCCTTGAACTGCACCCCCCACCCAGGTCCCCCAGCATTCACCCAAGCCTAGCTATCTCAGGATAACTGCACCCTCCCCCACCCCCCCCAAAAAAAGCCCACCCAGATGTTATCTTTTCATTTATGACAGTCTGTAAAGTGATTTCCAGGCTTACAATAATCCCTTTGGCCAGGCAAAACCAGAATTATCTACATTTTACCAGCAACAAACCTAAAGAGACTTGAATTGGGGAGGCACAGCCCATGCCTCCTTGAGCATTGCTGACCCTTCTCTGTAGACCTTCCCCATTTATGCCCATCTGTTGTGCTTATCTCTGAGAAGAGGGGTTGGCAGGGGAGGGGACCCCTACCTTCCCTGCAGCTGTTCCTCAGGAGTCATGACTTTGAGTCCGGAAAGACTGAGCTGGAAGGGGCGGCCCCTGAGCTTTGCTGTAGCACGTGTCTCTGTGTCCTGGGGCTGGGTGGGGGCGGGGACCCTGCAGGAGCGGACTTCAACACCTTGGGTTCCTCCAGCGGCTGGGTCGCCTGGAAGGGAGTTGCCGGCCTCCGGCCTCTGGCCCCAGCTCTTGCAGACCGAAGCCCCTTGCTGACCCTCAAGAACTCCTTGGGGCCTTAAAACCGATAAACCTAGAGAGTAAGGAAACACTCTTTAGAGTGAGGAGGGCTAATGTTACAGCCACTTAGAGCCAAACTGTAAAACTGGAGCCTGGTGAGGTGCTGGGAATAATGATTTTTGTGGAACTTTTCAAGTTCCCTGGAGTATGATTTGCAGGTGTGCAGCATAGGAGACGGTAGCTTTGTTGTTGAAAAGTAATAATGTGGTGCGGTTTCCTGTAAGGTTTGCATAGCGCCTCTTACCCTCCTCTGTCCCTCCCGGCAAAGATGGAGCCAAAATGTGCCAGAGGGTCATGTCACCTTCACCTTCTCCTGTAGAAACCAAAGCCAATGGGGTTTTCTGTCCAAATTCAAAAGGACTCATTTAAAACATGTGTGTTTATGTATGTGCTTGTGTATATATATGTAGGTGTATACATACACACATTTATATGTACATATACACACATTTTATATACTACGGATGTACACGTTACATATATATACATATGCAAATATATAAACTTTGACAAGGTAATTGATGTACATGGTAAAAAAGAAAAAAGTATAAAAGGACATACAGTGAAAACCAAGCAGGTTTGTCTGTACCTTGTACCCTTCTGGAAGCATCCATTGTTAACTTGCCCTGTTTTCTTCCAGAGATAGTCTGTGGCTTGGGGGGAGGGATGTATATCCCCCACCTCTTTTAAATCCCTGATAAATTTGCATGAGATTTTTATCAAATGGGTGTGCCAGTTTTATAGCCAGTCCCTTACGAACGACTGTGAAAGTTGTCACTCATATTTTCTCCTACAAACTGAGGTGAAATGAATGGATGGAACCATGCATGAGCAAATACGCAGTGAACATGTGTGGGGCTCCAATCCAGACACTACCGAAACCTCCTGGTCTTCAGGGAGCTTCCTAGGAGCGCCCAGGCCAAAGGGCATGTCCATCAAAATGGCTAATGTTCCTCCAGAGAGTTTGTGCTGCCATCAGTTTTCTCTCAGCTGTGAAACTGGATTGCTTATTTCCTCTCCCAGCGGCCAGAACAGTTACTATCAAGTGCCCTGGTTTCTCTAGTCTGATAGAAAAAGCACAGCCCGAGAGATACTTTTGAACCCCACTTCTGGGCTTTCTATCCATCTCTTGGGTGTTCTGGCCCGTGGGGTGGTGATTAAACATTATATCTCTGTTTTTCTTCCCCAGTTGGACCAAAGTTCAGTCCGAGGAATATTGGAGTCCCTCCACTGTGGAGCTCTGGAGGAAACCTTGGGTTTGGGGGGAGGGGGCTGTTCCTTGCAAGAGAAAGACATGGGCATTGGCCACAGTCCTGGGAGGGAAGGTTTAAGATATTGGCTGTTACTAAATTTTTGTTTTTCCACCTGGATCCAGCAAAAGAACTTGGCTGTCACATGAGATTGAGATAAGTCAGGTATTAAATCTTTTGGGGAAGTTATCAGCTATTTCCCACTATTGGTGCCAGGTGGAGGGGATCATCAGCCTGAGGCCAGGCCTTTTCCCACCTGTCATCCTGTTTTTGTTCTGTTTTGGTAATTAGACGCTAGAGGAATACTGAGATGATCAGAACTCTTAGCTTGATTGGGTTTTGCAAGCCAGCTCTTTTAAAAATGTGTTATATTCTTTATTTGAAGTGCGAAATACTTCTTAATAAAAAGTATATAATGTGCACGTGAAAAGAAAGTGTAAAGGATAACAAAGCTAACACTCAGCTGAAGAAGTAGGACATGGGCCGCGGTGGCGCCCCTCCTTGGTCACTGTGCTATTTTTAAAATATGCTTGTCAACATTTGTTTTCTTCCCTGAGTACCTTTCGCTGCAGCTGAGTGCTTGGATTCTAGGGTCTCAACAAAGATCAGCAGAAGCCAGGTTTTCTGTCGGAGCTGTGTCAGTAGGGCGGCCCGAGAGGTCCAGGGAAGGGAGGAGTGACCTCAGAGCCAGGGGCAGGTCACCAGCCAGTACCAGGAGCATTGGTCTTAGACTCCTGTCATGTTAGGTCCTGGGGCTGCTGTAGCAGATTACCGCAAACTCGGTGGCCCAGGGAGAGTGCTCTCACCGGACACCCAGTCTGCTGGCACCTTCATCATGGACTTCCCAGCTTCCAGAACTGTGAGACATGAATGTTCTGTTGTCTGGAAGCCACCCAGTCTATGGTCGTCTGTCACCGGCCCAAACAGACTAAGACTGCAGGGTCGGTTCCTACTGGGGGACCTGAGGGAGAATGTCACAGGCCCCTCTCCTGGCTTGGTAGCTGTTGGCAGTCCTTGGGGGTTTGGCTTGCAGCCACATCATCCCACTCTCTGACTCCATCTTCACACAGCGTCTTCCCTGTGTGGTTTTTTTTCTTACAAGGACACCCATCATTGGATTTAGGGCCCACCATAAATTCAGTATGATCTCGTCCCAAAATCCTTAACTCATTTCACCTGCAGAGACCCTATTTCCAAAGATGGTGACCTTCTGAGGCTCTGGATGGCCATGAACTTTGGGGGGGAGGGACACCATTTAACCCCTACAGCTGCGAAGCCAGAATTTCTGCCAGGATGTTATTCAAAGAAGTGCTTGTCTAGCTGCCTCTGCTGTTTCAGGCAAAACAAAGCTGGTAGGGTTGGAGCGCGCAGCCCCTCACTCACCTGCCTTCCCGCTAGAAGGTGGAGGCATCTGCCCAGAGCTAGCGAGGACCCGGGCAAGTGAATGTGTATGTATATTTTGCTCTTTGCCAGCCCTTGGCATGTGCTTACTGGACAGTGAGCTTGGTCCTCCATCATCCCAGTTTATAGAAGAGTCGCCAAGAGGAGAACATAAAGGGAGCCGAGATGGACATAAGTCAGCCAGAATCCAGACCCCTGTCCCTTAAGCAAGTCACTGGTGGCACTCATGCTTTCTGCCGCTGTTAGACATGGGCATCTGTAAGCCGTACCGAAATGCCACCACGGTGCCCGGAGCCTGGCCTCCAGGAATGGAACAAACTTGAAGCCTGACCATACCATTGTTCTACAGCCTGTAAATACCTGTGGGTCAGGGACAGGTGCCGAAGAGGCAGAAACACTGGTGCTCAGAATGGTAGGGAATGCAGGCATGGATCAGTTCTCACCAAGTGACTGGGGCTCTGTACCTGATCAGTTCTAGCATAGGATTGGGATGCTAGCTCAGGGAGGGGAAGGTTCTCGGAGATCTGAAAGCCAGCAAGGAGTTAGCTAGATGGCAAAGCATTGTAAGCAAAGGAAACAAGAAAGCTGGGTATTTTGGGACCCAAGGCACAGAGCTTGAGAGGAGATTGAGGAACCTGGTCCATGGAGTCCATGACAGGCATTGGAGGGGACTCTCCTTGAGGCCATGTCCAGCAAGGCACAGTCACCATGCCTGAGCTCAGAGCCCTTAGCAGCCCGTGCTTCCCAGCACAAGGGCCCAGGACCAGGACAGGAGATACCTTGTGACCAGTTGCAAGCCTTTCCTGATGAAATGTCCCCATGAAGTGCTCCCGACAGATGTCATCACTGTTATGCCATCTCCAGGTCATGTGCCTTTGCTGGGGGATGAGTGGAAAAAGAGAATATGTATGTTTGATTAAGTATTAACTAGCCATGCTAACCCAAGCTCCACTCAGTCTGCAGTCTTTGTCCTCGACCTAAAGGGCAGGTTCCCAGGCCTCACTGTAGCAGGCCCCAACTTGGAGCTCAGGAATCCCGCACAAATGTCCTGGAGATTCTGGGACAGGTGTCCTAGAAACCCCTGGTGTAGCAGCTCAGAGCTGGAGGAAGATGCCGTAGCCGGAAGAGGGGAGGGCGCAGGCTGGTGGGCCTGGCTTCCAGTGCCATGGGCAGACAGGACCCATTACCGGTCAGGCCTTAGCCAGTGGCTGGTCTAGCCTCGGGCTGGCAAGAGGACGTGTAAGAGCCAGGCCTTGAAGAAGGGGTAGTTTTGGTGGCTGTGAGCAGCCCCTTTGGCCTGGAGCACATGGGTCAAAGCCAAGTGTCGGCTAGCCCTGAATGTCAGAGTGGGAGACGGCACCTCCCGTTGTGCCGGGCAGGGGCGCTGGCATGGGCAGAGCGCTTGGCCGGAGCACTTGCTTCCCAAAGCGTCGTCATGTGGTGGGCAGCAGGGCACCACCAGCCAGCTTCTGTTTAACACTTTGGGGAGATGAACCTGGAGAAAGCAGGGGGTGGGAGGTTGCTGGACACTCAGGACCAGTGCTCAGCTCTTTCAGAGGCACTGGCGTGGGGGATGCAGGCTGAATGGTGAGATCTAGGAACTGGGGAGGCCTGCTCAGTAGGGCCGGGTAGTGTGAGATGGGCTCCGTCCCAGCTCCATCTGACTCCTTTTATAAGGCAGAATGATACTTAGCCACACCCGTGACCCACCTGGAGAAAGCAGGGGGTGGGGGGTTGCTGGACACTCAGGACCAGTGCTCAGCTCTTTCAGAGGCACTGGCATGGGGGATGCAGGCTGAATGGTGAGATCTAGGAACTGGGGAGGCCTGCTCAGTAGGGCCGGGTAGTGTGAGATGAGCTCCGTCCCAGCTCCATCTGACTCCTTTTATAAGGCAGAATGATACTTAGCCACACCCATGACCCACTTGAGCCGCACCACTTCAGGAAGATGGCGATGGATGGAAACTGAAGCCTGGGGACGTTTAGTAACATGGCCAAGGTCACACACTGGACCCCATCTTCCCATAACACCAGCATGGTGTGGCTGGGAGCCTGTACGTGCTCCTACTTGGGGAATGAGGCGGACAGCATAGAAGAGGTACATTTTCGCTGCCGTGTGAAGGGTGCCCGAAGGGCCAGGAGACAGATAGCAAAAGCCCCTGTCGGCAGGTATATGCCTCTGACTGCTTGCTAAGCAAGGACCCTGAGCATAGCCCAGGCCATTGCCTTCCACAGACCCCCCCCAGCCCAGCAGGGGAGCCAGTGGAAAGTGGCCCCCCGTCTCGTGCAGCAGGGAGCCACGGAGTGCTCAATATAGGGCAGAACAACTAAGTTTTGGGAGGAGAGGCCAGGATGTTTAGGAAGGGCTTTGAAGGATGCGGTGGAGTTTGCCAGGCACAGGGTGGGGAGAGTACAGCCAAAGCAAAACTTGGTACATCCAAAAAATTAATTACCTCATCCAGCAAATCATTGAGTAGATACAAGCACTGTGCTAGGCTCCCCGTGGCAAAACACAAGAGTTTCGGGGTGAGGGCTTTACCCAAGTGCACCCTCTTATCAGAGGGGTGTGAGTAGTGTTGAGGGCCTTAGTTTGTTGTAGGTCATTCAAGTGCAGTTGGTGACAGGTGTCAGCAGCCCTGTGTTGCAAGGACCCAGGACAGTGATTGACAGTAGGGTGTTCTGTGTCTTTCAGGACGCGGATGCCTGAGTGACCCATAGAGACTGCAGCACAAGGTTGCAGAGGCCAGTTTGTCTGAAAGGCACGCTTAGAAGGGAATGCAGCCGGGGGAGAGACGCCCAACAGCTGGCCGGGTCTGGGTTAACAGGGAACAGCCATTATGTAAGATGCTACCGTTCTCTTGATGGCAGAAGTTAATGCCCATTAACTGGAAAAGAAAACAGCCTTTATCAACAGGCAGATAGGATGTTAATTGGCTTCCGTTTACTAAGAGATTACAGGATCTGTTCCCTGACTGCTTGTAAACTCCATCAACTGAGAAACTGCCTCCCCTCCCCCCGTTTGTGCAAACATTTCCTTCGTTCTGGGGGTGGCAGGGGGTGGCGCACGCAGGCTCTCACCAACAGGATGGTGGCCCCAGCCAGGGAGCTTCTGAGGGAGTCAGGCACATGTGTGTGTGTGCGCGCGCACACATGCATGCATGTATCGGGATGGATGCACACATGGACTGCTGCAGCGAGGGGCTCACAGACTGGGCTCCCTAGGATCCCAGAACCTCAGGTTCCTGTTTCCTAGACAGTGCCGCGCAACATGTTTGTGGAATTGCCCCCCATCCTGCTTTGCTTTTTGATGAGTAGAGAGATTGCCTGAACAGAAATATATGAAAAAATGAATTTTTGTTCATTAGGGCTGGTCTGTGACTGCTGCCTCCCCGTGGCATGGGGTGGGGGGGGGAGGTGGCCCCGTTGCACTTGACCCCTCGTTCTTTTTTTTTTTTTAAAGATTTTATTTATTTATTTATTTGACAGAGATAGAGACAGCCAGCTAGAGAGGGAACACAAGCAGGGGGAGTGGGAGAGGAAGAAGCAGGCTCATAGCGGAGGAGCCTGATGTGGGGCTCGATCCCGGAATGCCGGGATCACGCCCTGAGCCGAAGGCAGACGCTTAACCACTGTGCCACCCAGGCGCCCCATGACCCCTCGTTCTTAACCCTGCTGCTGGGGAAGACTCTGGCACCTGAGTTCCAGGTCATGGGTACCTGTTAAAGGTACCTCCAGAGAACATACTGGAGCTGGGCCCACTGGGGCCATTGTCCATGGTTGGAAACGCAGCACAGGGCTGGAAGAGTGGACGGGAAATACACAGGTCAGGGCTCTGGGAGGTGCAGGGGACAGAAACCCATCTCAGACTGGCTAAACTGGAAGGGGAACTTTGTGGGCTCCAGGGTGGGAAAAGTTTAAGTGCTTCTGGCACCTTCCATGTTCTTTGGTAGCTCCCAGGTTCTTCTAGCACCACTGGGCCCCAGGATACCCCAGCTCGGCAGACATCCACCCTCCTCCCTCCCTGGCCTTGGCTCTGTGTCAGCTGCCCTCAGGGCCTACCTGCTTTCCCTCCTAAGAGAAAGAGGACTTCTCTGGCCAGTGACTCCCTCAAAACACCCTGTCTTTGGGTCTAGTGCTCCAAACTGAGGGTCACCTGGGTCACCCCGGAGTCAAGGGAAGGGCCAGCCCCCCTCCTCCAAGGTGATAGAGGCAGAGTGGGTGGCTGCCCAGTGTGCTATCTCCAGAAGGGGGCCAGATAGGCACTGCACGTGTGGCCTGCCTTCTAGAAGCTTAGACATCTCCTCCAGGCTTTTGGTCATTGCCAAAATTCTCAGCAGGTGTTCGTCGCAGGTGAGGAGGAAGGTGAGCAACAGTGAGCAGTGCGTGTGGTCCCTCTGGTGCCGTTAGAGTCCCCTGGGAGTTAAGAACACGGTACTCAGGCTCACGGTCGTTTGGCCTGGGAGAGGCTGGGTGGCTTTGGGGTTTTCCTTTTTTAATGTTTAAACTTATTTTGTTGCGATGTAAGTTTCGTACAGTAAAGTGAGTAACTCTGTGTACAGCTCAAGGAGTTTTTACATGTGTGTTCACACGTGAAACCGGATCGAGATACAGAGCGCTTCAAACCTCCAGCTGGCTCCTCTGTGACCCCTCCCTGTCCTGCCTCCCAAAGCTAACCCTGGTCTGATCTTTATCACCACTGATGCTTTACTTTCTGTGCTGGATTTTTGTTAATGGTGATAAAATGTATATAACGTGAAACACACCGATTTCAACTTTGCGTTGTGTAGAGTTCATTCTCACTGGTGTGCAGCCATCACCACCATCCCACTCCAGAACTTTTCCATCTTCCCAGACTCAAACTCGGTCCCCATGAAACCCTAACTCCCCATTCCCCTCCTTCAGCCCCTGCACCCTCCGTTCTGGTTCCTGTCTCTGTGAATTTGAGGACTCTAGAGACCTCATAGAAGCGGAATTAAGTATCGTCCTTTTGTGACTCGTTCATTTCACTTAGCATGATGTCATCAAGGTTCATCCGCGGCGTGTCATATGTCAGAGTGTCCTTCCTCTTTAAAGCTCAGTGACATGGCACTGTGTGGACAGACCACGTTGCATGACTGTGCTTGCATTTTACTTTGCCTCATTCGGTACAGTCTTTCACGTTGGCTTCTCACTGTGTACTGTTATGGCCGAGATTTGTCCCCGTCGTTGCATGTGGTAGCATGCACCTTCTCTGTTGTTGTGTGGCACCCGGTGGTGTGACTGTACCACGTGCGAGAACACGTTCTCCTGTGGGTGGCCGTCTGGGTTGTGTTCACAGAAGGTGCTCGACATCGCCGTGAGATAGGACGTAGTACCGTGCCGGTGTTCAGAGTTCCCAAATGCAGTCTCAGGGTCTCAAACGCTGAGGAGAGGCACTGGGGGAGGCATGTGGGGGTCATCCTGGCTGGGGTCCAGAGGTGGAAGCCCCAGCAGGAGTGTTGCGAGGGTGGGAGCGTTTTGTGCTCTCCCACAAGCAGAACCTTCGATGGCCTGTGTGCGCTCAGCCTGAGCTGGCTCCAGCCTTGGGGGTCCCCTTTCTCACTGCTCTGGCCACCCAGGGTGCTCCTTCCCACCACTCCCACCCTGTGCATTCCTCAGGAAGCCTTCCCAGACCCCAGGACAGACCCTGCCCTGCATCTCTCCTGCCACAGAGTGCCACTCGGCAGCCTCCCCGTGGGCTGTGTGCGCACACTCGCCGCTCCATCTCCCCCGCCCACCGCGGTGCCACCTCCCCAGCGTGTGTACGCAGCAGGCACACAGTTGATCAGACTCAACCCCAGAGCGGTGTAAACGTTGGACCAGAGCAGGCCTTAGTCTCCCCTTTCTTGGACCATCCCTCCAAGTGTCAGGACAAGAGAATTCTAGAACCTTCAGCCCCCACTCACAGGCTCCCAGCCTGGCCAAGCCCTGGCCTTGCCCAGCAGCACCAGCTCCTCTTACTTGGAGCAAAGGAGTGAATTTCCTTCGGTGCCCCCTGCCCGCCCCCAGGTAACCCAGAGTGCCCTGTGGAAGGCTGCAGGTCCCAAAGGCCAGAGGAGCACAGTGAGCGAGTGGGGTGGAGGGAAGACTTGGGAGCTACAAGGAGCAGGATGCTGAGCCGCAGAGCTGGGCCTCAGACAGGAGCTGGCACCCGGTCCTGCGCCACCCTGCCTCACCTCCGTGTCTGCCAAGTCGGGCTTGGGGCCCACAGGCGCACGTTAACACCTGTCCTTGAGCACCTGGTGCAGCTCCTGCAGCTACTGGGATCCCGTGGGCTACCCCTTGTCATCTGCGTGGTGTCAGTCCCCCCACTGCTCCCCTCCCCCACCATACCTGCCCCTCCATCTGCAGTGGGCAGAAGACGCCTCGGCCTGTGGCCAGCATCGGAAGATTGGAGCAGCAAATAAGTAACAGAGCACCTCGATTTAACCCAGAGCAGAAAGTGGTCACCCACACGGTCCTACCGATCTGACGAAATGACTGAAGAAGTGAGCCAGGTGGGGAGAAGAGACCACAGTTCCTGTGTAAGAATTCCTGGTCATGTATGTCGATTCTCCCTCCCCGGGAGGGGAGCTTAACTCCTCTCATACACACACCCCGACGAGGCGCTGGTTCCAAAGAGAAGAGTCTGGAACAGGGTCACTCAGGAGGGTGACAGACAGCTGGCAGACCCTACCTTACCCAAGAGTTGCAAGTCAGTCTCACCTGAGCTAAGTCTGTGCTCTGAGGTATCACATCATGAGGAGGGCTCACCTCTCCTCACCTCCGAGGTCCTCCTGAGACCACACAACCCAGGTGTATGGTGAGGAAACACCTCAGACAAATGGGCCGGGGGCATGAGGGAGTGACATTCTGAGGCAGAAAAGGGCGACTGGGGGAATAACTGGCCAAACGGAGCAAAGCCTGGAGTTCTGTGGGCAATCATGTTGGAACAGGAGTAATGATAGTCTCACCCGCCAGGCCAGCCCAGGCCCCCTTCAAGGCCAACACTGGGGTCAGGCTCCCTCTTCATGGTCGCCCTTCTTGACTCTGCGGGCCATGGCACTGGTGGGTCTCAAGAGGCTCCTGCTTCTAATTTTTCTGTTTTATCAGACACCACCATGCGTCACTGTCCACTGCCCCTAATCACCTCCACTGCCAGGGAACCAGAGCCTTGGAGGCCCTGAGGAACGTTTCATGTGAGGCCCCACGTCCAGAACGTAGGGCAGCCGGGATTCCTCCCAGTCAGACCTGTCTGTGTTTTCAAATGTCCATGTTTCAAAATGCATTTCAAATGCCCAGCCTGCCCGTGTACCTCATTTTCTTAAGTTGTGTCCAGGATGTTAGATTTTTCAAATCATGCAAGGCCCAGGCTGTCAATACCCTGACATGATTTTTGCTGGCTTCTTCCAGGCTTGTGGGAGCCAGCAGACCAGGGCTGTCTTCCAAGTTCAAGACTGGAAATTCTCAGGCCTCCAGACATGAGGCCTAGGTCCCCCAGGGACCTCTTCCCATACCTTCCTTTTGCCAGGTGCCAACCCACAGCAGCGACTGCTTACCCAGGGCCCCACTTTGGTGATGCAGACTCTGATTTCTGCCCCTGCGGAATGCCCCTCTGGCCCTTGGCTGCCTCTCCCAGGCTCACGTCCCAGGGACAGAGCCCTGGGCCCTTTGGATTGCAGCCCAGGAACCCATGCTGTCCCTTTAGGTCCGCAACACTTCTGTGAACAGGTTGTCTGTGTTCTGCCTTACAGGTTGCCCTCAGGGGATGACTGAGGGCACCCAGGCCCTCCACCCTGCTTTCCCTATCCTGCTGTTCCTTCGGGTTAAGCAAAGTCTTAAGGGGCACGTGGTTCTCTAGGAGAAGCATTCAGGATGAAATGGTATGAGGCTGGCCGGCGGGGCCAGGGCTCCATGGAGAAGGATATGGCCATGACTTTGGAGTCCTGTGTCAAGGTTAGAGTTCCCTCTGCCCTTGGTCTGACCCAAGTTGTTCCGTGTCTCGTCAGCAAAGTGGAGAGATAAACCAGTGACCATGACGCCCCTCATTGCTGGTGGCAGTGATGGTCACCATAGTGGTCTCCAGCAGGGGACTCCTGTCGCCTTAGTTTCCCCATCGGTAGAGCAGCACCCCTATGGGTAGTGAAGGCGGCCAGATTAAAGAGCGCAGGAGCAGAGGGATTTAATAAAACCGCCATGGTCTCATCGCGTGCAGCGTCTGCCTTCACCCTGTTCTCAGCCCACGTGCAGAGCCACAGATGGGCCCTGGGTGAAGGCCTCAGCCTGAGGCCCTGCTGCTGCTGACCTCCAACACCCTGCTCCCAAGAGAGGCCAGGGTCAGCTCCCCCTGCCAAGAAGGGCGCCGGTCTCCCCACAAACCAGGAGCCCCAGTCCCTTGCCCGGGGTTCCCGTGGCTGCCAGCCCCCTTCCCCAGCCCAAGACGCTAAGCCCCTGGCTTGGAGCCCTCAAGTGGACCAGGAGGGGCCAGATCAGCCAGCCAGCCCCTCCATGGCCGCAGACATCTGCAGTGTTTCTCTGAAACCCCTGGCTCATCCAGAAGCTCGTGGTTTTCATAAGGCATTTTTTTCTTTAACTTTTTATTTTAAAATAATTTTAGGCTTACAGAAAAGTGGCAGAAATCCTAAGAGTTCCAGTAGATGCTTCGTACGGCCTCCCCCAGTGTTAGTTAGCACCATACAGGATACCGTCATGTGGCCCAGAAAACAGGCCCCGACGCCGTGCAGGAGCTCACCTCCAGCCTGGATGCGGGCCTCCCCAGTGCTTCCCCTCATGTGCTCCTGCCGGTCCAGGCCGTCCCGTTGCACTCGTCATCCTGTCTGCCTCGTCTCCCCTGATCCGTGACAGCTCCTCGTTTCTTTCCCTCATCATCCGCAGCCTTCGGACTTGCTGAGAACCGCTCGGTCGGGTCCAGCGTTGGAGAGAGTCCCTCGGTGTGGGGTGTGGTCTGTCCGCCGCTTCCTCATGATTAGCCTGAGGCCCTGAGTCTTTGGTAGGAATCCCGCCGAAGCCACGGCGTGTCCTTCCTGGGCCACCATGTGGGGGAGGCGAGCTGTCTGTAGGCCCTGTCACCAGTGGTGTTGACCTTGGTCACTTCGTCAAGATGGGGTCTGCTCATTAGTGACAGGCTGAGTGGCCTTCTCCCGTGGGGATGTGAGTCACGCCTTCCCTCTGTCCCCTCCCTCAGCGTAGCTTCCCTTCCAGGCCTGCGCCGGGAGCAGCAGCTGGCAGTGGCCTTAGCGGCCCCCGAGTCCTCATGCTCGTGTCTGGAGAGCAGCACACGTTCCAAGGCATTTGCCAGACCCCCCTGCAAAGAGGTGCCACCCCCAGCCTCCCTCCTTGCCCACCCCTGTCTCATGGCACAGTTGCGTTACTGCCACCGCACTTGCAAACAGCCCTTCGCTCCGGGTTCCACCTGCCTTTCTCCGTTGGGAGCGCAGTCAGCCATCTATCTTTTTTTTTTTTTTTTTGGTCCTGTTTTAAAGTTGTTTCCTGGTAACCTGGCTGTTTCTTTGCCTTTCTTTTGTCTTAGGTTGTTTGTTTTGTTTTGTTTTGTTTTGTTTTGTTTTTTTAAACTGATTTGAAAGAGCAAAGAACTCTTTATTTCTTAGAGAAATTAGCCTTCACCTGAGGGACAAAGTCTTGAGATTTTTCCCCCCTCGCTCCCCCAGGGCAAGGATCTCCTCTCCACCCTGTGAGCCTGGGAGAGCTGCCAGGAGGCGCTGAACCCTGGTGAGCAGCTGGCAGTCAGAGACTGCTCACTCTGCGGGGCTGGGGGCCCGGAGCCCCCCCACTCTCTCTAAAAAGGGCCCTTAGTCTTAGTGTCCTGTGGTGGCCGTAACAAGTCGCCACAGACTGGTGGCCTGAGACAACACAGTTTTTATTCTCATAATTCTGGAGGTTAAAAGTTCAAAACTGAGGTGTGTGTGGCCTTGCAGTCTCCAGGGCGGGGTCTTGTTTCTACCAGCTTCTGGGGACTCCCAGGGGTCTCCGACTGTGGTCACATCAGCCCAGTCTCTGCCTGTGGTCACTGGGCCTTCCTGTCTGTGTCTCCTCTTCTGTCCTATCAGATCACGTTGGATGGGGGGATGATCTAGGACGACCTCATGTGGAGAGCCCTACCTTAAGTACATCTGCAAGACCCTTTTCCCAATGGCATTGGAATCCGATCACAAGTTGCGGGTGCAGATGTCTCTGCGGGGCTCCTGTGACTTGCTTCGGGCACTCTGTCACCTGCAGCAACACAGTCTCGTAGGTCTGCATGGCTCTGTGTGGTGACTTTGTTTCTGTCCGCCTCCACCACGCCAAGGCCCCTTCGTGAACGGTCTGCGTTGAGTTTCCGCAGCAGGTCCTGGAGTCAGACAACTGAGGGAAGAAAGGTCCACCAGGCTCAATGGGCGGCCCCTCTGCGCCCGCACCGCCTGTCCAGTGCAGAGCACCACCAGCTGGCCTGGGACGGACAGTTGTGTCCTAGGGAACTTGGGGCAGGAGTTGGAGGGAGAGTGAGGCCACAGACCAGAGCCGCGTGAGGCTGGGAGGTGAGAGGGCTGGATCCTTTCTCAGGAGGGCACGTTCACAGACTGTGTCCGCATTCAGCATGCCCATGCCCCCAACACAGCCCTAAGAAAGGCTGCATCATCCCTCTGCGTGCCCGGATGTGGGGACCATGCCTTGGGGTCCACGGCATCGGGGATGGTGCTGAGCCATAGCTGTCCACGCTGCGGGTGGGGATGATCCAGTCTCCGTGCCCCCCACAAGCTAATACACCAGCAGCTGGCTTGAAAAGTTCCCTAGGGCCTAGTTTCTCATTGTGGGTTTGTGAAAGTTTTGGATTTATATAAAAATTGGCAAAGGTAACAGTTCCCCTACACCCCACACACTTAATTCCCCCTACTAATAACATCTTACATTACTTTGGTACATTTCGTCACAACTAATGAGCAAATACTGATAGATGACTATTAATTAAGGCCATAGTTTATTCAGATTTCCTCAGTTTTCCCTAGTATCCTTTTCTAGTCCCCAAATCCCACCTGACATCTAGTCGTCACGTCTCCTTAGGCTCTTCTGGGCTGAGACCGTTTGTGGGACTTTCTTGTTTTCAATGACCTTGACAGGTTTGAGAAGAACTGGTCAGGTGTTTTGTAGGGTGCTCCCCAACTGGCATTTGTTTAGTGTTTTTTCATGGTTGGCCTGGGGTGATGGGTTTAACAAGGACCACACAGGCGAAGTGCCCTCATCACACCTATCCACAGCACGTGCCATCAGTTTGACTTTTCACTGTGATGTTGACCTTGATCACCTGGCTGAGGTGGCATCTGTCAGATGTCTCCGCTGTAAAGTCACTCCCTTCCCCCTTTCTATGCTGGACTCCTTGGAAGGAAGTCACCACATGCAGCCCACACCCCATCTCAAGGGCAAAGCAGCTACACAAATGATCTGGGGTTCTTCTGCCTGGGAGATTGTCTCTTCCCATGTATTTTTTATGTATTCAGTCATTTCTTTCTTTCTTTTTTTTTTCAAGATTTTATTTTTAATCTCCACACCCAGCGCGGGGCTCAAACCCACAACCCTGAGCTCAAGAGTCACATGCCCCACTGACTGAGCCAGCCAAGCGCCCCTAATTATTTATTTCTAACTGTGGACTTGTGGGTATTTATTGTACACCTTGGGCTATAATCCAGTAATTGTCGCTCAGAGCGTTCCAGCTTTGGCCACTGGCAGCTCTTTGATTGCCCTGCCTCTCCCGTGGTCACACCCGCATTGCTTTGGTTCCTCCCTGGCACCTCGGGGTGCTCCAGGCCCGTCCCTCCCCTGTCTTGGAAGCAGCCATTCCTCCTGGAGCCAGGACCCATTTTAGGTAGGAAACAGCAGCAGAGGACAAGTGGAGGGGGATCCTGTGTGTGCTTTCTAGGACGTTCTGCCAGGCATGGACGTGGGTGCCCGGGAGGACCTGGAGGGCAGGAGGGGCCTTCGCAGCCCGCCCCTGGGATGTCTGTATCATTTGCATCATTTTACAAGGAAAGCGTGTTGATTTATTGGATAATCTTAAAGCACAGGAAACGAGACTCCCAGGAACCCCAATACATGGCTCGCATCGTCATCCTTTTTTCTGTCTTCCCCTCACTGTGGTTTGCCGAGCTTTGCTGAGCTTTGCGGGTACTTCCACCTAGGTGTTAAATGTAGGTTTCCAGGGAGGAATCCTCAAGTATTAGGACCCTTTACTGTAAGCTTGGCCAGAAAAATCCGGCAAACTTGCAGTAGGAAAAAGAGTAATTTTCTAAGTGTTTCTGTGGATAGCTACTCAGGTCCAAGCTGACAAAAGCCCAGTGGGTGCTCGGGTCCAGGCAGTTGGGGCCAACTCTGCCTTCTGCTGTGTGACCTTGCCAGGGGTGGCTTCCCCTCTCTGAGCCCATCTGCCAGGATGGTACTAGGTTAAAAAAAAAACGGATAACTCAGAGGCCTGTTTGTGATCAAATCGGAGAGCCGATGAGAAGGACTTTTGTCAATGATTAAGCAATCTGCGCTGGGGACTGGCATTTGGAGGCAGGTGCCCGCGTCGCCCACGTCCTTCCCCTGCAGGGAGACGGAAGCCAGGCTGTGAAGAGCACCCTGCTAGGGCAGTTCTGGCTTCAGGTGACTCAGGGATGAGTCACAGGCCTGAGGCAGGTCGGGTTGGCCCTCCTCTCACCAGGTCTCACCATGCTCCCTCTCTCCCAGGACCGAGTCTCCTGCCGCCCAGAGCTGGCCTGGAATGGGTAATGGTGTGAAGGAGAATACGGCGCGTGTGCGTGAGGATGCCGAGGCCATCCTGCCCTCACCCGTCAATTCCAAGGCAAGTACCCCGCCTCCCCGATGGGCGTTTTCCTGAGGTCCCTCTTCTGTGCTCCTGCACCCCATGGCAGATGCCCCCCCACACACACACGCATTCTGGGCACAGCTGTGTTGTTGGGAGGCCGTTGGTGGAGAGGGGTACAGGTTGGTCACCTTCTGTTCCATTTAAAGTCCCCTTCGTGATGTGGATCCTATCTGCCCAGCCACTTCGTAAGAAGCCAGAACCTCGCCCAAATTTGGCTAGGATGTCAAAAGGTGTCCTTGATCTCCTTTTCTCGCTGGGATTTGTGAGCGCGAGAGAGTTAGTCATGGGCAAGGGCGCTGTGGGGGCGGGCGCTCGCCTGCAGGGTGTGCTCTCAGCTCCCAGTCTCCTCTGAAGTTCATCTCTGATTCCACCTTCGCTTGAAGAAAAGGTATATTCCCTTTGAAAGAATGGGGATCAGCCTTGGCCTCCTTCACCAAAGAAGCCAGTAGAGGTTCTTCTGGCTGAACCTGGAGCACAGACTGACCCAGCCCCATGCAGAAACCCAGCTCCGGGGCCCACAGGCCATTCTCAAAGTCCACGGGGTCAAACGCCAAAGTGGCATCATCCTCTTGCCCTCCCAAGCTTTCCTCAAATTTGAGGTCACCCTGGGAAGCACCAGCTGGGCAGGAGGACTGGTTTGTAGGGTCACCACGCTGGGGGTGGATGTGGGGGAGCAAGGCCAAACCCCAGAGCAGGTGCACCTGTCCCACACGGGTTAGCGAACTCCCCAGCCGCTGGCTGGCTGGATCCCACCAAGCAGGCGTGCCCGGCCAGAGGCCCGATGTCCGTCGTGCGCTGGGACACAGCCAGTGCTGGTTTTCCTCTACGCTGGCCAGCACGTCCGCCCTCCGTCTTGGTCGCTCGGCCAGCCTGAGGGGGGGCTTACTCTGTCAAGTCCCGTGTCTTTGGTGAGGGACCTGAGCACCTTCTTGCAGTGTTCGCGGCCTGTGTGGCTCCCGTCTGTGGATCGCCCGCTTTCTCTCTGCTGGGCTGTCTGGCTCGTTCTTCATTTGCGGGCTCTCTCCATATGACGGGTATGGAGCCGGGCTGTTCCGTGACGCCTGGGCCGAGCTCTTCAAAGAATCCACGGGCCCTGGTCACTTAAGAGTCACTGGGAGCATTGATCAGAGGTGGCGGCGGGCTCATCCACTGAGCACAGGAGTCGGGCTCGTGCCACATCCCCGGAGCGCCGCACCCTGGGTGAGGGGTTTGAAGACACGCATGCCCGGCGTGCGCAAGTAGCCTCTGACTGGGAGCACCGCAGGCTGCCCGGGACGCTGCCCTAGTAAAGGCCATGGAGGGGGCACCTTGGCTCGGCCTCAGGTAGCCGCAGGGCACATAGACCGTCCGTGGGGTGCGCCCTCTGCCCACAGCGGCCCGCGAGGGAATGGTCATCACATTGATTCCCAGAGGAGACTGGGAGCCGCTTGGGGCTCGGAGCTGGTGCCAGCAGCACCACCGAACACTGCACAAAGGGGGTGGAGCCAGAACTCCAGAGCCTGGCTGTGTGATCCAGAAAAGGCAAGGTCCCCCAGTGACAGGCTTCCGTGCAGCAAGGAGAAGATGGAATCCCGTGGTGAAGCACCACCTCAGAAACTTGGAAGGGAGAGCACTGCCATGGGAAATTATTTCTCTAGGGAGGGGAGGGCTGGGTTACTGGAGGAGGTCCTGGGGGCATTAGGGGAAAGGACCTGAAGCCCTCCAGGGACAGGGCCGGGTCGAAGGGCATGGCGGCCCCGGGGAACACCCAGACCTGGCCAGGACACAGCACGTCAGTGTGTCAGGGGTGAGGAAAGGGGGATCAGAGAGGCCCTCGGTCACTGCAGGCAATTGGGACAGAGCCCACATTCAGGCCAAGCGTGCGGACAGACTCGGAGCCCAGCCCTTCAACCCTGATCCACCCGCTGCGCTGAGCAGACTTGGGGCGTGGCCCTGGACCCCATCATGCCCACTCAGACCCAGGCTGCCAGTTGTACCCCCCAAATGCCCCTTATCTGTCCCCTGGTCCCAGCCCCCATCTCTCCACCCTGAGCTTCTTTTTTTTTTTTTTTTAAGATTTTAATTATTTATTTGACAGAGAGAGAGACAGCCAGCGAGAGAGGGAACACAGGCGGGGAGAGTGGGAGAGGAAGAAGCAGGCTCCCAGCGGAGAAGCCTGATGTGGGGCTCGATCCCAGGACTCTGGGATCACGCCCTGAGCCGAAGGCAGATGCTTAACGACTGAGCCACCCAGGCGCCCCTCCACCCTGAGCTTCTGTAGGCGCTGCCTCCTCTCCAGTTACAGTTCAGAAGGCCTGTCTACCTTCCGTGCGTCTCCATTTCTCTTTGGGTAGACACCAGCCTGCTCGCTAAGCCCCCAGGCTCCGTGGAGTCCAGCCCCCACCCGTCTTTCATCTCCTCTCCTCCCTGTGCCCCCTCCCTTTCCCTGTGTCAGCCACCCTGCCTTTCTGTGGTCCCCGAGGACGCATGCTTCTTCTCACCAGGGCCCCTGGGTGTTCCATTCCTCCCCCTCTTGCACAGTCTCACACACACACACACACACACACACACACGCCAGTTAGCTGAACCTCATCCTTCAGCCTCAGCCCCTCACCCCTGACCCCATGCTCTCCCGGGACCCTAAGCCCTCTCCTTACAGCCGTTCTGGATTGGTGACTCTATGCATTTTAATTTAATTTAATGTATTTATTTGAGAGAGAGAGAGCTCGAGTAGGGGGAGGATCAGAGGGAGAGGGACAAGCAGACTCTACACTGAGCACAGAGCCCGATGTGGGGCTCGCTCCCAGGACCCTGAGATCATGACCTGAGCCAAAATCAAGAGTCGGACACTTAACTGACTGAGCCACCCAGGCGCCCCTACACATTCGTCTAAAACCTTAGTTCATGTCTGGCTCTCCCCGTGGACCGGCAGCCCCAGGGGCAGGGGGTGTTGTACACATGCCTGCCCACACACACGTGTGTCCCAAGGCCCCTCAGGGCACCTGGTTCCTGTCGGACTCCAGGGACTCCTGGGATCACTGAATGACCTACCCCTCACCATCTTTCCTCACTGCGGAGCCAAGGAAGATGGGGGCCCCTCTGGTCCCCTGCGCTCCCCGTGATTGCTTGGCGAGAGTTCTGTGGCTGAGTCAGCTGGGGGAATGGAGACTCCAACCTGATGAGCAGGTGACTTCTTGTGCAGCTCCTCATGGGAAGCTTCGAGAAGACTCGGGAAAGTGCTGGCTCTGAGGCTGGCCTCATGATGCAGGCCGGCCACCGTCACCGCCACCCTCACCTCGGCTGGATAAAGAACCACAGATGCCAGCCACTGTGGGCCTGATGGAAAGTTGTGGAATGCTTGCCCGATACCACAGCCTGATCCCCAGACCACAAGGACCCTTGTCCAGTGCACACAGGCGGTGGACACGGCCAGAGTCTGCACTTGGGGTGGGGTAACCCATCGGTTTGGGGTCAGTCCTGTTGTAGGCCGTCTCTGAGAAGTTGGAAACTCATGGGACAGCCCCACGAGTGGGTCACCTCTCATGTGGATGGTCTCTGTCACCCAGAAGGTTTTCACTATGTCCCACTCAGGTTCTGTGGCTGGTGGACTCAGCCTGCCCTGTGCCCCACTGTGACCCAGGCCCAGCAGGGCTGTGACACTTGCACAGCTGTGCCTTTTACAGCCCTCGGCCAGGGACAGAAGGAAAATGCTCCTCCTGGGGGAGGTCCCCAGCAGAGCCGACCCCTGTCCCTCTCTCATGACAGACTGTGTTCGTGTGTTTTCTTGCAGAGGGATCACAGGCAAGTTCTCAGCTCCCTCCTGTCTGGGGCCCTGGCTGGTGCTCTTGCCAAAACGGCGGTAGCTCCCTTGGACCGAACCAAAATCATCTTCCAAGGTAAATGCTTTCTGTCCGTCTGTCCTGTGTGACAGAGATGCTTCCCAGCAGTCCTCTTCCTCCACAACCCCAAACCGAGCTGCAAATTGGCTTTAAAACTGCCTCTTTAGGGGCGCCTGGGTGGCACAGTGGTTAAGCGTCTGCCTTTGGCCCAGGGCGTGATCCCGGCGTTGTGGGATCGAGCCCCACATCAGGCTCCTCTGCTATGAGCCTGCTTCTTCCTCTCCCACTCCCCCTGCTTGTGTTCCCTCTCTCGCTGGCTGTCTCTATCTCTGTTGAATAAATAAATAAAATCTTAAAAAAAAAAAAAAAAAAACTGCCTCTTTAAAATCCACTTAGAAGCTCTGTCAGCACCCCAGGGCTGCCATCACAAAGGGCCACAAACCAGGCAGCTTACGTTCCAGAGACCGGAAGCCTGAAATCCAGGTGCCAGCGGGTCGGTTCCTTTAGCGGGCTCTAGGGGAGGAGCCCTCCTTGCCTCTTCCAGCGCCCCGGGCTCCGGGCATCCCTGGCTGTGCTCACAGCACCCCAGTCTCTGCTTTCCCCTCCGTGTCTGTGTCCTCTCCTCTTATAAGGACACTTGTCATTGGATTTAGGGCCCACTCCACTCCAGTATGACCTCATCTTAATTTAATTACATCTGCAAAGACCCTGTTTCCAAATAAAGTCACCTTCACTTGTACTGGGCTCGAGGACACGGACATATCTTTCAGGGAGGCCCAGTTCATAGGACCAACACGCTACCTCCTTGGGTTAATCAGCCACAGTGTCCCCTGAAGATGAGACCTTTGCTCCCACAGACAGTGACCGGTGCCCACAAGAGGGTGTCACAGCTGGGGCCCCTGTCCCTCCACTGTTTGGGAGGAAGGGACTGCAGATTCAAGCCGGGCTGTCCCCACTTGCACAAGCTGGTCCCTTAGCCTCCCTGTGCCTCAGTTTCCTCATCCACAAAACAGGACATTAATATCACCCTCCCGAAGGAGCGAGCTGCCGTGGGAAAGGGCGTGCGGCTGAGCACCCGCCTCCCCGTGTGTCGGCAGTGCTGTTACCCGGAGTGAGTGTGCAGCGTAGCGCCCTGCAGGGAGCTGGGTTTAACTGGTGGTGTCGGTGTGGACACACGTCCGCACAGATGGGAGCGCGGGGGTGTCCGGGGAACATGGCAGACACTCCGCAGACACTCGGGGAGTAGCAGAGGGAGGCTGCATGACCATGACCCCTTCTGGCCGCAGCGGCTCAAGCCCCTGCCAGGGGGGCGCACCGTGGCATCGGGGAGCGAGGTGGCAGCCATCGAGGGTGGGAGAGGCTGGTCAGGGGTGCCACGCCCGCACCTGTGAGAAGAGAGGGCGGGCTCTAGGCAGAGAACACGTCCGGGCCTTGTTCTGAGAGGCCCAGGCCCCTTGGTTGCTCTGCACAGCTGGCGGCTAGGAGGCCTTTCCCGAAGGGGTTTGGTTGAATTGGAGTCTAGCCGGGGGCCTCTGCGGAGACCCTCACTTCTGCCGGGAGTGAGGTGGGGTGGGGACACAGCGGTGAGGAGGCGCTGGAGGAGGGCGGCCCTGCTCGGGAAGGCCCCGCACCTCAGCCCTTGGCGGGGCAGCAGCCACGGTGGCTGTTCTCAGTCCCTGTGCTCAGACCCAGCCCCTGCACTGGGGGTCCCACGGACCGAGGGCCTGTCCTTCACATCTGATGTCTCTGTTGTTTGTTTGTTGTTTTTCCAGTGTCTTCAAAAAGATTTTCTGCCAAGGTGAGCTACTAGGTCCCCAACTCCAGGCTCCGGGGCCATCACCGTGTGCTGCTGGGCTGGCAGGAGGTGGTAGAGACACGTGGCCCAGGGGTGGAGGCAGAGGCTTTTCCAAGTGTTTTTTCCCTCTGGATCCCCCACGAGCCAGTTCCCAGGCTGCCAGGTGATCGAGGCCTCCCCACCAGGCCCCAAGGCAGGGGCCACCTGTCCTGGCACCCCAAGCTCTGCCCGGATGTAGCAACTAACAGGAGCCCCTCATCCTTGGGGAGGTGGGGAGAGGACTTGGAATTATAAACCCATAATTTCACATTTGATTCATTTCTTTAAAGATTTTATTTATTAGAAAGTACAAATGCAAGAGCAGGGGGAGAGGGAGGGACAGAGGGAGAAGCAGACCCCCTGCTGAGCAGGGAGCCTGCTGTGGGGCTCGATCCCAGGACCCCGAGATCATGACCTGAGCTGAAGGCAGACGCTTAACCGACTGAGCCATCTAGTTGTCCCACATTTGATTCATTTTTAAACAGAGGGCAGGCATTACCTTCTTGGGAAAAGATAAAGAATATCTTTAAAAGCTAGACCGTGGGACAGACCGATCGAACACCCTCTGTGTGGGACTGTCATCTGCAAACCTGGTTTGCCCTGGCTCACTTCACTGTTCATAAGGTCAGGAGAGTAGGGAGAGAGGGGTCCCTGTGTGGGGCCCAGAGAATGTGGGGAGGCAGGGCCGGGTGGGATCGATAATGTGGGCCCCAGTCACAGTGGACCAAAGAGGGTGTTCAGCGTGGAGCCGGAGCGGGGCAGGCAGGGGCATTGACCTTGCCCCTCCCCCCAGGAGGCCTTCCGGCTCCTGTACTTCACCTACCTCAACGAGGGCTTCTTCAGCCTGTGGCGCGGGAACTCGGCCACCATGGTGCGCGTGGTGCCCTACGCCGCCATCCAGTTCAGCGCCCACGAGGAGTACAAGCGCATCCTGGGTCGCTACTATGGCTTCCACGGAGAGTGAGTGCCCGCCCCCAGCCGCCCCCCAAAACCCTCCCACTCCATCCCATCACCCTGCCCTCCCATCTTCCGCATGCTCACCGTGCAGAAGTCCTGTCGTTTGCCTGCGCTTCTCTCAGACCCTAAGTCCCAGCGGGACCGTGATCCCAACTGCGCCCCGCAGTGTCTGTGGGGAAGGAGCACGTCACTCATCCACACAGACAGATGGGAAGGAGAGGCAGCCACGGGAACCTCAAAATGATACGCACCCAAGAGACCCCATCGCTGGGCCCTGAGGAAGCCAGCCCCTGCCCATTCTTTGGTTCTCCGCGCTGGCTGAGACCTGTGGGCACCCCAAGTCTTGGGGGGGTGGGTCTCACTTTCTCTCCTCCCCCTCTTTCAGAGCCCTGCCCCCTTGGCCCCGCCTCCTTGCGGGCGCACTGGCTGGAACGACAGCTGCTTCACTGACCTACCCCCTGGACCTGGTCAGAGCCAGGATGGCCGTGACCCCAAAGGAAATGTGAGTCCCCGGGCCAGGCCTGCCATTCTGCAGCTGCTGCAGAAAGGCTGTAATTGTTTCTCTGACCCTGGCGGTCAGCTTCTCCTTACATCAAACCAAAAGTTTTCTTCATTTTTTTAAAGATTTATCCATGCATTTTTAGAGAAAGAGTGGGGGGCAGGGGCAGAGGGAGAGGGAGAGAGAATCCCAAGCAGACCCCACACCGAGCGAGAAGCCTGACACAGGGCTCGATCGCATGACCCTGAGATCGTGACTGGAGCCGAAACCGAGTCGGATGTTTCACCGACTGCGCCACCAGGCGCCCCCCAAAGTCTTCATTTTGAATTAGCACAGATAGGTCACAAATGCCCACGGTTGAAAGACGGGCGCTGCTCCCCACAGTGATCTGGGCAGCGAAGGTGGGCTACGGCCTGAGGCACGCAGTCCCCCTCCAGTGCCAAAGCTTCGCAAGGTGGTCACGTTCCTTAAAGAAAGCAAGCGTCACACCAGCCCCTGGCCTGCCTGACCGCAGGGGGAGCTGAGCCCCCTCTTCGTGCCCACGGCTCACCCGCTCCGTCCCCCGGTCCTGCAGGTACAGCAACATCTTTCACGTCTTCATCCGCATCTCCCGGGAAGAGGGCCTGAAGACCCTCTACCACGGATTCACGCCCACTGTGCTGGGGGTCATTCCGTACGCAGGGCTGAGCTTCTTCACCTACGAGACACTCAAGAGCCTGCACAGAGGTGAGGAGCCGGTGGGGGGCGTCCCCCGCCCTGGGAGGCACAGGCTTCCGGCCCAGGTCCCGGTCAGAAGAGACAGACACCAGGCCGCCACGAAGCCAGCTGGACTCCCAGCCTTTCGTGCCTGTCGAGTTTTAAGACCAACTTGGTGAAGTCCCGAGTGTCACCAAGGGCAGTGGCAGCCACTCGTGCCCAGAGCGTCCGGGTACAACCTAGCCGAAAGGGGAAGGGCCCTCATGGGTGGTGGTAATTTTGAGAAATTCGGAAAGCACAGAAAGGCACAGAGAACAGTATACAGCCACCCCCACCCGAACCCGCTGCCCCCGGGGACCAGGTGTTAACAGTGTTCCAAGATGGTTTTTGTTAAAACAAACGTTCCAGGTGAAGTCGAGGTCCCGTGTTCCCTGAGCCCTGAGCAGCCTGAGCCCTGCTCCCTCCAAGGCCGCCGTCTAAGAATGTTGTCTCTCACGGTGGTTGGAAACACTTGCTTGTGCCCAGGAACCATGCCTTGTCGTGTTTCCTGGTGAGGAACAGCAGCCGGTAGAGCTGCCTCCCGCACTTCCGAGGGGCGCCGCGGGGCCCCAGGCCGCCTCTGAGTCCCGCGCTGTCATATCCGAGCTGCTGTCCCGTTGTTGTCCTTTTAGTGGTGGCGCGAGCCTCCCCTGCTGGGGGCCGTTAGGGGTTTCCAGGTTGTCAGTGATCAGCAGACACCCCGTCTCTGCGTGCTGGATGTGAGCCCCTGGTTTTGCGATTTACTCCTGTCCCCGCTCTCCCCAGCCCTGTCCCCGCTCTCCCCAGCCCTGTCCCCGCGCACTCACCCAACTCGGGTGCTGGTGGATTCCGTCGTGCTCGGCCAGTGTGCAGAGTGAATAGCGCCTTCTCACTGGGTTTAATTCCTCCTGTTAAATCCGCGAGCACACATTGTTAAAGAACCCCACTGTTGGTTGCTGCCCCCTCCTGCGTCCCTCCCGGCAGCTTCTTGCCCGATCGTCCTGTCTGGGCAGCTGCTCCCCTCACCCCTCACCATGCCCCTGCACCCCTGCAGAGGGTCCCACGGAGCAGGCCCGGGGAGGGGGGTGGCAAGGGCAGCAGATGGGAAACCAGTGATTAGATGAGCTTGCTCTGGGTGGTAGGACTTGGTTTAATGATTATTCGAGCATTTCTGCCTATTTAAAAACTTTCTTCTCAAAAGGAGTGGCTGGGAGGTGAGGAGGCCGGGTTGGGGAGGCCCGAGAGTGGGGGGAGCCAGGGGGTCTGGAGCCACGGCAGTGACGGCAGGAGCGTGGGCCCGTGTGAGCGCCAGATGCGGGTGCCTTCCCCACTGGGTGCCCCCGCCACGCGCTGACGCGGCCCCTCTGTCCCTCGCCCGCAGAGTACAGCGGCCGCCCGCAGCCCTACCCCTTCGAGCGCATGATATTCGGGGCCTGTGCCGGCCTCATCGGGCAGTCGGCCTCGTACCCGCTGGACGTGGTGCGGCGACGCATGCAGACGGCTGGGGTCACGGGTCACCCGCACGCCTCCATCCTGCACACGCTGCGCGCCATCGTGCGGGAGGAGGGCGCCGTGCGCGGCCTCTACAAGGGCCTGAGCATGAACTGGCTCAAGGGCCCCATCGCCGTGGGCATCAGCTTCACCACCTTCGACCTCATGCAGATCCTGCTGCGGCACCTGCAGAGCTAGGGACCTGCGGCCGGCTGCTCTCGGGCCAGGGGGCCGAGCTGCCACGCGCGGTGGCCCGTTGACCCCTTTTGTTTCTGAGCCTGTGTTGTGAGGGTGCGCTCCGTTCCCCCGGGGAACAAGCTGGCGGGCCTGGCCTTGGTCCCGAAGCCAGCGGCCCTTGAAGTGCAATGCTGGGCCTGGTGGGCGGGGGCTCTGGCGCTCTCCCCAACCCTCCTCCCCAGGGCTGGCCCTGCCTCCTGGAAGGGTTGCCCTAAATGCCCTGAGCTGGGAGTGACCAGCGCCACCTCCTGGCGCCCTGTGACCTTGGATGTGCTCCTGGTTCTAGTGACCCCATGCCCCCTGGGCCCGGAGCCAGACTCCACCTGCCCCTGTGCTCACGGAGGGGAGGGAGCCCCAGAGTGTACAGAGAGGCCCGGCCTCCGGGCCCCAGTGAGGTGGGGCCAGACTTCTGCTCAGCTGGGGCTAGAAAAACAGCCTCTTGCCCCCCACCCCCTCCACGTGTCCTGCCTTTGCCATTACTTCCCAGGTGACATGACTGTCACCAGAGCCTCCTCGGGAACAGCCTTCTCCCAAGAGCGTTATTTGGATCCTGGACTCCATGGCCAAAGTGGGGCCCCGGGAGTGGGTCTCCCCCTCTGTTGCCCACCCACCCAACCTGTAATGTTCCCAGGAGGGTCGCGCCTCCCCCGGGCAGCAGAGTTTGAGGAATCGCCCAGTTTTGGGTCTGAGTCCTAACCTGGAGGCATCTGCTGAGAACTGGGGACCCAGGTCGCCTCCTCTGGGCCAGGAAGCTCCCACCCCTGTCCCACAGGCCGCACCGACAGAGGCCAGGCCTCAGGCCCTAACCCTCGGCCCCTAGGCACAGCGGCTCCCGGGGAGCCTGTGGCATCTGGCTCCCTGGCGCCCCACCGGAGTGGGCCCTTGGCCAGGACGCAGGACTGTGTAAGGCACACAGGGTGGTCTGATTTCCATGAACAGAGTGCTGGAGGTGACTGGCAGCTTTGATCCTCCTGAAGTGGGAGCCCCTGAGTCGGCGTGTGGCCTGGGGGTGGAAAGTTGGGGTACCCCAGGACACCCCCAGGGAGCCGGTCTCATGGAGAGGTCCCCTGGGGTCTGCCAGGTGTCACAGGGACGCAGAAACACCCATTTCTGAATAACACGTAGAGTTTCTTGATTTCTTTTGGTTTTGCTTTTCAATCTGGCTGCCCCCAGGTCAAGTCACAGTAAACCCTGAAGGGCCCGCTCTGGCTCCAGGCGGAGAGTGACCAGAGGGTGACCAGATCGCTCCCCAGCTGCCATGTGTGAAAGGGTCTGAGAGGGCCTGTTTGCCCCACGCACATTTCCAGTCGTGACTTTCATTTCTCCCTTGTGTTCTGTCCCATTTCTGTTCTTGCCTTGGACCTGCAGGTGTGAAGACCCCTCTCTCTGTCCTTCCTTGCAAGTGTCCACCGGCCAGCCTGAGTCTCGTCCCCAGGGTCCCATGTCTGGTCTGTTGGATGGGCTTCCCACCTCCTCTCCCGGCTTTGCCCAGTGCCCAGGAGGGGCCGGAGAGGCAGGGACCCCTCACAGGGAGATGGGGTGGGGCCCAAGGGCCCCCGGGCGAGAGAAAGCAGCTGGGGCTGGGGGGCCACCCCAGGCAGGTGAGACCAAATGAATGGTTGGGTGGCACCGTTCTCTGAGCTGCAGGCTGGGCCCCAGAGGGGAGGGCCCCCAGGTCCTGCTGGCCCCGGCCTGCCTCCCCGAGGTGGCTCTCAGCTAGCTGAGTGGGCCTCGGCGCAACCACCCCCCCACCCAGCCCGGCACACAGCTGGGCGGTGCCCTCCGTGGCCACGCCCCTCCCACCGGTGGCCATCCGAATCTCGAGTTACATTTTGATGCCATGAAGACACCTTGTTTATATATAATGTTTATATATTTTAAAGATTTGTGCCAAGAGAGTATATTTAATAAAAATTAAAATGACTTTTTTTTTTCTGACCACGTCCTCTTCTTCGGCTCTGAACCCCAATCTCCACCCGCCCCCCCGCCTCCCCCCCAAGCCAAAAACAAGGTTAAGGTTGAGGTTATTTTGACAGATTTTTAAATATGTTCTTGAATAAACTTATGATTAAAGTAGGCCCCACACCCAATATGGGGCTTGAACTCAAGACCCTGAGATCAAGAGTCGCATGGTCAGGGTGCCTGGATGGCTCAGTCAGTTAAGCAGCGGACTCTTGGTTTCTGCTCAGGCCAGGATAGCCTGCTCCGGATTCTCTCTCTGCCCCTCCCCCACCTCTGGCTGCGGGACGGGGGGGGGGGGGGGGTGCATGCTCTAGGGACTGAGCCAGCCAGGCACCCCTTGAATAAATCTTTTTAATGTGTTTATTGTTTGAATTATTACTACATACGGGTCTTCTAGAAAACTCAAACTGCACGAAAGGGTTGCGGTGAGTAGGTCGGCCCGCCGGTTCCTTTTGCCAAGGTGTCTTCGGTTACCAGTCTCTGGGCCTGGGCGCTGCTGATGTCTGGGCACCTCAGGGTGTCGAGCAGCACCCTTGGCCTCCACCCAGCAGATGCAGTAGCGTCCCTGTCCCCTCTCAGTCGTGACAACCCAACCTGTCTCCAGACGTTGACTAGTGTCCCTTTGGGGCAGAGTCGTCCCCTCCCGTGCGAAGCGCTGACCTGCGGTGCTGAGCGCGGCGAGCCGGGGGAACAGAAACGGAGTACTTCTCCCGACCACACAGGATCGTGACCACCCCCGTCTGTTTTCCCTATTTTCCTGTTTGTGGTTCCACCTCGTTTCTCTCATTCTTTTTTTTTTCCAATTGTGAAATGTGTCCCAAAAGGAACGTGCAAGATGTCTGTGGTTTAACGCACGGCAGTGAGAGCCGGTGGCCGCCACGGGTTCCTCCTGCCTTGGCCGTCCCGTCGGTGCCGCACCCCCTCGTACCTGCTGTGCCTGACACGTGCGCCACTCACGCTCTCTTCTTGAGGCGTTTCCACCTTCCTCTGTGTCCCTAAACCGCAGGGTGTTGCGCTCTGGGAGATGCGAGTACGCATAGCCCTGGCTGAGCAAGCGAAGGGGCAGGTGGCCAGAGGTACTGCCGCTGCTGGTGCGGGGGAGGGCTGTACCAGCGGGGGTCGGGGCGTGGGTTTCACGGACTCCTGGGGTGCTGGCCGCAGTGTGGACCAGCAGAACTAGGAGACAACGCTCCATCAGCTCTGATACCTGGGCCACTAGGTGTGACCTGTTCTGTCTTGGTGGGGAGCTGGTCTTCATTCTGGAAATTTCCAGACACGTGCCTTGGGATGGGGCTCTTATCTGGCAGCACCTGGAAACTTGCGGTCCTGGGGGATTCCCATCACCTGATCCCATGAGGGTCTCCCTCTGCTCCAGAGTCTCTTCCCAGAACTCTGGAAGACTCTTCTGGGCCAGTTCTCCGATTTCCTTTGCCCCCTCCCCTTTGTTTTCCATCTTTCATCTTTTTGTTCCTCCTGCAAAATTTCTACTTTGTCATCTCCATTTCCCTCCCTTCTCATCCTCGAGTCCCCTCCCCACGCTCTCCCTCTACCTCTCCTCCCCCTTGCCACTCCCCGCCCCCAGCCCCAACCGCCCTGTTTTCCTTCTCCCCTGACTTGTGGCCTCTCCTCTCAACATTGTTGCATTTCTTCTCTCCCCTTCACTTCTTGCTCCCAGGCCTTTGCCCGCTGTCTGGGTCGCCCTGTGCTCCGCCGTCATTCCCTTCACGAATCACACTCAGCACCAAACACCAACATGCAGAAAGCCACCTCCCAAACCACGCCAGTCCTGATAGTAAAAATCAGCCTGTTGTTTTATTTGTTCAGAATAATGACCCCTCCCCTACCTGCCTCAAATGGGGGGGCGGGGCATGCAACCGGAAAACAATGGCCTTTTCCGTGGGATCCTCTGCCCCTGGGCCCAGGGCAACAGTTTTGAGGCAGAAGCGTGGGATCTGAGGGGGCCAGGGCTCAGGCACTAAGGTGAGGTGGGCGGGCACAGCAGGTGCTGCGGGGACTCCCGGGCCCACCTTGCACGTGAGGACGCCGAGGCACACACGGAGGAGGCGGCCCTTAAGCCGCTGGCTAAGGCCGGGACCTTGGGGCCCCAGGGGCGTCTGCAGGCGGCTAGGAGCCCGCCAGGTGCCGGTGGAAGTAGAGGCCGAAGAGGCTGGAGAGCAGCTGGCAGGCTGCGGTCCACCAGATGACGAAGGTGAGGACGGCGCGGAGGAAGAGAGGCGTGAGCAGGCTGCCTAGCGCCCCAGCGATCCGGGCCGCGGTCTGCTGGGCCTCATCCTCCCCGGGGCCCACCAGGCGACCGTGGGCTGAGGACGGGGCGGGGGACAGCATGGGGACCGGGCCCAGGCCCCAGGAGTAGCCGCCTGTGAGAAAAGGAGGGTGGAGGGAGGGGTGGGTAGAGGTACAGGCGGGGTTTGACCTCTGGGACCCCCACCGAGCCCTAGGCTCCACCTCCTACCCCCGCCACCACCCCAAACTCTCTCTCCGGCCGCCCACCCCAACTTCGGCCCCACCTCCTCCTCTCCCCTCCCCTGGGCCCTCCAGGCTCCGCCCCACCCCGCGGGCCGCCGAGTGTTACCAAGTCCTGCCCCGGCGCCGCCACCTCGCCCCTCTCCGTCCCCGCCCCGCCTCGCTCCCCGGCCGCCCCCAGGACCCCGCCCCAGGCTCCACCCCCAGCCACGCCCCTTCTCACCCAGCGTCTTGAGCAGCAGCGTGCAGTTGAGAGTGAGGATGAGCGGCGTCAGGTACTGCAGACTCACCACGGTCACGTAGCAGTAGACTCGCACCACCTAGTGGGCAGGTAGCAGGGGCTACGTGGGGGGGGGGGGGGGGAAGGGGGAGGCCTTCTGGGTTTCGCGCGACCCTACGCCCCAGGGACAGGGACCCCTCCCACCTTCAGTGCCCATACCCGCCTCTGGATCTCACGGGCCTCTATGCGGCCGGCCTCCCGCCGCAGCTGCTCCACGCGGGCCTTGGCCAGGCACAGGTAGGCCTGCAGGTGGGGCCTGGTCACGGCCAGCCTTAGCAGGCACAAGGCCACCAGCACCCAGAGGCGCAGTGAGTCGAAGGCTGAGTCCGATAGCCTGTGGGGAGGGGAGTGAGGAGGCTAGGGAGGCCGCCCCTGCTCCAGGATCTTCCCCCAGGATCCAAGGCTCCTCCCTGAGCCTCAGAGACGGGGGGGGGGGGGGGGGGGGGGGGTGTACACAGAAGGGCCCCCGCTGCCCTCCCCCCCCCCACCGGATGCGCACAGGGAGAAGGGCACCTCCCCCAGGGGTGCCTGGTGCAGGAAGTCCCGTGCAATGGGCTTGGTCCAGAGCCACAGGATGATCAGAGGGGACAGGAAGCTGGTATGCAGAAGGAACCTAGGGATAAGGGCACAGAGGAGTGAGGCCCACCATCCCCCCAGCCTCTCCTTTAAATCCCCCCCCACCCATCTGGCACTCTGCATAACTGCAGCATGGGCCGGTCTTCCGACATGGTCAGTGCATCCAGGTGTGTCTGGGCCAGCCGCAGGCCTGGAAAGGTGAGGAAGGCACCCAGCATGGATCCCACGAAAGCCAGCCCTAGGCGGATGGCCAGCTTGGCCAGAGGGAGCCTGGGGAGAAGAGAAGGGTCAGGAGGCCCCAAAGCCTGTCAGCAACCCCCCTACAAGTCCCAGCCCGCCCTTGCCCCACCTCACTTCCCAGGACTCACGCCCAGTCCCAGCCCTGCGTCTTCAGAAGTGGCTCCAAGTTCTGGGTCATACTGGCGAGGCCTGGGGAAGACAACGAGAGGGCAGTGTCTAACAGACCCCTGGAGCCTCAGTGTCTGCTCTGCCCCCCTCCCAGATAGACTTTTGCTCCCCAGGTACGAATACATCAGTGGGAGCCAGGCTCAGTGCCAGGCAAAAGGAAAACTTTCGTTGTATTTTGGTTATGTGCATTTTTTGTTTTGGTTTGGTTTGGGTTTTGGGTTTTTGTTTTTTTTTTAAGAATAGGAAAATGTACCAGGCAAACACCCTTGATTGGCCTGGGGGAAAGCAGGGGGCACGGTGGACCACTGAGTCTAAGCTTCCTGGATTATACCAGGAATCCGGAGGGGCATGAAAGACTCCCATAGGAGAAAACCAAAGTCCTGGAAAGAATCTTTGGTTCAGGCCCTTGGATTTTCCACAGAGTAAAAGCAAATAAAAATGAGCTCACAACCCAAATCACCAAACACACCAGGGAACAAATCACCATGAAGGAGAGTAAGCCGGGGCGGGGGGGAGTTTAGACCCTACAGACTACAGAAATCTTGCAGGTGTTATGTGTGAAATTATTGAGGAAAATAAAAGGTGGAATCACAGAACAGGCAACAGGAGGCTACCTCAGATGACCAGATATATTTGCAAAGGAACCAATTAAGCTCTTCCAAAGGGAAAATACAATTATTGAAATGATAGGTTGTTAAATGGCATATTCAAAACACCCAAAGAAGGAATGAATGAGTTGGGTCTGAAGAAATCACTCAGATTCCAACTCAGAAAGATAAAAAGTTAGGAAATATGAAGGGAGATTAAGAGATAAGAAGGACAGACTAGAAAGTCCAGCATAATTCAAATAAGAGCCCCAGAGAGAGAAGGGAAGAGAGAATGAAGGAGGAGAGGAGATTTGGAAGAGAATAGTTGAAAAGACTGCAGAATGAATGACACACACGAAGTATATCAAACCAGAATAATACAAAGGAATCCATACCTATACACTGTAGTGAAACTGGAATACCAAAAACAAAGAGATCGCAAAGCAGCCAGGGATTTAAGACAGATCACCTACAGAGGAAAGACAATTAGACCGGCAGCCAATGTCAACAGCAATCATAGAAAAAGAACAAAAAGAAGGTGAAAAGGTAAGATGGTAGAAACAATGCCAAATATGTGAGTAATCATAATAAATGTAAGCAGGTTAAACTTTGAAATTAAATGACAGAGACTGTTGGGCTTGATTGAAAATATCCAGCTGTATGTTTTTTAAAGGAGACGTACCTTAACATAAGGTCCCTATAAGGTTGAAAGAAAAGGGATGTTAAAAAGATACGACAAATACTAAGCAAAAGAAAGGTGGTATTGTATACTTGAGAGTTGCTAAGAGAATAGATCTTAAAAGTTTTCATCATAAGAAAAATAAGTTGTATCTGTATGGTGATGAATGTTAACCAGATTTATTGTGGTGGCTGTTTTGTAATGCATACAAATGCTGAATCATGATATTGTATACCTGAAACTAACAATGTTACATGTCAATTATATCTCAACTTAAAAAAAGCTGAAAAGGCTATATTATTACCTGATAAATAGAGTAAGACAGAAGTATTATTAGAATCAGAAGTGGTCAATATACCATGATAAAATGGTTGATTCACCAGGTATATACAGCGATTCTACACTTGTAAACACCTTGTCAATTAGCCACAAAACATAAAGAAAACACTGACTGGACCGTCTGGGTGGCTCAGTCAGTTAAGCATCCAACTCTTGATTTCGGCTCAGGTCATGATCTCAGGGTTGTGAGATTGAGCCCCATACTGGGCTCAGCACTGGGCATGGAGCCTGCTTGGGATTCTTTCACTCCCTCTCCTTTTGCCCTTCCCCCCTCTAAAAAAAGGGGGGAAGAGAAAGAAAGAAAGAAAAAGAAAGAAGAAAGAAAGAAAGAAAGAAAGAAAGAAAGAAAGAAGGAAGGAAGGAAGGAAGGAAGGAAGGAAAGAAAGAAAGAAAGAAAGAAAGAAAGAAAGAAAGAAAGAAAGAAAGAAAGAAAGAGAGAAAGAAGGAAAGAGAAAGAAGAAAGAGGAAGGAAGAAAGGCGAAGAAAGAGAGAAAGAGAAAGTAAGATCACAATGGAAACATAAAAATACCCAGAACTGCCTGATAATGAAAATTACAAGTCAAAACTTAAGGTGTGGACAAAAGTGGGACTTAGTAAAATATTTACAGCCTTATATGCTAGAAACGCTAGAAAGAGAAACAGAAGAAGCTGAAAACTAAATAGCTAAATACCCAACTAAGAAATTGGAAACAAGAAAAAGAAACCTACCGGAATAGTGCTATAAAAGCCAGAGATCCTAGCCACACAAAAGGGAAAGATTGGAAAAGATGAAAGAAAGCCAAAAGAAACCCACAATTCACTAAAAATGCAATTGTACAGCAAGGTCATTCCATGGAAAACACTCAGTTTGATCCCTACCTCATAAGACAGTAGTGAACGACCAGGAGTTTAAGGGTTTATGTGAAAGGCAAAATTGAAACATTGTGTTGGAAAATAGAACATGTCTTTCTGATTGTAGGGAAGGGAAGGGAATATCTTCAAGACAAAAACCAACTGAAATAAGGAACTGCTATTCATCAACAAACAAACCAACCAACACCAGAGGTGAACGCTGCAACTATTTTCAAGGGCTCGGCCCAAAAAAGTGCGACATGTGCATGTGCAGAGAATAAATAATGCAAACGTGGCCAGAAGAGTCTAGGTCAAGGGCATATGGGAATTCATTAGAGGATTCTTCCAACCATTCTGCAGGTTTAGAATTTTTCAAAATAAAACATTTGAGGCAGTTTTTTTTAAGGTTTTATTTTTAAGCAATCTTTACACCCAACATGGGGCTCAGATTCATAACCCTGAGATCAAGAGTCACATGCTGTACCGACTGAGCCAGACGGGTCCCCCACAATTTAACAGGAAAAAAAAACACCACAATGAAAGTGAAAAGCCATGCCACAAATTTGAAGATACACTCCCCGCTCCCGCCACTTGAACTTCTTTAAAATTGAGAAACACATGACCATTGATGGCATGCAATAGGTTAAGTGACAGTGTCTTTAATCTTCTTTCAGTGGATCAGGAAATAATGGTGTGTCAGATGTGATAGGAGGAGGTATGTGCCACACATGTAAGAAAGGATCAGTCCCCACAATATATAAAGAAACCCTACAAATCAACAAGACCAAAAAAAAAAAAAAAAAAACAGCCAAAGAAAAGCTTCATAACTTTGGATTTGGTGCTGATGTCTTAGATCTGACACCAAAGGTACGAGCAACAAAAGAAAATGTAGACCAATTGGACTCACGAGAATTAAAAATTTTTGTACATCAAAAGATACTACCAATGGAGTGAAAAGGTAACCCACCGAATGGAAAAAATATGTGCAAATCGTACATCTGAGAAGGGATGAGTATCCCAGATATATATACAGAACTCCTAAAACTCATCACCAAAAATACAGGTTCAAAAAATAGGCAAAGGGGGCGCCTGGCTGGCTTGGTTGGTGGACTGTGTGACTCTTGATCTCGGGGTCATAAGTTTGAGCCCCACGTTGGGTGTAGAGATTACTAAAAAATAAAATCTTTGAAAAAGAAAGAAAAATAGGCAAAGGACTTGAATAGACAATTTCTCCAATAAAGATACACAGATGACCAACAGGCATATGAAGATATGCTCAACATCACTCATCGTTAGGCAAATGCAAATAAAAACCTCACTGAGATACCACCTCACACCCACTAGGATGGTCACTCTCGAGGAAAAAGAAAAGGAAGATAACAAATGTTGGTGAGGATGTGGGGAAGCTGGAATTCTTGGGCACCGCTGGTAGGAATGTAAAATGGTGCAGCCAGCCAAGAAAAGAGTTGTGTGTGTGTTTTAAGATTTTATTTATTTATTTGTTTATTTATTTATTTATTTATTTGAGACAGAGAGCACAAGCAGGGAGAGCTGCAGAAGGAGAGGGAGAAGGAGAAGCAGACTCCCCACTGAGCGAGGAGCCCCACATGGGGCTCGATCCCAGGACCCTGGGGCAGATGCCTAACTAACTGAGCCACCAGGTACCCCAAGAAAGCAGTGTGTTGACTCCTCAAAAAAATTAAACATAGAATTACTACATAATCCAGCAATTCCACCTCTGGATCTGTACCCAAAAGAATTAAAAGCAGGGGCTTGTACCCCCATGTCCGTAACACTATTCGCAAGAGCTGAAACACAGGAGCAACAGAAATGTCCGTCGATACATGAATGGATGAGCAAAATGGGATATAGTCATGCAAATGGAGTATTATTCACCCATAAACAGGAAGGAAATTTGAACACAGGCTACAACGTGGATGAACCTTAAGGACATTATGCTGAATGAAAAAAGCCAGTCACAGAAAGACAGATGCTGAATGACTGCCCTCATAGAAAGCGTCTAGGATGGTCAGATTCATAGAGACAGAAAGTAGGATGGAGGGCGCCAGGGGCTGGGGTGGGGAAAATGGAGAGTCGGTGTTTAATGGGGACAGAGTTTCAGATTTGCAAGGCAAAAGGGTGGGGGGGAAGGATGGTGGTGATGGTCACACAACAAGGTGAATATGCTTAATGTCACTGAAGTGTACTCTTAAAAATAAAATGGTAAATATTATGTGTATTTTACCACAATAAAAAAAATGGAGGAAAAAACACATACAGCCTCAAAGAAAAATGGGCAACAGTATGAACAGGCTCTTCAAAGAAAAGGAAATGAGAATCGTGAATAAACAAGAAAAGCTGCTCAGCCTCCCAGGTAATTAGAGAAATGCGTGTCAAGACCACTAAAGGCGTCCTTTTCCACCACTAGACGGGCAAAAATCAAGCACTTTCCATAGATCTCAACTCACTCGCACCGGACTGTGCCCCTGGAAGGTTGGTGCGTTCACCACCCCACCTCACAAGCAGGGAGGTGAGGCAGGGGCTGCTGCAAGTTCACCCACGCTTGCCCAGGGTGGCTGGGACTCAGTGGGCAGCCTGAGACCAGGGTCCACACTCGGAACCCCAGGCCGCGTGGCTGGTGGGCGTGCCGAGAGAACTGCTCTGAAAAATGCTGAGGCACCCTCTTATGAAGGTGAACACGCCCCCTCGTCCCCAGATCCTGTGCCCCAAAAAAAAAACGCCTGCATATGCGGATGAGGAAACGTGCCCAAGAATGTTCCCTACAGCACCTGTGAAAAAAGCTCAAATGTGGAAACCACCTAGATGTCCCGCAACAGGAGAATGGACAAAGACAAGTGGCCTCACAAGAGAACGTCATTCATCTGTGAAAAGAGATGAACGAAAGCTGCCCGGACCAACACGGCCTCGCTCTGTAAACAGTATCAAAAAGACCGAAAAGCACCAGCTGGCAGATGACACACTGGCTGACACCATCCACAACAGCGAGCGGACTGTATGGTGAATTCCTTAGGGACAGAACATATGTGATGCAACTATTTTTTACAAAGGCACAGGAATGGGGTGCTTGGGTGGCTCAGTCGATTAAGAACCCGACTCTTGGGGTGCCTGGGTGGCACAGCGGTTAAGCGTCTGCCTTCGGCTCAGGGCGTGATCCCGGCATTATGGGTTTTCCTCTGCTATGAGCCTGCTTCTTCCTCTCCCACTCCCCCTGCTTGTGTTCCCTCTCTCGCTGGCTGTCTCTATCTCTGTCAAATAAATAAATAAAATCTTTAAAAAAAAAAAAAAAAAAAAGAACCCGACTCTTGGTCTCAGCTTGATCTCAGGGTTGCGAAGTTTGAGCCTTGCGATGGGCTCCATGCTGGGCATGGAGCCTACTTGAAAAAAAAAAGCAAAAGAATGATAAACACAAGATTTGAGAGACTGACTGGGGCTGTGAGTAGGAGAGGAAGGTGGGGGCGCCTGGGTGGCGCAGTTGTTAGGCGTCTGCCTTTGGCTCAGGGCGTGATCCCGGTGTTCTGGGATCGAGTCCCGCATCGGGCTCCTCCGCTGGGAGCCTGCTTCTTCCTCTCCCACTCCTGTGCTGTGTTCCCTCTCTCGCTGGCTGTCTCTCTACCACATAAATAAATAAAATCTTTAAAAAAAAAAAAAAAAAGGAGAGGAAGGTGGCGGGATTGGAAAGGAGCGCCAGAGACATGCAAGAATGTTGGGAATGTTCTAGTTCTCATTTAAGAAGTGAGTTTGTTACATTATTATTTTGCTTTGTAATTTACATATACATGTTCAATATATATATATATGTTCTATATATATGTTATATATATATCTCCAATATTAGATAATTTTAAAAATTGAAAAGCAGGGAGAATTGGTGAAGATAAAGCTCAAGGAACACAGCAAGGCTGTGCGCACCACAGTGAGTACTTTGATCTTTATCCAAACACCACAAGAGTCTGGTATCTGGCCGAGAAGTGATGTGATCCAAATTATATTTTTAAAAGATCATCCAAAGAATAGAGAAAATCAAAAGAAAAATGGGAAACTAAGAAAAAATATTTGCGACTACTATCCCATACAAAGGCTAATGTCTCTCATATATAAAGAGCTCCTACAAATCAATAAAAGGGTCAACCACTCAGCAGAAAACTGGGCAAAAGGACAGACCTTTTCTGGAAAGCAGATAGAAATGACTTTTCCACATAGGAAAAGACACTCAACCTTGCTTATACTTTCACCCATCAGGTTAGCCAGGACAAAAAAAAGTCTGAGGAAACACATTGGAGAGAATGTGGGGAAATGGGCACTTCATTAATCTCTTCCTAAATGGCAATTGACAACATTATCGAAATTACAAATGCACTTTCTCGCACAGGGCCACATGCGCAGGGCTACTCCCACACGACACGGTGGTAACACAACCTGGTTTTGAACGACGTTCGATAGTGAAGACTTAGATGTCCAGAAGTAGGGGACTGGTTAAATAATCATGGAACCCCCATAAAATGAAATACTATGTGGGTATTATAATTAAAAAAAAAAAAAAACCCACCCCACACTGTATGTAATATCAAGGGACAACCTCCAAATTAATGTTTTTAAGGGAAAAAGACAGGGTGTACAGCCATAAACACTACCGTTTTATGGGGAAAAAGGAAAGTGGTCTCCCAGTTTTCCTCTTGGAAGGGGAGCCAGTGTGGGTGATTTTTACCCCATGTATATCCTCTTGTACTTTATGAATGTTGTGCCATTTACCATTTCCTTCACCAAATTAAATTAGAATGGATAAATATTAAATCGCTGTGGCTGCTGGGGAGAGGGCAGATGAGGGGAACAGAAGTGCCCTGCGAAGAACTACAGCCGCAGGCAGCCATCAGAGGCCACGAGACAGGACAGCCTCTTGCCCCAAAGCCCCAGGAGACGCGAGGGCAGCAAGCAGCCATAGAGAGTCCCCCACCCCTTCCCCGATTATGTGCTGGTGGGACAAGCCACTTAAACCCCACTTCCACGAGGGAGTGATGGACGTGGCGACCCCCGCCCCAAACACTGCACGTACCTGGCTCCAGGCCCAGCTCGAGAGTCTCCTCCTGGACCACCTGCACCAGCATGGCCAGGAGCAGGAAGAGGAAGGCGAAGGTGAGGCAGACGGAGCGTTCGCCCCCCTCCTCTGCACTGAAGTACAACCGCGTCACCATCAGGAACATCTTGCTGGGGGCAGGGCTAAGGAAGCCTGAGCAGCTGTAGTGCGCCTCCCCACTCCCCCACTCGCAGCCAGAGCGGGGTTTGGAGTCTCCGGGAGCAGGGCGGTGACCCAGCAGAAGAGTGAGCTGCCGAACAAGCCCAGGACCCAAGGTCCAGTGCTGCTCGCGCCTGTGTCAGCGGGCTTGGGCTGCATGGGTGGCAGGCGTGCCTGGGCCTCCAGCTCGGCCTCATCACACCACCTGTGGCCATTTCTTTTTTTCTTTCTTTTTTAAGAATTTATTTATTTATTTATTTATTTATTTATTTATTTATTTATTTATTTTAGAGAGAGAACAAGAGCGAGTGGGGGGAGGAGCAGAGTAGGGGGAGGGGGAAAGAATCTCAGGCAGGCTCCATGCGAGCTCCGAACCCAACTAGGGGGGAGAGGGCTCGAGACCATGACCCCAGCTGAAACCAAGCGTTGGGCTCTCAACCAAGCCACCCAGGCACCCCTACCTGTGGCCATTTCTCACTGAAACAGCCAGCAAGTCTGTTTCTTCACAAGGGGGTGGTCTGTCTGACCCACCGAACCTGGCTGCGTTCACAGCAGGTGAATCTCCCGTTCCTCTGAGAAGCTGTCAGAGATACAAGGGCTGTATCTCGAATCTGCCCTGAAGACAGCCATGGGGCTTTCCAGAATCAGTGTGGACTTCGAGATGGGCTTTTCTTCCCAAGCCCATTCCACAAGGGCGTCACAGGTTTGTCTCTGTTCCCTGGGCAGCTTCATAGAAAAACACAGCAGAGGGGCCGCTTGGGTGGCTCAGTCTCAAGTGTCTGCCTGTGGCTCAGGTCATGATCCCAGGGTCCTGGGATCGAGCCCCGCATCGGGCTCCCTGCTCCACAGGAAGCCTACTTTTCCCTCTCCCTCTGCCTGCCACTCTCCCTGCTTGTTCTCTCTCTCTGTCAAATAAAGAAATAAAATCTTAAAAAAATAAAAAATAATTTAAAAAAAACATAGCAAAAGGGGCATCTCTTTTCCTGCCCCTGCATCGGGGCTGGTGACTTGCTTTGACCAAGAGAATGGACGGAGACAGGGCTGGGCCAACTTCCTGTGAAACCTCAGGAAGCCTGCAGCACCCCTTCTTCCTTGCTGGTGAGTCTGCTACCAGGAGGAAGCCTGGTTTAGCCCGCCGGAAGGTGGGACCCCTTAGAGCAGAGAGAAGCCCGCAGGGCTGAGCCCCGCCCAGGAGAGCGAATAACAGAGGGACCGTTTTACGCCACCCAGTTTTGGGGAGTTTTTTGGGGACAGCAGCTGATAACTGATAGACCAACTTTGGGGGGGGGGAGCTGGAGTCCCGCTTGCACGTGCCTCCCTCCTCCCTGACCACCTGCACAGCCCGAGGAAGGATACACGGAGAAGGCAACGGTGAGCAGAGCCCAGAACACGGCGATGTTGGTCTCCTTGGCCGGGCCCAGCACGTAGTAGTAGGCCTCTGTGAAGACGTACACGCCCCCCGAGTACACGGCGAAGTCCACGAACCACTGGTACTCCAGGAAGAAGCGCAGGACTGCGGGAAGCGCGCGGCTCAGTCCACAGCCCAGCACCGGCCACCCCCCTCGCCCATCCCACCAGGGTGCAGGCTGAGGCTGCGACGTTGGGGACCCAGCTGGGCTGTTACCGAGGGCATCAACTGCTGTGAGGGGACAGGTCTCCAGCTGGAAAGGGGCGTCTCGGGGCACAGACAAGGGCTTTTCTTCGCTATAGCCATTGGCCCACCTGTTGGGGGGGGGCGGTAAGGGCGGAGGGAGTGTCAGAGAGGCATCCTCTGTTCTCTCCTCCCCAGCCAGACATGGAGGCCCGCCCCATCCAGCCTGGAAGATTCCACCGTGCCACCCTCAGAGCACCTGAGGAGCTGGCTTGGGAGGTACCTTCTCCCGAGCCTGGGTCTCAGCACATCGGGGTGCGGACACCACCCACTCACAGGGCTGGCCCAGGGCACACTTGCAATAAGCATTAGCTCTCAGCCAGAGGCAACCAATGAACAACAGTGACATCTTCTCAACCTGGGGTGTCCACCCCTCTCCTCGGTGCCCAGAACTGCGCCTGGAAGGGGAGCTGCTCCCCTCAGGCTGGGGGCTCACTCACCGGTCCTTCCTGCCTCTGGGCTTCGGCTTTCCCTCCAGGGCCCGAAGCTCTTCCTCAGTAGGGTGCTTGTATCGGAAGAGACTGAGGGCAAAGACGGGAAGTCAAGAAAGCTTGGGCATGGAGGGCTCGAGGCAGTGAATCCTCAAACCCAGGACTGAGTCAGGGGGAGACCCGTAATGCATGGGGACAGGATGGGCAGAGGCCATGCAAGGCCCAGGGAAGGCCAGGGGAAGACTGGGGGAGTGCAGTGAGAAGCTATGGGGAAACGGCAGGGTGGCCTGGAGTCCTGGACACCCCTGAATCTGCTGCCTATCTTTTCTGGCGGGGCAGGCGTGTGCATTGACGGAAAGTTCAGTTTCCCCTAGATCTCAGAAAGGGTCCGAGAGCCAAACAGGGACAAAAAGCACTGCAGGAAACATCTACAGCGAGAGTAGTGTGGCAGGGGGGTTGGATTCCAGGAAGGCCGGAGTGGGGGGGGGGAGCAGCTGCTCTTTCCAGTGGGGAAATGTGGTCTCACGGGTGTGTACATCTGTCAAAACTGATCCAACTGTGTGCTTCAAATATTTGCAGTTTATTGTACGTCAATTATATCTCAATAAAGTTGTTTTTAAAAAACCGAGAACACCGTAGGGCCTGCCGCAGGGTTTGGAGGTGGCGGAGGGGGCGGGGCCCGGAGGGCCTCCTCCCACCGCCCGGGGCGGGGCTGTGGCTCACCTGCCATTGCAGAGCAGCCAGCGTGCGAAGGAGCAGTGCGGTGCCAGCCTGTGCATGAGGGTGGCGGTGAGCAGGGTCACCACCAGCTGCACTCCCAGGACGGCCTGGGGGGAGGGGACATGAAGGGCAGTGCCTGCCAGAAGGTCACAAGATCACTGCCTCGGAAGTCAGGTTATTTATAGAGAGGCTGGGGCCAGGTTGGGGAGCGAGGGCCTCCTGGGCTCCAGCTGCATCTTGAAGGAGGGGGCTGGGGTGGGCTCAGCCTCCACCCTGGGAGCCCCTGCTGTGTGTGGATTCCCGCACTCCCTACCAACACCACCTAGCTGGGGTGTAGGGTGGTGGAGAGCACAGGCTGGGGTTCACTTCTGGCTTCTGCTATGGATTTCAGCTCTTCAGCTCCCTGAGGCCTCGGTTTCCCCACCAGGAAATGGGGTGCTGCCTATTTTGTTTCAGGTGCTGTCAAGACCACCTTCCAGACCTACAAGGAGCACAGCCAGTGAAAGAGGCTCCCCTCCCACGGCCCCACCCACACGTCGTAGCTCACCCTGGCAGTTCCATCTCCCTCTTTCCCACCGGAAATTACCCTGATGATTCCATCGCCCTCTCCTTCTCGCTCCCTTTTGTAACCAGCCTCCTTGGAAAGCCTATTTCTGGCCACTATCAGTTTCAGGACAAAGACTTATACGAGTGGGATGGCTTTTTAAATTAGGAATTTCTCACTAAATTCTATGTAACAAACTTTTTACCAATTCATTACACGTTTTCATATATTAATTTTAAAACGCTTTAGAAGGAATGCTTTTGGTAATCAGTCTGAAGCTGGGTTTTCCTGCTTGAATGCAGTAAATACCAATTTGGTATCAGTAATTATGTAATTATATAAAATTATGTGCTCAGGAGTGCTGTCGACTAGTATTATGATATTATAATTAACAACTAAAGTGAAATAAAGATTACTTTAATATTAAAATTAATTATTAAAATTATCCTTTAATCAGGCAAGAATATGCTAACTGTAATAGGAAAAGCTCTAGTGTGATGGGTATCGGGCCAACACAGTAATTCGGAATGACTGCTGAGAAATCCATCATTAAGATAACTAAGAGGATATTTTCTCTATGCCTGTACTTGTAAACCAGAAACATTTTCTCAGTAATGAGGTTGGCGCATCATCTTTCTGGTCTTTAAATCTCAACTAATCTCTTCTCACTGCTCACCCTCCCTAACCCCCAAGTGCAGACTGGCTAGCGGTCACTAAAGACTGTGGGCACAGTCGCCGGCAAGGTCAAGGAGCCCCCTTCCAAGCCCAGTGAGGTGGGCCTCTCCGAGGGCCAGCACCTCCTCCTAGGGTCCTCTTCTGCCCCTTTCCGAGCCCTCAGAGCCTCCCACCGGCGCCTCTCCAGACAACAGATCCTGGGGCTCCCCTGCTGATCTTTCTCTTCCCTCTGTGGCCTCCACCCTGTGACTCAATCTCTTGCTAGGTTTTTAACCATCGACGACCTAACACGACCCCAGCACAGCGGCACCTCTAGCCTGGACCTCTATGCCTAGAGCGCAGATCATCCCCGTCTAGTCTCCGGAGGCCCCAGTACCCATCCGTCGCTCCCGCAGACACAGAGCTGGGCCCTTTTCAGCGAGTCAGGATGTCAGTCAAAATCCAACTCCTTTTCGCAGCCAGCAAGGCCTGGAGGGCCCAGCTCAAGACACCCTGCCTCATCGCCCGGCTCTCTCCGTAGGCCTGTCTGCCTCCATTCACTGGGGTCTCAGAGGCCCTCCCAGACCCTTGGGCTCTCAACTGCAGACCCCTATCACCCTCTGACACCTCCCAGGGAGGGGGCCTTGGCTCAAACTTCGGTCCCAGCACCTAGGAGAGGCAGGACGGAAGGAAGGAAGGAGAGAGGGAGGGAAGGAGGAGCCAGGGGGAAGGGGAGGAGATGGGAAAGAGGGAAGAAAGACAAGCATCCCTCCACCTGAGGCTCCTGAGGTCGGTCCAGCGATGTTTTTCAAGCCCCTCCCCCCAGCAGCCTCCGGTCTTGAGGTCCTGGCTCTGCAGATTTCCCAAGATATCTGGAGCCTCCCATCAGCCCACGTCTCTCTCCTGCTCAAAGTCTTTCCCTGGACCTACAGTCCGAGAATACGAGAATCCTGCTACCTGCTAACACCAATGAGGCTTTCCTCCGTTCCGCTCTCGAGAACCCTTCCGCTCATCTCCCATTGCTTCCCGCACCCAGGCCGGGAACCACGTTCACTTTTCATGTTCAGGCGCACATTCAACGCCCCTCCTTGGGGATTCCCACAGGCAGGGTCGGGTAGACCTCCGGGGCCCCTCCCTCTGCCCAGTCCGAACGTTTAGGGATCGGAAGTTCCCGCTCTCGCCCCGCATCAGCCTGACCCACCCACAGTGGCCAGGCTAAGTATGAAGAATAAACTCAATAGGTTGGACCCAGAGCCGCGTGAGACCTGAACGTTCCAACTGCGCTGTCTCCAATTCTGGGACCCTCGTCCGCTCCGAGGCCACCCAGATCCCCCTGGCCTGACTTCTCCTCTCAGGACTGTCCCGGGCCCTTCCACACACCTCAATACACGCAGCGACCCCATGCTTCCGCAGGACCCACGTCGCCAGCGTGGGCTCCAGCTGGACCCCCAACCTCCCCAGCGAGGATCCGTACGTTTTCGGGTCCCCAGTCCCCTCTGCGGGGCTGCGACCCCTCGGCAGGTCTCCAGGCCCCTAGAGGGCCCCCAGAGATTTTCCAGGATTCTCGAACGCTTAGGGACCTCCAGTCCTCTAGGCAGAACCCCCAACCCCTACGTAGGTCCCGCAGGGAGACTGAACCCAGAGAGGGACACACGGCCCTCAGCGCGACCCAGAGTCCCTCAGAGCTCCCAATCCCCACAAAGGGATCCCAGTTCCCTCGGTCTCCCTGGACCCCCTCAGCGGGATCTCCTGCCCCTCAGCCAAGGCCCCCCAAGCCGCTGGCCGCCGGCTCACCATGTCGCCGGCGGGAGCGCGGGCCGCTGACCGGAGGCTCCGGGCACCTCGCGGGAACCCAACCAATCAGAGCCCGGCTCTGTTTTGACAAACAGCCCATAAGACCAATCGTCAGGCTTGCAGCTGGAGCAAGCCACGAGGGACAAGAGGTCGCTCGCGTTGCATGCCGGAAGTTGTAGTTCGAAGACACCCGGCAAGCTCAGAAGTCGGTTGAGACAGGACTCTCTGGTACCCTGTGTGCTGTCCTCTCTGAGATTCAGTCTCCTAGCATCTGCGCCTATCTCGCAGGTCTGAGGCAAATACATTCATTTATCCACGCAAGACCTCCCGCTGGAGAGTTCTGAGCGTCAAACTCCCCTGATCAAGAACATTCAGTGGCTCCCACGGACTAGACTCCCAAAGGATCAGACACTCAGAGTCAAATGCTCTACCTGGCTGCAGCCGGCCGCCAGCACTATTGTACACACTACAATACAGCTCGCCACTGGCCATGCCATCTCATACCTCCAGGCCCCTGTAAATCCTATCTTTCCTCTTGGAATACCTCCTTTCGCAATCTTTTTTATTTAGCAAAGACTTATTCATCTCTATCAGCCAGGACTCTGATTGAACGCGCGCGCACACACACACACCAACTCAAATGGGCTCCAGCAAAAAAAGGGAAAATTTTGTGACAAAAAACTCTAAAAGCATAGTGAGCTTCGGGCATGGTTAGATCCAGGACAAAAAATGTCAGTCTCAAGAATCTGACGTTCTGTGTTTCGAGGCTTGGAGGAAAGGGCTTCTAGCATGGGTGCCTAAGTTTTGCTGTCTGCATTTTCATGGATAAGTGTGTCTGCCTGAGTGTGGACATATATGTGGGTGTGATCAGATGTCTGAGGGCTTTTTTAATTTTTTTAAAAAGATTTTATTTATTTATTTTTTTGAGAGAGAGAGCAAGTGAGAGAGAGCCTGAGTTGGGGGAGGGGCACAGGGGGAGGAGCAAGCAGACTCCCCGCTGAGCAGGGAGCCCAATGTGGGGGCTTGATCCCAGGACCCTGGGATCATGACCTGAGCCAAAGGCAGACACTTAATTGACTGAGCCACCCAGGCACCCCAGATGTCTGAGGGTTTTTATGGGGCCTGTGAGTGGGGCCTGTAGAGTTGATTGCCTTGTCTCTGTGGGTGTTTTTGTCTTTGTTTATGAGCACACGGGGATGTCTGTTTTCAGGGGATTCACTGTGACTTTGGTCCTCTGGACTCATCCCCTGGAAAGAAGATGGGTGACAGTGGCGGTGAGGGTCACTGGGATTTCCTTGGACCAACAGGGGGCCATGAGCCAATCTGTGAATCCATGAGGGATCCAGGGCAGCTGGGATTTGGGGAGGGTGTCAGAGAAAGGGACGAAGAAAGAAAGGAGGGGCATTTGCTGCAGGCCCACTGCATACCAGACTGGGGAGGTGGGGTGGCTGACTCCTGCTCCTTCCTGTAGGCTGTGGGGGCAGGACAATTGTCTCCATTTCACTGATGAAGACACTGAGGCTCTGGGAGGCCCGAATCTCTACGTCACACCTTGACCTCTCTTCCTGGACCCAGGGCTTACGAGTTTAGGTGTCACAGTGCCGCCCATGCGGTGAACCACAGGAAATTCACGCATCCTGAACTCAGGAGGTCCTCCTCTTCCCTCCCGCAACTCCCCATCCTCCAGGTTATCCACAAGCTCTGGAGTTGGCCTTGACCCCTCTCTCACCCACACCTGATCTGTCAGCGCCTCCTGATGATGGTTCCACCTTCTAAGCATAGCCAGTCTCACCAGCACCACAAGCTCCACCCAGTCAACTTCCTTCATGTCTGCGCTGCAGTCCCCTGCTCCCCGATCTCTGGCTTCCACCCCCTACACCTCACCTCACCTACCCACAGTCTCTGTTCCCCAGAGCAGCTTGAGGACACCTCTTAACACTTGAGCCAGACAATGTCCCTCCTCTGTTCTCAAATGGACACCCCTCACTCTCTATTCTACGTGGGATGTGTGGGTTGTCTGTTCCATGTTGGACGTTCCTTGTTCTCCGTGCTCCACTGGGTGAATCCACATTCTCTGTCCTGCACTGGGCACTCCATGGTCCCTGACCCTCACTAGACACTCCCTAGCCGTGTCTGCATTAAGAGCCCGGCTTCTCTGACTACTCTGAAGCCCACACTCTCATTCCACACTGAGCAGTCCACCATCTCTGCGTATGGTGCTCTTGGAAATGCATCTCTCAGGTGTATGACTTCCATGGCTGCATTTGTGCCACAATTCCCATGATGCTTTCAACCCGTGGCTGAGCTCCTGGGAGACTCAGGGTCCCACTGATGGTGACAATGCCCCTAACTGATATCACTATGGTCTCCTTAGAAAGGCTGGCAGAGAACACTTTCCACACAACCCTCCCTGCCCTCCGAGCACCCCCTCCACAGAGCCAGCAGGTGTAGAGCTGGAGTCTGGACCAAAAGTGTTTCCAGAAGCCAGTAGCCTGCTCACTGACCTCTCACGACCCAGGACACCCCAAGCTGTGCAGGTATAATTACACATGTACAGGCAACATATGACACAGCCCTTTCTGAGTCCCCAGGCTCAGAGCCTGAAAACATGGGACGAAGCCCCTGGAAGCCAAGAAGGATTTTATTTTTTAATTACTATTTCTATTTTATTTTTCACTTTGGAGCGGGGAGTGCAGAATCCAAAGCACACTATTGGGCGCCACCTAATGGACAATGGCGAAAGTGCAGCCTCCCAGGATGCCCATGTAGAACCACACCCACCCGCCCATGCCCCCACCCCCCAGCCTTTGAAAGCAGCCCACATTTTTAGGAACCCGACATAGGGCGCTTAACCTGTGGACACTGACTTCAGGGACTGGCCTGGCTTCTTCTCCCCCGTGAGGGTGAGATCCAGAGGCTAAGAAGGGACCCTCTCCAACCTTGCCTCCATTTCACCCAACCAAGGTTTGGGACTGGAAGTATTTCCAGGGGGGCTCAGGGCAGGAGACATGGTGGGCGACAGGGCAGACAGAGTAGAGGCGTGGGGCAGCTGAGGATCTCGGAAAGGTCAGGGATCAGATCTGATTGGGACCCCACGAGACCACCTCGGGGAGTGAGTGGGCAGGAGAAGCAGATGGAGTTCCCTCTGGCTCCTGGACACCCAAGTCCGCCCTCAGGATGCCGGCCAGGGTGGGGGGAGTTTGTGCCCCCCCCCCCCAGAGTGGGTAGATTAATACCCGGCTCCCTCCTGCCTCTTACGGATCGAAATTGCTGGGTCAAGGGATTAAGGGATAATATGCCCATTAGAAGATGAATCGTGTAGTGACCGCCCCCAGCCAGCGGGTAGGTAGCACAACGTTCAAGATACTCAGCTGGTTCTTGCGGCAAGCGATTGCAACCCAGCCTGGGAACTTCCCCTTGAGCACACGACTCGACGTCCTCAGGAGGTGGTAGCCCAGCCTCTGGCCCCTGGAGTGGAACCACTTTAGGTGAGCGCTCTAAGCGCTCCCGCAGGGTCCCCAGGGGCGGAGGAGGTGAGCAGCGCAGCCCACGGAGTCCCCTGCTCGCTGGCGCCCCCTGCAGGGCTCTTCCCCGCCACGTCCCTACCCCCAAGCTGCCTTCCTCCTGGATTCCCAACTCCTAATCCTAGTCTCAGGACAGGATTCTGGAGGGGGTACCCCAAACCGAGCCCAGGCAAGACTGAGACATCTTGGGAGGAGATGGGAGGACCCGGACGTGGTAGTGGCTCTGAGCAGCGACAGATAGTTTCGTCCATGGACACCACGCGTGTTTTATTGGTGGATACACACACAGGAAAGGGAGAAAGGAGCCCCCCAACCGTGGATCCGAACTCCAGGCCCTCACTTTGGAGGGTCGTAACTGCTGGGTCTTCTCTAACGACACGGGGAGGGAGATTGGGACCCCACGTGCCCTCGCCCGCCCCCGCGTGGGAGGAAGGACCGGCGCCACCCCTGCGTCCACTACCGAGCCCAGCCGTCGGCAGTAGGCAGCCGGCGCAGGGGGGGTCCGGGCCGTAGGGGCTCTGCCAGGGGCCGGGACAGGAGCAAGGGATAAGGGAAAGTCTTGGGAAAGTCGCCGGGGCCCCCGGGGGCCGGCGAGAGGCGCTCAGACTTGATGCTGACTGGGGGGGTTGGCGGGGAGGCGCCACGGGCGGCGGGACCCTCCTCACTCAGGCTTCGGCTCCCACTGCAGGGAGAGAGAGAGAAGGAGGGCTGTGAGCTCAGGCAGGAAGGGAAGGAAGCCAGAGGGTGGTGTGGCTTGGGCAAAGACTCCGCAGGAGGACCTTGGGAAAGGAGGGGGTGGCGGTCCCTCTTGGGGTTTCCAAAATAGCCACCCATCCCACCAAGAACTGACGGGAGGGGCTGAGTGTAGAACCAGGAGTGGCCACCAGAGGTCAGCAGTGGCTAGAGGCTTAGGAAGACTTGGAGGGACCCCACAATGACCCGAACAAGGGAGGGGAGAGAGAGGTAGGGCGGTTGGGGCGCTTACCTGGGCTGGGGAGGGGCGGCTGGGGGCCCATCACCCCTCGAATGCTGCCAGGGGGCCAGGGTGGGGGGCTGCAGCAGGCCAGGGGGTGGAGGAGGGTCTCCCAGGCCATATTCTGGGGGGGGGGGGATAGGAGGAATAAACTGAGGCCCTGACCTCAGGGAGCCCCTTGCCCAAGTTTGACCCATCTCACCAGCCAGTTTTCAGACCACCAATCCTCACCCCTCACCCCCAGCAGGTAGGTGTATGGATGTTTCCCATGGAAGGACACATGGGGGTGGTGCATACCTGGGGGGCCTGCAGGGAGGAAGGGGAAACTCCCAAGTGGGGGTCCTGGAGCTGTGGCCGAGCATGGACTCTGTAGACTACCATAGAGTCCTCTCTGTGGGGAGACAGGGTAAAGGGGAAACTGAGGCCCACACCCAGGCCATCCTGCCCTTCCCCATCAGCCCCGTTACACCTTCCCCTCACTCACTGAGGTGCTCAGCCCCCCTCGGGCCCCCGCCAGGCTACCGGGCAGGTCCGGCCTCCGCCCGTCCGCTGCCAGGTACAGGGGTGGTGGCGTCTTGCTGGCAAGGTGTCTCGGTGAGAAGAGAGGGTGTGCCAGGCCTGCAGAGCGGGAAACCCCCAGAGAGAGGGCACGTGGCCATGTCATCTAATGAAGTCTGAGGTCCAGAGGTAATATGCACAGACAAGCAGTGCCTGAGCCAAGATCCCCCCTACAAGCCTCCCTTGGATTCCCACCCCCTTTTGCCCCAGGGCCTATGGCCCATGCTCACCTGGGGGCCCAGCTTTGGGGGCTGCTGGCCGGAAAGGGGATGGGTGGCTCTGGGCGGGAAGGGCCTCCCCAAGCCCACTGGGGTCGCAGCCTGGTGGGGGCAGGGCCCCATATACCATGTCCGGGCTGGGCATAGTAGGGGCTGCTGGCTGAGGGCAGAGACGACGGGATTGGTTGGAGGAACATGGAGATGAGGACATCAAATCCAAGACAGAAAATCAGGGGCCAGCCTCCACCTCTAGAAGCCCTTGCTACTCCTCCCTCTGGCCTAACCCCACATGACAGAAGGAGGCTGTGTCTGGTGCTGTCACTCATTGACAGCTAGGCCCAGAGCTGAGGCTTCTTGCTCAGCATGGGGTTGGCACTGAGGGGGCTTCCCAGGGTGTTTGATGAATCAAAGAAATAAAAGAGGAAGGAAATTGCTGTCCATTGAACTCTTATTCATCCTTCAAAACCCCAACTATAATGCCCACTCCTCCAGGAAGCCTTTCCTTTCTGCTTAGGCAGAGACCTGCTCCCAAACTCTAGGCTTCTTGGCCTTAGGTCCCTGTCTCAGTCTCAGCCTTGACCACTTGGGCCTAGGAGGTGAGGGAGGGCCCCTTCATGGTGGTGCAGGAAGTCACTTACATAGAGTCGGGGCCGGGGCAAGGTTGGGTCACCCCCGTCACCTGCCAACCTCCGCAGCTTCTCTCCTGGCCCCTCGGGCCCTTCATCTGGCTCCAGCTCTGGTCCATCAAGGCCCACACCCCTCCGCTTCAGTGTCTGTGGGGAGGGGAGACAATAGGGTGACTCTCCCCCCATCCTAGCCAGGAAACCTGGTTCTACGGGAGAAGGAAGAGACCTACCCCACCCAGCTCTGTGGGTGGATTGGAGTGCACGCACAGCCTGTTCCAGCCAAATCCCATTGACCAAAATCCCTAGTGAGTTATCATCTAGCAAATTCCACATGTGTGCGAGAGAGGGACTGTCCTGCCCTGGGACCACAGAGGCCCAGGTCACACAGTGGGGGCCAAGATCCACTGGCCCTGCTGGCGCTGTCCTCCCCCTGGATATGATCCTGGAACCTCCGTTCCGCACTCGAGGGCAGCCTCCACGCCTGGCGTGCAACAGGTGTTTCATAAATGTTGGAGGACAACCTTCTAGGCTTTCCCGCGCTGCTTCCCCCGGACCTGCACACTCCTGGACCCCTGCCTCTCCTTGACAGCTTCTCCCCACCCTCCTGAAACAGGAGGGGTCGCCATGTGCCACCCTAGGCCTGCTGGTCTCTCCATCCCTGTGGCTTCAGCTTCCCGTCTTGGGAAAAGATTCCCATGCCCAAAGGGAAGTGATCTCGCCCATCCTGGGGACGAATCAGCTGGCGCGGGGCTGCTTCTGCCTCTTTCTCCTGAGGACGCAGCAGCTCAGACAAAAACACTCCAGGCCCTCAGTGAGGTCCGCTGGCTTCAAGGTGCCCTTCATTCCGTTTCTGCCCTCACCACACAGGGGGCAGGATTCAATGAGATGCGGTGTGTGCGGGGCCCACAGTGGCTGTTTTTATTTCTACTGTGGGGGCGGCTGCCCCTCGGAGGGACCCCACATTGCCTCCAACCCGCTTTACCCGCAGTAAAGCCAGAGTGCAACACTCGTCTTTTGTGCCAACCAAGCGTCCCTAGGCTGGGAGCACGCGCGGGGAGCTGCACCTGGGGGCGCTGGGGGGGAGGGCCCCGGGGGTACCTCGAGGATGTCGGTGTTGGTGCGGCTCTCGTGGGGCTCGCTGTACTCCGTGTACTTGAGCAGCACGCGGTCCATGTCCGTGCTGGCGTACTGGAAGAGGCGATTGGCGCTGTTGAAGATGATGAGGGCGATCTCACAGTCGCAGAGCACGCTCAGCTCATAGGCCTTCTTCATCAGCCCGAACTTCCGCTTAGTAAACGTCACCTGGAGCCAGGACCCACAGGCAGCGTGGAGAAGACATGGATTGGGGGTGGCAAGGAGGAGATGGCGGGGCCTAACTGTTCCCCCAGCATGCCATGTTGTGCCTCGTGCGTGCCGTCCTTCCTGGCTCTGCTGCTCTCCCGCTTCTCACGTCTCAACCCGGCAAACTCCTATTGGTGCTTCAAAACCCCACCCAAATGTCCTCTCCTTGGGGAAGTTTTCCTTGGTCTCCAGGACAAGGCCCACATTCCCTCTCTGGGCTTCCTCAGTTCTGTGCCTCTCTCTGGACCAGCCCTCTGAGTTGGGTGTGTGTGTGTCAAGCTCCATCTCTCCCATGGCTGGGGCTCCAGTCATCAGGGAGAATAAATGAGCAAACCATCGTGAAAATGAGCAAATGCTACATCTCGAACTCTGGACACCGCATCAAGGCTCCCCGTTCCCTTGCAGTTTCCCCAGACAGACAGGCCTTTGCCCAGGCTGGGTCCGCTGCCAAGAACGCCTTCCCCCCAGCTGCTCTCCCACCCAGTGAACTCACCTGCCGATTCCTTTGGTCCAGAATGCGTGAGATCTGGATTTTTTTCCTCCCCATCGTGCCAGGCTGGGTGATGCGACCTTGGCCTTGGGGGGAAGGCAAAGAGGACAGAGTGGGTGGATAGAAAGTGAGACCAGGCACCGAGCCTCCCTTCTGTCTTCTGCCTGTACCTGCCAGGCTTTGAGGGGGAGAGGAGAGGGGAAATCGAGGTGGGCTGGGTCACCCCCACAATCCCTACTCTCAACCGGCCCCAGATGCAGTAGATGTTCGGGGCACACCTTTGGCCCAATTCCACATGAAGAGAAGCCTAACCGAGGGCAAAGGATCGGGGTACAGATGTCCCACCCCGTCTCTAAAACAAAACAAGCTGGTAATTGTGGGACCTCGAGGGAGAATGACCTTCCCAGGTCCCTCTGTGTGTGCAGTGCGGATAACAGTGTCACACACAGTCCGGTGCTGTTGGGAGATAAAACGAGCTAACCCATGCGAGGCATTCAGATCTGCCCAGCACACAGCAGGCGCCACATACGTGCAGCTATTAGGAATACTGGCAACAGCCTAAAAGCCCTTGACGAGCCAGGCTGGATGGACATCTGATGCCCATACCTGGCAGTGCTCAGGAAACACTGTTCCCTGACTCACTGATCTTGAACCACTGGAAAAAAAGCCTTCTCCGTGCATCAGACACCTGTAAGCCATTCAATCCTATCACAGCTCCCCAACAAGCAAGATCAAGGGCTGTGGTTACAAGAAAACAAATATTTAAAAATTGCGTTGAGAGTAGAAAAAAGACTAGACAGAAATGAGCAAGATAGGAGTCACTGCTGGGTGGAAATCTATGGGTGAATTTTTCCCCTTTTAAAAAAAAATTTAGATGCAATTCGCACCACCTAAAACTAACCATTTTAAAGTGTGCAATTCAGCGGCCCTTAGTGCGTTCACAATGTTTTACAACCATGACCTTCAGCTAGTTCCAGAAAATTTTCATCCCCCCAAAAGGAGACCCCATACGTATTAGCAGTCACTCCCTACCCTCCCTCCACCAGCCCCTGGCAACCGTGGATCAGCTGTCTCTGTGGACTTGTGCGTTCTAAAGGTTTCAGTAAATGGAATCATACAATGTGTGACCTTTGTTGTCTTTTTTTTCTTCCCTTTTTGATTATCTGAATTTTCTAACTTTCCCCTCTTGGTGATTATATATTATATCCATTTAAAAAGAATTGGGGGGCGCCTGGGTGGCTCAGTCGTTAAGCATCTGCCTGTGGCTCAGGGTGTGATCACGGTGTCCTGGGATCAAGCCCCACATCAGGCTCCCTGCTGGGAGACTGCTTCTCCCTCTTCCACTCCCCCTGCTTGTGTTCCCTCTCTCACTGGCTGCCTCTCTCTCTGTCAAATAAATAAGTAAAATCTTTTAAAAAACCACAAAAAACAAAAAACCAACAACAGGGGGAACCTGGGTGGCTCAACTGGTTGAGCGTCTGACTCCTGATTTCAGCTTGGGTCCTGATCTCAGGGTCCTGGGATCGGGCCCCTGGCAGGGCGGGGGGGGGGGGGGGCGGCTTCTGAGCTAAGCAGGGAGTCTGCTCAAGGATTCTCTCTCCTTCTCCCTCTGCCCTTTCCCTGCCTCTCTCTCTTTCAAATGGATAAATGAATCTTTAAAATAAAAATAAAAAGAATAACAGGTGGGCGTAGCCTGGGACACGATGGAAAGACCTCAAGCTTAGAGCTCACACTGGGGTTTGGGCCTGAGGTCTGCTTGAGAGAAACCCTGGACCCTTCTCATGAGGACCTTGGATGTCCCTGGAGGGGTGCTCAAGGGTGAGAATGGACAGCTCGTGGAGGGCAGCATCTCCCCAAGACATGCAGCATGGTGGGGTCCAGGCCTTCCCCAGCCCTCCCCCCGTGCAGGGCTCCTTGGAATGAAGGAGTCACGTTGCCCATCGTGCGGCACTCATCCCACCGTACAGACAGCCACCCCAAGTCATCCAAGACCCCTCCACCAACTCTATGACCACATGATCTCCTGGCCCCTCTCATGTCACAGGTGAATGAGGCTTCAGGTGAGTGGCCTGCCCAGGTCAGGTGGGCCTGCGGTCAGGTCCCAGACAGCCTCTGACCCACTGGGCAGTCCTTAGCAAGGGAGGCCTCTCCCTAGGCCTCAGTGTGCTGTTCTGTGGAGGGACTGGGTATGAAATGTAGAGGACCTGACACAAGGCCCGGAATGAGCTCTTGGGAAGGTATAGGAAAGTGTGGGTCCATCTCCAGGAGCAGCCATAGCTGTTTCCCAGAGTCCAGTCCCAGGGGTTTGGATGGAACACCCACCCCCACCCCGGCACTGTCCCAGAGTCCCGGGACTCAGAAGTGTTAGACACTGTTGTATTTGGCTTGCTGTGTGACCCCAGGTGTGCCCTCCACTCTCTCTGGTCTGGGTCTCTGAGCAGTCACAACTATGCAGAGCCAGGACCCACGGGAGCCCCAGCTCTGGCCCCCCAGCTCCAGCTATACTTGCTAAATTTAACTTCCCGGGCTAATTTTAATCCCTGGCCGGAATCGGGTGCGTTCCCACGGCTGGGACGTGTTGCCCCCGCCCTGACAGGTCCCTGGGGACAGAAGGGGGGCACTGGTCCGGAGGTCCTGGTGCCAAGGTGACTCCGGAAATGCCCCCGTGCCTGGGGTCCCATGGGAACATGGGACTCAGACATGAATCTCCGGGCCTGGAAGATCTGAATCTGGACCCTTCTCAATCTGTCCCCAGTTTAGACAAGGACATCCAGGCCAGGGCAGGGTTCACATAATGAGGGAGCCCCACAAGCCAGAAGGCTGGGGCCAGGGGGGCCTCTCTGAACTGAGACCCAAGAGCCGAGACAGGAAGGGAGTTCCAGGTGGAAGAGGAGCGGGTCCAAAGGCCCTGAAGAACAACAAGACACAGTACTGAGACTGGAGCAAAGAGGCCAGGGGCAGAGGCCACAGAGGCAAGGTCACTCTGGGTGCTCTGAACTGTGGCGAGGACTGTGGGTTTTGGTCTAAGAGCGACAGAGAGCCATGAGAGGGGTTTTGACCCAAAAGGGATGGGGTTTGATTTATCATTTACAAGCTTAGCCAGAGCTGCCATGGGGAGCAGGACTGTTGGGGGCCAGGCGAGAGATGACAGGAGACTTGAGGGGAGACCAGGGCTGTGTCCATCTGGGCAGAGACTAGGGGTGCGGCCCCCCATTCCAGGCCTACATCATACACTTTAAGTCACTGTTCTCCGGGGCTCTTTGGTTCCTCCCGAAGCCACCAGATCCTCTGCCACCGCTGGGGCCAGGCCTGGCAGAGGCAGATGGGTTCATGCATGGGTTTGACCCTTCTGACACTTGATGACCTCGGGACCCCTAGTCCTCACCCAAGAACCAAAGTCATCCCCCATTCTGGCCCTTGAGCGATCTACCCAACACACAGCTCTGATCATACCCTTTCCTGCTCACACACTCCCCATGGCTCCCCTCTGCCCTCAGGAGAAATACCAGCCTGGTATTTGAGGCCTTCCCTGAATCAGCCCCTGCCCATCTTCATCTACCTTCAACAAAATGACTCTGCCAGGAAAGCGCTTTTTTTCACTTGGACAACTCCTACTCACACTTCAAAACCCAGCTCAAAAAATTCATTCCTCCAGGAAGCCCTCCCTGGCCTCACTCTGGACTCCTACAGCTCCTGAACTTCCCCTCCAGTTTTGAGCCCATGGGGCCAGTGTGTATATCCAGCTCTGTCTCCCTCAGACTGGAAGCCCCTCAGGACCAGATTTAGTGTGTGGTACAGGTCAAGAGAGACTCTGAACTCCCCCCAGCTTCCCTCAACAACTTCCTCTCAGACTCCCCCAGCTGACTCCCTACCCAGAAATACACGGGCATGCAAATCCAGTCACTCAGCGTTGACCTGTCTCAAGCCCAGGTGTGAAGGGCCAGCCAAGGAATGCGGAGGCGGAAGGCCCAGGGTGTGCATATATATTTGTACTCACATGCAAATCCCCACCGAGCCGCAGACAGGCCTGGTGGCCTGTTCTCCAGATGTTGGCGTGATCAGAACTGCTGGGGGGAGGTGGCAGCACATGCTGAATGTGCCAGGCACGAGGGGGGAGGCCTCTTCTGTGCACACATCCTCCCTCCACCCCCACGATATCCAGCCAGAAAGCAGAGAGCTTGTGGCGTCTGCCCACCAGAGAAGCAAAGAGTGGGACCCGTTGACCCGCGAATGGAGCAGGGAAGAAGGGTCAGGAGAAATCCAAGAGGGCATCTCAGAGGAGGAAGCATGTAGTTGGGCCTTGATGGACAAGTTGGATGGGAGCCTGAGCAGCTGGGCAGGGGGTGGGGATTTGAAGTCGAGAGTCCAGCACCTCCCTACCCTTTTCTTCATCCCCTCATACTTAGCATGTATCAAGTATCAACCATGTGCCAACCACTGCAATAAGCTGATCACAAAAGAAGCAGAAAGTTTAAGTAGACCAACGACCACAGAAGATTAGAAGAGTGACTCAAGACCTACCATTAAAAGGACAGCAGGTGGTTTTACAGCTTTTATCAAACCTCAAAGGAGAGGAAAATGCAATGTTATTGAAACTAACTCAGACCTTTGCAAACAGTGAGAATTGCCCAAGTCATTTTTATGAAAACTCGTCTATGTTAGAACCCAACAAAGTCCAGAAAGAGAAATGCTTTGACCACAAAAGGCACAATGTGAACCAGGGATTTCAGGCAAGACCTCTCTCAAGAGGTGAGACTGGAGCTGAGACCTGAAGCTGAAGAAAGAGACAATAAAGCGAGGGAAGAGCCCGTCATGGGAAGATTTTTTGCGGGGGGAGGGGTGTTCCTGGCAGGGGGACCTCCAAGGGCAATGGTCTGGAGCGATCAGGAGTTTGGCATTTTATTTTTATTTTTTAAGATTTTATTTATTTATTTGTCAGAGAGAGAGAGCACAAGCAGGGAGAGCAGCAGGCAGAGGGAGAAGCAGACTCCCCACTGAGCAGGGAGCTTGATGCCGGACCCTGAGATCATGACCTCAGCCGAAGGCAGATGCTTAACCCACTGAGCCACCCAGGTGTCCCAGGAGTTTGGTATTTTAAAGAAATCACAGAAGACTGTATGGCTGGATAGCATGACAGTGGGGAGAGGGGAGAGGGGAGAGGGGAGAGGGAGAAGAATGGTGGCAGGGAAGATTGTGAGGGTTGAATCACATAAGCCCACAGTGACTGTGGCTTTACTCTGAGGTCAACGAGGAGCCATGGAGAATTGGGGGGCAGGGGGTTGCAATATAATTTTACAGTTTGGAAAATCCCCTTGCGGGGTGCCTGGGTGGCTTAGCCGTTAAGCGTCTGCCTTTGGCTCAGGGCGTGATCCCGGCGTTCTGGGATCGAGCCCCGCATCAGGCTCCTCCACTGGGAGCCTGCTTCTTCCTCTCCTACTCCCCCTGCTTGTATTTCCTCTCTCACTCTCTCTCTGTCAAATAAATAAATAAAAATCTTAAAAAAAAAAAAAAGAAAAAAATCCTCTTGCACTCTTACACGGCTGGTGGGAGGGGAAAGAGGTAGAGCCATTCTGGAAAACTATCTGGTGTCTACTAAAGGTATCTGTCTTCCCTGTGACCCAGCGACCTCTCTCCTCAGTATTCACCCAAGAGAAATAGGTCCATATTTTACCAAAGGACACAGACAAGAGTGTTTTCGGTAGCTTCATTCATCATTGCCCCAAGCTGGAACCCCACTCAAACGGCCTCCATGGGAGAATCGGCTAATACTCTCTACTAGATTCAACGAAGGGACATTACGTAGCACAGTGAAAGGACGCACTGCAGCTCCATGCAGCTCACAGGTGACTCTCCCAGGCCACGGGCCCATTCCACAATGCCAGACTCCACAGAGGGGACACGCTGTGTAATTCCAAGTACGGAAAGTTCCAGAGGAGGCAAAATTCCCTTACAGTGATGAGGGTCAGCGCAGCGGCCATCCCGGGAGGGTACTGTGACAGGGCAGTGGGACGTTTAGGGGTTGCTCCCCGGTCCCCAGTCCAGGGACTCAGACATGTTTAGCCTGTGCAAATGTGTTAGCCCTACTCTGATAATTTGTGCCTTCTTCTCTCCATGATTTAACTCAATCAAAAGATTTTTTTTTTAAAAAAAAGCTTCCCCTGTTCATGGCTGCTGTGGGGAGTAGCATCTAAGAAGGAGGAAGGTGACAGGGAGAGGCTGGGGCAGGTGTCCAGGTGAGAGATATGAGGCCTGAACTGGGACGGGGGGCAGAAGTGGAAGAATCGCTTGGCAATGAAAGGGCCCGGATGCACTGGTGGCATACGTGGCAGGTGGGAGAAGAGCCCAGATCCCAGGCCTGAGCACTGTGCAGGGAAAGAATGAGAGGACACAGGAAGGTTTCATGAGTGCCCGGAGCACCATAAACTCTCTACCGCTGTACCTGTGGTCACTAAGTCAATCAACAAACACCTCTGGGGTCCTTCAGGCCATAGACTGTCACCTCCTTGACTTGGTGAGGCCTCTTAGCATCCTGGTGATGGAGATACTACGGGAGCTGGAAAGAATGCCCCCCTCCCACTGACCCTTCACCCTTGTGCTTTCCCCGTCTGAGGACTCGGTTTTCTCACCTGTAAGTGGGGGTGAGAATCCTTCTCCCACCAGCTGGGGAGAAGGTGGTGGATGGCTCCGCTGACCTTGTCTTCTGGCCTTCCAGAAGCCAGAAGGAAGAAGGGCTGGGCCTTGGAACTGGGGGCGCTGAGTCAGCATGCCATCTTGCAAGACCACAGCGACACACACAGCGACACGCTGGGTGATATCAAGCCCCCACTTCCTCCCCCATAAAATGGGTCACAGAATTCTGACCTCAAAGGCCCTGCGGTGAGGGTTTGAGAGAAAAGACCAGGAGCCAGTCAAGTTCCCCTTCTTGGCTCCCAGTGGGGCTTAAATGGGGGGACGAGTGGCACAGTCACGCTGCCAGACCCCGGAGCCCAGAGGCCACAGCTTGGCGGGGCACCCGGACTGGGAAAGGAGGGGAGGAAAGGAGAAGTGAGAGGCAGGTGGGTGGCGGTGGAGGGGGGGGAGGGGAGGGCCCACGGGGACGCGGCGAAGCGGGGAGGGGGCGCTGCTCCTGGGCGGCTGCAGCGAATCAGGCCTGCAGCCCCGCCTCACGCAACCCAGGACGTGGTTTCATCACCTGCTCCCCAAGTACCTCATTACAGGCGACAGGAAGAGCCCCTTGGAAAGCTGGGACCCTCCCCCTCCCCTCTCTGGAGGGCTCGAGCGGTTCTGACCCCAGCTGCCAGCGACCCTCCCCTCCCCAGCAGGGGCCCAGGCCTGCCTCCTACCCTGGGGGCCTGGGGAGATGGTGCCCCAAGTGGGGGGCCTCTGTGGGTGACCTAGGGGCTGGCTCCGCCCACAGTAGTCCCTGAGGGCCGATGGGATCTGGCAGTGACTCTGGTGTGGCCAAACTTCTGCGGGCCTCAGTTTCCTCCACCAGGAAATGGGGAGAGTCCGAGCTGCCTTGCTGGGGGGGGGGGTGCTCGCACTTCACAGTAGGCGCTCTGTGGAAGCTATTTCCCTCCTTCCCCTGTGCAGCAAGAGCTTTCATGGTCACATGGTCACCTCCACTCTGCCCTGGGAGGTGCCCAGATCAGAGCAAGGGCCCTAGGCAGACGAGGCAGGGGGGCTGAGGAATAGGGGGACAAGAGAAAGCCCATTCCTCAAATGGACAGATGAGAGTAAGAGGATGCCCCACACAGGGGTCCCCCAAACACAGGCAGAGCCCCTCAAAATCCACAGATACTTAAAACATACACAGATCTCCCAGACACATGCATCACCCTCAAACACATGTGAATCCCTCCATACGAAAGTCCCCAAAAGACATGCGGTCCAAAATACACCGAGACCCCCCTAAACTCATGCAGCTTTCCAAACACACATATCCCCAAAACACACTCAGAGCACCCTGCATGTGCAGACCCCCAAATACGCAGAGACCCCTCCAGACACACACTGAGCCCCCAACACATTCCAATTCCCCAAATGCACACAGACTCTCAAATACCCGCAGACACCCGCAAGCTGCCCTGCCCCCCAGACACATGCACGCTTGTTGTCCATTTCCTGTAGATCCCCGGACACATATAGGGCCCCCAGACCTGCAGTGGAGACGCCCAACCCTCTGGCTTCTGGAGGCAGGGTGGTCAGCAGCTCCAGGGGAGAGTCGGGGGTTGGGGAGTCTGTGGGAAGTGAGCATCTGGGGTGGGTCACATATCTGGAGGCTTCACGGGGGTCACAGGCTACACCAGTGCAGGTGGCAGGGGACTGTAGGGATCTTTGTGGTGATCCTGGGAACCATATGGGTCTGAGGGGTGAGGTGTGTCACCCACATGTGGCTCTGAATCCCAGAAACTAAGAATGTTCCAGTTGGAAAAGGCCCCTTAGAGGTCCCTTGTCTGTGGGTCCCTCTGATACCCATGGGGAAACTGAGGCCCAGTGGGGTCCCTCAGACTTCCCTCTTCCCAGGTCTGCTCCTGGAGGGCCCCCTGTGGCCATGTGCTGAGAAGCCAGGGCTGTGGCTGTGGGACTGGCCAGACCAGGGTTCGATTCCCAGCTCCAGCGCACATTCATTGCCTGACATGCCCTGAGCCTTAGTTTCCCCATTTGTACTACGAGTCCCTGGGAGGTCCCCAGGTGCTGACCCACCTATCCCTCCTCTTGAGAAAGGCCTCATCTACCAGCAAATTCCCAGTACACGTTCTGCCCCTTTTCGGGCATCTGACACAGTAGCCCCAAACAGACCTGCCACATTTCCCAGGCTCTTGCCCAAGCTGGCCTTGGCCCAAGCTGGCCTTGGCCCTGGACCACCACCCTTGCCAGGCTTGCCCAGGGCTGAGGAGCTGCTTCATGTCCTTCAAGGCCAGGCAGAAATCCCTTTCTCTGGAGGCCGATTTTCCCAGGGGAGATTCATCTCTCCCTGAAGCACTTGGCCCCACCGGAAACTTTCCGTGTTTCTTTGTTACTTTCTTTGACGGTCATGCTGCCCCATACAATGTCCACTCGGTGAGGGCAGGGATGGAGCGTCCCCAGTGCCGGGTACACAGTAGGCTCCCAGTCACCCTTCCTTGAGTGAATGAGCAAACAGCTTAATCAATGGAAGAAACATGGACAGCTGGTTCAGTTTTCTTTTAAAGGCTTTGTGGCCCACAAAACAAAATTGAGCCCCACCCCCTTCCAGTTGGAGATCCCTGCTCTAAACGGCCACCAGCACAACAGCTTAGGGGATGGTGCTCATGTCCCTCTCAGGCCCAGGGACTGACCCTCCACAGGTCCCACTGTTCATCCGGGAAGGAAATCATGTCCCTCGTCTGCCAAGAAGGCCAGTTTCTCTGACACAGCCACTGCAAATAGAAGCCACCACCCCATCCCACCTCCCTGAGGGGTTTGGGACCCTGACCCCTGGAGCTGGGAGAGACTCTACACTCAGAACCCAACCCTGCTGTCCCAAGTTGGAGCCCAGGGCCACCCAAGGCACCCAGTGATGTCCCCCGAGCCATAGGGGGAACTGCAGGGACGGCCCAAGATTTCCCTCTCTTTGTTCCAGAGAAAGATCTCCCCATGGGACCCCAGAAATTCATCCCCTGAGGCCAGGGCCTCCCTGCTTGGGAAATTAGCACATCTGTCAGCGCTGGGTGGAAGGGACTCGGCCCACAGCCCAGCAGACCCAAGACATAGCCATCTGAAGATGGGGACTTGGGGCATCTCTGGTCCCCACTCTCTTCCTCCAGAAATGTCTGAGAGCACACCAGGTGCAGGGGACACAGGGGCAGGGAGTGGACAGACCCAGCCCTGTGGGAGAGGTGACAACAGACACATAATTATGGCAGAGACAGAGGCCTTCAAGGAAGAAATTCAACAGGGGGGAAGCAGGAGAGGTGGGTGGCAGGGGAGGGGACTACTTTGGACAGAGGGGTCAGAAGGGCCTTTCTGAAAAGGTGGGGTCCTCAAGGACAAGAGGACAGCAGCCATGTTGGGATGTGGGGGAGGGACTGCCTGGTGGAAGAAATGGCAGGTGCAAAGGACCTGAGGTGGGAACACGCTGGTCAGCTTCCAGGTGCAGGGGAAGCCAGTGTGACTAAAGCAGTGTGACTAAAGCAGGGGGAGCGGATGGAGACAGAGGACGGCAGGGAGGCCACATGGGGCCTCAGGGGTGGGGATGAGAGGGTGCACTGTAGAGCAACGGGGAGCCACGGAGGGTGCGCGAGGTGAGAGCTGTGATCTGATTCAGGATTCTGAGAAGACCCCATGGCTGCTGTGGGGAGAAGTCCTATTGTGGCAAGAGGCCAGGACAGCATTTGGTGGGAGACAGTGGGGGCTGTGGGTGTAGAAAGTGGACAGGAGCAGGCCTGTGCCCACAGCCTGTGACTCCTTGTGCCAACCAGCCTCAATTGCTCCCTCCTGAGGGCCCTGCCTCGATCTCAGGTGAGCCTGGACCTGGAGGAGAGCAGGCCAGGAGAATGGACAGCCCTGAGGCCTCCTTGGCCCTGGTAGAGGGTGGGGTGGGGATGGGCCTAGATGGGGCTCACAGGACTTCCACTCGGTCACAGTTCGGATGGCATCTCCTATTACTGAGTGCCTACTGTCTACCCAGGCCCACATGCCACCTCATTTACACACAGAACCTGCCTGACCCACAGACAGCCCAGTGAAGCGGAGATCACCATCCCCACTTCACACAAGAGGAAGCAGTCTTCCTGGGCCACACAGCGAGACCCCCCAGATTCTCACTCTAGCCCCGGCTTGTACCCCAAGGCCGTCCTGCTGCACCTACAAATCACCACCCTTGCCCAGTCTGCGGAGGGAACCTGGGACATCACTGGGGTCCGAGACACTCATTCTTGGGCCTGGGGTGACAGGGCAGCCTCACAGCTCCCAAGACGCAGGCCCAGGGAAACCCCCTTTTGGGGGTTGAGAAACAGGACCCAACCTCTGTGTGCACCCCACAGGGGTTCAAGGGCCAGGGTTGGGGTGAGTTCTCTGACCCCAGATGGGATCCCAGTGTATGACAAATCCTCTCTGAAAAATGACATCTGTCTACAGGTGCCTGTGTTCCTCAAACCTTCTAGAAGGCCAGACCCCAAACATTCCTACATTCATTGCATCTGAGTTGGGGTGACAAATGATTTTAATTCCCTTTGCCCTCTTAATTTGCATTTTCCAGATGTCTGCCTTGTTGGGTAATGATTTAACAAAATAAATCATTAGTTGGAGGTAGGATGTAAAACTGAGCTCAACTTGCTCAGGTCACAGGGGCAGCTGCAGAGCTCAGAGAGGGGCAGTGATCTGTCTGAAGTCACACACCAAGGGGTAGAGAAGCCTAGGCCCCTCGTTCCTGGCTTTGTTCTCTCTGGATGGCAGAGGGGCAGCCTTGAGTCCTTACTTTCTCTGAGGGGCCTGGATGTCTCCATCTGGCCTCAGTCTTCCCTCCTGCAGAGTGGGCACTTCAGACCAGATAAATAGCCTTCAACTCTTGCAGGTGACACTCCCGGGCCCTCGATGTTCTAAAATTCCATTCCCTGGAAGTCAAGATTCACTCCTTGATTCAGACAGGCAGTGGGAGGCAGGCATGGGAACAGAATGGAGGAAGGCTGACTTCTCCCAAAGCCCTTTTGACCTTTGCAATCAAACCCCACACACTTGTCTTTCGCAGTCTAAATACTGTTTTGAACCCAATTTCTGTCACCCCAATAGTCTGAGAGTTCTTGTCATTGGATGCCAAATGTCCAGAGGTCCTGACCTTCCCGGGTGAGGATTTGGGGGCAGGCCAGCATGGCCTCAGCTATTTCTGACATCTCAAGTCTGCAACAAAGGGACTGAGGATAGCCAGGTAGATCAGTCAGCCATGTCTGCAGCCTTGGACCCTGGGAGAGGTTGGGGGTTCACTTAGGGGGAGCATGACTGTGAAGGTAACACAGCCACCAGCTTGTCATGTGCTGACAATCTCAGAGGGTTGTGACTACTGTTCCTGTACCCATTTCCCCAATGGGGAAACTGAGGCACAGGGAAGGGGGTAGTGACACAGGCAGCTGTGCTCCCCACCACCACCCAGGGCTCCATACCTCCTATCCTGCCCCCAAGCTTCACAGGCACCCCGTGGGTCCAGCTGAGGCCCCACATTTGCTGCCTGAAACTCAAACGCCACAGGGCAGGTAAGGGTCATGGCAGTCACAGGCACACATGGATAGTCATGCCACATGCAGGTGTGGGGCAGTGACCCACAAGGGCACAGCCATAGCAGGAAGGCACCAGGTGTGTACAAGGGCCTGGAGGATGTGCAAAGGGGTGCATCCCTGGAGAGGGGCACACTCCAGCTCACAGACCAGACACACAGCTCAAAGACACATAACAGGGGGGCATGGCCCCACAACTTTGGACACACAATTCTCCAAATGACATCAAAACCCTCAGACACCTGCCCCTTGGACACACACAACTTCTCAGAAACACAACCCTTGGCCTCGCAACCCTTTGAACACACCCTTCCCCTTGAACACTCCCTCAGACTCACACCCTTTGGACATAACCGCTCAGGACACAGAACATCTCATGCTCACATCCTAGGACGCACATCTCTTAGCCACACAATTCTCCAACACACAGCAGCACACTTAGACTTTCAAACCCGACCCTAACCACAGGTGCCGTTCAAATGACACCACAAAAACCTCGGCCCGACGCGACACGCACCTGCTGGGCCCGGGGCCCTCTGGACGCTCGCGGACCAGTCTGGCTGCCGCAGCACAGAGCTCGCAGCGCCGGAGCGGCCACAGGTGCCTCCAGAATGGGCGGCCCCGCCCCCGCGGGAGCTGATTGGGCGGGGTGGGTATCATTTGCATATGGGCCGTGACGGGCAGGCACTTGGGCGTGGCCCCGCCCCGGGAGTTCTGGGGACCCGGACTCAGACCCCGGAAGACGCTGAAGTCAGGAGGGCGTATAATGAAGAAAGGGGACCGGGGCGGGGGTTGGATCAGACCCGCCAGGCTTCCCCCGCCCTCACTGGGTGCCCTGACCTTATTACTGTGACCCTGACGCTAATTCGGACCCTGTCTCTAGTTCGGATCACTGCTAGCCCCAACCCTAGACTTACTCTAAACTGAGTGAAATATAACTCTGACCCGAGACCCTAAAGGCCCCAGGGACGGAGCCCTTCTGGAAGCCAACATCGAGCCTTGCTCTCACCCAAATGGAGGGACAGCTCATATGTGCCCCTGCAGCTGGATGCTTGCTTGCCTCCCGTGTCTCCACAGGAGGGCAACAGACCCCTCTGGCTGCTGGGTGCCCTCCTCCATTTGCAAGGTCAGCTGCGTGCAGGGGGTGTGGCTTCCAGGACTAGACCCCAGCCCAGACCCCTGTATCCACTCCCTCCCTGGGATCCCAGCACCACCCAGCAGAGGGCCAGGCCCAGAAGGGAAATCAGAACAGGATTGGTGATTGAACCAATGTGAGCAGAATTACAGAATGAAGATGATTTTGGACTGTGTAATCCTGGAGAAACCGCTGGTCTGGAGAAGGCAGAGCTGCCACACACTCCCCCAAGCTCTGGGAAATCAGAACTGGGCCAGACGGGCCAGGGAGGTCTTCCCAGAAAAGGGGGCATTGTTTACTGGGCCTTGAAGCACGAATAGGAGTTTGCCACTGGGAGAAGGCTTTTCCAAGAGGCAATAGCACTTGCAAAGGCGTAGAGGCAGAGAGCACAGCATTCTTTGGTGGGCGAGATGAGGGAGATGAAGCCACAGCGGTAGGCAGAAGCAGACTGGGCTGGGCACCCAAAGAGAGGCGGGGAGATACAGAGGAGGGGGTCAATTTGGGGCAGATAGAGTGGGAGAGCAGGTGGGTTGCAATGGCTGCTTGGTATCCACCTTCTTGGAAGACAACAGGGGATGGCTAGACTCCTGGACTCTGCGGGGAGCATGTAGAGATGTCAGTGTGTGGGGAACACTGAGGCAGGAAACTTGGGGTTCCGGGAGGCCTCTCCCCCAACCTCAATCTACCCATCTGTGACACAGGCAGTTTGGATCCCTACTCTGGGCAAAGCTTTCATCTTTGGACATAAGCTAGGGTTCACATTGTCATAAGAAGGTAGGGACCAGGGGTCCTGCCTCTGCCCCCACTGCGCTACCCCACAATGCCCAACGCCAAACACTCAGATGTCCCAAGGATACACCAGAGCCCATGCTAGGATGGGGGCTTCTGCCTTGGCTCCAAAGCACAGAACAAGGCTTGGGGAGCGTGGAGGTGGCTGGGGAGCCCCGGGCCCCCCGAGGGCTGCTCTGTTTACCTGTGGCTGCCCGCCCGCCTCTGATGCAACAGGCAGGCTCTGGTTACGTGAGGGCAGCAGCTGGAGCAGCTCTGGGAGCAGCCTGGGTGTGCCGGGAAGGGTCTGCCTGATCTGAGCTGGCTGGGTCTACCCCCATGCATCCCACCCACTGCCCCCTCCCACCACTAGGGCTTCCTCCCATGTTCTTGCTCCTGCCCACCCCCCCCCCATGCTACATGCCCCCTTCCCATTCTGGCCAGTTCCACCTTCTATCATTCACACTGTTTCCTATAACAGTCCCTCCCTTTCGTCTTTACCCCAGTTCCTGTCTCTACCCTCCCCATCACTGGCTGTGTCACCCCATGCGAACCTTCATCTCCCAGCAGGGCAGTCAGTCTCAACCTCAGTCTTCTCAGATGAGGGGACACCCTTAGTTGCTGGAGTATGAGGTTAGAGGGTGGAAGGAAGGGTTGGGGGGAGAAGGAAATAGAAAGGAACACAGAGGGAGATTTAGGAAGGGGTCCGGAGGATGGGGGATGCGGGGACTGATGGAGGTAGGGGTGAGAAGGTAGGAGGATGGGGGTGGGAAAGCTGCCTCTCACTCCTCCAGATCCTCTCCCACAATGTCAGAACGGGAGGGCTTTGACAGACCCTCCATCGCAAGTATAGTGTGGTCCAGTAGATAGGGCCTCAGGGTTAGAGGGCCTGGGTCCCCATCCCAGTTCCGGTTTCCACTCACCGCATGATCTCAGGCTGGTCACTGCACCACTGTGAGCCTGTTCACTCATGTGAAAAGTGGGGACAAAAGCAGCCCCTCCTCCTGGAGGCTGGAAACATTTCAAGGCCCACCTTCGATGCCCCCTCCTCCCATCTGGGGTTCCTCTACCCCCATCCCTCCTCCCAGCCCAGCGCTGACCCAGGTGGTTGGGGATGTCTGTGTCTGACTCGGTTTCCCCCATCCTGGAGGCTCCTCCAGGCCTGGCCTTGTGTGCGGTGGCACCAAAGGGGTGTCTCCAAGGGTTTCTTGAAGAACTAGAGAGCCCTGGAGAGGGTCTGAGTGATGGAGCGGCATGGGGACCAAGCTTGAGGCATCCAAAGACCTTCCTGGGGGATGTGGCAGAGCTAGGAAGGAATTTCCCAGGAGTAGGACCCTCTGGGAGTGTAGAGCAGGCCTGAAATAAAAAAACAGAACTTGGACTGGGGCTAAGGACAAAAAACAAAACTGAAGACTGATTCCCATCCTGACCACTGTGGACCAACTGGGGGCAAGTCACTGCTCTCCTGGGCCTCCTTTTACCCCATCCACAGATTTGAAAGAGCCTGGGGTGGCCTCACAATTCACCCAGAGCAGGGATCCTTTCCAGGTCATCCCTACCTTCATGGGTGCTAGGTTCCAGCTTGAATGCCTCATGGGACAGGGAGCTCACTGCCTCTCTCCCAGCTACCCCCAATTCCTATCTCTGGGGCTGTCCTGGGAGCAAATCCTACTGAGTCGGGTCTGGGAATGCCCACACCTCCACCTTGGCAAGGAGGGGAGGCTGCCAATATAGCCCGAGGAGCACATGGGGGTAGGTGTGAGGTCCTGCTGGGTAATCCGGCCTCGTGGAACCTTAGTTCATTCTCTGAAAAATGGGAGCAAGGACGTATGGGGTGAAAAAGAGCAGAGGATCCTAATGCACCCACCAGGAACGCTAGGAATGTGGACAATGACCACTTGGGAGGACCACTGGCCTGACCAAGTCTTTGCCTCTTGCGCCCTCTGGTGGCCAGTGGGTGTGGACGTTCTCTAGGTGGG